>NC_142880.1:36532500-37170833 GCF_051225735.1 Oryctolagus cuniculus
TCTTTACTCATTCTTTGCTGTATTAGTTTGATAAATCGCTTACTGGGGAAAAAACCTGCAATTGGGAAGGTAGAGATCTGACCCTGAGGGACACGTTGGTGGTACCCAGAACTTGCTTTTTGCATCCCTAATGCTGGGAAGCAGTCCCTGGACAGACCCATCCTGGGTGTTTCCCCAGGATATAGTTTTCCTACCATGGTCTCCCAAGGAAATAAAGGGAGCTCTTTTTTCAAAGAATGCCCAAGGGTGAAATTAATTACAGGTCCACATCCCTCCTGCTTCAACCCATACAGCCAAAAAACATTGCAGCTTGTGGGGATTCAGCCAACCATATCCCACTCAAGAGCAAACTGAAGACCCCAGAAGAATAAATCTTCACCCATCCCCCACTCTCCTAGTCTCAAAGCTAGCTGTCAGCAGAACTAGACCAAAGACCAGGTCTTTTGATCTTAGACTAGTATTCAGCTAGTATTTAATTTATTATGTAGCATTGTCATCATTCTAACCTGGATCTCCCCAGAACGTGTGGCTCAGTTTTTATGTTTGATGTGAAGATTCCCTCAGGGCATTTGAATGGTTTTAGCATTAACTTTATTTTACTCAGTCAATATTTCCTAAGTTTTCAGTCTTCCCACTACTTGAGTCAAAATTATCTGCAAAAACGCAGGCACCTGATTCCTTCAGAATCAGGATCTCTGAGAGCGCGACTTCATCCGCCCCATCTGCATTTTAATAAGCTTCCTCAGGAGAGTGTGCACTTGAGAACCAGATTACCTGGCTCAGAGTCAAGTCCATGTACTTTGTTGATTCAGAATGTTGTCCCGTTTGGTGCAGCACTTAAGATCTGGCTTGAGATGTCCCCATTCCATATGAGACTCCTAGGCTTCTGATTCAGCTTCCTGCTAATACACACTCTGGGAGGCAGTGATGGCCCAAGTACTTGTGTCTCTGCCATTCCATGTAGGCAACTCAGATTGGGTTCAAGGCTCTCGGCTTCAGCCTAGCCCAACCCAGCTGCTGTGGTCATTTGAGAGATGATGCAAGTAGATGGAAGATCTTTGTCTCTCACCATCTCTGCCTGTCTAAAAAGATAAAAATCTTTAAAGATTTTCCTTTAATTTGAAAGGCAGAGTGACAGAGAGACAGGGACAGAGAGAGCAAGAAATCTCCTATCTGCTGGTTTACTCTCCAAATGACCGCAATGGCTGTGGCTGGGCTAGACCAAAGCCAGGAGCCAGGAATTCCATCTGGGTCTCCCATGTGGGTGCTGGGGCCCATGCACTTGGGTCATCTTCTGCTGCTTCTCCAGGAGCATTAGCAGATACCTAGATCAGAGGCAGAGCAGCCAGTACTTGAACCAGCACTCATGTGGGATACTGTGCCACGTTAGCCCTCCTCTCTGCCTTTCAAACAAACAAATAAATGTTGTCTTGAGTCTCAGAAGTTAGATGAGATTATAATCAAGGACTAGTATAGGAAAAAAGTTAGTTTTAAAATGAATGGCTTGGGGCCAGCGCTGTGGCACAGAGGGTTAATGCCCTGGCCTGAAGCGCTGGCATCCCATATGGGCGTTGGTTCTAGTCCTGGCTGCTCCACCTCCAATCCAGCTCTCTGCTGTGGCCTGGAGAAAGCAGTAGAAGATGGCCCAAGCCCTTGGGCCCCTGCACCTGCATAGGAGACCTGGAAGAAGCTCCTGGCTCTTGGCTTCAGATTGGCACAGCTCCGGCCATTGCGGCCACCTGGGGAGTGAACCATCAGATGGAAGACCTCTGTCTCTCTCTCTGCCTCTCCTCTCTCTGTGTAACTCTGACTTTCAAATAAATAAGTGAATAAATAAATCTTTTAAAAAATAAAATAAAATGAATGGCTTATCTTATACTCATTAGTGATTTAGATTTGAGAACGTGGCAATTTTCTCTATTAGATCCTTGAGTTACTGAAGAAGCTAAAGTCTAAATTTGTTTCTGAATTCAGTTTCACGGCTTTTCATATTTTTCAGTTCTTAAATTTCCTACTTAATAGCAAAGAAAAAATGTGGGAAAGTTCTGACTTCTCATGCCATGGACAACCTTTAGTGAATTATTATCTATCACTGAAGTCTTACCCTACAGATTTCCAAGCCTATTCATTAGGACGTGCTAGTTCCTGTTTTCAGTTTTTACTTTCTATAATTACATCTAAATCTGTATGTGGTGAGATTCCTAACAAAATCTAGAATTATTCGCTTTCTTCATTTTATTCCCCAAAAAAGCAAAGGAGACCCATTGAATACCAAATGCTTGAGACCCATTGAATGCCAAGCCTGTCTGTGAGAGTTTCGCCATGTAGACTTTTAGATTTATTCTTCTGCTTATCTGTTTGTTTTAACAGACATAAAAATTTATGTGTGTTTGTGGGGTACTATGTGAAGTTTCATTGCATTATACATTGTGTATAACGTATACATTGTGGAACACTCATCAAGATAAATATCTTTTCAAGCATTCAACTTTCTTTACAGGAAAAGCATACAAAATGCTATCTTCTGGGATTAATATTATCTACAGTTCCCCTATTGTGTAACAGAACCCCAAAACTTCTTACTCCTCCCTAACTATAACGTAGTACCCAACGGTTAACTTTTTCCCACCTTTTCCTCTTCACTGCCCTCCCTAGCATCTGCTAACTCTCATGATATTTTTAGCTTCTATGACATCACCATTTTTTACACTCCACACATGAGTGAGATCATGTGATATTTGTCTTTCTGTGCTTGGCTTATTTCATGTAACATGATGACCTCCAGTTTCGTCTGTGTTGTTGCAAATGACAGGATTTCATTCTTTTTATAGCTGAGGCATATTCCATTGGGTATATATGATACACTTTCTTTATGCAGTCATCTGTGGGTGGATGCTTAGTTTTCTTCCATTTTCTCCCTATTGTGAATAGTGGTGCAGTGAACATGTGCGTGCCGATGTCTCTTCAAGTGTTGGTTATCATTTCCTTTGTGTATTCACCCAGTAGTGAGATTATTGGTTCATATGGTTGCTCTATTTTTAGCGTTTTGAGGTAGCTCAGTACCATTTTCCACATGGCTGTACTGATTTACATTCCCACCAATGGTGTAAGCGTTCCCTTTTTTCCACATCCTCACCAACACTTGTTATCTTTTGTCTTTAATTTTACTGGAGTGAGGTGATACTTTACTGTGGTTTTGATTTGCATTTCCCTGATGATTAGTGATGCTGGGCATTTTTTCATGTACCTGTTGGCCATTTGTATGTCTTCCTTTGAGAATTGTCTGTTTTAGATCTACTATCCTTTTTTCCCCCTAAGATTTATCCTTTTATTTGAGAAGTAAGAGCTACATACCAAGAGACAGAGAGAAAGGTCTTGCATCCACTGGTTTACTCTTGAAAAGGCCGCATCAGCTGGAGCTGTGCCGATTGGAAGCCAGAAGCCAGGAGCTTCCTCCAATTCTCCCAGGAACTTGGGCCATCCTCCACTGCTTTCCCAGGCCAAATCAGAGAACTGGATCGGAAGAGGAGCAGCCAGGACCCATATGGGATGCTGGTGCCACAGGTGGAGGCTTAACCCATATGGTTCTGGACTTTGATGTGTTTTTTTTTTTTTTTTTTTTTAATTCAATCTCATTACTCACTAATGATCTGTTTCGGTATTCTATTTCCTCAAGATTCAATTTTGGCATGGTATATGTACTCAAATTTGGTAAGGTATGTGTCCATTTCTTCCAGGTTTCAGACGTTGTTGTCATACGATGGTTCATATTAAATTCTAACAATCCCTTGTATCTCTGGTGTCAGTCATAGTGTCTCCATTTCCATCTTTAATTCTGTGTGTTTGAATCCTGGTTCATCCAGCTCAGGGTTCATCACTTTTATGTGTCTTTTCTAAGAACCAGCTCCATACTTCATTGCCTTTTGGCCCTGTTTCTTAAGTATCGATGCCATTTATTTGTTCTCGGAGTTTTATTATTTCTTTGCTTCTACCAATTTGGGGTTTGATTTGCTCTTATTTTTCTAGTTTTAAGGTTCAGTAATAAACTGAGCTCTTTCTTTTTTAAATGCAGGCACCGATTGTTATAAACTTCCCTCCTAGTACATTCTTGCTTCATCTATTCATCTATAGTTTATTGTGTTGTTTCCATTTTCATTCATTTGAAAAAAGATTTAAATTTCTTCCTTGATTTCTTCCTTGATACATTGATTGTTCAGCAGTAAGTTGTTTAATTTCTATGTATCTGTGTTTCCAAAGTTTTTATTGCTATTTATTTCTATTTTATTGCCTTGTGATCAGAAAAGATACTTAATTTGATTTCTATTCCTTTTTAAAAGATTTACTTATGTATTAAAAGGTAAAGTTACAGACAGAGAAAGAGAGAGAGAGAGAGAGAGAGAGAGAGAGATCTTCCATCTGTTGGTTCACTCCCCAAATGGCTATAATGGCTGGACCTGGGCTGATCTGAAGCCAGGAGCCAGGAGCCAGGAGCTTTTTCTGGGTCTCCCACGTGGATGCAGGGGCCCAAGGACTTGGACCATCTTCTGCTGCTTTTCCAGTCTCATTAACAGAGAGCTGGATCAGAAGTTGAGCAACTGGGTCTCAAATTTACGCTCACATGGGATGCCAGTGCTGCAAGTGGTGGCTTTACCAGCTGCACTGCAGCACTGGCCCCAAGATGTCTGATCTTTTAAAATTGCTGAGACTTGTTTTGTGACCTACTAAGTGATCTATCCTAGGAAATGTCCTATGTGCTATTGAGAAGAATGTGTGTTCTGCATTTGTTGGAAAGGTTCTATAGATATCTGTTAAGCCCAATGGATCTAGGATGCAGTGCAGCTCTGCTATTACTCTGTTAATTTTCTTGTCTGTGTAATCTGTCCAGTTCTGGAAGTGGAGTGTGTAAGTCCCCTACTATCATTTTATTGAAGTCTGTCCCTCCTGTTCTACTAATATTTGCTTTCATATTCAGGTACTCCAATTTTTTATGCCTATGTATTTATAGGTGTTATTTCCTCTTGTTGGACTGAGCCCTTTATCATTTTGTAATGATCTTCTTGATCTCTTTTTACTGCTTTTGATTTAAAATCTAGTTTCTTTGATAGGGGTTTGGCTACTTCTGCTTGCTTTTAGGTTTCATTCACATAGACTGTCTTGTCCCATCCTTTCACTTTCAGTCTATGTGTATCCTTGGAGGTGAAGTGACTTTCTTGTAAGAAGCATTTTTTTAAATTCATTCTGTCACTCTATGGAGAATTTAGTCCATTGACGTTTAATGTAATTATTGATAGGAAAGATCATATCATTGGCGTTTTGAACTTATTTTGTATTTTCATTGTAGTTCCTTCCTTTCTTCTTCCCTTGTGGTTAAGTGATTTTCCTTAGTGGTGTACTTTGATTCCTTGCTTATTATTTTGTATGTCTGCTACATGTTTTTGTTTTGTGGTTACCATCAGGCTTACAAAAAACTTCTTTTGACTATAAAAAGCTATCTTAAAATGAAAATAATGTTGATTATAAAGATAGGGAAAGAGACAACAACAAAGAGGGAAGAGAGTCTAATAAAGCACTCTGCATTTACACTGCATTCCTCCCCACAGATAGATTTTTTTGATGTTACGTTTGACATTTTTAAACTTTACCTCTTAACATTTTAATGTAGTGGTTATAATTTATTTTTAGTCTTCACAGTCAAGACATAAATGATTTATGCACCATATTTATCATATTAGAACATTGTAGATTTGTATAATTACTCTTACCAGTGAGTTTTCCATCTTCTGATATTTTCTTTTTACCTGTTAGCAGCTCTTTCTTTACCATTGCAGGTGGTGACACATCCTCTCAGGTTTTGTTTCCCTGAGATCTGAAGGATGGTTTTGCTGGATGCAGTATTCTTATTTCCTCTTTAGTGCTATAAAAAGCCTCATTTCACTCCTTGATGGCTTCTAAGTAAGGTTTCTGTTAAGCAGTCTGCAGTCAGGAAAATTGGGACTCCTTTTTGCTTCTTTTGAGAATGCTGTCTTAAATTTTAACCTTGGAGAGCTTGACTAATGTGTCCTGAGAAGACCTGATTAGATTTCGTCTGACTGGTGACCTTTGCCCTTCCTGTACCTGGAAAGCTGCATCTTTCTCTAGGTTTGGGAATTTTCTGTCATGACCTCTTCGAATATGCTTTCCACCCCTTTGGAATTCTGAAGTCCCTCTTGAATTCCAAATAACCAGTGTTTGCTCTTGACATACTGTCACATAATTCCTGTAAGCGTCCTCCATTCTTCTTGATCGTTTTTCTTTTTTCTTCTCCAGCTCTGTATTTTCATGTAGCCTGCCTTTGAGTTAAGTGATTCTTTCTATTTGAGCTATTTTGCTCATGATAATTTTGGCTCTGTTTTAAATTCTACATAGTGTACTTTTCAGTTGAAGGATTTCTGTTTGATTTTTTTTTTAAATTACTTCCATCTCTGTATTGAATCTCTGTTAGAATATTGAATCATTTCTCTGTATTCTCTTGAATTTTGTTCAGTTTCCTTACCACAGCTACTTTGAAATCTTTATCTGAGCATTTGGGAATTTGGGCTCCTGGATTGTTGGTTTCTGGCACTTATTTTGCTCTTTTGGGAAGGTCAAGGTTTCCTGGAAGTTGTTAATTGTCGTTGATGTACGTCATCTGTACGTTGAAGGATAACAGTAATCTAACTTCATTTGTAGCTGTCCTTCTAGAAATTCTAAGCAGTCTGCTTATTTTCTCTGAGCCTGTGGATATTTCTGCTGTTCAAGCATTAGATAACACGCTCAATGGCACCTTCCCCCAGGCCTGCTACTAATATGTTTTTAGTGAGTCATTCCTTCAATTCAAATTTCAACACTCCCCCAATTCAAATTAGTTCCAAATCTAAAGTGGATGTGTTGTTCAATATGAACTGGGGAAAGTGCCTAAAAAGGAGCAGTCTATCCCCATGAGCCTCTTCCTGGCTCTGTGGTAGCTCAGGCTCCTTGTACTGTGTCCACCAATGCCACGTTGCTAGATCACATCTGGAGCCCTCAGTCCACCAAGACCAGTGATGCCCAGGGGTCAGATCAAGGCTTACCTTGTGATGGTTCATCTGCTGCTGAGTGGGGCTCACTGCCTGATGTTGCACCTACCCACCACTGGTGATGTTGGCTGGGGTCTAAGGCTGCTCGCCCAGAATCACAGAACTCTTCTAGTAAGGCAGCAGGTCCAGAAGCTCTGTCTGTAGGCACTGGCCTGGGGATAGGGACCACAGGGTCAGTTTAATATGGGTTTTATCAGCCTGACATGGAGCAGGAAACCATCCCTGTGATTCCTTACCGTCTCCCCAGGTGGCAGGAGTGGTGGTAGAGGCCGTCCCTCAGCTATTCATGAAGGCCCTAGAGAGAATTAACTCTGTCTTGGATACCACAACAGACTTAGTAAATTAGAAGATAATATTCAGGAATTTACGAAGAATGCAGCACAAACAGTTAAGGAGAAAACAAAACAGAAATAGCAATAAAGGTACATGGAAGATAAATTGAGAAGCTCTAATATAAGTCAAATAGGAATTCAAGAAAAAAATAAAGGACACTATGTACGAATCAATAGTCAAAGAGGTAATGACTGAGAATTTGTCAGAATAAAGGAAATTGTATTATCAGAATAAAAGTTTACAACTAGTGCCCAGCAAAATACATAATGATAAACGTATAACATGAAACATGCTGAACATTGAAGATAAAGACAAAATCTGACATACCACAAAAGGACAAAGAGAAATGACCTGCAAAGAAACGACAGGCTCTTATCTGCAATGGATGCAAGAAGACAGCAAATTAACCTTTTCAGAGTCTGAGGGGGAAAAAACTATCAGCCGAGAATTCTATACCCAGGTGAACTATCATCAGAGCAGTTAAACCATTTTCTGGCTAAAATACAATGTGTTACCACTCACATACTAAATCCAATAATTGACAAAATATGCTGATAAGTATAATTAGCCATAGACTTTAAATAATTAATTTGTGCTTTAAAAGGGTAGATCTTTGAGTAAGAGGCTCCAGCAACTACTTCCCTGCAAAGACACCAGGGTGGACAGCTGTGCACATACCCACTCACCTTCATGGTGCTGTGGCGTTGTGGATAAAGCCTCCACCTGCCATGCCAGCATCCCATAAGGGTGCCAGTTCATGTTCCAACTGTTCCAATTCAGATCCAGCTCCATGATAATGCACCTGAGAATGCATCAAAAGATGGCCCACATGCCTGGGCCCCCGCGCCCATGTGGGAGACCCAGAAGAGGCTGGGATCCAGAAGAAGCTCCTAACTCCTGGCTTCTGTCTGGCCCAGCTCCAGCTATTGAGGTCATTTGGGGAGTGAACCAGTGGATGGAAGATCTCTCTCTGTCTGTCCCACCCACCTCCCCCTCTGTCTTTCAAATAAAAAAAATTTATTTTGTATTTGAGAGGCAGAAAGAGAGAGAGAAAGAGAGAGAGAGGAGGGAGAGAAAGAGAGAATGTGTGTACTTTCCTCTGCTAGTTCACCTCTCAAAGGATCACAATGGCTGGAACTGAACCAAGGCTAACTGTGGTTGCTAAGAACTCAATCCAGGCCTTCACTTTAGCCATCACCTCTGCCTCTCAGGGTCTGGATTAACAGGATACAGGGGTTAGGAACGGGAGACAGGCACTAAACCTAGGTACTCTGATGTGGATATATGGTGTCATAACTGCTCAACCAAATGCATGTTAGTTTTCTTCAGGGGTTTCAGAATTTTAATTTGTGCAGTATGTGTTTAGAGTGCTAGTGTGTACACATTCTCTTTTCTTCATCTGTCCCTTTTTCCCCTTGCCTATTTTCCCTGTCCAGCAGTTTTTCAGTTGCTCCTGTTTAGGCTTTAGGGGTCCATTCCACAACTTGTTTTTTTTTTTTTTTTTTTTTTTTTTTTGACAGGCAGAGTGGACAGTGAGAGAGAGAGAGAGAGAAAGGTCTTCCTTTGCCGTTGGTTCACCCTCCAATGGCCACCGCGGCCGGTGCGCTGCGGCCGGCGCACAGCGCTGATCCGATGGCAGGAGCCAGGAGCCAGGTGCTTTTCCTGGTCTCCCATGGGGTGCAGGGCCCAAGCACCTGGGCCATCCTCCACTGTACTCCCTGGCCACAGCAGAGGGCTGGCCTGGAAGAGGGGCAACTGGGACAGAATCCGGCGCCCCGACCGGGACTAGAACCCGGTGTGCCGGCGCCGCTAGGCGGAGGATTAGCCTAGTGAGCCGCGGCGCCGGCCTCACAACTTGGTTATATTTTGGTGGTCTAGACTCCTATTTTATGATGGCATTGAAATATTGTAGATTCAGCCACTGAGCCAAAAGTTAGCTTGGCCCACGTCCTGATGATATCTGCTCCTGTTTTCCTAGATTCATATTTGTATAAGTCCTATCCTCAAAAAGTACTTGCAACTTTTTTCAGGTAGGAATTTCCCACCTTATTCAGGTTCAAGCAATATGCTTGGATCTAGGCTTTAACAGTCTGGGACACCTTTACTCCTCAGTAGTGTGGAGGAGTTATTTTGCCTAACTCTGCATGCCTCCAGAACCTACTAAGCTCACAGCTTTAGCAACTTACTTTTATATTTCTGTTCAGTTTACAGCACATAGATATTTGTTTTTTCTTTTATGGCCATGTGTGCGTTCAGTTTACATTTTCCTTTTTAGTAATTTTTAAATTTACTCATAAAATATTTTACTTATGATTGTTAAGTAATTAGAGCATAGAGAATGACTTTAAAACATGAGCTTACAACTCTGTTTTGATCCCCAAACTGCAGGCCTGGGGATGAGAGCAGCAAGGCCCCGCATAGAGACCGTCTCTGAGATATCTACATTACTGCTACTGCTAGAGTGACAGTGCCCTCTGTCTCCCATCTAGCTTGCATCATGCTCCTAAAATGGCTTTATGCCTGACAAAGCTCACTCAATACAGATGAATTCGCTCTTAAATAACTATTAAGACCATCCGTGATTCACATAGCAAGCACTTTTGTAATACATTTTCAGTTACTGTCTAAAGAAGTAGATCTGGAGAAGAGCCAGACTAATTTAGAAGTGAACATGGTTTAAAAATGAGTGAATCATTTCAGAATCACATAAGAAGTTCATGGAAACACATTAATATGATTCTTTCTGTAGATTAAACTAAGATCCCTTGCAGGTAATGAAACATTAGAAACTCAGAGTAAAAATCCCAACCAAGTTTTCAGAAAGCTTATTTGTTTTGGCTTTGGGAGACTGGTCATGACTCAGTGCTGATTCACATTAGTGAGGAACCAGAAGTGTGACTGAGATACACTGGAACTTGATTTTAGAATCCCTGTAGCAGTGCAAGGTGCAAATCAAGAGCTTGGCAAACATATTTTAGGGGTTTCCAGAAAAACCCCCTCTCCATCATTAAAAATGGCTTAGGGTTAAGTTTTGAGCATCTGTGTTGTGATGTTGTTTAGAATGCCCATATCCCATGTCCCTGAGTTTGAGTCCTGGCTCTGTACTTGACTCCAGATTCCTACTAATGTACGTGCTGTTGATGGCTAAAAGTGCTTGGGTCCCTACCAGTCATGTGGGAGACTCAGACTGAGTTCCCAGCTCTCAGCTTCAGACTTGTCTTGACTTTGCTATTGCAGGCATTTGGGGAGTCAACCAGTGGATCGAAAATCTATCTGTTAAGCAGTCCAAAAATCATTTTAAGCAGGTCATTATTTTTAAATGGTTATGATTCCTTGGCACTTCATAAGGAATCATTTAATAAATAATCATGGAAGAGGATAAATAAATGATTTTAGTTTTGTGTGATAAGAGACACAATAAAGATGGGTCCCCTAACACAATTGTTGGTGGTCAGAGAAGACATTTTAGGAGAAATAATGTCAGATCTAGGTGTACATGAAGAAGTAGGAATGCATCAGACAAAATGGAGTGCAGTAGTGAGTAGGGGAAGATGTAATATGAAGAAAAACAGTGATCATGACGTGCACCTGAGTCCCCTCCCTTATAACACAGTGATTTCCACTGGAGGACCATCACATACTATGTCTCTCCCCCACTGTCGTATTATTGGCAGAACAGGACTCTCTAGGTCCCATTCTCCCACTGAGAAGCTGGAAGAATCACATCCTCCCTTAGCAGCCCTCAGTACAACCAAGGCTGATGTTTCCGATTCATGTGGTTTCTCCTGGAAACTTGGTCTTCAAAACTTGGAGGTGAGTCATTGAAATGGCAGCATGCCTACTAGATTGTTCCTATTATAACACTCTTGATGTACTTCCTGTTTCCTATTTTTTCCCAAACCTTAATCCCTATATCCTTTCAGTAAATTCCACTTTGTTTTAACTGATTAAATGATTCCATTTCAAGTGACAGCAAGGAGGGGCATGCAGGGTGGTAGTTGAGAGATTTAGAGAAGAATAGATTAGAAAGATCTTAAGGGATATGCAGAGACATTTCAACTCATTCCCTAGGCTTTGAGAAACTCTGAACAAATGGTTTCAAGAATGAGCAGATTCGCATTATTTTTGTGGCAGCTTCATGGTGAATTATTTGGAAAATGTGGGTGAGTGAACAAGACTACAAGTAAGGGGAAAGCACTTAGAGGTAATTGTGCTAATCTAGATGAGAACAATAGTGGTTTGATTTCCTACAAATTGGATTTTTCAGAGGTATGAGAAGGGAAAGATGAAACCCTTGTTGTTACGTGTCAGGGACTTGGAGCCATCCTAGAGATAAGGCGTATAGAAGGAGATGTTTGTGTATGTGTGTGCAAGCTAGAAAGCTCCATTGTGGTTCCAAGTGCTAACTTTGAATCATAAACTCCTCTCCTACTGCCGCAGTAGTGAGGAAACATCCATCCACCATCTATAGTGTTCATTAACTTGGTCTGGGTTGGGGACCCCAGCTGGCAAGCCTGGAAGAAGTCTGAAAGGTGAGTTGGAGAACTCGTGGAAAGAAAGGTGGACTTGGTAGGGTGTTGGTTAGTGAAAAGTTTTAGTAAGTTGAGATATAAGAAGCCATGCCTCTTGCCAATGTGAATGCTATTTTCTATGATCTTCCTCCTTTATCTGTTGGGTTGGCCCAGGGGTGGTCTTTTTTCCTTTCCCTTTGCTACACCTGTTGCTATTCCAATGTTTCTATCATTCAGTGACTCTCATAACAGTTGCTGTGACAGTGGAGACAAGTCTTGGCTTAGAACTGGAATGAGGCCAAGACTTTCTGGGTGACAGAAGCAGGACTTGGAAATTGAATTTAGAGGTAGCATCTTACTAGAGCTTGACTAGTGAGTTGATTGGTGCCAAGTTGGTCTAAGGAACCAGACCAGGAGCCTCTGCTTTGTCTACCTTCATGAAGTTCATACCTTGAAATTTCATTACACTCTGGCGAAGTAGTTTTCAGCAAATCTCAGTTGTGCAGATTTAGGCATTCCAGAAACAAAAGGCAAGATTACTGTTCCAAGGGCTCAGTTTTATGAAAAGACAAAAGAATTTCCTTTTTTTCTTTCTCATAGATCACATCTGTGGACTTTATTATGGAATAGTTTGATCCCAGGAAATTTTTTTATGTCTGCTTTGGCAGTGGATCTAGGAGGAATGTGAGGTGGGTACAAAGAGGAAAGGGCAGATGCCCAAGTGTTGCTGTGGACTCCTTCTGAGGGGAGGAGCATGGTGGGGACAAGAGGTGCAGAGTCTCACCACACAGACCCCAGGGAGTCGGGTGAAAGTGGGCCAGAGATGAGCAGCTCACAGACTCCTTTATTTCAATTGGTGCAGCAGCTTATATAGCCGAGGCAGCCAATCTGATCAAGGGGCAGTTTATGCTGTAACCAATCACTGCCTGTTGCCAGGCAGCCTCTGTTGCCAGGTGGGTTCTGAAGCCATTTCCTGAGTAACTGACGCTCACTTGCCAACGCCATGTTGGCACGGCCTTCTCATTCCACCACTCCCAAGATCATTTTAAAGTAAGGCAATATGGCCATCAATGAGGGGTGTGCTTTCACTTCTCTTCCTCTTTGGGCTTCCCACCATTCAGTTAATAACACACTGATCGCTTTGAACAGTATCTGTCATTTATGTCACTCCCTAAATCAAGGACTTCTGGAAGACATGACCTGGGTTTCATTCACTTTCCTACTTCCAGGAGCCTCATACAGAGCCTGTAAATAGGTACAATTGATTTTCACAAACTCCTCATTCTGCTCCCTCCCCTTTCAGGAAGGTCTTTGCCCATTCAAACTTGCTGACAGGGAAAGGGGAGGCAGTGTATACAGGGATTTGTCTTTCTATTCCTGCCTCTCCCTGCCCCTCCTGAAAAAGAGTCTAGGGCTCAGCAAGGCCTCTGGAACTTACTAACATGAGGGACTTAATAACTGATAATGGTGCGCTTGTTATTAGACAAACTTTTTGTTGATAGTGTAGGGCTCTCACTTGATATTTATTTTCTCCTCTTCTGGTTCTCTCCATTTCCTCTTTCCTTGAAATCTCCTCTCTTCTGGGGCCGGTGCTGTGGTGCAGCGGGTTACCACCCTGGCCTGAAGTGCTGGCATCCCATACTACTGGTTTGAGACCCAGCTGCTCCACTTCCCATCCAGCTCTCTGCTTTGGCCTTGGAAAGCAGTAGAAGATGGCCATAGTCCTTGGGCCCCTGCACCCATGAGGGAGACCCAGAAGAAGCTCCTGGCTCCTGGCTCCTGGCTTCAGATTGGCGCAGCTCCGGCCATTGTGACCATCTGGGGAGTGAACCAGCGGAAGGAAGACCTCTCCCTCTCTGCCTCTCCTTCTCTTTCTGTATAATTCCAACTTTCAAATAAATAAATAAATCTCTTTTTAAAAAAAATCTCCTCTCTTCCTAGCATCTAGTCATCAAGAGATTGAGTAAGTCCCAGCCCTTATTGGTTACCAAGAAACTCTCTTTTGGGAGATGTTTTAGGAGAGAGGTAGTGGTTTACATATATAGAACACATCAATACAGATGGAAAATCCTCTAAAAGAATTCCACTTTTAAGTAAAAGATCTTCCAAGGGGCAAAAGAGAGGAAGGAATCTAGGCCCACATGCATGCAAGTTGGCCTAACCACGGTGCTGTTGCTGTCTTACGACCAATACAGAGCACTGCACTCTACTTGACCTACCCCCCACCCCCCACCCCCCACCCCCCACCATGGGATGCACTTTATTTCCCTTTCAAATTTCTCCTTAGTGCCTTGGTAAAATTCTTTCTGATAAGTTCAGCCTGTGTCTGAAGAAGAAAGGGGATGTTGTGTACACTTAGGTTTGGAAACAAGACTAAGAGTTTCCTAAACTCAAGAGCAGAGAGTCCTGATTCACTTGTTCTAATCAGCAAGGATGTGACACCAGGGTGCCAGGCTCCTTTAATAATCTTGTGACAACCATAGACTCCTTTCTTAGAAGAATGTACACATGCATGAGTTTGCATTCAGTTTCCAGGAGTTTAAAGGCAGTGTAGATTCCAATTGGAGAACCCTTGTCCCAGCAGGAGCAAGCTGTAGGAGAAAGGCCATGTTGGTTGGGGCCCTCATTCCTTACAATCCAAATCTATACCTATGTAAGTTTCTTCTTTTCCTTTGACTTTTGTATTATTCCATCAAGATTATTATGATTAATAGCTTACATTTATTGCATATTTACTAGCACATAATGTCCCTTAATCCTGCTAACAATCTCACATGGTAACTGTATTAATTTCCTAGAGGAGGAACCTGAGACTTAGGGAGGTTCAACAACTCACCCTAATGTCTACAACAACTAATTCCTATGGAACTCATGTTCTTAATGGCTTTGCTAAATACTTCCACGTGTTTCTCCTTTGTTGCATGTAAGGAAGAGATTCCCCTATACATCTCAATGTCCCAGGATGCCACAGCATCTCCCAGTTTACCTAGGAGTTATAAATGCAGGCAGTTGCATCCATTTCTGTGTGTGTCATAATCTTAGGAGCATAAAATGCTTTTGGGACATTCAGTTGTCATACTTTTCTACATTCTGGGCAGACCCACCCCTGATAGGGAACACCAAGAGTTAAGTGGGCTTGCTAGAGGCAAAATCCTGGTGGTGTTTTCTGTAGAGGACAGCTGGTCTCCCCTTCATTTCCATGACATTAGTTGAGTGCTTACTATATGCCAGCCCCGGTGCTGTTGCCTCAGCAGATTTGTCTGCTTACCACTCACAGAAGATGCTGACCAGAACTGGTGTATTTCAAACCCAAACCCCTTGAGGATAGTGGTTCAGAAAACTTGGCTTTTCCTCCTAACTCACGTGAACAGAATGATCAGAGCTTAAGAGAGGGTGCGTTTATCTCTGTGTTGCAATGCAATCCCCATTAAGGAACAGAAAAAAGTGCAATGAAGAAGGGCTGGGCTTGGGCTTCCAGTCATGGCTGTGCCAATAACTCAGCATTGTAGCTGGGGAGGCCATCAGCAGCTGTGGTGGGGTAGGACAGGTGCACATACACTTTATAATGCAGGCCATTCGAACTGTGGGGAGTACAGTTTTATTGAAAACTACAGTGTATAATATAGAGCTTTTAAAAATCAGTGGGCAGAAGGGTGATATTAAGAATGAGTTGCTGGGGCCTGCGCTGTGACGCAGTAGGTTAATCCTCTGGCTGCGGCGCCGGCATCCCATGTGGGCAACGGTTCTAGTCCCGGCTGCCCCTCTTCCAATCCAGCTTTCTGCTATGGCCTGGTAAAGCAGTAGAAGATGGCCCAAGCCCTTGGGCCTCTGCACCCACATGGGAGACCAGGAAGAAGCTCCCGGCTTTTGGCTTCGGATCAGTGCAGCTCCGGCCATTGGGGCCATTTGGAGAGTGAACAAACGGAAGGAAACCTTTCTCTCTGTCTCTCTCTCTCACTGTCTATAACTCTACCTCTCAAATAAGTAAATAAAATCTTTTAAAAAAGAATGAGTTGTTATTCAGATAACCTCATTTATCTTTTTAGGCCAGGAAGGGACCTCCCCCCACCCCCTGCCAAGAGCCCCCAGGTGGGACCCTTCTACCTCCTCCCTTTTCCTCTTCTGCAAATCACCAGTGTGGCTTGGGAGTCCCAGGTAGCATGTCCTCCAGCCTCTGAGAGTGCACTGCATACTGCTTGCGCAGGGAGAACAGGCCTGTCCATGTCTTTTAAAGACAGGTAATTCTTTGAAGACTTTGTGTCATATCAAACACAAACACCAGAATAGTCCCAGTGTGCTGAGTCCACAAAGCACATCTGAAGAAGCGGCTTCCATGAGTTGGTTTAGTTTGACAAGTCAATACATATTTCCCAGGGAGAATGAGGCGTTCTAAATAGAATATTTCCTTTTCTTTTCATCTGCACACAGTCTCCGAACTCAGCAAAACCCTGTTTAGATGGTGTTCGTGCTTGACATAAATGCTCAGAAGACAGGGGCGTCACCATTAGCACAGATGCTGTCTCCTCTCCTCCTAGTTATTTGCTTTTGCAGTCCTGAGAATCAAGGATGGAGCCAAGTCTGTCTTTCAACATCCTTACCCTGGGCTGGAGAGGCTATGAGGTTTAAATATAGGCCTTGTGCACTGAACGTTGATGCCAGTGATGCCTTAGGGTGCAATCATTTCCTTACCAGCCTGGAAAAAGCCAGGGCAAAGCTTTTTCAAATGGACAGAATGAAGCTTTTAGAAATGCAAATATGAATGGGACAGTGGCTGGCTTATAATTAATGATCTTTTGTGTATTGCTCATTAAGGGGGACCGACTCAATACAAGAACACATTGTGCTTTTTCTTTGTCGGTGATAGATACTCTTATCAAAAACAAAGCTCTTGGGACCAGCACTGTGGCACAGCGGGTTAAGCTGCTGCCTGCAATGCTGGGATCCCATATGGGCACCAGTTTGATTCCTGGCTGCTCCACTTCTAATCCTGCTCCCTGATAATGTACTTAGGATAGCAGTGGAAGATGGCCCACGGACTTGGGCTCCTGCACCCACATAGGAGACCCAGAAGAAGCTCCTGGCTCCTGGCTTCCACCTGGCCCAGCCCTGGCCATTGAGGCCATTTGGGGAGTGAACCAGTAAATGCAAGATCTCTCTGTCTTGCCTGCTCTCTGTAACTCTGCCTTTCAAATAACATAAAAACACTTTTTTTAAAAAAAGCTCTTGTTGTACTAGGTCTCCTCTGATGGAGGACAGTGCTTTTGGGGAGTGAGGGACAGGGAGGGAAAGGGTTGAGGGTGAGCTTCTCCTTAAAGACTGTTGGAAAACACCAGCTTCTTCTTTACAGTAGTTAATAGGAGACACTGCAGTTACTGCTGCAGACTGAGTTCTAGAATGAAGGTTGGAGTATGCGTTCCATACTGTGGTCCGCGGTTTAGAAGGGGCGAACTTAGCAGCTTCTTAGAAGAGACTGCTCAGCAGATGGTGGATTGAAACCTAGCCAAAGAAACACAGTTCTCTCTATGGGCTCTCTCGCTTGTCCTTTTATTATCTTAGTTAGTACTGCACATGAACATTCAAGAAAATTTAGAAAACACTTTACAGGAATCCAGGGGCTCGCTACAGTAATGGCTGAAGCCCAGGTGTGTGTGTGTGTGTGTGTGTGCCCTTATCTGTGGGGTGGGATGTGAGGATCCCACTTCATAGAGATGTGAGGATTAAGTGAGTCAGTGACTGTAAGTGGGGCTTGCATAGGAAGCGCCTAGCCAGCGCTGGGTAACAGTCCTCTCTACTTCTTTCTCTTCTGCCGCCTCCTCCTCCCCTTCTCTTCCTCCTCCTTCTTCTCCTTCATTTCCTCCTCCTCCTCCTTCTGCCTTTTCTCCCTCTCCCCCCACTTTTCCCCATTCCCGTCTTCTATGCTCTCTCACCTTTGGGCAATTCATGTCACCAGACCATGAAAACACCGTGATCTACCAGTCCCAAATATTCTCATGATTTTCTAAAATAAAACCGATTCCCCTGAAGACAGAATAAGCAAAAGAGGACAGAGAAAAGACTTAGGTGTGATGTTTCTCTTTAGGTCTGCTTTTCCACAGGCCCTCTGCCCAATGTCGTGCACCTAAGGGCTGTGCTCATTTGCTTTCCTTGCTTCTGCTAAGGACATTAGCCTACCTTGGGAGGCAGGAGTTGCAGGAAGGAGCTCTGGGCAGGGGCTCTGGGCTTGGCTCTGGCCTTCATTCTTCCCTAACTCTATGCAGTGCTGGGTACATCATCCCACCTCCCTGGGCCTCAGTTCCCTCCACTATAAAATGGAAGTTCAGACGGATGGATCTTTAGGTCTCCTTGCAGGCTGGGGTTTAACATTCCCGAGAACTTGGGGACTGCCTGGGGACTAAATAGCTCCTGACTGGGAGCTTCCTCCGGGCTCAGGATGGGCAGGAACGCTGCTCTCAGCTCTGACACCAGGTCTGGATTCAGTCTGCGAGCGCATGGAAGCAGCATTAATGCCTGCTGCCCTCTGCTTGATGGATCCGGGATGGCTGTGGAGGGTGTTACTGAGGGAGGTGACTCTAGTGCGCTGATGGCCACGTTAATGAGTTTATCGACTGGGACACTGCAAGATGAGGAGGTCTCCTGGAGTCCCATGGGCTTCAACCCTCCTCTTTTCCTGGAATCACTGGGGGCAGGAAGAGAGCTGGTGGCAGCTGCCTGTGGTTCAGGGCAGCTCCAGAGGTGGCTGCTCGGAGAGTGTGGCCTGACCCAGTGTGTTGTCCTTATGCACATCACAGTGTGAACGGCTCACTGAATCGTGTTTCCAGGAGTGTCCTGAGAGCAGGGCACTGCCATTGGGGTGGGATGGGCCCTGGTTGGGGGAAGGAAGGGGGATTTTGGCACTGGGAGCATGGTGGAGCCCTGGGTGGAGGAGCCGCCAGAGCAGTGGTACCTGGGGAGGGGCACGTGCACTGTGTGGTGTGGAAGCGCACATTCTCGTAAGGTGTCATTTTCATGCCCATAATCAGGCCTGAAAGAGTTTTTCATGAGTTCTGCAGCTGCTCTTGGCGTTGGAGATCAGGTGGCATGGAGAGTTTTCCTTGTAGTGGCTGCTTGCTCACCTATGTCGTTTTCTTCTTGCCCTAGCTTACCTGTTCTCCAACATTCAGATCACTGTGTTTAGAAAGAGTTTGGGGGGTTGATGCTGTGGTGCAGCAGGTTACCACCCTGGCCTGCAGTGCTGGCATCCCATACGGGTACCGGTTCAAGACCCGGCTGCTCCACTTCCGATCCAGCTCTCTGCTATGGCCTGGGAAATCAGTAGAAGATGGCCCAAGTACTTGGGCCCCTGCAGCTATGTGGGAGACTGGGGAGAAGCTCCTGGCTCCTGGCTTCAGATCGGCGCAGCTCCGACGGTTGCAGCCAATTGGGGAGTGAATCATTGAATGGAAGACCTCTCTCTCTCTCTCTACCTCTCCTCTCTCTGTGTAACTCTGAGTTTCAAATAAATAAATAAATCTTTGAAAGAGAGAAAGAGAAAGAAAGAGAAAGAAAGAAAGAGAGAGAGAGAGAGAGAGAGAAAGAAAGAAAGAGAGAGAGAGAGAGAAAGAGTTTGGTTCTCTTTCTTCTTATGGGCAAGGACCCTGAGTTTCAGAGGTGTGAAGAGATGACCGTCATATGTAAGGCCGAACTGAAACCCACAGCTTTGACCTCTGCTTTAGTGCTAAAAGGAGGGATGGGGAAGGGGGTTCACGTTGGTTTAGACACTCCTTGTGCTCAGTGCTTTGCTCTAGGTACCTGGTTATCAGCCTTGTCATTTAGCCAGTTATTACTACCCCATGTCGCAGCTGAGGGAATTGAGATTTTGGAGAGGTTAACTAACACGTGCTGATAAATTGTGAATCTTCGTGTGACAGATTCCAGCCAAGTCTCTAGGGCGTGCACTCTCATATTCTTTCCCTTGTACTTTGTAACACAAGTGTCTAGCATTACCACTACATATGCAAACAGTGAATCAGACCAACATCAAGCCTTTCTCTGGTTCCTTTCCCATCCAAACATGGCTGATGTATGCTCAATTCTTTTGCTGTCTTTAATAAGTTTTAACCAAATGATGTAGTTTCATGGGACTAAATTGAAAACTCTTCCTCTGTTCCTCCAAGGTAATCTCTGACCTCATGAGACACATTTTTTCTCTTTTGTTCTTTAAAAAAAGACTTATTTATTTATTTGAAAGGCAGAGTGACACAGGGAGATAGGGACAGGCAGAGAGAGATCTTTCATCCCTGATTCTCTCCCCAGATAGCTGCAACAGCCAGGTCTGAATCAGGCCAAAGTTAGGAGCCAGGAACTCCATGCAGGTCTCTTGCAGGAGAGATATCTTTCGTTGTCTTCCCTGGTGCATCAACAGGGAGCTGGATTGCAAGTGGAGTAGCTGGGACTCATCTGTGACTCTGATACGGGATGCTAGCCTTGCAACAGCCACTTATCTCACTACACTACACCACTGGACCCCCCGTGAGATGTTTTTCAATATTTTTGGCTTTATAATGATTGCATGCTGCCCCTAGAAATTAATATCCTGGGGTTAAGGGTGTTGAACATCTTTAAAATTCTCTATAGTACTGCACAATGAAGAAATATCCTGTTCACAATATCAGCTATAGCTTCTTGAAAACCACTGAAGCCATTTAAAATGAACCAGTCTTCCAAAGTCTCTTTATGATCTCCATGGTAAAAATTTCACACAAAAGCAAGCTCTCAAGGGGATGGAGAGCCTTGCAATGTGACAGAATGTGAGTTGATTGCATCACCCGCATGGAGGTCTGGCCCTGTGTAAGTATGACCTGCATAATGTTCCTATTTTCTCTAAGGACCATTTCCTTTATTTACAAATCGAGGATAATTATAACACTTCCCTTATAGGGGTGTTGTGTTGTTTTAATATGTCAGTATACATTCAGTACTTTAAGCAATGTGTGCACAATTAATTCAATAGATGTTAGCTTTAATCCTTAATACAGTATACTACATTGCACAGACACATTAAGATTTTTTTTTAAATAAGCTCAACTGCGTGTAGTAAAACTTTGCAACTGCAGTGGCCTTCTTGTTCACTTATGTTTAAAGTAAAAACACACATACACAACATGCCATTTTGATATCCTTAAACTATTTTCCTGCTGTCATAAAAATGCTAGTATAAATTGAAAAATTGTGACCAGATCAAACAAAACACAGACGCACCTTTGAACATTTCTCCAGGCTGGAGTGATGCCCCTTGGAGTGGGCTTCTCTAGTCATCTGGAACCTGGGGTGGTGGGCACTGGGGTAGCTAAGGTAACTCTCCTGCATTCACCTCACATTCAGTGGCCTGCAGTAGCCAGGAAAGCCTGGAGGGAGGCTCCCCAACAGTTCAGTGGGGGAATGTTGGGGTGGTATTTCCAAATCCCTTAGCTGGATAACTGGGTTTAGGGCTGGGTGTCCTGCTTTAAACAGCCAGGTCATCCTAAGAGAATGTGAGAAGCACATCTTCGGGGACAGCAGTGGAGTGGGGAAGTAGCGACGTGATCTTCCGTCTCTCAACTAATGGCTAGATGAAAGTCAGCGTTTCACTAGCTTCAGCAGAGGAGCTAATGACCAGGCTACACACACAGAACTTTAGTTAGGAAAAGAGACAGTGGCAAGTGGAGGAAGAGGAATTTATCATCACTGCACACACCAGTCGCCCCTGGCTTCCAGGCATTTATAATATGTTTATATGGGAGTGTTCCTCAGAATCGTGTGTCTGCTACAGAATATCCATTGCACATGGGGTCCAGGAATCTACCTTTGAAACAAGCCACAAAGGAAACTGGGAGTAGCACTGGTTGGCAGTAGATGTAGGCTCTAAGTAGATGTAGGCTATAAGTCTAGGTTATAAAGGCTTCTTTTCTGTGTCTGTACATCCAGTGTAGCCATGTCTTGTAGGGATTTGCAAGAGAGATTTGGAAGAAGTGTGCAGGCTCCACGGGCTTTAAGACCAGAAATGTGTGGCAGTATACTTGTAAAGTGGAGGCATCAGTGTTGGGTGGAAGGGAATGGCTTGACCCTTGTGGCAACCGAAGGGATAAATGAGCATAATGCCAGTGTTTATGAAGTGTCTTGTTGAGTTACTGATGGCTTCCTTGTTAGGGGTTAATCCCACGTGACTTTTACTAGGCTGTCTGGTCAGGAGAGAAACCTGGAGATTTTCTTCTCCACAAATATTTATCAATGGACGTTTTGGGATGAAAACACCAGGAAACAGGTGTAGTTTACACGTGCTCATTTCTGTGTGGCTAGGTTAGACTGGATATTTATTGGAGGGAATGGAAAGTGACCCCTGGTTGGTTTAGGGCACTTCTTGTTGGGATGCTGAGGTTTTTCCCTGGGAGAAGACAGAGTGATAAAGCCTGAAACTTGGAAGGAAGATTTTATGGAGGGAGAACAGGGAGAAAGAGAGAGGAACGTGTTGGGAGTGGAGGCAGCTTAGGGACGCTGAGCAGTTGTCCCTGGCAGGCTCCCTGGGGAATTTTTGGGGCAGAGGTCAGGGCAGTTGTTCAGTCCAGGATAAAGAAGTAAAAGGCTGCTGGAGGGCTGTAAATCCTAAAAGTGGGTCCTGGGCCTGGCAAACAGGCCCTTGTTTTCTCTGAGAAATTAAGTTCAAAGAAAGCTCGGTTTCAGCCAGCAGTGGAATGAAGAACTTGCTGGGCAGGAGCACCGTCCTCTGTGTGGGGGTGGGGCAGAGCGGCAGAACAGGGACTGCCTGGAGGGAAAGCCCGAGTCCAGTTAACCAAGTTGCCAAGGACACTGTCCCTTAGCTTAGCTAACCCTCTGGGGTCTTGCAATGATCTTCCGCTGGACCAGAAAGAGGGTGTATTTTGCATGATTTCCAATGGGGTGGAGAAGAAATAGAATCCTACAATGATAGATTTGCATGGAAATCCTTGGGTAGGTCCTTTCTGTACTCTCCAGGTGGTCATGGTCACAAGTCAAGGAGTCAGCAGCAAGGACCAGGCAGGGGAAGGCTTTGGTTCATGACCTGCCTTTGAGATTCTGCTTTTGGGATTCTTTTATCCTGAGAAGGAACAGGTGTGTGTAGAGGCATGGCTTGTTCTGTGAACTAACCTACTACTCAGTCCTTGGGACAATTGTCAATGGAGTGCTACCAAGACTTGAAAACAAAGGAATCCCATGGCCCTGATTTCACACTTTGGCTCAAGGTAAACCAACTTGTTTTTATTTAGAAACTCCTCCAGGTTTTCCTTTTAGTTAGCAAACTAACAAATTGAGGGCTGCGAAGCCTATGTTCTGATTTGCGTTTTAGTCCTTGATCCATCCTCAAGGCACTGGGTAATCTCATCTTGTCATTGGTCTTGGGTTTCTTTTTGGCCCCAGCAAGTGGTAAAAGGATACTGGGTTCCATCAAGCTGCGAGTTCCATTTTTCATGGTGAGAAAATAAACAGAGAAGGGTTAGAAGTGCCCCTTTGCAGGGAACACCTCACATGGCTATTTTGGAGCAGGTGTGGGGCCCCAGAAAATAGTGTGTTATCTGCACAATGTACCATTCCCCACAGGAGGCCCTCTGACTCCTGTAGCACCGTATTCTTGCTCCTCTGGAGTGATGCTCCGTGAGAGACTCCCCTCTGCTAGGACTGCTCCCTTATTCTCAGAATGGAGAGGGGGAGGCTCTGAGGTAAGGGACCAAATTTCTTTTTCAACAAGCACAACACACCAGCACATACTCATCCAAGTAAGTAAGTGTTAACCTTCACAAATTAGCTTCGAAGCATATTGAAAGTCCTCTTGCCCCTCTGGCATTCTCTCTAAATATACTCAGTGGAGGCCAATCTTTACACTGGGAAGTGAATTAATTCTAGGAAATTAGCCAACGTCCATAGAAGTCAGATTCAGAGAACAAAGTAGGTGATCAAACAAGGCTTAATTATAAATCCTGATGTTCTTTTCTTCATACAAAATCTCTCTAGCAGCAATTATAGTGAGACTTTTTGAAAAAGATTTATTTATGTTCTTGAAAGACAGAGTTATGGAGAGAGATGGAGAGACAGAGAAGTTTTCCATGCTTGGGTTCACTCCCCAGCTGGGCCGATCCGCAGGCAGGAGCGGGGAGCCAGGCACTTCTTCCAGGTCTTCCACATGGGTGCAGGAGCCCAAATACTTGAGGCCATCTTTTACTGTTCCCCCAGGTACATTAGCAGAGAGCTGGACCAGGTATGGAACCTCCAGGACTCTAACTGGAGCCCATATGGGATGCTGGTGCTGCAGGTGGCAGCTTAACCCACTATACCACGGCGCTGGCTCCACAGTGAGACTTTAAAATGGTACAAAACATGATGGCCCAATTGGAATCACTTTTTTTTTTTTTGACATGAAGAGTTAGACAGTGAGAGAGAGAGAGAAAGAGAGACAGAGAGAAAGGTCTTCCTTCCGTTGGTTCACCCCCCAAATGGCTGCTGCGGCCGGCGCACTGCGCTGATTCGAAGCCAGGAGCCAGGTGCTTCCTCCTGGTCTCCCATGCGGGTGCAGGGGCCCAAGCACTTGGGCCATCCTCCACTGCCTTCCTGGGCCACAGCAGAGAACTGGACAGGAAGAGGAGCAACCAGGACAGAATCCGGTGCCCCAACGGGGACTAGAACCCGGGATGCCAGCACTGCAGGCGGAGGATTAGCCTAGTGAGCCACGGCGCTGGCCTGGAATCACCTTCTAAGAGGAATACTTCCATAATAATGTTTAAAACAAATAGGTAAGTTTCACCACTGTGTGCCTACTATCACTTACCAACTAATACTAAATTCATAGTGCTTGATAATTGGTTTTTGTCTAAAACAAAGCTTTTTTAAAATGTTCTTTGTACACAGAATGTGATTTAAAAAAAAAAAAAAAGGTTGTCTTTGAGCAAACAAAAATGCAGTGTGACTTCACCAGAACTACTGCCTTTGCCACACCAGCTTGATGGACAGCAGCTTTTTTTTTTTTTTTTTTTTTTTTTCATGGCAAATACTTGGAAAGAGGCTCTAGATCAACTGGCCCAGATTTAACACAAAAAGTGAGTTCTGCATGTAATGGTCCTTTCAGTTGCTTAAGCATCTGAGTGCTGTAAAAAGATGACCCCCATACTTATCAGGAATGTTCTGAATGTTTTCCTTGGCATCTGAGAACTTCAAGCCGTCTGTCCTTGCTCAAGTTACACACTCTTCAACTTGGGCAGTTCAGCAAAACCTAAAAGATAAGATATGAATGGGTCTATCTGTCCATAACATCATGTGGGGAGGTAAATTGCTGGGTTATTCGACGAAAGGACAGCTCAGGTCTCACTAAACTGCACATGGGTTTGGCAGGTCCTTAGTGGGAAACTGTGCAGGGCCTCCCATCTCTGAACCCCGTATCTTGAAAAGTGATGATTTCTTCAGTTTGAGATTGGTTATGTTTTTAAAAGTTTCTTAGATGTTTGAAGTCACAACCTCCTTTTAAACCTGTGTCTTTTGAAAGACGAATTCATAGCATAAATAAAATCAGAAGAGACTGAACTGTGTCATAATTCCCGAGGGCTGTTGAAATTCTGCAAATGGCTCAGAAGTTAATAAACATAGGGAGAGCGCCATGGTACTAGCTTTGCTTTATTCAATCACAGACGGGAGCATCTCATGCCAAAACATGTAGGTGATTTCAATTTCCTCTGTATTACCATGAAATTTCAACTGGACCTACAATAATTACAGAAAGGTTTTGCAAGATAGGTGGTATTCAGTAGCTACTTTTAAATATAAGCAAAAAAGCATAGCTAAATGTATTGCATAAAAATTATGTTATAGGGGTCAGTGTTGTGGCATCACAAATTAGGCAGCCAGCTGTGATGCCAGCATCCATCCCATATGAACGTTGCTTCATGTCCTGGCTGCTCCACTTTCTGCTCTAGCTCCCTGCTAATATGCCTGGGAAAGCAGCAGATGATGGCCCAAGTGCTTGAGCCCCTGCCACCCCTGTGGGAGACCTGGAAGAAGTTCCTGGCTCCTGGCTTTGGCCTGGCCCAGGCCTGGTTGTTGAGGCCATTGGGGAGTGAACCAGCAAATGGGTGATTTCTTTCTATTTGTCTCTCTCTCTCTCTAACTCTGCCTTTCAAATAAATAAATCTTTAAAAAATTTTTATTAAAAGTATAAAAACATGGATCATTACAGCCTTTTTTAAGAGAAGTAAATGGTTCATGGTCTATATGCTTCTCTGAGAATTCAATTTATTTCATCAAATCCTTTAATCTTAAGGTAAGTTTTGCAGCTAAATATTCCTTACCTGAGATCTTACTCAGAAAGGAGTGTTTTATAGTAAATGTGGATTGTTATTTAGAAGTAATAAGTGCTACTAAAAATACTATATAAACAAGATCAAAGCAAGTTTTAAAACAAAAGTTATCCATGAAATCACTATCCTAGCATATTTTTCTAATTTTATGTATTATCTTCCAATTATTGTTCATATACATACATATCCTTATCAGCTAATAATCAGTATATGTATCATTTTTAAATTTAGCATATTTGTACTAAGTATAGGTTATATTATACAGAATATTCAAATAATACAAGAAAAATAAATAAGATGTTTGCAACTCCTGAGATTTGTCAAGCATACATGACTATGTAGGCAGGCCAGTAGCTTTTGTGATATAAGTAGAACTCACTGCATGCTTTAGGCAGGCAGATAATGAGGAAGCAAGCAACTTGAGAAAAATAAGGCAGAATTGCTAAGGTATATTAAACACAGGCAGTGAGTAACCTGAAAGGCATGTTACAAGTGGAACGGAATGTATAAGGAACAGACAAGGTAGCTAGTTTTAGACCAAGAATAAAGATTAAGGCATAAGATTGGTTCAGTGCAAGGCTGACAGCAACCCAACACTTAAATTGACACACATCAGGGACAGACATTGTAGCCCTACGGTGGTCTCACATGTACCTGGGCCCAGAAATCCAGATAAAATTTGCGATTGTTCAGCAGCCGACAACTGTTGCCAGCGCACCTCACTCATGTCTGGTGGAGTAAGAGAGCATCTCTGGCTCCAGGCCCCTTCTACCTGCTGGGCCCTCCCTCTTGCTCAAACCCCAGTTTGGATCATTATGATCACACCAGCAAAGATTCAAGTGCAAGAAAGACTCCTGTGAATGCACGAGTGAGATCCAGGTGGTGTGGCCTTTCCAGCTTGCTTTCCCTTATCCTATGTGTGTAACCAGACCCATTTGGTTCCCCTTATACCTTGATGTGTTTAAATCAATTTACTAAATAATAATTCAGTCTTCAAGGCTTTCTGTTCCGTAACCCTGAGATAGCCTGCCTCATAGAAGTGTACTTAGAGGCTACCACATAACAAGGTCACAAAGATTTTGAAAGTTATTTAATATTGGGGGCGGGTGTTGCGGCAAAGTGGGTTAAGGTGCCTCTTTGGACCCCCACATCCTATATTGGAGCGCTGGTTCCAGTCTCGGCTAATGCTTCTGGGAGGCAGAAGACAATGGTTTATGTGCTTGGGCCTCTGCCACCCACATGGGAGATCCAGAAAGAGTTCCTGGCTCCTGGCTTCTGCCTGTCCCAGACCCACTGTCGTGGGCATTCGGGGAGTGAACCAGTGAGTGGAAGATGTGTGTTGGTGTCTCCTCTCTCTGTCAGTCTGCCTTTTGAATAGATCTTTAGAGAAAGTTATTTACTCTGCAACAGGAAAGAACTGCAATTCTGCTTCTGCAATACTTGCTGAAGTCATCTGTGTAGCCAGAAGACAGAAGCTGATGTAACAGCAAAATACGGTATTGAGTCATTACATTGTTTACAGGTGCTTAAATATTTGTTGAATGAATGAATGAATGTGTTTCAAGACTTGGAGCTAGCAAAGGAGCTAGGCAACAAGATTGAGAGAGGTAGAGGAGGTTATTATAGTTTTAAACTGGATTTCAATGGTATAAGTTCCCTGAGAACCATCAGTCCCTGGGATCATCAGCAGGCCAGTTCCCCGGAAGACCCCAGGCTCTGCTAGTCAGAGACTGTTGACCAGTGTTTCTTCTCTTGCAGCAGTGAGAGCCCAAGAGAAGGGAAAGAGGGAAGAGCTGCATGCTCCAGAATATGTATCTTCAAAACACAAACCACCTACATTAAAGTGTTATAAAGTAATTTAACATACATGAGAACAGACAGTGTGATCTGTGTGTGATTTGTAGGGTGCAATAAAATCCTAGAGTAGGGTAAACATTTAAATTATTCTAAGGGATGCTACAAATGTTTTTTATTGGGGAGTTGATTAATATTTGATTTATGTGCACTGGATGGAAATATACTCTTGCAGAATATGATATTCTGGTGAGCCAGGAAGCCTAAAAGCATTCTTGTCTTAGAACTTGCCATGATTTCAATGTGTCTCTCAACGTTCCCGTATTGGAAACCTAATCCCCAATATGATAGAGCTGAGGGGTGGGACTTTGAAGAGGTGACTAGGTGAGCAGGCTCTGTGCTCATGAATAGCTTAATGTTGTTATTGCAGAAGTGTGTGTGTTATTGTGAGAATGGGTTTGCTATAAAAGTGAATTCAGCCCTCTCTCATTGTCTTTTGTGTATACTCTCCCGTCATGTGATACCCTCTGTCATGTTACAACGAAGCCACTAAGGCCCTCACCAGGTGTGGCCCCTGGATTTGGAATTTGTAGGTTCCAGAACTGTGAGCCAAATAGATTTCTGTTCATCATGGATTAATCAGGCTGTGGTATTCTGTTAGGGCAAACACAACAATAGACCCCAGTCCTGTGTCACAGCATTTGATGGGATTCTGTAACCTGATCCAGGCAGAATGTTAGCTGGCTCTTGCTGCTGATGGTCACAAGCACCTCTTAGTAAACCTTCATCAAGGTATTCATTGGCATGCCTAGAAGACAGAGCCATGGCTCCTCACTTCATTGGAAGAGTAGATTACATGGTTGTTCTAGTCTGCTAAAATATAGCATGATACTTGCTGTCCTCATAACATTGACATGGAGCCCCTATCCCCAGTGCCTTTGAAGGAGACTTTGTCAGGCCTCAGCTTCTCTCCCTCAGTTTAGTTTCCCATCTGCACTTCGATCACAGTTCAGATTCTTGCTAAAAATTAGCTCATTACAGGGAAGTGGCACAAGAGTCAGGGTAAGACCCTGAATCTGGACAACTCCAGATTCAATGATCACCTTTGTAGTTAACATCCTAAGGCTAGCTAGGCTCTATTCTGAAATAACTTAGAGAAACCCGAGGCCTATTCAAACACAACATCACACATCTACTGATAGACTCCAGGCTGGCCGGGGGATTGGCAGTCATAAAAGAAACACACTGACTCCTATCACCGACCAATGAAAGAGAGGATGGCTTGAGCTGATCACCACTGCTCAACCTCAGCTTTAATCTGTAAGATTCACCATCCTCAGTCCCTCTGGGAGTTCATGAACTGAGTGAGGGCTTTTGCTTCCCAACTCCAAGCTCTGTGAACCTCAGAAAACCTCCACCTTCTTCCACCACCCCGTGTCAGTGATTAGTTTGCTGCATATCATGTGAGCAGAACCAGGGTTTTTGAGGTTGTGCAACAATACTGTCAACAACTGGGAAGAATCAGAGACTTAGCCCGCCTGTAAGCTAACAAGTCAGTCTGCTGTGGTACAAGACATGAGACTCTTGCCTGGGGTTATGGACAGTCTAGCTCTCAGAGGAGAGGCAGTAGCCAGAGTAGCAGCATTTTTGCAATGATTCTTTGAGTCTCAGTCCTTACAGAGTGATAAGAGGGCCAGAGGCTAGGGCTTTGGGTTCTATTACAGGAGATGACTCATGAGTTTAAGGAAACTGAATCTTTTCTGAGGGTACTTCAAAGGTCGTAGATAAATAGAATTTAAAGATAAGTTTATTTGGGTACAACAGTTTTTGAAGTCCAGGTACGGTTTTCATAATACACATTTACCTGAAATGTTTTTTAAAAGTTTCTTTTTTAAAAAATAATTTATTATATTTATTTGAAAGGCAGAGTTACACACACACACACACACATACACACACATATCTTCCATCTGCTGGTTCAATCCCTAAATGGCCACAACAGCCAGGGTATGGCCAGGTTGGGGCCAGGAGCTTCATCCAGATCCCCCATGTGGGTGCAGGAGGCCAAGCACTTGGCACATCTTCCACAGCTTTCCCAGGTGCATTAGCAGGGAACAGGATTGGAAGTGGAGCAGCTTGGACTTGAACCAGAATCCATATGGGATGCCAGCATCACAATGATAGTTTTACCTGTTATGCCACAGTGTCAACCCCTAAAAATTTCTTTTTAAAAAAATTATATTTATTTATTCAAGGGGAGGGGGAGAGAGACAGAGATAGAAAAGAAGAGAGAGAAAGAGAGAGGTAAGGGATGTGGGTGGGGAGAACTCCCATCCTCCTCCCAAGCTCTGATTCACTTCCCAATTGCCCTGGGCCTAGCTGAGGCCAGAACTCAATGCAAGTCTCTCACATGGGTAGCAAGAAAATCAACTACTTGAGTGAAGGTGAGGGCAAGGGGTATATCAATTTCCTTCCAGGCTTTTGTCATGCAGACACACATTCTGAATGTTGACACATAGAAGCTGTACAGAGTGATACAGTTTACTTAAAATCTGAGAAAGCATACACACACACACACACACACACATACATACACACACGGGCATGGGCTGCCCCACACACAGAAATATCTTATGAGTAGGCATTGGCCAGGAGAGAGCACCCGACAGCCTCTCCAGCCAGGGTCTAGGGCAGAAGAGAGGAGAGTGACCTTCCCCCCAGTGTTGGTCTCTTTTATGAGGCTGGGTCTGGGGTCTCCAGGTGTGAAACTAACTGGGGATCATATGGCATCTCCACAAGTTCCAATATCTGTATTTTCATGATGTCCCTGCTTAGCTCCTAGATGAAGCAGGTGCATCCTGGGAAAGGGGGCATTTTGATTGACACAGTTAGAAGAATTATATGGGCACTTGTGAGTTTCAGCTCAGCACACCCAGCTAACTGCTTGCCTACCCCTGATGACTGTCACCTGTTGTCTCTCAGAGTCTGCATTTGCAGGAAACAGAACTGCATAATGAACCTGATTACTCCACTGCTGGGCTGAATGTCCACCCCTTACGTAAACTTCTTGAAGATCCTTTGTATAATGAGAGGTAAACTTCGAAAAGAGATGCACCCCTCTGTCTTCCAAGGTGACCCACTATACCAACACCCTTGGGAAGGCAGTCCAAACACAAGCAGTCAGTACCTTGCTACCAAGACAAGCAGAACAGGATGTGTACTCCAGGAACGAGGCATGGGGAAGCTTCTAATGCCTTAAATTCTTGGAGGCAACCCATATCCACAAAGGAGAACGTGAGAAGTGGGAACCAGATTGTCCCAGCTCCTTGGTTTTTCAGCAAAACCAGCTGAGATCTGTAAGCAGAAGCTCGAGGCAGCCTCTGGCCGGAAACTTTCTGTTTTGCCCCCTGCTCTTTGGAGAAGCCCCCCTCCACAGGGCAGTAAATGTCCGTGAGGAGACTGCAGTCAACAGCTTTCCTTCTTTTGAGGACTTTTCAGGGCCAATGGCCGAGGCAAAACTGCCTCTGTTCTCGGGGCTACATCAGCGGGCACGGGAGCTGCCAACAGCGGGTAGGCTTCAGGCTCTCTGCGCTACAGTTTCTGGGTTTTGTTTGGCAGATGCGTATACAACTGTGCGAGCGTGTTGTTGGCACTGAACAAGTGCTTCCCCGAAAGGAAGAACAAGGGTCTTAGCAAGTGCAGTGCACAGAGCACGAACAGACGTGTAGAGATTGAGGGGAAGCGAAGGAGGCTTCAGGGGAAACTAATGCACAAAATCAAACGCTTTCCTCCAATCTTACTGCTTCTCATGTCCCTAGCAAAGGAGCAAACGGAGCTATCAGTACCGCGAAAAGATAGGAAGCATACTGGTAACCAGGCTGTTGTTTCATGTTCTTGTTTTAAGCTAACTGTAGATAGCTACCTCCTTAGGGACTGGTTCCTTGGAAGAAGCAAGCTGGGCATTCACTGTAGCTATTTGTTTCTAGATACTCGATACCTGGTGTGATAGAAGCCTGTAGAGGAAGGGACATTCCATCAGGGCAAGACAGAGATTAAGACACAGAGACCTGATAGAGGAACAGCAGCCTTAACACACCTAGTCCAGGGGAAACAAAGGGCTCCTCTACCTGCCCCATGAACTGCAAATCCCCAGGCCAACCCCGGGGGGCAAACGACAGAAGGGAGCGGCTCCCCAGAACACCATTAGGCAGCTGCAAATGGAACCATTAATCTCTGTGATTCGCTGATGGCTGATGAAACAGATAGGCTGCCTGCTGGGGAAGTTCTTCCAGAGAGAGGGTGCCCTGCTTTCCCAGAGCCCCAGAGACTGGTTTGGGGTGGGGGGCACAGCCACCAGCAGCATCCAAGCATTTTATTATAATCATAAAGGGGACTGGCTGGTGCCCTCTAGGAAACACTCCCCGGGAATGTGCACAGGGTTTCGGCTTCGGCAGTTTGATGGCCTTACTCTTTCCGCCGTCAGAGTGCCCTTCTTTGTGCTGGGCCCTTGGGGAGGGCTGGGGAATCTGTCGTAGCTGGGGGATATCACACAGTATCTGCCCATGGACCACAGTCCACCTGCGTCTTGGAGCAGGTTGTTGCCCCTCTCACGGCTGTGAGGGGCTGTAGGATTTGGGGCTGTCCTGGGGTCCCAATGCTTCCCTTAGAACACTCCCTTTCTTTGGACTTGAAAGAACCTTTGAGGCCCCAGTGTTCTTAGATGCCTTATGAGGCATCTAAACGTTCTTAGTACCTAATAATACCTAACAATCACCACCCACATTCTGTCTCCCTGGTATTAACTCATTTAAATCTTCAAAACCTCTCAGTGTGGAAGGGCTTAAGAAGTTTGTTCGAGGTCCCCCAGCTGAGAAAGCTTAGAACCAGTCTTTGAACCAGGCAGTGAGCTTTTTTTTTTTTTTTTTTAATATTTATTTATTTGAAGGCAGAGTTACAGAGAGAGAAGGAGAGAGAGGAGAATCTTCCATCTGCTGGTTTACTCCCAAATGGCAGCAATGACTTGGGCTGAGCCAGGCTGAAGTCAGGAGCCAGGAGCTTTTTCTGAGTCTCCTATGTGAGTGGCAGAGGCTTAAGCACTTGTCCCATCTTCTACTGCTTTCCCAGGCACATTAGCAGGGAGCTGGATTGAAAGTGGAGCAGCCAGGACTTCGAACCGGTGCCCATATGGGATGCTAGTGCTGTACCCCATGGCTTTAACCCCTTGTGCCTCAGAGCCAGCCCCAATAGTGAGCTCTTAACATGGAATCTGCCCCTTCCCACAAGGTGCACTTGGGCAGTAGTAATTGACAGATGGGCTACTATGGCCGGAGGAGTGGGGTGGGAGGGTTGCTCTGCAGGGCTGGCCTGTAGCAGCTTTCCTGAGTGTGTGTGGCACTTGCTCCTGCATCCTTTGGCCTGGGTATTGCTCACCAGTGTGGACACCTTGTTGCTGCGTGCAGATGCTTTGATGGAGTAGTCCTGCAGCCATGGACTCCAGGTCCTATTCTGTTTGCAGGGCTGGATTTCCCCCAACCCTCCACCCCATCGTGCCCCCCCCCCCACTGCCAAGGGCAGAGAGGACAAGTTGTGTGTTCCTAGGGTGCGCATTTAGCGAAGTCAAGATACCACTTGCGACACTGGCATTCCATGTTGAAGTTCCTGGATTCAAGTCCTGATTCCCCTTTAGATTTCAGTGTCCTGCCAGTGTGTTCCCTGGGATGTAGCAGGTCATGGCTCCAGTAATTGAGTCGCTGCCACCCATGTGAGAGACACCAATTGAGTTTTCGGCTCTAGGCCCCTACTCTTTAGGGCGTTTGGTGAGTGAAACAGTAGCTGCAAGATTTCTCTCTGTCTCTGTCTCTGTGCCTTTCAAATAAAATTGAAAGAAAAAAAAACAGTTGCGCGCTCCTTGGCGCACAGTTGGTCCTGCCCCCTGCAGCGAGCTGGGCGCTGCCCTGCTGGAACCCTCAGCTCAGCCCCTGAGCCTGTTGCTGGCTGCCAGCGTCAGGACCGCACGTGGGCGAGTGGGAAGAAGGCTTTTGGACCTGGTGAGGTGGGTTTTATGTCATGTAAGAAGGTGTCTAGTTTAGGACTGTGTGAGCTGGAAGTATCTGCAAGCACCCTATGTAATTCTATTCTACTTTGCAATGAACACACTCCTTTCCTGGGATGCAGCTTCATCTGGGGCCTAGTGGTGGTGGGGCACCATTAAATTGTGGATGTTAAGCTCCACGCGGAACTTGTGGAGGGGCCGCAAAGTTCCCAGCTCTCTCCATGTCTGCAGAGACACCACACTCTACCACGTAAGAGTGGCCAGTGACTGGGAGGGGTTCTTTATTTCACCAAGGACAAGGCTAAGGTGATGCACAGGTGATATCCCTCCCCTTCCCCGCACCTCCTCACTCGGGGAAATCATGTGACCCACTCATAGTGGGTATTCTCCACCTGGGGCAACCAATGCTCACTCATGTATGTGTGTTCACTTTCTCACCTTTTGAATGCATTTTATCATTTTGTGCATGCACCTTTTAACTGTGTCCACACTCAGATGGCTTGTCTTTGTGTGAGGCAGGACCTGGAACAAGAATTAATACACCTGTGCCCACATCAGGTTTGAATCCCATCTCCCCTGCAGATCAACCTGTTATTTAAATTGAGTCTTCAGGAAGTTATTGTTATTTGAGTCTTTTCTTGGGAGAAATGATGAGCTAATCAATATGGAAGGACTTGAGTTAGGACTTACCACATAGTAGGCTGTCAATAAGTCTTTCTCTTTCCCTGGCTTTTTCCTTTTTTTTTTTTTTTAAATTTTTTGACAGGCAGAGTGGACAGTGAGAGAGAGAGAGAGAGAGAAAGGTCTTCCTTTGCCGTTGGTTCACCCTCCAATGGCTGCCGCGGCCGGCGCACTGTAGCCGGCACACCTCACTGATCCGATGGCAGGAGCCAGGTGCTTCTCCTGGTCTCCCATGGGGTGCAGGGCCCAAGGACTTGGGCCATCCTCCACTGCACTCCCGGGCCACAGCAGAGAGCTGGCCTGGAAGAGGGGCAACCGGGACAGAATCCGGTGCCCTGACCGGGACTAGAACCCCGTGTGCCGGCGCCGCAGGTGGAGGATTAGCCTATTGAGCCACAGCACCGGCCTTTCCCTGGCTTTTTCATATGAACTACAACTACTCAAAGAAGCGCCTGTTGTAGCCACAGGCCCTAGGAATTTTATGTATGCTTAGTCCCCCTGAGGAGGGGCTGGGGGCATACGTGGACTCAGGGTGTGCGTGGGGAGACTTGGCTTGCGCGTTTGAAAGCCAAGGATATGTGGCAAAGTGGGTAAAGTTGCTGCCTGCAGTGCTGGCATCCCATATGGGCTCCGGTTCGAGTCCTGGCTGCTCCACTTCCAATGCAGCTCTCTGCTATGGCCTGGGAAAGCAGTAGAAGATGGCCCAAGTGCTTGGGCCCCTGCACTCGCATGGGAGACCTGGAAGAAACTCCTGGCTCCTGGCTTCGGATTGGCACAGCTCCAGCCATAGCTGCCACCTGGGGAGTGAGCCAGCAGATGGAAGACCTCTCTCTCTCTCTACTTCTCCTGTTCTCTGTGTGTAACTCTGACTTTCAAATAAATAAATGAATCTTTTTAAAAAAACAAACAAATAAATAAATCTTAAAAAAAAAGCCAAGGATATGTTCAGCCAGGGTCTGAGTATGTTCTTATAGCTCCACAAACCATTCATCTACCACTTGACATTTTAGTGCCAGTTTTAGAATTTTAACGTCTTGTCTTTTCTGCTAAAAATGTGATTTACACTGCAGAGCAGTATCTGACCTTGGAATTTTTTTTCTTTCATTGTTTATTAAAGATGGAGAATCCAGCTTGGAAAGATTCAGAGTCCTGTGAATTTTGTTAGAAAATTCATCTCCAATCACTTTTTGAGCACAAAAAGATAATCATGGGTTTTCAAATCTGCACATGCATTTACACTTTGGGGTCCCTGCAGAGACCTGTGTGGGGGGCAACTATCAGACCCCAGAGACTGCCTAGGAAACCAGGGGTGGGGGGCTTCCTGGGGCGGAGCTTGGTCTGGGGGTTCAGAGAGTCCCAGGAAGCAAAGCCTCTAAGTCCTGTCTCTGATGTCTTAGATAATGGCAAATTTCATTCATAACAAAACTTTTATCTGAACCTGAGTTCACCCAGGGAGAAAATTATGGCTTTGTGTTATTTGCCAAAGTGTTTTGGCATTTCTACAACAATGTTTTACCCATTTCTACAACAATGAAAACGGCTCTCCTGGATTGGGTTGAGGGTATTTTAAACACTCTGATCACTTGCAGAATGAGGAGCTGCCAGATTCGAGTCATATTGCTGTGATGTTGGATATTATTAATGTCCCATTGTCCAGATGAAAAACAGAAAAAACATTTTGAAGAACGCCTGGGGCTATCTTCAAATGAGAGACTGGCTTAGAACTGAGAGCTCTGGCATTTTGATGGTTTGTTTGTCGTTTTGTTTATTTTTTCTGCTTCTTCCTCTCTCCAGTCCATTTGCTGCTGATTTGGACAGAAGCTACTGATCTTATGTTGATGGTCAGCAGGGCCAGCTCCATGGGTTTGTGACCTGTGTGTGTCACAGAGGTCCCCACACTTAGAAGAAATTCATCATGCTTCGTCTCATGTTCTGCTGACGCCATCTCGAATCCGTAATACATTTCACAAAGAGATCTCATGCTTTCCTTTTGAACTGGGTCCTGAACACCATAGTTAGTTCTGAATTATGGGCTTCACCCTCTTCGTTTGCTGAGCCTGGTGCCAGACCCTTTCTTGCTCCTCCGCTCTGGGGTCCATCTTTGTCTTTCTCTGGCGCCCCTCTGGCATCTGGCAGCCCTTTCACTTCTCGCAGTCTCCATCTGCTGCCGTGGAGGTTTGACCAACCCTGGAAGGGTGGTGGCTGTGAGATTTGACCAGGAAGCAGAGCGCTCTGAGGCTCAGGATCGCATGGTGCCTCTAGAAGGGACCTGTTGTGTACCTTAGAGGGAACACTGCAGGTGAGTGTGTGGCCCACAGCCCCGAGGATCCGCGTGGCTACCTAGGAAGGTGCTGGCGTTGCTGTGGGAGTGGGGGGATGACTAGGTGCATCATTTTGAAAGTAAAGTGAATGAGGACTGGGTGTTGAGGTTGATGAGGACCCCACCTGCAGTGAGTAAAGGCCAGCCTTTACGGGGCACACATCCAGACAGGCACATGCAGCCAGCCTATGTCGGAACTCCCTGGATTTCTTCAATGAAGCGCTTTCCATGGTCCCTCCACCCTCCATGTTGGCAGGTATGTGAAACTGCTCTGTGCCTCAACATATAGTTCAGCTGTCTGATGTCTTCTTTCAAAAGGATTTTTAAAAATTATTAATTTATTTAAGAGGGGGAAAGTAGGCGGAGAGAGAGAGAGAGGTCCCATCCACTGCTTCCCTCCCTAAATGTCTTCCATGACCAGGGGTGGGCCAGCAATGGTCTCTACCGGGGACTGACTCTGAGAACAGAACTCAAGCCGTGACTCCCACGTGGAGGGCCCACAGCCAGTTACTTGCACCAACACCAGTGCCTCCCAGGATCTGCGTTGTCAGGAATGGAGAAAAGAATGGAGCTGGGATCTGAAACTAAGCATCCAGCCCCCCCCCCCCCCCCCCGGGACGTGGCTGTCTTCATCAACGTCTTAACCTCCAGTCCAAATGCCTGCCCCTAGATAGGATTTTGAGTGAAAGGTCAGAGCCAGTTTAGATTTCTGGTGCCAGGAATCAAATTCCCAGTCAGGGTGTGAAGACTGAGGGTTCTGGCCACACAGTCCTATGTGGGTGAAAATGAACATGGACAACATGGGAAGTGATAGAAATCCGGATCACAGACAGGTGCAGTGGTGAGGCGGAGTCCGAGATTGTGCCACGCGTGGTACTAAGCAGAAGAGAACCTGGGGTGAAGCCAGCCTGCACTAGGATGTGTCTGCCAGAGGCACTGCCTTTTCTGATGCACACAAGGCAAGGAAAAGGCCAGTCGACAATGCTGGACTCTCCCAGAGGAGTTCTTTAATTTAAAGAAAATATGTATATTTTAATGATTTTAAAGACAAACAATTGGTCTTTGTGTAAATACTTAGAAAAAGTGAAAAAAAGTAGAAAATTATTCATAATCTTAAAAGCCAGTGGTGATCAGCACCTTCTTTTTACAACATTTCTACTTATTTATTTTATATACTTGAAAGGAGAGAGAGAGAGAAAGAGATCTTCCATCTGCTGGTTCACTCACCAATGCCTGTGATGACTGGAGCTGGGCCATGCCAAAGCCTGAAGCCAGGAATTCAATCTGGGTCTCCCAGATGGGTGGCAGGGATCCATCACCCGCTGCCCACCAGCGTGCGGATTAGCAGGAGGCTGGATTGGGAGTGGAGATAGGACCCAGGCTCTCCAAAATGGGAAGTGTTTTAACTGCTGAACCAAACATCCACTCCTGCTGTTTTTATTTAGAGCATTTTAATTTTCACTTTGTGAAGTATTTGAAGGATGATTTAATATATGAATTTCCTGTGCACATAGCCTATAGAGGTTCCTCTCCAGGGTGTGATCAGTCCTTGGAGAAGAGTGTTTTTCTGAGGGGTGCCTTGTACAAATGATTTTGTCTCTTCCTGCTGGAGTGTTATTGGAGTTCAATAAACTTCCTTTATCTTTTCCTTGTTGCAGTAGAAGAAGTTTATGTATTAGATCTGATCTAATTGAAACTGCCAACTTAGTTAAAAAAAAGGCAAGTAGAAACCAGTAGTCTTTTTTAGAGGGAAATTAATATTCAAGTATTCAAATGAAGCTTTAACTGCATCACCAGAACCCTTTAAGCTGATCGCCTTACTGTGTTTTCCTAGTGATGTCCGTGTAGCTTGCTGAGCATGTCATGTGCTACTTAGTAGTGGGCCCTGTGGGGAAAGAGCTCTCGGACCTGTCTTTGAGTGGGCAGGTATTGGTGTTGGGGGAGAAGTAATTTTTGCATGGCAGGATTTTTCTTGCTTTAATTAAAAATAACCACTTAAGCCTCTTATGTTTGCATGGCTTGAAAGACAAGGGGACCTATAGTTAACTTGAGAGTTAAATTACAACATAGTGCCTTCTGTGTAAAGACTGAAAGAGAGAGAGAGAGAGAGAGAGAGGAAGGCAGGCCTATGCTCCAGTTGGGTGGGGATGGGGAATGTTTCCCATACCATCTGCTCTCCCTGCATTCATCTGATATCCTCTTCAACCTTTGAAGACAATGATTTGTTGTGGGAACTAGGATTAAAGTGATTGTAGGTTGTATATTTCTTATCTGAAATGCTTAGTCCCAGGAGTGTTTCAGGGGCTGGCGCTGTGGTATAGCTGGTAAAGTTGCTGCCTGCGATGCCAGCATCCCATATGAGCACTGGTTCCTGTGCAGCTGCTCCAGTGCTGATCCAGTTTCCTGCTAATGGCCCCAGTGCTTGGGCCCCTGCCACCCGTGTGGGAGACCCAGTGAACGGAAGATCTCTCTGTGTTGCTTCCTCTCTCTCTGTAACCCTGACTTTCAAATAAATAAATAAATAAATAATTTTTTTGACAGGCAGGGTGGACAGTGAGAGAGAGAGAAAGTCTTCCTTTTCCATTGGTTCACCCCCCAATGGCTGCTGTGGCTGGCGCAGCGCGCTGATTTGAAGCCAGGAGCCAGGTGCATCTCCTGTTCTCCCATGTGGGTGCAGAGCCCATGATAGGCAGAGTGGACAGTGAGAGAGAGAGAGAAAGAGAGAGAGAGAGAAAGGTCTTCCTTTTTCCATTGGTTCACCCCCCAGTGGCCGCTGCGGCCGGCGCACCACACTGATTCGAAGCCAGGAGCCAGGTGCTTCTCCTGGTCTCCCATGGGGTGCAAGCACTTGGGCCATCCTCCACTGCACTCCCGGGCCACAGCAGAGAGCTGAACTGGAAGAGGGGCAGCCAGGACAGAATCCGGCGCCCCGACCGGGACTAGAACCTGGGGTGCCGGTGCTGCAGGCAGAGGATTAGCCTATTGAGCCACGGTGCTGGCCAATAAATAATTATTTTAAAGTAAGAGTTTCAAATTTGGGATTTTTTCAGATTTTATAATATTTTGCCTATACATGAGTTATCTTGGAGATGGTACCCAAATCTAAACATGAAATTCATTTGTTTTGCACATTCACCTGTACACATAGTTTGAAGGTAATTTTATACAGTATTTTTGGTGTGCCTGTGTTTCTACTGTGACCCGTCACACGAGATCAGGGGCGAAATTTTCCACTTTGCGATGTTGTGTCAGTGCTCACAAGTGTTGGGTTTGGGAACATTTCAGATATTCACTCTAGGGACACTTAATCTGTGTTTGGTCTTCTGTTCAGGAGTTTTCACATGGATTTAGTTTGATTTCTAATTAATTCAGTTGTTTTCACATTTAAAGGTGTCTACCTGGTGTGATGGCTGAGAGGAGAGGAAGAGGAAAACAAAAGCACTTGGTGCCTGATGAAAGGAATGTACCCTTCCCAGCCGGGAAATGGATTCTTCCTCCAAGATATCCAGGAACAGTCATTTTAAATTTTGTCAATGGGGGACGTTTGATGGGGATGATCAGATCTCACCAGCAGGCAGTTCCCTCTTGGAACTGTGAATTCACCCTAGTGCATTGTGGTCTCACACCAGGTTCCCCGGGCAGCACCATTAGGTGCCCCTTGTCATTTTGGGATTTCTGCAAGTTATCCCAGGGCCCCTGGTCTGGATGGGCCCCAGGAACATCAAAGTGTGTTTCCTGCCCGACCCCCTTCTCCTTAACTTCCTAGGACAATTCATGACACCAGAAGGCCCATGGGGACGCCCTCTGGAATGAGAGGACTCTCTGGTCCTGGCCTCGGCTGCAGATGCAGATGTCATAGTGGGCCAACTGGCACCATGTCCTCTGTGGGGTCCTTGTGACTGCCACAGAGCGTGGCCCAGGGTTTCCAGCCATTATTCCAGGCTCTGGGTGGTGTTTGATCCTCTTTGTTAGGAGTGTGTTTTGTTTGATATCCCTTTAAGAAACCCAGGTTTGGATGGTTTGAGTATGAAGTTCCCATGGATTTGCCATCCTTAGTTACTCCCCCTCCAGCCACCCCCCCGCCGGCGACAGCATCTCTCCCTCACAGGTCTTTCCTAGCATAATCAATACATTTCAGAAATGCTGCACGGAGGAATTGACTTTTGTGCAAAGAGATTCTACTTTGACAGGCAACAGAGATGGTTTTACTTTAAACCAATCAAGTGCATGATTTTGTAAAGAAAGCCCTGAGCATCCATTCATTTCATCTTTCTAGATCAAATCTTTTAAAATTGGGAACTTGTGTAGTTATTAAACTTCAGACTAATAATTATCCATAAAAACGCTAACTATGTATCTGTTTATTATGTGCTTTTCTAAAAGCAAACTTGAGGACTTCTTTTAAATGACACATTCTCATCTTGAAGATAGGGTGTTGTCAAGTGCTTGTGTGTGTGTGTGTGTGTGCTGCTCCTTTGGCAGACTGCTTTGCTGTGATTGGTAGCATTTTCCTATCACCGTCCATTTTCAAATGTTAATCATTAGTCATTCTTTGTGACCCCTCTCCATGCAGCAGTCAGAATATAATTATTAAGGGCTGCCCACTGGAACAATGGCGGGGAGGGAACTCTGAGGGTTACAGATGGCCTAGGGTCACGTCCTGGGTCACACAAGATGAAAGGTTAGCGCAGTGGTCAGCCCCTGGGTCCTGGGAAAGGTAGAGCTCTAACCGCAGTGGAAACCGAGAAGGCAGACGATCCCCGCGCACTGCCAGCTGCACGGGGGAGATGGGACTTGCAGATTCTCAGGAACCCCTTTGATTTGCTGCCCAATCCACATGCTGTTTAGTAATAAACAGAGTTCAATGACCAGAGTCTAGACAAACAAATCAGGGCCCTGGCAGACCCTGGCTTCTGATGACATGTTACATCTTTGCAAGGCACGCAGGAAGGAGCCGCCTTTTGAAATTTTAACACAGGGGCTTGGTGAACTCCCAACAGATCAGAGAGGCTGAGGCAGAGGGGTTCAGATAAACAGACCCTGCTCGGGCCAAATTAGAAGGCATTCCCCACTCTGTGGCTTGTACTTTTCCTGCTCTGTCTTCCTCCAGGCATTAGGAAGCTGTCATGAACTTTAGTGAAATGCGAGAGGCTTAAATATTAATATTTCTGAAGCCCTCAGGGTAGACCCAGCCACCTGCTTCCCCCCAGCAGCTGTCCTAAACAGTTTCACTAGACAGACACCACTTTTCCCTTTAAACAACACATTTCATCAAAGTTGGGTTTTAATTGAGCCAGGACACCTCCCAAGATACTTCATGTTCACTGGTGAGCTTTGTCTCTGTCATTTGGAGGTGAAAGGAGATCTCGGAGCTTCCTCATTTTCTCTCGTTCTTCTCCACCCAGTCAGGGAAAGCTCAAAATCCAACACAGAGGCACCTTGGTGGGTTCTGGGTTATCTGGTTCTGTGCGTGGGACGAACAGTAAAATCTCGCTTCTGTTGAGACCAAAATGCAAACACTGCTAAGGACGCCGAGCCCCTGTACAATAATCCCTAGAGTGAGAACAGAAGCTTTGGTGTTTTTTTTTTTTCTTTTTAAACATGTGCTTCTTATAAATACAGTCTAGGATGATAAATTATGTATGCAACAAAGCATGCTCAGAAACTGTGATTGGTAGTATTCTGCCTCGAATGCACGCGTATTTGGGCTGCCTTTGCTTTGAAAGAATTCATTTTCAGCATATATCAAGGGAAGTTCCTTTACAATTATTCAAATACATTTTTCTTGGCAGGCATTGAATTGTTTACTCAATGTTAATGGTCCCTCACAAATATTTACCGAATCTCTCTGTGAACTGTCCTCTATATGAGACCAGAAAGTTCAAAACTGCCTTGCTCCTCCTTGGTAGCCAGCCTTTTAAGGTAATCTCTCTGCTGGTATCTGTGCAGTTAACTGAGAGCTGTTTAATAACAGGGAATAATAATTGCTGTTTGCTTATCATTGAGAGGAATTTCCCCCATGTGCATTTAGTTTTAGGAAGACTAGATTGTTGTGTAGCACAAGGTAATGCTGATAAAGACTTTAATTACTGTCTGGGAGGAGGAACAAGAATTTGCAGTATTTTTGCTCATATTTTGTGCAGTGTTGAGAGTCCTAAATTCCTATAATTGCTGAAAATGGGGAAACTGCTAGAGCAAAAGAAATGTATATAGCAAGCCAAAAAGCTATAAAAATGTTTATGTGTGCAGGAAAATGTGCAGAGATGAACAAATGATTGGATGATAAAAACCAAAACCTGCATTTTTGCTACTCTTTTCTGAGAAAATGTTTTATTCTGGACATGAATTGATTCCTTGGCAGATTTCTTTTCCTGGGAGGGAGAACGTGTGTTCATCTGCACTGCCCTACTTTAACCAGAAAGCAATTTCCATATACATGAACAGGCATCAACAAGTTTCTGGAAAGACATATTGTGAAAAACTGCCTGGATTCCAACATTTCTTTGCATCAACACAAACTTATCTTCTAATTCCATTTTCTATGAACCTTTTGAAATACATTCATGCTTTTTCTTAAGGAACAGCACGTGACCTGTTCTATATTAATCCAGATTGAGGTGCAGGTGTTTGGCCTAGTGGTTGGGACTCTGCTTGGGGTGTTCGCATGCTCTATCAGTGTGTCTGGGTTTGAATCCCAGCTCCTCTATCGAATCCAGCTTCCTGCTAATGCGTACCCTGGCAGAAGCAAGGAATGGCTTCGGTAGTTGAATCCTTGCTACTGATGTGGGAGACTCAGTGAATTCCTGGCTCCTGGCTTCAGCTGTTGCAGGCATTTGGGAAGTGAACCAGTGAATAGGAGATGCCTTTCTCTCTCTCTTTCTTTCTCTACTTTGCAAATTAAAGAAAAAACATTGAAAGAGTTGTACCTGATCCTACTCCAACATTTAATTCAGTGGTGAAAATGTTCATATTTTGCATACTGCAATGCTTCGATAATTAAGTTTGAGTCATAAAGTGCTGTATTGAGTAAGCTCCATGAATGCATATGCGTAAAAGTATGAAGGATAAAAGTGCAATCAGTGGAGTACAAACACTAAAATCATTTCTCAGTTATGGCAAAGATTCTTCAGTTTAGGCACTTCAAAATTTGAGGGATTTGGGGCAGGTGTTGGGGTAGCACAGGTGGTGTGGCACCACAGGTACTACAGCAGGTGAAACTGCTGCTAGGGGTGCCTGTATCCCTTGCTGCAGTACCTGGGATTGGGTCCTGCCTCTGCTTCCAATCTAGCTTCTTACCAATGTCTGGGAGGCAGCGGGTGATGGCTTAAGTACATGGGTCCTGGCCACTCTCGTGGGAGGCACAGATGGAGTTCCTGGCTCATGGCTTTGGCTTGGTCAGGTTGTAGGAATTTGGGGAGTGAATCAGTAGGTGAAAGGCCTCACATTCTCTCTCTGTCTCTCTGCCTTTCAAGTAAAAAAAAATAAGTCTTTACAAATAAATTCAAGGGACTCTTTGTCATTGTTCACGTGTGTAAGTACATGTGACTTGTGTAGCTGTAGAATGTCAAAGCTAGCAGGACACTTAGAGTTTTTGACAGTCTGATCACATTCATTCATTCATTTCCACATTCATTCACCAAAGAAGGGCCTACTACACGCCAGCCTCCCTATTCTGTGCTAGCATTGCAAGGATGAGCAAAAGCAGGCTAGCTCCTGCTCATGAGAGGTAGATTTGGGGGAAAAGTGATGTGATCAGATTTTCACTTTGAAAAGTAGCCTCATTTACGAGGGCACTTCAAAAACTGGTGGCAGATGGAATTCAAGCTAAGCTTATTTTGGTGCAAACAATTCTGAAGTCCATGCAATTTTTCATAGAACACATTTTTTAAAAGATTTATTTATTTATTTGAAAGTCAGAGTAACAGAGAGAGAGCGAGAGACACACACACACACAGAGAGAGAGAGAGGTCTTCCATCCTCTGGTTCACTCTCCAGATGACTGGAATGGCCAGGGCTGGGCCAGGCCAAAACCAGGAGCTGGGAGCTTCATCTGGGTCTTCCACATGTGTGGGTGACAGGCGGCTGGGACATGAACCAGCACACATATTGGATGCTAACATCATAGGCGATGGCCTTACCTCCTGCTGCATCACAATGTGAGCCCCTATAAAACATTTTCCACAAGCTTTTTGAAGAGTCCTTATATGCATGGATTTCAAAAACTATGTTTGGACTGGCGCCGCGGCTCAATAGGCTAATCCTCTGCCTGTGGCGCCGGCACACCGGGTTCTAATCCCAGTCGGGGTGCCGGATTCTGTCCTGGTTGCCCCTCTTCCAGGCCAGCTCTCTGCTGTGGCCCAGGAGTGCAGTGGAGGATGGCCCAAGTGCTTGGGCCCTGCACCCACAAGGGAGACCAGGAGAAGCACCTGGTTCCTGACTTTGGATCAGCGCGGTGCGCCGGCCGCGGTGCACCAAATAAATGTTTGCACCAAAATAAGCTTATACTTAGAAATTATTTATTTATTTGAGAGGGAGAGTAGTCTTCAACCACTGGTTCACTCCCCAAATGCCTGCAGCAGCCAGAGCTGGGCTGGCCCAAAGCCAGGCCTGGAAACTCAATCCAGGTCTCCCAATATGGAGATTACTTGATGCTGTCTCCCAAGGTCTGCAGTAGCAGAGAGTTGGAACCAAGAGCCAGAGTTGGAATTGCACCTAGGAACTCAGATGTGAGACTTCAACATCTTAATCACGAGGTTAAGCACTCAATTCCCATTTAATTTCATTTTCCACAAACATTCTGGAGTGCCTTTATATTTTAGAGTTTCAACGATAATTATATAATTCAAGTGGATCTCTGAAATAGAAACTTTTAATACTAGGAAAATGAACAAGACATGTATTCAGTGATGGGATTACATTTCTGAGATGGTTTCTAATACTGCTTTGGTTTCTATTATGATTGTGTGTGGTCAAAGTTAAAAAACATGATATCATAGACTTTCCCTACCATACTGTTTCTAGATTGCTTATTGCTCTGGTAAAGGGTAAAAAATTTTTCTGGCTTAACTAATAGTTACATAATAGGTAAGAATTCGCAAGCAGTTGAACTTCATGTCTACCTTGAGACCCTTTCTTCTTGGTAGCTGAAGGTTTAATCTTGCTGGTTCAAGGGAAACAGTCCAGTTGGTGATGACCTAGGCACTTCTGCCCAGCTCCAGCCATTTTTAAAATTCTGCTCCCTCTGCTCTTCCTGGGGGTGGCATCTAAGCTGACCAATGCAAGAAGAGCTGGCAGCATTTTCACAAGGGATTCGGACAGTCATCTGGGGCGGGGGGATGGGGGGGCTTGCCCCTCTGGTCTTCAAGGGCTCTTGACCTTACTCTCTCTTGGATTCTGCTTCCATTTCCACACGGCCTGTCATAGTTTGCTTGGGCTGTTATAACAAAATGCCATGACCTGGACAGCTTATGAACAATAGAAATCTATTTCTCAGAGTCTGGTGAGGCCCTTATTCCTGGTTTGCAGGTGGTGCCCTCTCCTATCTTCACACGGCAGAAAGGGTGAGGAGCTTCCTTTATGAGCACCCCATCTGCGCCTTTCACCCTCATGACCCAATCCCCTCCTTGCAGCCCTGCTTCCTGGTTCTATCACCTTCGGGATTAGGATTTCAACATAGGAATTTGGGGAAGACACAAACACTTAGACCACAGGGTGGCCTCTCCCCCCTCCCCCAATCTGCATTCTCCATGTTTCTCTGAATTTATGACTTGTGGAACTTGGACCTTCCTTTCTGGGGTCGCGTCTCCTCGCTTCACTGGGTGGGACAAGCGTTTAGGGAATGGACAGCCGAGCGGCAGTCAGCACCACTACTTCCCTCTCTCCTCTCTCATCATTCCTTTCTCACCCACAAAGACTTCAATCTCCCTTTACCCCAGAGCAGAGACAACGTTTTTTCTAAACCACTATTTATGCATAAGCCTTATGTACAGATTCCTCCAGGGTTTGGCTCTGATATTCAAAGCCAAACTTGTGGATCTCAGAAAATCTGGTGTTTGTACATCAGAGGTTTCTTGGTTTTCAAGACTATTGTCTCTACTATGAGTTTGAGAAGCTGCTATTTGGAAATGCGTTTATCTATTTCATTGTTTGTATTTGATATCACTGTATTTTGCTCTCTCTTCAGCCTTAAAACCTTAGCCTCAAAGTACAGCCTCAATGGGGGAAAAATGGGAAATGGCTGGGAAGCTTATAAGAGAAGGAAAGTGAAAGTGAAAGGGGCAGTGATTAGAAAAGTTACTAAGATCAGAAGCCCATCAGAAGACATTTCAAAAACACACCTCTGGGGTGGGCATAGTGGTTGTATTGTGTTAAGCCTCTGATTGGGATGCTAGTATCTGATATTGGAGACATGGGTCAAGGCCTGGCAACTCTGCCTCTGATCCAGCTTCCTACTAATGCTCCTAAAAAGACAGCAGAAGATGGCCCAAGTGGTTGGGTCCCTGCCATCCATGTGGGAGACCAGAATGGAGTTTTTGGCTCCTGGCGTCAGGGTGGCCCAGTTCTTGTGTTGTAGTCATTTGGGGGAATGAACAGTGGACAGAAGATCCCTCTCTCTCTCTCTGTCTTTCAAATAAAAAAAAAAAATCTCCGGTATCTTTAGAACGAGCTATCTGATAGAACCTCAGGCTTTCTTTTTTAAAATTATTTAGGCCATGACATCTTCTTGACTGGGGCCAGTTCTATATCTGACCAAAATTTATGACCTAATTTGTCCACAAAACTATTTTTGTTTCTGCGGTCTCTGCCTCCACCGTGGTTTCTGAATTTGCCAAGTGTGAAATCTCACCCCAGAGCCTTTTACTTGAAAGTGCCTCCTGATGTCGAGGAGTGCATGACGTAAACCACTCTTCACGAATCATTATACAGCGTGTAGTGTGACCGGAGACACACTGCAAGCCACGCAGGGAGCTCACGATGCCAGGGTCTGTAAAAACGAGGTTTTTCTGTAGATTCAAGCAAACAGCCATTAGCAGATTGCCGCTGGAGGTCAAATAATCTGCTGTGTTGACTGTATTTCAAGCCACTGGTGCTGCAGTCAGCTTTCTAATAATACCTTCACTATGAAGAGAAACCAGAGAGCAGCCATGGCCTAGAACGTGGCTGGCACGTAGACAGCGTCCAAGAGTCGTTATTGACTGAGGGATGGCGGATGAGCGGGCCTGCCAGAGCCCTGAGTGGCCGGCAGGAGCATCCGACCACGTGGACGTTCAGTGAGCACTGGAGGCACATGGTGGTCAGGAAGGAGATCGGCGCTGGCCTTCAGGGAGGGGATGGCACACTGGTTCTCGTACTCTCAGACCCGTGCTAGGCCTGCGGCCTGCAGAACCTCCTTTCACAGGTGGAGAGAAAGCCTTGCTCACCTCACCATGGGGGACAAAGGTTTCTAGAGCGGCAAAGGGGATCACAGGACATTTCCATTTCTGGAGGCAGAACAACAGGGTTCACCACCAGCTGAGGCTCACCAGGCCTGCTGGACTTGCTGCTGCTTTAATTGAGAGGCAATGTGGTAGAGTGAAGAGCTGCCCTGGGTTCAAATCTTACCTCTTCTGTTTCCGCAATGTGTGTTTTAAATCATAATAGTTTATTTTAATAATGTTTTCCAAATGTGTGAAATTGTATGGTCATATTGATTATGTGCCCCTCCCCGTACATTCGTGAGTTGCCCCTGCCATTGAGAATCACTGAGGTGGGATTTTTCTATCGACCCAGCACACATCTGGAGCTGGAGCAGCTGCTGCAGTACTCTGAGCGTTGCTACTATTCGTTATCTTTGAAAGCATTTATGAGCGAGCTGTAGGCTTGGGGCACTGTCTATCTGGATCCACCATCCTGGATCAGATGCAAAGACGCAGTAGTCAGATGCAAAGGCTTAAAAATGGATATCCTGCAAGATCAGGTTGCAGTTAGGCATTTTCACTGCGGGAAGTGAAGGGAGGGAGTACTGAAGACGAGTGGGACCAGTGAGTAGTGTCGAGCGTGAGAATAGGGTTGGTTGGGGAAGTTCCCAAGATGGTGATTTGCTTCTGAGAGCTGTTCCAGAGAAAGAAAAGGCACAGCCAAGGCTGGTCCAGTCGGTTGGAGACAGATCCAGATGGAGGTGGAGTGATCAGGTGAGTGCTGTGGTCTCAGAGATCCGAAGAGTCAGGGAGATCTTCGGATCCTGCCAATGACTGAAATAGTCTGCATCCCTTTAGCTTGGCTGTGGGCTACAGAAAGATCTCAGAGCCAGTTCTCCAGGTGCTGCAGGTCCAGGGGGAGCACAGGACCAGGGTGCAGGGAGTGCTCAGAGGAAGTGCAGATATCAGTGGGGGAGGGGTGGACACCTGGGAAAACTTCACAGTGGAGGTGACATTCTGCAGATGAGGGGAGTAGGCCGGGAGAGGTGAAATTACACTGCCCAAGAACACACATGGGGTGTGATTGCAACACAGAGCTGAGATTGCAACATTAGCCTTCCACCCCAGGCTGTGATTCCTTCCAGGCCATTTTGCTACACTGATTTATCTGCCTGCAGAAGGTAAGGAACTGCAAGGTAAGCTGGGAGCCCCGGAACAGATAGGGAGTTGCTCTGGAGCTTTCTGATACCAAACTTTGAGACTGGGCTTGGCTTCCTGGGCAGAACACCTGCAGCCAAAGAGTACCTAAGATAAAGCTGAGGAAGAGCCCACAGTGGAGAGAGCTGAGAGATGACATCCTGATACCTTTTGAAGCCTACGGCATTTTGTGCATCCCAGCTGAGTGACGACAAGTTCTCCTAACTGGCTCAGTGAAGCAGATACGGCTGCTTCGGTAGTGGCTCTTCCCGGCCTTTCGAGGGGGACCTACTGACTGAGTAGATGAGGAGGTGGGGCAGGTGCTCCGCGGGATGCCATGGAGGACGAGACGGTGGGAGACTGACGGGTGACTGGCGCTGTGAGGCTGGGAAGGTGATGCCGCTCCAGGTGCTGGGGAATTCTGCCGGGGGCCAGGCAGTCGGGGTCTCCAGAGCTCCAAAGAAGTTCTGCCGCTTCCTGTCTAAGCTGTCTCGTCTCAGCCATGTTTAATTTGAGTGGCGCTATCTGGAGCCACAGAGTGATGAAAATCTTGGAATGCCCCAAGGAGCGGGGACAGCAGCGCATTTCACAACAGTCTGAATGTGGTTTTTGAAGACTTTCTGGCTACAGGCGGAGCCTTAAAACGGTCTTCTGGCAAAGCGCACTTTAGAGAAACTTGAAAAGAGCGTGCCACCAGAGCAGTGGAAAATACCACCGTGTGGTTTTAGGTTTTGATGTTCAAACTGTGTGATAGCTAAAGATGCAGAGAGGGGATTAGCTGGGAGTCGAGCTGCCCATAAATGCTATTCATGTAATTAGATGATGAGAAGAGAATTCTAAAAGCTTCAAATTCAATTTCCTTCATTTAGGATGTTCTTATTTAATTAGCTATGACCCTAAGGGAATGGCCCAAGATAGTGTGGAGAACATGGGGAACAAAAGGAAAGCAGAAAACCCACAATCGTAGCTAACATAACACATGCACGTGGGGATGCTAGTCAGTCGGTGCATCTCCTTATCCTTCCTTGATAACACCAAGATAATCTGATTTCCTAGTTCCAGGATGGGAAATTCAGTGTTACGTCAGAAACACATTATGTTTAATTAATTAATTTGAAAGGTGGTAGAGATAGAGAGAGAGGGAGTGGGGAAGGGGAGACAGAGAAAGAGATTTGCCACTTGCTGGTATCTTCCCAAATGCTCTCAACAGCTGAGTTTGGTCCATGCTGAAGCCAGGAGCTGGGAACTCAATACAGGTGTCCTACATTGGGTGCAGGGGCCCAGCCACTTGAGCCATCACCTATTGCCTCTAAGGGTACACTTTATAAAGCAGAGAGCTGGAATTGGGAAAAGAGCTGAAACTTGAACCCACATACTTCAATATGGGATGCGAATGTCATAACTTCTATGCTAACGTCCATCCCAGAAACACATAAGTTGAGATAAGTTGGAATGTGGGCAAGCATGGGCTGACCTCCCAGATGACAGCTGGAAAGATGATGTTGAACCACGGTTTTCATATGAAATGGTTGCAAGAGTGAGAGGGAAGAACCCTGTTTTAGAAGATGGCCTTATTAGAAGCCACAGGAAGAATTACTTTGCTGATTCTTACTGAAAGACCCAAGATGCTTTATATGTTTAGGAGAGCAGATTCTTTTAATTAATTTCAGTAGTTTTATTATCTCATTTCCTGGTGATCTAAAAGCAGAGCGTGAGTAAGCAGAGCAGGATGTCGTATCTGAGGGACGCATTATTCACATAGTTGGAGAGGTGAGCTTTAGTGAAAGGAACGCCTGGAACCCTGTTCTGGAGACATAATCCCATCAGCTGGAGAAAGAGTCACTGTGGCTTTAGTCTGTGAACTTCTGTTTAGTCTGAGAAGGCTTCCCTTCTGGTTTTGCCAAAACCTTCATTTTCTTTATCTCTTTGTGTGTGTGTGTGGGGGGGGGAGTGGGAAAATTTGGGAGGTCTCTTTTACAAAGTTTTTGTTCATATTTTATCTCCGCATCATCAAGAAGTCAAATGTAAAAAAAAAATGTGGCTTTTATTATTATTATTATTATTCTGGCAGATATTTTCTGGCATTGCTAACACAAATCTTGGATATCTTATCGAGGCAACTCTTATTATTTAGCACTTGTCCTATATCCTGTTAATTTTGCTTCTACAACTGTGCCTCTGGAATAAACTTTAGGTAGAGTCATTTTTTTCCCCAATTAAAAAACACTTACATGTACATTCAACTTTGTTTGTAATAGAGATGGCATTACAAACAGTTGTAGACAATTGTTTAATAGTATTGGTTTAAAAAAAAGAGAGAGAAGAAAAGAAGAAAAAAAATGTGTACCTTTCACCAGCATAAAAGTAATAGAATTAGGAACTTTTTGGGAAAAACAGTGAGAGACTAAAATTTTAAGACATTGGAACTTGAAGTTTTTTTTTTTATTTTATTTTTTGACAGGCAGAGTGGACAGTGAGAGAGACAGAGAGAAAGGTCTTCCTTTGCCATTGGTTCACCCTCCAATGGCCGCCGCAGCTGATGCGCTGCGGCCGGCGCACCGCGCTGATCTGAAGCCAGGAGCCAGGTACTTATCCTGGTCTCCCATGGGGTGCAGGGCCCAAGTACTTGGGCCATCCTCCACTGCACTCCCAGGCCATAGCAGAGAGCTGGCCTGGAAGAGGGGCAACCGGGACAGAATCCGGTGCCCCGACCGGGACTAGAACCCGGTGTGCCGGCGCCGCAAGGCGGAGGATTAGCCTAGTGAGCTGCGGCGCTGGCTGAAGGTATTTCTTAAAACATATAAGGAACATAAAGGAAAAGATTGATACTTTTTAAAAAAGGTTTATTTAATTTTTTGAAAGGCAGAGTTACAGAGACAGAGAGAGAGAGCAAGACAGAAAGAGAAAAGAGAGAGATCTTCCATTTGCTGATTCACTCCCAAATGACTGCAATGTCTGGAGCTGGGCTGATCTGCAGGCAGGAGCCATAAGCTTCCTCTGGATCTCCCATGTGGATACAGGGGCCCAAGGGGTTGGGCCATTTTCCACTGCTTTCCCAGGAGCATTAGCAGGGAACTGGATCTGAAATGTAGCGGCTGGGACTCGAATCACTGCCCATATAGGATGCCAGCACTGCAGGCAGAGGCTTTATCTGCTTAAAACCAGTGCTGACCCCAAGATTTATACATTTGACTGCACTAAAATTAGTAAACTGCTGAATGACAAAACACTGTAGAGCTAAAAATGAATCTCATATTGCTTTCAATTTTTAAAATTCAGGAGCTGGCACTGTGGCTTAGCGGGTAAAACCACCCTCTGCCATGCCAGCATCCCATAAGGGCGCCGGTTCCTGACCCTGCTGCTGTTCCACTTCAGATCCAGCTTCTTGCTAATGCCCCTTGGAGGGCAGTGGGAGTTGGGAAAATGAAATAAAAAAGATAAGATTATTTTGGTGCAGAGGTATAATTGGAGGACAAAATGGGATGATTTAAAGGTAAGACACTTCAGATTCTTTCCATGTCTGTGTCTTCATTTCTTTCCTCTGTGTGTAAGGAGGACCCCTCTGTAATGAGACTCTTAGGACTTATTTTAGAGAAAGATCAGAGAATTCTTTTATGTTCCGTATCAGTGGGGAATGCTGAGAAGGTCAGAGAGAAATTCTTGCTTCTGTTATTTTCTCAAATGCTATATTTTGGAGTAGTGTGTTCTGAACCCTATGATTGTCCTGTTTCACGGTCCAGAAACTAGATGGTGGGTTGTCCCATATGGCACTGATCAGCCAACCCAGCAAACAGACGGTTGGGTCTCAATTCAGAATGCAGCTTGCACGTAGACTTCCACTATAGTTAGATCTGTATATGGTGCAAGTGATCAGGTATTTAAGCAGAGGCATTTCCCTAGGAAAAAAAGGACAAGAAAGCCTAATGATTAGAATAAACTGTAAACCCAGTGTTTGAGTCCGGAAGGTACACAGAAGATCTCTGACTTAGCTTGCAGCATCTGCAGGTGGAGTGGCGGGGCAACGACAAGGGGACAGTTCTTCCTTGCTTCCAGTTTGAGTAACATGTTGTCCACGCATGAGCTGATGCAATGACTTCTCTGAAGTCATAGCCACTTGTCCAACTTTTGCATCTAGGACTTCAGAAACAGGGCAGTTTTAATTTCAACGATTCCACCTCAGAAGAGTGGAGGAAAAAAAGGGGAACTATTAGTTTGGAGAACTGTAGCCAGATGTTGGAGGAAGTTGTAAGAATTTAGGGCCCAAGCTAATTTGTAGGTAAGAAACGAAACTCCAGAAACAGTGATCGAGGCTAGAGTCCAAGGTCAGATGCATTGCAATTTTCTCCTGAAAATTTTTCTCTTTACAGCTATCCCCATTCCTACCAAAGATAATGAAGATAAAACTACTTTACATGCAAAATAAGTTTCATCTCTTTAAACCTGGCAGGATCATTTATGTAAGTGCAGCCAGAGCAGAGACTGATCACATGGCTTTTTTAAAAACTTTTATTTAACAAATATAAATTTCCAAAGTACAGCTTATGGATTACAGTGACTTTTTCACCCCATAACTTCCTCCCACCCGCGACCCTCCCTTCTTCCGCTCCCTCTCCCATTCCATTCACATCAAGATTCATTTTCAATTATCTTTATATACAGAAGATCAATTTAGCATATATTAAGTAAAGATTTCAACAGTTTGTACCCACACGGAAACACAAAGTGAAAAATACTATTTGAGTACTAGTTATAGCATTAATTCACAATGCACATCACATTAAGGACAGAGATCCTACATGGGGAGTAAGTGCACAGTGACTCCTGTTGCTGACTTAACAATTTGACACTCTTGTTTATGGCATCAGTAATCTCCCTAGGCTCTAGTCATGAGTTGCCTTTTGAGTTCACCGACTCTGATCTTATTTAGACAAGGTCGTAGTCAAAGTGGAAGTTCTCTCCTCCCTTCAGAGAAATGTACCTCCTTTTTTTGATGGCCTGTTCTTTCCACTGGAATCTCACTCGCAGAGATCTTTATTTAGGTTTTTGTTTGTTTGTTTGTTTGTTTTTTGCCAGAATGTCTTGGCTTTCCATGCCTAAAATACTCTCATGGGCTCTTCAACCAGATCTGAATGCCTTAAGGGCTGATTCTGAGGCCAGAATGCTCTTTAGGACATCTGCCATTCTATGAGTCTGCTGTGTATCCCACTTCCCATGTTGGATCCTTCTCTCCCTTTTTTATTCTATCAGTTAGTATTAGCAGACACTAGTCTTGTTTATGTGATCCCTTTGACTCTTAGTCAGTACCTATCAATTTGGATGAATTCCTTTCTCCTTGAGGTACCACAAAAGCCCTGATGTTTCTGGGCCTCCCAGAAAGTGATATTCTCTGCTCACCTATAAGGGAACCAAGTATGGGAGTCATATTTGGAGTTCTAGGCCAGTTTCTTTTTTTTCTTTCCCAAGGAGTTTTATTAGCTCCATAAAGTCAACCTTAGTTCCTTAAAGTTGTCAAGTCATATCTGAAAATACCACATTCCAGTCAACGCCTGGTAATAAAACCAGTTCCCAGTTGTGTCTTGTTACAAAGAGAATAGATTCTTATTGAACTTATGCGAATAACTATATTGCCATAAACTTAAAAATGTAGGTGTCTTGTAATTGCGCCTAACTATTGTTCCCAATTTAATATCTCTGAAATTGGAATATGACTTACAGTCAATTGCATCCCATTGGTCAGGACAATACATATCTTAAAACTTGTGGTTTTCAGTCCTGACTCCACATTAGAATCATCTGGAGGATGCAAAACAGTGAGAGGCCTGGTCCTCACACCAGAGATTCTATTAAATTGGTTAGGATAGAGAAGTATGCACCTGTATATAAAAACCTACCTAGATTTGGAACCCCTGCCACAGACAGGCAAAATAATATACCATCCTAGTATTCCAAAGTCAACTCTGGGTGACTCTTACTAAAGTAATAGGAAGATTTGACTTTCAACGTTTAGAGAAGTTCAATTAGGTTTCCTAGTGCTGGAAGAAAGAAACTTGGCTTGGATGAAAAAGACCTAGGCTGTGTCTAACAATTCTAGTGTTATTAGTTTTGTCTTTTGTGAAATAGCAACATACCAACTTCACAGGGTTGTTGTGAGGAATAAACAAAATTGTATAATAAAGCTTCTGATGCATTAATTTAAATTAGAAGTAGATTTCTTGAGCCCAGAAGAATAACAATGAAGTTAAGTGTTAAGGCTTCTAAAAATCTTTTAAAATGAACTTCTAGTGTTAAGTTCTCCAAGTCATCTACATAGCAAACATGGAAACAACAAAAGTATAAAGAGTCGGTGGCAGCTTATTTTCTGATTTGTTCATAAAATCTTGAAGGAACTGAGTGGAAAGGACTTATGCTAATAAGTTTATGTTGACATACCCAAAACACATCCCAATTCACCCAGCCACATTTGTAGAAAAGAGGGCCAGCTTTCTCTACAGCCAGTAGTCACAAATAAAAACATGAAATGTGGACAAATTTGTATGATAGTACTAACATGGGCACCATTTCCTGTTTTAGGTTGGGGAATTATGTGCTTTATATTATATTCAAACTAATTTCTACATGTATCATAATGGCTTTTCTTGTTTGCTGAAAAGATATGTAATACTGCAGCCTTTTTCCAGTAGGAGAAAAAATATTTTCCAGCTGCATTGCATTTCTGGAAATGGGATCAACTATAACCACTGGCACCAAATATTCGGCAGTCTGGATACTGGTGGAGAGAAGGGAGGAGGTTGCCTTGCTCCTAAATAGCCTAGCCACAGGGTGATACTTCTGTGTTGTGAGTAGCGGAGCCTGTGGGGAAAGTTAGCAGCACGTGATGTCAAACTACAAGCTGGAATTACCTTTATCTCAGGTAAGTTGGGGGAACTCTTTTTCATGTATAGCCAGTGCTTGTGTGGATGTCCCACTTTATGGGTAATTCACAAAAAAAAATTTAGAGCATATTTACATCCTTTTCTCCCAACTGTCTTAACACTCACTATGATTCTCTAAACTGCCCCTTCTACTCGGTTAGGGTGTGCTAGGACACTGAATGCCAGCAGGCTAGCATTCATTAAATGCCTACCATGTGCCAAACTATTTAGTAGGTGACATCTGTACACAACTTTGCCACGTAAGTAGTATTACCTTATTTTCCAGAGGAGAAAACAAAAGTTTAGGAAGTGTGAGATGACTGTCTAATGCCACACACACCTTTCATAGCAGATGGTAGTGACTTCTAGGTTAGCAATGACCTTTGATAACTCGAGTCAGAAAAACTTTTCTCCAAGTAAAAGGAATCTGAAATGACTTTTTCCAATTTAGCGTGGCAACCTTGAAGGAATCACTTTATGTAAGAGAAGCTGAAGGCTCTTTAGCACTTGAGAGAACAAGCCATGTAAACACAGGTTCTATGAGTGTTATTCATTTTAAAAAATTAAAATCAGTTGGAACAAAGATGGTTAAAATGTCTTTATGGCTAGATATTATCCTTGTAGGGCAGGTGATAAATGTAGTTAATATTATTTTTTGCAAAATATTTTGCCTGATGGAGAGCGAGTTCCACGCACCACCCCCCATAAAGTCGATTACCTTAGCCCCTTGTCTCACTGCACATCATCGTTTCCATAGCAACAAGGCAGATGGGAGAAGTAGAGGTGGTGGGCAGCCATTAAGATGATGGAAATGCAATGGAAAATTCCACCTTAAATAACAATATGCAAATCACTTTAGTATATGATAAACAACAAAGAAAATGATGCTTTTTTTGGTAGTCAGATTATTTGGTTCGTGGAATGTGCTCATTTTTCTGACAGCTTCTCTATCTTGTGTTATCTTTCTTGCCTTTTTTTTTTGAGACCAAAATAAAATCATTAAAAAACAAAAATTCAACCTGACAATGCATGTGACTCAGTGGCAGATGTAGTGATTTGTGCTTCCAGAGATAGTTCTTGAGCTGAAGATTCATAAAAGATTTTAATTGCAAAATGAATTTGACTCTCGATTAAGTAATCTTTGGTTGCCAGGATATAGCTGAAGAGTGAGATATTCCTCAGAAATTAAATTTCTCCAGTTTTTTTTTTTTTGCTATTGAAGACTTCTGCTATTATTTTCTTTATGGCTTACTAAAGTATTTTTAGCATTAGAAGTACTTTTAAGTGTACAATATTGACCTATGTGAACTTAGCTCAATGAAATATAAAATTTCCTTTTTGGGTCCATATTACTACATTTGTGTACTTTCAAAATTGAGTTTCTCCAATACAAAATCTTTTCTGAAATACTTTTTTTTGAAATGGTAATGGGATAGAATGGACAACATAGATATTTGTTTTATATTTTCAAAAATGTAGGTTTGTTTTAAATATCTCTTGTACAACACAAAGAATATTGTAAACACTATTTGTATCTTATGGGAGTAAATAAAAATACAGAAATGGGACTCTTCTAAGTTGGGGAAATGTCTACATCATCTCATTTTGAGGACAAATGTAGGCATTCATGACAACACCTGTATTATTTATGGTCATTATTAATACATTTCTCCTGGGTTTCAAGCAATCAAGGATCAGAGACCACATCTCTAAAAGCCTCTAAGAATAATGATCAAACACCGTCTCAGCTTCTATGTACACACATAGTGTTGCTCTCACCTGCTGGCTGCATTCCCTTAAGACACACCCTCCTTTCTTCGAATCTTAGCACACCTTCCCCTGGGATCATAGCTGCATGTGGGAGTCCCACTCATAAGGCCCAGTACTTTCAGATCAAAGTCACTCTATTGCTCTATTCAGTGAGGTCCATGGCCCCAGGTTCTCAAGGTGAGGTTTCCTTCGCCACTTGCATTAGAATAACCTGAAGTAAAAATTCGGAGCCCCGGATCCAGACCTACTGATTCATTTCTGGGGCCTCTGACCCAGACCTACTTATCTATTTCTGGGGCTGAGATGTGATAATCTGCATTTTTAATAGTCTTCCCAATTATTATTATTATTTTTAGTGCTCAGACCCATCCCTCAGCTTAGGAATGTCAACAGTGGGGGAAAATCCCTGGTGCTAAGAATACCTTCAGGCCCTATCTGTGCAAGCATAGGAAACACGTGCTCTTCCTTCTTTTTTTTTTTTTTTTTTTTTTTTTTTTTGACAGGCAGAGTGGACAGTGAGAGAGAGAGACAGAGAGAAAGGTCTTCCTTTGCCGTTGGTTTACCCTCCAATGGCCGCCGCGGCCAGCGCGCTGCGGCCGGCGCACCGCACTGATCCGATAGCAGGAGCCAGGAGCCAGGTGCTTTTCCTGGTCTCCCATAGGGTGCAGGGCCCAAGCACCTGGGCCATCCTCCACTGCACTCCCTGGCCACAGCAGAGAGCTGGCCTGGAAGAGGGGCAACCGGGACAGAATCCGGCGCCCCAACCGGGACTAGAACCCGGTGTGCCGGTGCCGCTAGGCGGAGGATTAGCCTAGTGAGCCGCGGCGCCGGCCTCTTCCTTCTTTTCTTGCTGACCACAGCAACCCTCCTCAGCCCTCTGCACCTGCACCCGTCAGCTGCCCCATGTTAGGCCTTAAAGCCTTTTAGTTGATCCTCATAATATTCTCCTTATAGTCTTTTGAGAAATTATCTTGTTTGTAAGCATGGTTTAGGAATGGGTATGTTTCGGGGGCAGGTGTCCAACTGCTCTGCCCTCACTGGATGACTTTGGTCATGCTGTTTCTTCCTAAAGGGAGGTGGAGGTGGGGTGCAGTGGTGTGCAGGGTCTTATAGGAAAACATCTCCATGTAGTGACATGGATATTTACTTTTTTTTAATTTTATTTTTATATTTATTTTGTCGTTTTTTAGGCTTTTAAAAAAATTTATTTGACAGATAGACAGTGAGAGAGAGAGAAAAGTCTTCCTTCTGTTGGTTCACCCCCCCAAATGGCTGCTATAGCCGGAGCTACGCCGATCCAAAACCAGGAGCCAGGTGCCTCCTCCTGGTCTCCCATGCGGGTGCAGGGGCCCAAGCACTAGGGCCATCCTCCACTGCCTTCCTGGACCACAGTAGAGAGCTAGATTGGAAGAGGAGCAACCGAGACTAGAACCTGGTGCCCATATAAGATGCCGGTGCCGCAAGTGGAGAATTAACCAAGTGACCCATGGTGCCGGCCCCGGATACTTCCTTTGATATGACTTCAGTGCAGAATGATTCATGCTTATATGAATCCTAGCTTGCATTTCCTGTGACTAACCAAATTGTGATAAAAGGAAAATGACCCAGAAGCATTGGTAGATGTATGGGAAAGCCTATTTGAGTTTTTTTTTTTTTTTTTTAAAGTACCAAGGAGGGCAAGAAAGGATCGTGGCAATTCTGGCATTTGCAAGTGATTTACAGCTCCTCATAGCCATGCGCTCTTTTGATCCTTCCAGGAACACTCAGGACTTGGAGGTGGTTGTTACCCCCATTTTGCAGATGAAGGTACTGAGCCCCCATTGAGGTGATGCTGACTTGGTCAGGGCTGGGACTAGGGCACAGGTCTTTGGTCTCTTGGTCCACTCCTGTGTGCCTGTTCTCCCACTCTGCACTCTTGACTAATTGAAGAAGAGTAGCTGGAGCTGGAGTTTGGAAACTGCCTCTGCTTACTTTATAATTTTGCCCAGGGTTAGCCTGAGTGATCAGAGAAGAAGGTATATTTAGCAGACCAGACTTTTTGCCTAGGCTGACCCCTGCTAAATGAATGCCGGTGACCGGTGGTGTTTCCTTAGGCTGAACTGCATAATAGGTCTTTCAAGTGCGTAAGGCAAGACCACCCGACTCACTTTTAACTGATGAAGCTGCAACCAGATCCTTGTAGGTGAAAGGCATATGCATTAGCTGTGAGATAATAGATTTCCAGATGGCTGGAAAAGTACCCCTGTCTATGCCTTGGCCAGAGGTATTGACCAATAAACGGCTTTGTGTCAATAGATCATTAGCTATCGAGCAAGTGAATGTTACACGTAGATAATAGCATTTACTCAAGGTCTTTTATAAAACCATTTAATGTACAATCTTTACTTAAGGTCCTCAGAGGAAAAGGTTCTGTGAGATTCCTTTAGATAGAGGTTTTCAATATAATACATTTTGTGAGGGACTTACATGTACTGAAAATTAAACAAGGTGTACTTGGAAGAGGGGAGAAGGTGGCTGCATTTGTGAGTGGTTTTGAATAGTGCTTTTTAACAAATGGCACTGCGTTTCCAAGTGTCCTCTCCATGGATGTAATTTGAAAAGCAGTGTTGAGTGATGCCTAAGACGGTAGAAGCATATTCTTGATGTAACTGTCATTTCCTCCTGAAGAAAATGATGATTTTTCACTCTGCTTCATGTAAATGCAAATGCAATGCCTGTCTCTGAGAAGTTGTTCTCCCCAGTGAATTAATCTCCAAAGGGGCGATGACTTGGCTAGTTTCTTTGACATTCAATTTAAAGGGATTGATCTGGGTGAGGCTGGTAATTGCGCCTCCTACCACGTGTGCTGTGTGCGTATTTGCATGAGAGGGAAATGAATGCAAAGGCAAGAGTGCCGTCAGCACTTGGGAGTTGGCAGGAGACCTTCTCTTCATGATTGCTTTTAAAAATGGCTTTGAGTGGTCTGGGGAATAAATTAATTACTTTAATATCTTCTTCATAAGGAGAATATGGAACACTACCATGAAGTATAAAGCCCCAAGGTGAACAGGATTGAAAGCAAAGGTAATACTCTAAGGAAGAAGCCAGCTCTCCTGAATAATATTGCAAATAGCCTAAGAGGCAGAAAAATGAACCGGGCCTGCCAGATATTTGCGTGTCTGTCACCTCGGTGTTAGCGAGGTTGCAGAGATGGAAGATATTTTACATCTTCACCAAGTCTGCAGCAAGAATCAGAATTGAGGGGGAAAGGTGAGAAATCAAACACAGCTCGTTGGTTTCCAGAAAGACAGCCTGACAAAACTGCCTGTAACTCCCATTTCAACAGTTGCCATGCGGCTCTGAAGCGTAACATAATCAATTTAAAGTTAGGACAAAAGAAAAGTTTTCAGTAACGCATCGTTCTTGATTTTGCAGTTTTCCTCTTGCACGGTTTGTAGCTAGAACCATATGTGATGAAGAGTTTTCCGTTATAGAAAGACATGGTGGTAAATTTATTACAAAGAATGTCTACTTGGTTTTCACTTGTGTTGTCAATGCAACTTCGAGTGCGTTTATGCAGTTTACACTGCTCTTCTTTCACAGCTCTGTCTGTGGGATGGACAAGGCGTGGTTCAGTCCTTGGGCTCACCGCATGACCACTGAATGCTCCCGAGCGCCAGGCTGTGCTCTGAGCGTGAAGACTCATCTCTAATCCTCACCAGCCTGTGAGACCACGCCATGGGCAGGTGCAGGATGTTGATCAGGGAATGCATTTAGTGGCAACACCTGTGAAGGCGCAGGGGGCGCGGAGGGCCGTGGAGGGCCGTGGGAAAGGAAGGAACTCCCCTGTGAAGTGGCTACAGCGAAGGCCTCTGGGAGCGCTGGAGCTTGGAGAGCCCCTCGCGATTGTCCCATCATGTGTGAAAGGAACTGGGCTCTTACTCGCCCTGCCCCCAGCTACCCAATGGTCAATGCTTTTCCATCTCCCAGGAAGGGGTGCGACCCTGGGCAAGGCCATCTCTCATCTGCTGAACGCCATTGGCTGTTAATGTTTCTCTGTGTTGGGGTTGGTTGCATCCATGCTGAAGTGGGTCTGGATGGGTAGCTCACCGCTGCCCTCAGTACAGATGTTATCCCCGTTTTGGCAATAAACAATGAGACTTCAGGAGCTTAACAACTTGCCCAGGGTCACGCAGCTAAGAGGAGGGGCCAGGATAACCGACGTGCAGCCTGATCAGGAGCTCACAATGGGACTGGCTATTTTGCTTCCTTCTAATTGCTGAAGACTACATAAGTACACTAGGAAATGAGATACACTGATGTTGAGTTCACACACTGATGGCACTTTTACTTTCTGTCATCTTCGTGTGTGTGCTGGAGAGACCATTAGCCGTCCTAGTTGTCCTGGCATGCAGCCAGACAGCATCATCCAGTTTATTTTGCAGTAAAAAGGGCGGCTTTGCAGCCTGGTCAATGGTCCATGATCCTCTAAGCTTCTCCCCCTCACCCAGGTGCTTTGTTAGCCAGAATAGAGTTGGGAACTGGTGTTGAGGTTAACAGGGCTTCTGTGGGGCTGGGTAGTATCTGAGTGAGTCCATGGAGCAGAGAGCAACTTACCACAGGTAAGCCTTTGCCCTAGGCTGTGTTACCCAAGGGAGAAATAAATTTCACCAGGAAATTAATTTTACTGGGAATCGGGGATATTTGTTATAGGAACTTAAGTCTACTCTCACAAGTGAATGTAAAATTTATTATAATTATTATTGGGGTTGTATGGTGGTTAATTTTATGTTTCAAATGGGCTGGAACACATTGTCCAGATCTTCTATTGAACATCATTCTAGATGTTTCTATGAGGGTGTATTTGAAGGAGGTTAACATTTTATAGGTGAATTTTGAGCAAGTAGTATGTCCTCCATGGTGTGGGTAGACTTCAGCCAATCATTTGGAGGCTTTAACAGAAAAAGGAGTGACCCTCCCCAGCTGAGAATGCATTTTGCCAGCAGCCTGCCTTTGAGCCCCATGGGCTCTTCCTGGCTTTTCAGAGTGCCTTTCCACTTGACTATAACTTCTCCCCGAGTTTGCAGCCTGCTGGCTTCCCCATCAGATTCTAAACTCTTTAAGCCTCCATAATCCCATGAGGTAATTCCTTAACATTTCTTTAAAATAGATGCATATTTTTAGAGAAGTTACTATCATTTGAAGCATCCGGATAAGGAATATCCACTTCAGAGTTAGCAACAGCATCTTCATGAGACTTTATAGAAATGTCCTTCCAAAGTTTAATTAATTAGCATAAAGCATGTTAGACTTTTTGTTTTTTATATTGGAAACCCAGATAGTATTCACGTTGCATGGCTGACTAAAACGATTTTGTCAGTCGTTCACCTTTGCCAGAGTGAGATGTAGGAACCTGTCCAGCCCAGCAGCCTCAGTCTAGAGCTCTGCTGGGCCAGGCCGGGTGTGCCCCTGACCCGCAGAAGGCTCTGCAGCCTGAGCCAGCCAGGAGTCCTGCTGATTCTTCCACCAGAGCCTCTTCCTGCCTGCCCCTGAGTGGACCTCTCATGCAAGGAGTTTGCTGCTGAGCCGAGACAAAGACAGGGATTTTATTCAGCTTCCAGGCACAGGCTGATTGCGTTGCATTTTAAAAAAAAATTGTTTACTAATCAATAAGGCGCAGGTGCACAATTTGATATAAGACTGATAAAAATGCTACCCTAATGCATATATATGTGTGTGTGTGTGTGTGTGTGTGTGTCCTTTTATCCTGAGACCTTGGAGGCTGTTACTATTTTACCAAAGTGAATGCATGATAATCCATTTGATTTAGACCAGTTCCCCAAGAATGGAATTAAGGCAACACAGAGCAGTATGGACAAGAATATGGACAGTGGTTTCTCAGGGTCTGGATGAATCCCAGAGCTATTTCTTGCTGGTTGTGTGGCTTGCTCAGCACACTATTTCTTCTCAGAAGCATGTATCTGTTGCCAAGGGCTGTTGGGAAGATCACATGGGCTCATGCCGGCAACATGGTTAGTACAGTAACTTAGGAAGTGTCCAGCAGAAGTGCTAATAAATATTAATACTGTTAATGAGTGGTTCTACATAACAGACTTTCAGGTGAATGAAGTTTAACCTGTTAAACATCATTATAAAAAGTAAGGTGTTTATATATATATGCATATATATATAAACATTTCTTACTTGCCTCATTTTAAAATATATTTATTTTTAAAGTTTTATTTATTCATTTGAAAGTCAGAGTCACAGAGAGAGGGAGAGATCTTCCATCCACCAGTTCACTCCCCAAGTGACTGCAAAGGCCAGGAGCTTCTTTCGGATCTTGCATGTGGGTGCAGGGGGGCACAAAGCACTTGGATCATCTTCTGCTGCTTTTCACAGGCCATGGGCACAGAGCTGGATTGGAAGTAGATGGGTTGCCAGCACTGCAGGCGGCGGCCTTACCCCCCACGCCACAATGCCGACCACATATATTTTTATTTTTAATGGGCACACAGTAATTGTACATATTTATGGGAAACAGAGTGACTTTTCAATACATGTATACAATGTATAATGTTTAGATCAGGGTAATTGTCTTATGTATCACTTCCCACATTTATCATGTGCTTGTGATGGAGTATTCAAAGTGCTCTCTGCTAGCTATTTAAAAATATTCAATTAATTGTTGTCAACCATGTTTGTCTTACTGGGCTAAAGAACATTAGAGGTGATTCCTCCACTAAGCTGCAGCCCTGTACCCGTTAACCACCCTCTCTCTGCCCCTCCTTTCTGCACGTTTTTCCTGGGCACTGGGGACCCCTGGGAACCACCATTCTATATTCGACTACTTTGATATCAACTTTAGCTTCTGCACGCATGAGAACATGTGGCATTCACCTTCATGTGCCCAAATTATTTCACTAAACGTAATGTCATCCATGCTGCTGCAAGTGACAGAACTTCCTCACCTCTCTTTCCAATGATGAGAGTCAGTATTGAGGCCGGCGCCGCGGCTCACTAGGCTGATCCTCCACCTTGCAGCGCCGGCACACCGGGTTCTAGTCCCGGTCGGGGTGCCGGATTCTGTCCCGGTTGCTCCTCTTCCAGGCCAGCCCTCTGCTGTGGCCAGGGAGTGCAGTGGAGGATGGCCCAAGTGCTTGGGCCCTGCACCCCATGGGAAACCAGGATAAGTACCTGGCTCCTGCCATCGGATCAGTGCGGTGCGCCGGCCGCGGTGGCCATTGGAGGGTGAACCAATGGCAAAGGAAGAAAGGAAGACCTTTCTCTCTTTCTCTCTCTCTCACTGTCCACTCTGCCTGTCAAAAAAAAAAAAAAAAAAAAAAAAAAAAAAAAAAAAAGTGAGGCAGTGCTAACATCCACTGCGAAACAGTGAGAGCTCAGCTGTGTGCTATCAACATATGTAGGTTAATTTTGAGAGACGCTCCGAGGAGCTGTGGGACCCGAGTGTTGTGTGTTTGAATCAGCTTGGGGAACGTTAGTGAGTCGGTCGGCTTGGGCTGCCGGGCAGCTCAACAACCCTTAGGGAGGCTGCAAGTCTGAGATGAGGGTGCTGACAGGAGTGCTCTCTGGTGAGGTGTGAGAAGACCACCTTCTCTGTGTGCTCATGTGGTCTGTGCTCTGTGTGCCGTCACTCCTTGTGTCTCTCTTCTTAGAGGGACACCTACCCTTGTGAGTTCATTTTTAACATTTATTATCTCCTTAAAGATTCCATCTCCAAAAATAGTCACACCATGGGCTGGGGCTTCAGCCTAGAACTTTTAGGGAGCAGGGGACAATTCTACCCACAACAACTGGGTTTGAAATATGTTTCTTGGGGCTGGTGCTGTGGTGCAGTGGGTTACAGCCAAGGCCTGCAGTGCTGGCATCCCATATGGGTATCGGTTCCAGACCTGGCTGCTCCACTTCTGATGCAGCTTTCTGCTAATGCACCTGGGAAAGCAGCAGAGGATGGCCCAACAGCTTGGGCCCCTGGACCTATGTGGGAGACCCGGAAGAAGCTCCTGGCTCTTGGCTCCAGCCTGGCCCAGCTCTGGCTGTTGTGGCCATTTGGGGAATGAACCAGTGGATGGAAGGTCTCTCTCCTGTGTCTCTCCTTGTCACTCTCCGTAACCATGTCTTAAAATAAATCAATCAATCTAAAAAAAAAAAAAAAAACTGTTTCTTTGTTATAGTACTTCATATCTCAAAGAAACTCATTGAGACAACCCATATCTCATACTGCTTCCCACACTTACTTTTCTATGAGATTCTGTTTTAAATTTTTTTTAAGGATTTATTTATTTATTTGAGAGGTAGAGTTACAGACAGTGAGACAGAGAGACAGAGAGAAAGGTCTTCCTTCTGTTGGTTCACTCCCCAGATGGCTGCAGTGGCCAGAGCTGTGCTGATCCGAAGCCAGGAGCCAGGAGCTTCTTCCCAGTCTCTCATGCGGGTGCAGGAGCCCAAGCACTTGGGCCATCTTCCACTGCCTTCCCAGCCCACAGCAGAGAGCTGGATTGATAGAGGAGCAGCCAGGACTAGAACCCGAGCCCATATGGGATGCCAGCGCTGCAGGCAGAGGATTAACCTACTGCGCCACGGCGCCGGCCCCCAGTTTTAATTTTTTAAGAGATCAAGAGATCATTTTTAAGCTCACTCCTGTGTGAGCTTGTGTGTGCGCTGTGGGGTGTCCTCAGAGGCCGCTGGGGCGGGCAGGACGGTTCTCCAGGAAGCATTGGGTTTATTCCCACCTTCTTGTTCCAGTTTCGATGTTGCTTTTCGTAGGCACCTCCAAGCAGGCCAGTGAGGCGGCTGCTTTCTGTGCATCCGTGAACTTGTCGCTCGCAGCCTATTTTCTGTCACGGTGGCTGTGATGGCCACTACTTATGCTCAGATGCCCTTCCAGAGTTTCCCGGGAAAGCTGAGGGAGGGTGTGTGACTGTAAATATTAATAAGTGGCATGTCATTGTACATTGAAAGCAGTTCTCTCCCTCCCTGAAAAAAAAAATGGTAATACTAGACTAGTGTGCTCTTGGATTGACATTGCTGTAATGTGACATGCTCATCTGTATTCATGCAGAGCTTCAAAACAACCACCCTAGCCTGCAGAGGCTTCTAATTAAATAGCTGGAAAAACCATCTACCATTATCTCATTTGAACTTTCTGTACTGTAATTGCTTATTTCCTCCACTGCTTCTTATTCTTTTTAATGCATAAATAAAGCCTTCAGATTTTAATTTTCCTGTGACTATTTTTTACCCATAAATAATATTATTGTTGACATTTCTTTCGTCGGTTTGCTTAAAATAAAAGTTTATTGCGTTATCTTTCTGATGCAATGTTTAAAGGCAAATTACTATAATTCCCCATTATTAAGGAATTATTACTAATAAACATTGTGATTCACTGCTACAAAACATTAAAGCATGTAATTTTCTCCTGTGTGCTTAGCTTCATTAACAAATGCAGGGCTTCATTATTATTTGGTGGTTGTATTTGGGAACATCATTCTCTTCAGGCAGGATGCTGTTTTGGAAATGTGGTCTCTGGAGCAGTAGAAGCCACTTACTAGCTATTGGGCCTTGGGCAATTTATTGGAAATCTAGAATATATGTTTTTTAAAAATTTATTTATTTATTTATTTATTTGAAAAGCAGAGTTACAGAGAGGCATGGCAGAGAGAGACACAGAGAGACACAGAGAGAGAGAGAGAGAGGGCTTCCATCTGTTGGTTCACTCCTCAAATGGCCTCAGTGGTTGGAGCTGGGCCAATCCGAAGCCAGGAGCCAGGAGCTTCTTCCAGGTCGCCCACGTGGGTGCAGGGGCCCAAGGACTTGGGTCATCTTCTACTGCTTTCCCAGGCCATAGCAGAGAGCTGGATCAGAAGTGGAGCAGTCAGGACTTGAACTGTCACCCATTTGTGATGCTGGCACTGCAGACTTGGGCTTTAACCCATTGAGCCACAGTGATGGCCCCAGAATATACATTTTAAATCTGTATAATGATACTACCTTAGTTTAGGAGTCATGTGATCACAAGGATGATAAACTCTTTTAAGAGAGTTGAAAACAGGTGAATTTTTCTCTAATCACAAGATATCATTTGACTACTTGATTCATTCATTTAAACATCTTAAGCATCCAATATCTCCCAAGCACTATTCTATGAATAGTGGGAATAAAAGCAAGCAAAATGCCTTTTGTGGTGGAACTTGGTGCAGGTGAGATAGATGGCACCTGTGAGGCCAGGCCGTGGGAAGAACTAAAAAGACAATAGGACGGAGGAAGGGCAGGGCTGCTGTGCAAACCAGAAAGGACACTCCTTCCTCTGGATAGCTTATCATTGGACAACGTCTTAATTTCTATGCAAATATTTGGTGATTATGATGTGAGTGCTGCCCCCTGGAGTTGTGTAGCACACTTCCTGGAAGACAAGTGGGAACTCCTCAAAGGAGAGAATGAAGGCAGCAAAAGTGCTACTGTGGGTAAGTTAGCCAGGGAAGGCCTCATAAGGTGAGACGTGTATAGAGATCTGGTAAAGTGAGGGAAGAAGGCTGGCAGATGTCTAGGGAACAGGCACCCAAGGAGAAGAAACCTTAAGCAAAAAGGCCCTGGGGTGCACGTGTGAGTGATGTTCAGTGAGAGGGCTGAGTCGGCTTCATGTTACTGGCATCAGGGAGACTGATACGTGGTGGAAGAGCTAATGTGGGATGGGCAATGGAAGAGTGTCACTCCTCCGCGAGCAGAGGAGCAGCACCGGACCAGACGCTGTTCTCTCTCCCCGGTCCTTCCCGGATTTGCTGCCGCTCCCCCGCCTCCGCGGAGCAGCGGCACCTGCGAGCTCTCCGACCAACTCTCTCAGGGGGGCCCGCGTGTTGTCTCTCTCCCCCTTTTAAGGGGTTGGGTCAGGAATCAGCTAATTGACGAGGCAGCTGTGTAAGATTTGTTTACTCTCTCTCAGCGACATATGACAGGAGATCAGATGCATAGAGTTAGTCTTAATAGTCTCAGTGGTCTAGTCTCGGTAGTCTCAGTACTTATTTCGCCATGTTGCGGGAGACAGGTCCTGCTCCCCACAGAAGAGGAAAGGGGAAGGGAGGGGGCAAACCACGTAGGGGTCAGTGGGCTGTGATGAGAACCAGAGAGGGAGCAGGCAATCAGAGTGTTCTGAGCAAGGATTATAGCAGGAAGCCAGTTAGGAGATTTCTGACATAAGGCAAGACAGGTGATCATGGTTTGGACCAGACCTGTAGTTGTGTAGGTGACATGCAAGTAGTGGAACTGTGCACATTTCATAGGTAAAAACCAAACCATTAAATGGGAGTGTATGTGAGACAGAGGAACTTGGAAAGACTCCCATGTTTTGGGTCTGAATGACACAGAGGCAACAGTGGCCATTACTGAGTGAGGGAGACTCCAGGAGCAGGTGGAGTACAAGATCAAGTGTTTGGTTTTCAAGGTACGGAAGTTCCTGCTGGCATCCTAGTGGAGACCATGAGCAGATGATTGGACGTGGAAGCCTGGAGGTCAGAGAAGAAGACATCGGAACTAAAGGAAATCAAGAGAAAAGCCTTATAGGGAGGGGTTCCATCGGCATAGTCAAAGCTTGGCTGTGTAGTTGGATCTTTGGAGACTTGAGCCCCAAAAGCTCTGACTTTTCATACTCAGGGCCAGGTAGGCCTACATGCAGTCTCTTTCCAAACCCACTGAAATGTCCTTTTTTTTTTTTTTTTTTTTTTTACCTTTAGTTAATATTACCCAAAGAGGGACTCTGTGGGGCCCAGTTTGTCTCCTACCTTTCAAATGTCAACTGCACATTGGTCCTGGATCAGCTGTCCATTGCACAGGAGTCACCCCATGTCCTGTGAGCGGTGACTGGTGGCAGAGGCGGCAGCCACTGGCACAGACCCTGGGTTATGGAGCTATTAGGAAGGAGAAGAAAATAACCTGAGAAATTGCCTTGCTGAGAGCCTGTCCCTGCTTTATTTTTTAATTTTTAGAAGATTAATTTTATTTATTTATAATAGAATTACAGAGAGAGAGGGGAGTGGGGAGAGAGAAAGAGAGAGAGAGAGAGAGGATCTTACATCTGTTGGTTCATTCCACAAATAGCTGCAATGGTGGGACCTGGGCCAGCCTGGAGCCAGGAGCTACTTCCAGATTTCCCATGTGGATGCAGGAACCCAAGCACTTGGGCAGTCCTCCACTGCTTTCCCAGGTGCATCAGCAGAGAGATGGATCAGAAGTGGAGCAGCCAGGACTCAAACTGGCACCCATATGGGATGCTGGCACTGCAGGCGGAGGCTTACCTACTGTGCAACAGCTCTGCCCCTTTTTTGTACTTTTTAAAAATTTATTTTATTTATATAAAGGTAACAAATTTCATACACAGTGTTAAGAGCATAATGATACTTTCCAATCTACCCTCTTTTCCTCCCTTGCTCCCACCTTCCCTCCTCTCTCCTTTCTTATTTTTCTATATTTTTCAATTTACTTTAGAATCACAAGTTTAATCCTCCACTAAAAAAGAATTCAGCAAGTAGTAAGTAGAAAACCACTGTTCCTCAGGAGCATAGACAAGGACTATAATCAATAACCAAATCTTAAAATGTCAATTTTACTAATACATTATATTTTTTGTATTCTGTATATTGGTTAGCACATATTAGAGGAAACGTATTTGTCTTTTGGGGCTGGGTTATTTCACTAAGCATAATGGTCTCCAGTTGCATCTATTTTGTTGTGAAAGACAGGATTTCATTCTTTTTTATGGCTGAGTTGTAGTCCATTGTGCATATAAACCACAATTTCTTTTTTTGTTATATAAATTTTTTCCTTTTTTAGAGAGAGAATTATTTTTTAAGATTTGTTTTATTTAGGTACAGAGAGAGAGGGAGGGAGAGAGAAAGTCAGAGATTGATCTTCCCTCTGCTGCTTCACTTCCCAGAGGCTGCAAAGGGCAGAGCTTGGCCAGGCTGAAGCCAGGAGCCAGGAGCCAGGACTTTCATCCAGGTCTTGCACAAGGCTGGCAGGGGTCCAAACATATGGGTCTTCTTCTGCTGCTTTTCTCAGGCATTAGCAGGGAGCTGGACTGGAAGTGGAGCAGCCTGGATTTGAACCAGCCTCCATATGAGATGCTGGCACTGCAAGTGGCTGCTTAACCTGTTGTGCCACAATGCTGGCCCATAAACCACAATTTCTTTATCCAATCATCAGTAGATGGCCAACAGGGTTGGTGGGAGTCTGATGTGTTTTATTTAATTCACAACTGGAGGGAAAAAATGAAAGACATAAATTTTCATGCTTGAGTACAGTCTAGGAGGAGGTTGTAGTTACAGAGTAGAATTTGTTTGTAGTTCTACCTGGTGCTCCTCTTGGTCTCCATCTTGCAAACATCACATTGTTTAACAAAGATTCATTTATTTATTCGAGAGACAGAGTGACAGAAAGAGAGAGACGGAGAGATCTTCCATCTGCTGGCTTACTCCCTAAATAGCTACAATAGCCAGGGCTGGGCCAGACTGAAGCCAGGGGCCAGGAACTCTATGCAGGTCTCCCACGTCGGTGCAGAGGCCCAAGCACTTGAGCCATCTTCCACTGCCTTCCCAGGTGGATTAGCAGGGAGCTGAATCACAAGTGGAGCAGCCAGGACTAGAACTGGTGCTTGGATATGGATGCTAGCACTGCAGGGGTGGCTTAACTTGCTATGCCACAATGCTGGACCACATAAATGTTTTTCATTCAAAAAGTGACCATTGCAAGAAGGCTTTTCCAAGTACTCCATAAATTCACATAGTTCCTGGGTTACAAGTATCTTCTCCCAAACCAAGAGATTTGTAATCTTTCAAGAATTAAAAATGTGTTGTCAGTTTATGAAAGGATACATGTTTGTTGTGTTTGGAAAATACAGAAAAATATAAAGTTGAAAAAGTCACTCATGAACTCATCATGCAGGAACAGCCGCTGTGTAGCACTGTGTGGTATTTTCTTCTCTGTCCCACATTCGCATAAGCTCCACACATCCACAGCTCACTGATAATCTGAATTTAATTAACTATTTTTCTATTTGGGGGATTTAAATTGTTTCCAATGTTTGCAATTATAACTAATGTTACAATCAACTTTTTGTATATAAACCCTCCCAAATATATGATTATTTCATTAGCGAAGATTCTTGGAGGTAAAATTATTGGTTCAAAATATATTTACTTATCTGCTTTAATATAACCCAGTTTGTATTCCAAACTAGGAGTTCCTGATGGCAAACATCTCTCATTGTCTTACCAGTTTTTAATCTCATTATTGTCTTAATTTGCACATCTCTGATTATTAGTTGTTGGTAATTAGTAAGGCTAATTGTATTCTAGTGTGTTTATTAGCCAGTTGTGTTTTCCTGAGAATTGTCTAATTGCATATGCCTATCTTTGTAATGCATGTCACTTATTTCTCTTGTTAATTTCTAACAACTTCTTTCATGTTGAGGGGAGTAGAGATGGGCCTGGCAGCAAGGATGACACTCAGAGTGCCTGCATCCCACATCAGAGTCCTTGGGTGTTAGTCCTGGCTCCACCTTCCTGATTATGTACACTCTGGCAAGGTACACTCTGGGAAGCAGAGGGTGATGCCAAAGTAACACATGGAAGATCGCGATTTAGTTCTGGGCTCCTGGCTTCAAACTCATGGGAGTGAGCTCGTGGGTAGGAGATCTCTTTATCTCTATCTCTCTACCTTTCAAATACAATAAAAAATTAACTAAATAATTGAAATAATATTACAATTTTTACTGTATTGCTTGAAAATATTTTCTTTTAAAAATCAATAGATTTTCATCACACTGTTAAAATACCACAAATCAGCCTCACACTGAGGAGTTCTTGTTTCTGTCGCCTGGCAAGTTCCAGTTCTTACTCATCTGCCCAACTGTTCCTTTTTCAGAGACATGGATATCATCCCCAAATTCCCTGATATCCTTGTTTTTAACTGTTGTTACCTGCTGAAACAAAGCAGCTGAATTTGAAACAAGTTCAATTTCATTTCCTTCAAGGACTAATTTATTTGCTGAGCCTGAGATATTGAACAACTAACACCTGGTCTCATCCAAACCCTTCGAATGTACTTTTCACTCAAGGATTTTCAGATTTCAACAAGAGATCCATTCTCTTGAATAACCGTGTTGTCAGGAAGTGAGTGACACGGAGCCCAGGGTAATCCCCTTGATTGTATTCTGTACCTGACTACAAACGGTCGGAGTTCCTTCTTTTTCTCCACCGTTTGTCAACCCGGAGCCTCTTCTTTTGATTTCCAAGGAGGCTGAGACGTACACTGATGTGGCAGGTTTCTCTGCAAGGTTCCTCTGGGAGCTGTGCACCTGTTCAGACTGATGTCTGTGTTTTCTGGAACACTGGTCGGCAGTCTGAATACTGACAGCAGTCTTCATTCATGCAACAGATGCAGCAAAACCAGATTTTCTTCTTTATTGCTTGATTTTAATTTTACATAAGATATTTTCTGACAGATGTTTTAATTATTTTAGGTGATCAAATCTATTTTTGAGCAGTAAATACATTTAAGTCATATCTGCCCACCAAAGATTTCTTCCATTTAAACAATTTTATTTATTTATTATTTGGAAGTTAGAGAGACAGAGAGCAAGTGAGCAAGAGAGGTCTTGTCCTCACTGTTTCACTTTGCAAATACTTGAAGCAAACAAGCCAGGAGCCTGGAACTCAATTCTGATCTCCCACGTGGGTGGCAGGAATTGAGTTACTTAAGCCTCTCAAGGTGTGTGTTAACAGGAAGCTGCAAGCTGAATTGGAGCTGGGACTGGATTTGAGACCCTCTGATATGGAATGTGAATCCTAGAGTCTTTACCGCTACACCAAATGCCTGCCCCCTATAATTTCATTTGTACTTTTAAAAAGTCTCATTTTCCTAGCACTGCTTCATGAAGAAGTCACTTCTTCCCTTTTAGTTTGCTTCACATAGTTCGGTAACTAATACATCTGTTTTCCTATTAGACCGTGAACTAGAATCTTTAAACTCTGCATCCACAATGTGGAGCAGGTTTTTCTAACTCTACTCCACACAGGGTTGGGGGAGGGAGGACCAGAGAGGAATCTGTGAGGCTGCAACTCCAGCGTGGGGTTACATCTTTGTTCTGAGCTTGCGGGAATGATGTGTCTTACAGGGAATGCTCCGCAGACATGACCTGACACAGGTTCCACCGTAGACTCACGGAGCCGGTCAGATAATCTGAGATCCCACGGTGAGTATGTTTCAGCCCCTCCCCAAATACCTTTACTTCCAGGGGGCTAGAGTGGCATGGCAGCTTTGCAGATGATACTGTGTAGACAAATCAATGATAAGGAAGGGGACGTTGTTTATAATTGTAATCAACGGCTGGCTTTGAAGCTGGGATGGCCAATCTTCAAAGCTTCAAAGTGGAGGCTGGTTGCGGAGTGGAACAGACAGTATTAAATCAGTGGTTTTCTGGAGCTGTTTTTGTCTTCTGGGAAGAAGGAATTCCTTAGGGAACCTTGCAATGTTAATTTTACCTGATGGTAAAATTTTACCATGGTCAGCAAATTGCGAATTGCGAATGTATCATAAACGCTCAGTGAATGCCAGAGGATTATGACTTTCTTTTCTTTTGCAGATTGTTATTCTTAGCAATTTTCTGGAAAGTATGAAGTAGAAAAACTCAATAAGGGCCTGGTGCCGTCGCTCACTTGGCTAATCCTCCGCCTGTGGCGCCGGCATCCCACATGGGCGCCTGGTTCTAGTCCTGGCTGCCCCTCTTCCAGTCCAGCTCTCTGCTGTGGCCCAGGAGGGCAGTGGAGGATGGCCCAAGTGTTTGGGCCCTGCACCCACATGGGAGACCAGGAGGAAGCGCCTGGCTCCTGGCTTCGGATTGGTGCAGTGCACTGGCTATAGTGGCCATTTGGGGGGTGAACCAATGGAAGGAAGACCTTTCTCTCTCACTGTCTGTAACTCTACTTGTCAAATAAATAAATAAATAAATCTTTAAAAAAATAGAAAAACAATAAAAGAAAAACTAGGGGCTGGTGCCATGGCATAGTAGGTTAATCCTCCTCCTGCAGCGCCGACATCCCATATGGGCACCAGTTCTAGTCCCGGCTGCTCCTCTTCCAATCCAGCTCTCTGCTGTGGCCTGGGAAAGCAGTAGAAGATGGCCCAGGTCCTTGGGCCCCTGCATCCACGTGGGAGATGAAAAGAAGCTCCTGGCTCCTGGCTTCAGATCGGTGCAGCTCCGGCCATTGTTGCCATTTGGGAAGTGAACCAACAGAAGGAATACCTTTCTCTCTATGTCTCTCCCTCTCACTGTCTAACTCTACCTTACCTCTCAAATAAATAAATAAAATCTTAAAAAAAAGAAGAACTTGTCCAGTGTATTTGTTTTTAGCTTACTTCATTTTTTAAAATATTTTGGTTGAGAGTAAATCTAAATATGAGGCATCTTTAGAAAGTTCAAGGAAAATGCATCTTATGAAAAAACCATGCATGGATTTCAGAAGATTTTTGTGTGCAAATAAACTGGTCTTTTAATTCTGATATTTGTATTTTTGTTTTTAAAATAAAATAATTTATTCAAAAGGCAGAGCAACAGAGTTAGAGAAATTAAGGGAGGGGAGAGAGAGAGAGAGAGAGAGAGAGAGAGGCAGGCTCCATCTGCTGGTTCACTCCCCAAATGCCTACAACTGCCTGGGCAAGGCCAAGCTGAAGCCAGGAGCCAGGAGTTCCATCCAGGTTTTTGATGTGGGCTGCAGGGATTCAAGTACTTGAGTACATGTTGCCTCCCAGGGTGCATATTATTAGGAAGCTGGGTCCAAAGCAGAAGTGGGAATTGATACCAGGCATTCCAGTATGGGATACAGGCCTCCTGAGCAGTGATTTAACCTGCTGTGGGGTTGGTGCTGTGACATAGTGGGTTAAGCTGCCATCTGCAACATCAGCATCCCACATGCACTCCTGTTCAGTTTCCAGTTGCTCCACTTCTGATCCAGCTCTCTGCTAATGTGCCTGTGAAAGGCTCAAGTGCTTGGGCCCCTGCACCCACGTGGGAGACCCAGAGAAAGATCCTGGCTCCTGGCTCCAGTATGGCCCAGCTCCAGCCACTGTGGCCATTTGGAGAGTGAACCAGAGGTTCGACGATCTCTCTCTCTCTCTCTCTCTCTCTATCTTTCCCTCTCTCTCCATCAATCTGCCTTTCAATAAAATAAGTAAATCTTTTTTTTTAAAAAAAATCTGCTGTGTATACAGGCTGCTTTTTAAAAAAATATTTATTTATTTGAAAGACAAACAGGATAGTAACTAATGAGACAAAGAAACAGAGAGAGATCTTTCATTCACTTGTGGTTCACTCCCGAAATGCCTGCAATAGCCAGGGCTGAGCCAGGCCAAAGCCATGTGCCTAGAACTCAGTCCTGGTCTCCCACGTGGGTAGGTTAGGGCCCCAAAATCTGAGCCTTTACTTCCTGCTTCCCAGGGTGCACACGAGGAGGATGCTGGAAACTGGAATTGAGAGGGGAGTTGGGACTTGAACCCAGGTACCCTGCCATGGGACATGGGCATCCCGAGTGGTATATATACATATGTGTGTGTGTGTATTTAAATATTTATTTATTTATTTAAAAGGCAGAGTGACAGAGAGGAGAGAAAGAGAACTTCCATCCACTAGTTCACTCCCCAAAACGGTTGACCAGGACTGGGCCAAGCTGATGCTGGGAGCCTAGAACTCCATCTGGTTCTTTCGCATGAGAGGTGGGGGCCCAAGTATCTGGGTCATCTTCTGCTGCCTTCCCAGGCGCATTAGCTGGGAGTCAGGTTGGAAGCTGACTCTGGGCTGCCGAAGTCACAGGAGGCTGCTTAGCCTGCTGTGCCACAATGTAGTGCCCCCTAAGTGGTGGCTTACCCGCCATGCCAAATGGCTGACCACACATACACACACGCTATTTTTGAAGCCTCATTTTGAATTCTTGCTTGAGCTCACACCTTGCTATTTTATCTTTTTTTTTTTTTTTAATTTTATTTGACAGGCAGAGTTAGACAGTGAGAGAGAGAGAGAGAAAGGTCTTCCTTCCATTGGTTCACTCCCCAAATGGCCGCCATGGCCGGCGCTGCGCTGATCCGAAGCCAGGAGCCAGGTGCTTCCTCCTGGTCTCCCATGGGGTGCAGGGCCCAAGCACTTGGGCCATCCTCCACTGCCCTCCTGGGCCACAGCAGAGAGCTGGGCTAGAAGAGGATCAACCAGGACTAGGACTCGGTGCCTATATGAGATGCCAGCGCCACAGGCGGAGGATTAAGCAAGTGAGCCACGGCGCCAGCCCCGCTATTTTATCTTGTAGTCACCTAAGAGCTAGCCACAAAATTCTATTCTCATCAAAATCTGTAAAGCCATTTGTGTAGATAATTACGGCATCTTGCTATCTTTTTCTGTGTAGTGTGGGGCAGGCAGTAGAAGAACATCTACAACCGTGTGGAAAAAAATAGGCATCACGAAAGCAATTTGGCAAAGTGAGTGAATGCCACAGGGGAAGCTGTGTGTCTGGCCATGCTGTGACTAGTCATCGTTACAAGGGATCTGAGTTACACGTGTCACAGGCTCCGAGCAGCATAAAAGTTATTTGAAAAGCAGCTTCTTACTGTGAAATCAGCAATTAGCTCTGTTCACTGTTCATATGAAAAAAAAAAAAAAACAGACACAAGAGGGTAACTAATGAGACCTCTGAGAAATTATTCCTTATTCATATCCTCTGCAATCATCTACTTTTTCTAATAACTATTATTATTATTTTGCCCTATCTATTTTTAGTCTCAGGTATAATTTCATGTTTTTTTTTTTAATTTTCAAATTATTACAAAATACACATAATAGAATTTAAAATCTTAGCCATTTGTAAGTGTATAAATCAGTGCTGGTTAAGGATATTCATGGTTTTGCTGGGACTGGACCAGGCCAAAGCCAGGAGCCTGAAACTCAATCCAAGTCTCCCACATGAGTGAGTGGGATGCGACCACTTGAGCCATCACCTTCTGCTTTCCAGCATTTGCAATAGCAGGAAGCTGAAAGTAAAGCAGAACTGAGACTTGAAGCAGTTACGGGATGCAGGCATCCCAAGTGGTGCTTTAACCCACTGCACTACAATGCATACCCCAGATTTTATTTTTATTTATTTATTTATTCTTTTAAAATTATTTGACTTGTTTGAATGCAGAGTTACAGGGAGAGAGAAAAACATTGAGAGAGAGAGAGAGAGAGAGAGAGAGATCTTCCATCTACTGCTTCAACCCCCAAATGGCTGCAACAAGGGGGCTTGGGCCAGGCTGAAGCCAGGAGCCTGGAACTCCATTCTGGTCTCCCATGTAGGTAGCAGAGGCCCAGGCCTTTAGGCTATCTTCCACTGCCTTTGCAGACAGCTAGATTGGAAATGGAGCAGCCAAGATTGGAATCAGGACTCACATGGGATGCCAGTGTCACAGGAGGGGGCTTCATCCACTGCACTACAACACTGGGGGAGGGGGAGTGTGTGTGTCCAGCCCTATTTCTGATTCCATCTTCCTGCTAATACCTCGAGAAGCAGCAGTGATAGCTCAAGTAGTTGGGTCCTTGCCATTCGGTGGGTGACTTTGAATCAAGCTCCTCGTTCATGACTTTATCCTGGCCCAGCTCCAGCTGTTGCAGGCATTTGAGCAGTGATCAGTGGATGGAAGTTCTCTGTCTCTCTCTCTGCCTTTCAAATAAATACATAAACATTTTAAAAGTCTTTGGAACCTCAGGAATCAAATATCCATATCATACCCAGGCAAGTTTTTCAATTTCATGCTTGTTTTTGAGCTTGGTTCGATTTCTAGCTTATCCAAAATGTCTCTTAAAGAAAGTGGGTGAAAACACATTTTTCTTGTACACCTTTCTTGTTAGGGACCTAGGGACCAGCTACCGGATAGTAGGAAAGTTACCTTTCTTTCCTGTGCCTTGATTCCTTCTGCAGATAATGGCAATGCTTTGTATGTTACCAACAGCTGAAGGGAGCAATGAAAGCTATGCAGTAACACAACAGAAATGTGCTGGCTTCAGTGGTATTGTTGTACAATTGGCTGGGATTCTGCCTTGTCCCATGCGAATGATTATTTGGAAAGCAAACTTAAAAACTGAACAATCAAAAGAAAAGTCACTCAATGAAAGGCCTTGATAGAGTTTTATCTTATTTCAGTAAAACACTTTAGGAGGAGCGTTTTTTTTTTTTTTAAAGAGTTATTTATTTATTTGAAAGGCAGAGTTGGGGAGTAGGGAGAGAGAGAGAGACAGAGACAGAGAGAGAGACAGAGAGAGAGAAAGAGAATCTTCCATCTGCTGGTTCATTCCCAAACGGTCGCAGCCTCTGGAGCTGGGCTGATCTGAAGAAGCCAGGAACTTCTCCGGGTCTCCCACATGGGTGCAGGGGCCCAAGCTCTTGGGCCATCCTCTGCTTCCCTCCCAGGTGCAGTAGAAGGGAGTTGGATCAGAAGTGGAGCAACCAGGACTCTACCAGTGTCATATGGGAATACTGGCTCAGCAGGGGGCAGCTTTACCTGCTACTCCACAGCACTGGCCTGGGGGGGGGGGGGCGGGTATTTTAAGTTTCTCTTCCCTATCTTCCTTCTTTCCTCCTTTCACTCTGGCAGGGAACATGCTACTTACTTAATGCTAACTTTCTTTGGTAAATATCAATTTCCTCTTGATCACACCAATCACAAGTAACTGGTTCCTCTGCACATTTATCAGTAAGATCTGGGGAGTGCTACTCTGAAGTACACTCTGTTTATTACATTTAAAATGCTATAGCTAGTACATAAAATGCTGCTTTTTGCATCATTTTAATATTGCAATTTGTACTTCATAACATCCTGCACTTAAAAAATGATTACTTCTAATTTTCATTTAGAAATTTTTTTTTTGCTTGATTAGAGATTTGAGCTATGAGTACAAAAACTCTAGTGGGGTCTTCATTATGTGTAATACTTTCTATTCAATACTGGCTTAAATATTAATATATGGAAATATAGCTGCATCAGCTGTACCTTTTGATGTCAGAAGCATAATCAATGTAATTGGCTTAGTTTGTCCCCCCCCCCCCGTTTGTATTTCATATTATCTAATATCATTACAGAGTTGAGTACTGAGTGGGTAATCTGCATTTCAGAACTGCTTCTTGAGTAGTTATTACCATTGGTTTTGATTATTTTAATTCCCATTCACCCCAGGCAGACTCTCAAGCTGTGCCTTATTATTCAAAGAACTGCTTTCTCCCATTCAGGGAGGAAGTCTTTCTGTTTCTGTAAACCCATCAGCAATTCTTATCACGGTCCAAGGCACAACTTGATGTTCACAGAGTTCGGGTGAGCATGGGTAGCTCGGGGCTGTGGGCTTTCATTCTCTGTGCCCAAGGGAATCTGGTGGCCCGGACTGCTCTGTTCTCAGACACTGAGCTGGGTCAGGGGTCCCCATCCACAGTGCTCTGCAGCGCATCTCTGCTTCTCTCCCCAAGTCTTGCAGGTTTGTCTTCTCCCCTTGCAAATGATGGCTGGACGGATTCAGTGACCGGAATCCAGCTTCCTCTTGGTTTTTGAGTGTATTCCAACACTAACTGTAAAAAGAACCCCACATTAAAGTCTAAGTTTGGCTACAGTCAGCCACAACTGCTGCAAACTCTCTGCCTGGGAGGCCTGTGCTTGCTCTTATAGGTAATGGGTATTAAGTCAGTTGTAGTTGTACAGAACCGTGAATGTTAAGGCTTCAAGAGGACTTAACAGCACCAGTGTTCCACCTCTGCCTTTTTATAGATGAGAGAGCAGAGGTCTGGAGGGATGGATGTAGGGCTGAGGCCACACAGCTGCTGAGTGGGTCCAGTTAAGGGTAAGGGGTCCCCTCTGGCCAGCAGGGCTCTTTACGATGGCACCTAGTGAGTGGGTAATGTAGTGTGGCAACACACTGTACACACCTGCTATGCATTACAGCTAGTGTGGGTGATGGACAGCCATATATGTGTACATGCAGTCCAGTGTGTCTTTGGGCCTGGGCCTTTTATAAGGGAAATGAGAACATAAAAAGGATGGAATTAAAAACACATGTGTATGTGTCTACACAAGCACTGGCTAAAGGGATTGGCAGGGTGATTTTGCCTGGATGTGACCTAATCCCCAGATTAAAGAGTTGTATTAGTCAGGGCTCTCCAGAAAGAACTGATGGGGTATGCACGGATCTGGAGGGAGACACCGTGTGAAGGATTGGCACATGGAACTGTGGAGGCCGGGTGATGTTGACTGTAAGCTGGTGGCCCAGGGATATAGTTCTAGGCCAAGCTCAAGGGCTTTAGAAGTGGGAGTGCCAACAGTTGAGGGCAGGAGAAAGTGGGTGTCTCTGCTGAAGCTGACAGAGCAACTCTGCCCTTCTTTTATTCAGAGGAGCAGAGGGAATGGTGCCCACCCCTACATGACTCAGTCTACTGATTCAGATGCTGATCCCTTCCGGAAACATTCTTGCAGTCACACCCAGCAATGATGTCTACTAGTTATCTGGCATCCCTCATCCCCATTAATGTAAAATTAGCCAACATGAATCTCACATCTCTCCTGCTAGCAGAGATGCAGAGTCTGCTCTGGCCGTGGCAGCCACAGGCAAGACTGAGATTCAATAACTCTGTAGCAGGCTACATTTTAAAAATAAAGATTTATTTATTTATTTGACACTCAGAGTTACAGAGAGAGAGAGACCTTCCCTTCACTGGTTCACCCCTAGATGGCCACAATGGCCAGGGCTGGGCCAGACCAAAGTCAGGAGCCAGGAGCTTCTTCCAGGTCTCCCACATGGGTAGCAGGGAGACAAGCGCTTAACTAGCTTCCACTCCTTTTCCCAGGCCATTAAAAAGTAGCTGCATGGGAAGCAGAGCAGCTGGGACTTGAACAGGAGCCCATAGGGGATGCAAGCATTGCAGGTGGCAGCTTTACCTGCTAGGCCACAATGCCAGTCCCAGCAGGCTACTTTTAAAATTGATATTTTTGTATGGACCATGAATGATAATATAAAAATCCAAGTGGCCTGTGGCAGAAAACAGGTTCCCCAGCCCTGTGAATTCTGCTGCTGCAGTGCTGGGTACCTACAGGTGCTCCTTGGAAGGCACTGAGACCTTAACCTCTGATTAGAACTAAGGATCTGAAAGTGGAGTTAGCTTCCTTGGAGAGCCTGGGTATGTCTCCTCAGTTTTAAGTTTCTCTAACAACTAGCTTAGAACCTACCAAAGTATAATTCCTCATGAATTTAATTGTTGTAGGGATTCTTAATATCAACTGGGTTTTAAGTATTTTAGCCAATAAGCCTCCCAGGTGAATAGTTAAAATATGTGACAGCACAGTCCATCATCAGCAGTTCCTCTAACAGTTGGCTTAAGTTAATTTTGCTCCATCAAAGGAGGCAAATAAAATTGATCCAGACAATATTTTACTGCACTTGTCTAGAAACAAGACTCTTAATCCTAAATAACCATTTCCTGCTGTTTCCTCTTTGGACCAGCCTCTCCTTGTTTTAATTTGCTGGTTTCTGACACAGGGATATAAGTTAATGTCTCTTCTTCCCAATCGTATGTGAGAACTCAGTCCTATGATACAGCTAGACTATCTGAATGACTTTCCTTTTCAGTTCAGTTAAAAACATCATGCAGAGGGTCCCGTGGTACTGAGAAAAGCTTGGACCAGCCAGGTGTTTGCAGACCAACTGAATTTTAGTCTGAGTTGCCAGACAACGTTCAAATGAACTGATGGAACACATCACAGACTAATTTGCTCAGAAGAAAAGGACCTGAGACAGGGTGAGCAATTTCACAGACCAATACAATTTTTAAAGTAATTTTGGAGATTGAGTATCGCATTACCAACATTTCTTTTCTTCTTTTTTTTTTTTTTTTCAAGTAAGAATGTTGTGGGATGACTGGATGCAGGTTCTTGTCTCTGATGCAAGAAAAGAATTCAAGGATGAGACTTAGGAAAAGGTCGGCAGAGAAGCAAGATTAATTTACATGCAAAGTGAAAGTACACACTGAGGAAGGAGTTCAGTGTGCTCCAGGAAAGCCGCATTCCATGAGGTCCCGTCTGTCCCTTCGTTTAAGCTGGTTGCATAGGGGGTGGCTCTGAGGTGGCATTTAATTGAGTATTCATAAGGGGCGGGGTTTTTGGCAGTTATTGAGTACTGTCCATTTCCTTGCCCTTTTTCAGAAAATTCAGAGTGCCATGCCATCAGGTGCATGATGGGAGTAGGTGTATTTTCATGGTATTTTTATTAGAATTACCTTACATGAGCTATCAGGGATGTAACAGGTAGCTGTATTGTGGTTTTTAGCTGATGTCAGTTATAAGCAGCAAAACCGAGGTAGCTGCAGTTTTCTGCTGCATGGATAGTGGGGGCGGGGTTTGGGTAGTGTGGGCGGGGCTACAGGAAGGCCCTGGTGACCTCAGCTTTGTTAGTTGCCTTCCTGCCTGCATGAAGAGCATTTTAAAAAAATATCAAAGTGCCACCTACTATGACCACCACATATTTGTACAGAGAGGGGTGGGAGGTGGGGGGGTAGGGGGTGAGGAGGAAGAGAGAGAATGAATGAGAGAGATTAATAATAAGACATAATGTGCAAAACTCAAAATGGTACCACTTTTTTCTGTGTTTCATCAGACTGATGGAAACTGGCATTTGATAACTACTGAGCCAAGTGACCTTTCTAAAACATTTAAAAATATTTTTATTTTTATTTATTTGAAAGGCAGAGAGAGAGAGAAACACATACACACAGACACATAGAGATCTTCCATCCACTGGTTCACTCCTCTAATACCTACAACAGCCAGGGCTGGGTCAAGCAGGGGCCGGGAGCCTGGAACACAATCTAGACGTTGTGGAAGAGACCCAAGTACTTGAACCATCATCTGCTGCCTCCCAAAGGTACACATTAGCAGGAAGTTGAACTGAAGTAGAGGAGCTGGGACTTGAATGAGGCACTCCAGTTTGGGATGCAGGCACCCAAAGTGGTGATTTAACCACTGCCCCGAATGCCTACTGCCTGTGGGGCCTTTTAAAATCCCTCCTGGAAGTAGTGTTGATTTGTATTTAACTTATAACTCACGGTTACCCAAGGGGCCCTGAGTGACCCCCTCCTTGCTCTTTCTTTTCCTTCCACCTCTGCTGCCTGCTTCTGCTTGCTCTTCCTCCTTTCTTATTGGCCAGCATCTCCCAGGAAATCTTGGGCAGGGAGGCCGTGTCTCACTACTCTGTGCATCCCCATCTGAGGCACAGGTCTCCCAGCCTACTGATGAGTTTTTCTCACATTGACGAATGCGTTTTCACACAAAATACTTATGTAGTAGGTTCAAATGTAAAATATGTTTTGCTGACATTGGTCTGTTCATTGCTCCTTCTGGTATACAACCTGCCAACTAGCTATGCACCTACCAACTAGTTTTGGGTTCTGAGTATTTTTCTAATTAGTTACTCTTTTTGTTGTATGAAACTAAATCAAAAAGCCTTTCTTAAATCAAGATATATGATGTTGTTTGCTTCTTTGCAATCTACAGGGCCTATTACTGTGTCACAGAATTAGATTAATGGGCTGAAAATTTTGCCAGAGCTGTTTTCTCATGAGTTTTGCTGATATGACTGCTTTTGTTTGGCCTAGAATTTACAGTAATGGCAGGTCTGGTTGCCTCTCAACGTTTGACTTTTTCAATTCAATAAAATGCTTCCAAAGTATGTGAAACTGAAGGGTAATTAAATATTTTTGCAAGTTATACAAATAAACCCATTTTTTAATATCCCTCAAATCAGCTGGTTTGACTTTTGGATACATGTCATGGTAGAGCATTCTTCATTCAAATGACTTCTAGAGAACTGTTTTATTCGGTTGATGTGAAACAAAGCACTTTTCTTTAATGAACTAGATTTATAGTCTAATTATCATGAAACATAAAATACAGGAGGTGTAGAGGCATTACATTAAAAAAAATTTATTTGAAAGGGAGTGTGATAGACCAAGAAAGAGTGAGAGAGAGAGAGAGAGAGAGAGAGAGAATGAATCTTCCATCCCTTAGTTTACTCCCTGAAAGCCCACGACAGCCAGGGCCAGGAGCTCCATCTGGGTCTCCCACTGGAGTGGCCATGACTTTAGCCATCACCCACTTCCTCCCAGGTGCATCAGAAGGAAGCTGGGTTGGAGGCAGTGGTGGAAGCAGGACTCAACCTGAGGCACCCCAATATGGGATGCAGGTGTTCCAAGCAGTGGCCTCACCTACTGTGCCACAATGACTGCCTCAACTTAACTCATGCATAGTTCGAATTAAAGGGCTAGGTACCTTTTAATCATGAAAGAATACAACTTCTTTAAAATTTCATAAAGTTATTTCTTCTGTTTGTAAAAAATAGAAGAGTTTCAGTTGATCAGATATCATGATTCCTTAAAAACATTCTGTCAGAGATGACTTTGATATCTACAGAATATTTAAGATTTTCTGTGGTAGAAAATAGAATTAAACATTGGGGGAGTTCTAAGGTCTTCAGACAGGAATAGTGGTCTATACTGTCTAAAAGTTAAACATCCCAAATCCATGATAACGCTGCGCTCCTGCCCTAACAATGTGAATCAGGGCAGCAGAGTTCCAGGAGAGCATGAGGTCTTTCAAGCACATGTAAGTTATGTGTTTGAAGCAGTCAGTCGTGTCAGGGTGTTCTACCAGTTCTGCCAGCCTTCTGAAGGGCTCGTGCCTCCTTCAGAACAGATGGTGGGCACAGCGCTGAGCTTGGAACCCCCAGATTCGTGGACCAACAGCCCCTGACCAGCTATAGACTCGAGAAAGTCCCTCTCTGAGTTGTGGTCTTCCCATCCCGAGAATGACAACACTCTACTCAAATGGTTATTGTGAATTTCGAATGACATAATGTGGGTGAAAATAGTTTATAGACTGTGGAGTTCTCTACAATATTATGTAGACACAATCAACAGAGGTTGACTACATAGTTTCCTTCCTCCTACATTCTCACACAAGAATCTGTGGCATGTCTGCCTCATTCCTCCTCTTCTGCTTTGGTATGTGGACTTGATTGCAGGTGTGGGGCACCAGTCTTATCACACAGTTACATTGAGACTTCTGATATGACCAAAGGGACTCTAAAATAGGTTAGGTGCAAACCTAGGGCTATAGAGGATTGATCATTATTTTGACTTCAAAATGTTGGGTGTGGCATACACTTCAAGAGCCAGAAGTAAAAAATTAGGATCAAGTGTAAGCAAAGCTTCTGCCTGAATATGAGCCCTGGTTTCAGGTGCATGGGAAAATATCCCGCCTCTGTGACATCTGAGGACCTGACAGAAGGGGGCATGTGGAGACCCGCATTTTCTTCTTGGCACTGAAGAACCAGTCTACTGTGCCACTTGGCAAGAATGAACCAAAGCATCTGTTGGGGACAGAGAATATTTCAACGGAAATTAGTTTTATTTTGTCCACCTCTTGTCACTAGCGATGGGCCAACCCAGTAGTGCTCTATGTTCTCAGAAAGTTTTTATTTATTTTTCAGGAATTTTGGGTTTGACTAAATTTTACATGTGTTTTGCCAGCTTTTCTTCCTTAATTATTAGTATTAAACCTGTGTATATGAATTTGAATAGAAATTTAATAGCCATTTTTATACTTATTTACACTTAATTCATCCAAAGCTGTGCTGAATAAGGGTTATATTTTGTAAAGAGTCTTTGAAGATGGTTTTGAAGAATTTGCCTTCCTAAATTGTCACATTGATTTTATTCCTTCTCTCCTCACAAAGAAATGTGGATTTGGAGGTTCTTAATGTTGACTCCCAATTCCAAGCTGTGATGCTTACGGCTGAGTTTGAAACTACGAAGTGAGTCCTGACTGTAGTAATTGTAGTTGACTTTGAGGCAGTTGTTTTGGTAAAATCTCCGAATGGATTTTTGAGCAAGCACATGCTCTTTTAGAAAACATTATTCTCCCTCTCTAGGTCTTGCCTACAGTTGCCAGAGCCATGGAAAAACAATTTCTGTGGCCCATTATTGTTTTTCCAAGTACAGCACACAGATTGGTTCCAGGCAGTAGGAGATGAGTAAAACCAGAAATGGTAATTTTCAAATAATTCTTACCTTCTCATTACCCAGTAACCCATCTGTATCTCTGTTAGGCTTCACACGGTACTAACTACACCATCAGTACTGATTTAAGGGAACAGGCAATATTTGGTTAGGGCCACACGGTACTCCTCTCTCATCATGTGTTTGCAGATGATGTGGGAGGAGGCCCGGAGTTACAAAGGTAAGTAAAAGGGTGGGCAGGGGGATTCAGGGATAGTCCAGTCAAACTCCCTCATTTCCAAAGGGTCTAAATATTAAAGGCAGCAAATATAAACCTAGGCACATGAGTATATAATAAATGTTTTTGAGTTAACAGATAGCTGAATCTTAAGGATTATGTTTATAAAATACTTGACAAATTATCATCATTGAATTGAATCTCTAGAAAAAGGTATAGATGTTTATTTTTGGATTTGTCCCTCCCTGCCCTCCATCCACAGCACAGAGCTGTGTTTCCTTGAACGGGGAATGAATTTTGGCTTCTGCTGTAGTTAACACAATTTGTTAACAGAAAGTACTGTTTTTAATGAATATTAGATTTGGGAGGGAGGAAGAGATCTGAAATCACTAGATACCTGGTCATAATTTAGGGAGATGGTTGCCTTAGAAAGTGCATTGCTTACAGTATTTAATTAGCCACTTTATATTGAAATAATTATAGATTTACATGCAGTTGGAAGGAGGTAATACAGGGAGGTCCTACATATCCACTACCCAGTTTTAAGCAAAGGTGACATCTTTTAAAATCGTAGTGGGACATCACGAATAGGATGTTGACATAGATGTGATCAAGCACAGAAGGCTTCTGTCACCACACACGTCTGTCTGTTGATCTGTTATCGGCACAGCACTCCTATCCTCACCCCTTGCCTTAACTCTTGAGGCTCAAGGAGTCTCTGTGGAACTGCAGGCAGGATACTTGTCTGGCTGGGAAGGCAAGCAGGAATGCTTTGTTGCTACTCCCTATGTGACCTCCATTGAGAGCACAAGAGGGGAGATGGCTTGCTGGTCAGTAGTGATCATCCAGACTTTCCACTGGAATCCTCTGATGCAAATCTGAGCAAGACAGGGAAGAGTGCCACATCACCACAGAGTGGGTGCGGAAGTCCCGCCTCCCAACCTGGTCTCCACATCTGGGGTTGGCAGTGAGACTTGCTATAAGCCAGGATGAAAGTCCTAGCTCCTTACTATGATGCCTCATCACAACCTCCAGGCTCCCCTTAACATGGACGGCATTGGTGGGGTTAGGGCCATATTTCTCCTGTGGTGTTTGGTTCCATTAGGGCAGTTATTGACTAAGTGTTTTCTAAGTAGGCTGCTGCTTTCCAGTTCCTTTGGCAAAAGGGAACAAGCATTTATAGGAGATTTCCTGTCTTATTGTATTAACGGGTTGCCAGCCTCTTCAGTTCCAAGTCTGGATTATGACAGTAACCCAGGACATGTACCACCATTTTGTGCCTTGCATCTCTTAACTGTTCCTAACAGTTCTTCCTTTGCCCCGTGTTGTCCAGTCTTCAACACTTCCTATTTAATATATAGGCTTTGTGTTGTATTTAGTAGGAAGAATAGGGGAAAATACATCTGTCCCATCTTCTTATGTTTGCATTTTAAATAAGGAAGGATAAAATTGGTGTCAGAGGAAAAAGTATTTTTATAACTCCTTTTAACTGAGAAAGGCAAGTTTGGCTTTGTTTTCCATGGTTACTCTTTTCTTGAGTCGCACATTGGTGTAACTGTTGCTGCCCTCCAGTCTCCCTCCATGCTACAAAGCTCTCCCTGTCTCTCTTCTCCAAGGCTGGCCACTTGCAGCTTCGTGCCTCACAGGCAGCCCTTCCAGGGGAAAGCCCTGGAAGACAGTGTCGCAGGCTTGCATTTCCTGACAGCTCTAATTTCTTCTGCCATCTGGGCCTTCATTCTTCACAGACAGTGTCGTTTATCAGCAATTTTGTTTTACCACCCAACACAAGAAAGGGTTTGGTGTAGTAACATGTTTATCATGCATGATGTTTTGGGCCCATTAAAATGAATATTACAATCAAAGCTCTATTTTAAGACAGTGTTTTAATTCTGCTATGAGCTTTTCCTTGAAAAATTGCATTTACACACACACACACACACACACGCACCCCTCTACACACAGGTGGAAGCTCCAACCTAAAAATTGGCTCTTAGCATTCACATTTTATTGAATCAATAAATTGTAAGTTTAACATTTTAGTCAAATTGAATGCCAAGTGTTTCATTTCAGGCTCTAGTGTTCGTATTGACAGGACTTTAAATCTACTACTTGTGCATCTGGAGCTTGTTAGATGCGTTTAGGTTGAACGGAGCCAAACGTCATTGGTACCTTTGGTCGATGGAGAGATCAGTGAAGCAAGCAGTTGCTTGGCCTCTGTGGGGGCAGGCACAGGCTCCAGAGAGTCCGCTTTGCACTGATCCTTGTAAGAAAGGCTTTGGCCAGTGAGACGATGGTTGGTTGACAGCTACAAGTTTTCTCATAATTCATCCACCAGGCACAAGGATACGAAAACAGAGACCTTCATGAGAGAGTCTATGATGGGAGCAACAGTAGCAACACTGTGCATCTGTGCTGTCCAGTATGCAACTGCTGACAATATGTGGATACAGAGCATTTGAAATGTAACCACTGCAACAGAGGAAGTGAATTGTTACTTGTTTTAATATTAATGTATTAAAATTTTACTTTTGATATGCATATGTAGCTATTGGCTACTCTTTTTGAACAACCTAGGTATAAAGCTAAGACAGTGGTGAATAAATACCAGAGATGTTTGTGTTTTGCATCCACAGTTACCCAGAGAGATACTTCATTCCATTCATCCCTTCAACCATCCACTCACATTTTCACCTCAGATGTTTTACCTCTTTTGACAAGTTATTTAAGCTTTCTGAACCTCAGTGTCTTCATCTATAAAATAGGATTAAAACCTACCTGTGATGGTTAATTTCATGTGTCAACTTGGCTAGTCCATGGTTCCAAGGTATTTGGTCATGTTATTCTGGGTGTTTCTGTGGGGGCATTTTTGGATGAGGGACTTCGGGTAGAGCAGAGTGCCCTTGATATTGTGGGTGGGTCTCATCCAATCGGTTGAAGGTCAGATTAAGACAAAGAAAGAATTCTGAGCACAAAGGAATGTTCTAGCAGAAGGCCTTTGTCCTGGATTCGCTGGCTGACTGCCTTTGGACTTGAATGGCAACTCCTTCCCGAGTCTCCAGCCCATGGCTTTTCCTCTCACATTTTGGACTCCTCATGCCTCCACATCTTCTGAGGCAGCTATTTAAAATAAATATTTTTGTGTGCATGTATGAAGCTGTACACACACACACATATATACATATACATACATACATTATATATACACATATGGGTGTTTCAAAAAGGTGTGGAAATGTAAATAAAAGGTATTTTCTGTGAAAAATTTTAAAAAATCCATGTGTATTTTTTGTGTCATATGTATTTTCCATGAATTTATTAAGACCCCATATGGGCCAGCACTGTGGCGTAGTGGGTAAAGCTGCCATCTGCAGTGCTGACATTCCATATGGGCACTGGTTTGAGTCCCGGCTGCTCCACTTCCAATCCAGCTCTCTGCTATGGCCTGGGAAAGCAGTGGAAGATGGCCCAAGTCCTTAGGGCCCTGCAACTGTGTGGGAGGCCCATTAGAAGCTCCTGGCTCCTGTCTTTGGATCAGTGCAGTGCTGGCTGTTGCAGGCATCTGGGGAGTGAACCAGTGGATGGAAGACCTCTCTCTCTCTCTCTCTCTCTCTCTCACACACACACACACACACACATTCTTAATATAGAATGAATGCCTGTGCTCCTTCCGCCTCCTCCAAGATTCATGTGTTGAAGTCTAACCTTTATGGTGGTATTTAGAGGTGGAGCTTTTGGGAGGTAATTAAGGTTAGATGAGGTCATGAAAGTCTGACCCTCATGATGGAATTAGTGCCCTTCTAGGAATATATGGAGAGAGATCACTTTCTCTCCACCACATGAGGCTCAATGAGAAGGTGACTGCAAACCAGGAAGAGAGCCCTCACCAGAACCCTACTACACTGGCTGTTGGTCTCTGGCTTCTCACCTCTAGACTGTAAAGAAATAAACCTCTGCTGCTGATGCCACTCAGTCTGTGGCGTCTCATGTGACAGCCTTAGCTGACTGCTACAACATCTTATTGGCTCCATTTCCCTGGGAGGCCATGTAGATTGCCTGAGGGAGGGCTGGGTCTTGGAGGGCAGCCCTGCTGGACTACAGGCAGCGGGGAGGTCATTGCTCACAGGGAAAGGAGGCTGCTGTTAAGAAGCTGAAATGGATCCCAAGGAGACCAGCCGCAAAGTCCCTGTTGAAGGGCCACTGCAAGTGCAGTCTGCAGACTGGTGCAGGTTGGCAAATTGTCTACTACTCAGTCTGTAATGCAGTAACTTCAGGATCAGAAGAGGGCTCAGAAATGATGCTTTCTGCCTGTCTTCCCTCCCTCCCTCCCTCCCTCCTTTCTCTCTCTCTCTCTCTCTCTCTCTTTCTTTCTTTCTTTCTTTTGACAGGCAGAGTTAGATAGTGAGAGAGAGAGACAGAGAGAAAGGTCTTCCTTCCATTGGTTCACCCCACAAATGTCTGCCACAGAGAAGCACTGCGCCAATCTGAAGCCAGGAGCCAGGTGCTTCCTCCTGGTCTGCCATGCGGGTGCAGGGCCCAAGTACCTGGGCCATCCTCCACTGCCTTCCCAGGCCACAGCAGAGAGCTGGACTGGAAGAGGAGCAACCGGGACAGAACCGGCACCCCAACTGGGACCAGAACCCAGAGTACCGGCACAGCAGGTGGAGGATTAGCCAAGCGAGCCGCGGCGCTGGCCTGCCTTTCTTTTTTAAAGACTGATTTATTTTAAAAAATTTTTTAATATATTTATTTGACAGGTAGAGTTATAGACAGTGAGAGAGACAGGGAGAAAGGTCTTCCTTCTGTTGGATCACTCCTAAAATGGCTGCCATGGCCAGCACTGCACCGATCTGAAGCCAGGAGCCAGGTGCTTCTTCCTAGTCTCCCATGCAGGTGCAGGGCCCAAGCACTTGGGCCATCTTCCACTGCTTTCCCAGGCCACAGCAGAGAGCTGGACTGGAAGAGGAGCAACTGGGACTAGAACCCTGGCGCCCGTATGGGATGGCGGTGCCGCAGGTGGAGGATTAACCAAGTGAGCCATGGCGCCGGCCCTTAAGGACTGATTTATTTATTTGAATGTCAGAGCTACAGAAAGAGAGAGGAAGAGACAGAGAAAGGTCTTCCATTTACGAGTTCAATCCCCAGATGGCCACAATGGCCAGGGCCAGCCCAGATCGAAGTCAGCAGCCAGGAGCTTCTTCCAGGTCTTGCACGTGGGTGCAGGGGCCCAAGTACTTGGGCCATCCTCTGCTGCTTTCCCAGGCATGTTAGCAGGAAGCTGGATTGGAATTGGAACAGCCAGGACACAAACTGGTGCCCATATGTAGACATTGCAGGCAGTGGTTTTACCTGTTATGCCACACGACCAGCCCCAGAAAGGACACGTTCAAACATATTTTATGTTCATTGAATCTAATAATACAGAAGTTGGGCTTGTATTATGTGATAGTTTTGCTTCATTTTACTAGAAATTTGCTTTCATTGTATTTTATAATTATAGTCTGAAAAGAACTTTTCCCACTTGAAAAACTAAGATGTAGTTTATATACAATAAAAATCAGTCTTTTCAGTTTGAGTTTTGGTAAGTGGGTGCAGTTTTGCAGCCAAGCCTCCCTCCCGAATCTTCCTCTGTCCATTTGTAATCAGCCCCTCCTACCAGTCGCAGCCCCTGGCAGTGACGACCTGTTTTCTGTCCCTGCAGTCTGTCTTTTCCATTTAAATGGATCCGTCCATGATGGAGTCTGTTGAGTCCGGTTTCTTTTACTGGAGATTCATCAATGTTTTCATGTGCACTAAGTGTGCTTTTCCTATTTATTGCTGTGCAGGAGCATTTCCTGGGTGGGCCACAGTTGTTGCTATTTTGTAAATTAATTCTCTTGTTGAGCTACATTTGGGCTGTTCTATTTCTGGTCTGGGGGAAATTATGAATAAAGTTGCTATTCACACTGAGTGTATGGGTTATTTTTTGCATGAACATAGGCTTTTTATTTCACTAAAGTGTCTATGAGAAGATTTCAGGGCTTTATGACAAGTCTACACTTAAATTATTTATTTATTTATTTGACAGGTAGAGTTATAGATAGTGAGAGAGAGAGAGACAGAGAGAAAGGTCTTCCTTCCATTGGTTCACTCCCCAAATGGCCACTACGGCCGGTGATGGGCTGATCCGAAGCCAGAAGCCAGGTGCTTCTTCCTGGTCTCTCATGCAGAAGCAGGGGCCCAAGGACTTGGGCCATCCTCCACTGCCCTCCTGGGCTACAGCAAAGAGCTGGACTAGAAGAGGAGCAACCGGGACTAGAACCCGGCCCCCATTGGGGATGCCGGTGCCGCAGGTGGAGGATTAACCAAGTGAGCCACGGCGCCAGCCCCAACACTTAAATTTTTAAGAAGCTGAAAAGAAGTGGTCATCATCAAAGAAGGACATACTTTTCTCTGAAGGAAGGAGAGAACTTCCACTTTGCTTATGGCCCTGTCTAAATACTGATGGAGTTTGTGGATTCAAAAGGCTTCCATAGCCTTGGCAGCTCATGTCAAGAGCCTCAGGTGATCACTGACATCATACATAAGAATGTTAATTGTTAAATTAACAACAAGAGTCACTGTGCACTAACTCCCCATGCAGGACCTCTGACCTCAAAGAGTTGTATTATAATTATGTCTAAGTGCTTGCAAAAGATCTATCATTCTTGGGTGCTTCTTTAAAGTTAATTAAGTTTCTTAGGAAAAAAAAAAAAGAAATGAAATTAACTTCAAGACAAAATGGCTTTGAACAGCCCTTGTCTCGATTGTTGAGAAACATTTTTGTGTGTGTGTACAAATTGTTGACTCTTTACTTAGTATAGAGTTGGTCTTCTATGTATAAAGTTAATTAAAAATGGATCTTAATGGAGAATGGGATTGGGAATGGGAGAGGGAGGAGGAAGAGGGGGCTGTGAATGTGGGTGGGAGGGCAGGTATGGTGGGAAAAAATCACTATATTCCTAAAGTTGTACTTATAGAATGCATGACATTTGTATTCCTTAAATAAAAAGCTTTTTTTTGGAAAAAAAAAAAGCTGAAAAATTTTCTCAAAGTGATTGCACTATCTAGCATTCTAACTAGCAAACCATTAGAGTTCCAATTGTTCTATAGATTTGCCAACTTGGGCCATTGTTGGTTTTCTAAAACTATAATCTTTGCAATAAATGTGTAATAATATTTCAATATGGTTTTAATTTGTGTTTGTATGGTGAACATCTTTTTATGCAATTATTTGTTGTCTGTATCTCTTTGTTGAAGCATGTGTTCAAATCTTTAGCCAATTTAAAAACTTGGCTTGTTTGCCATGATTAGGTTGCAATAGTTCTCTGTATCCTGAATATAAGCCTCTCATCAGATATGTGCTTTGCAAATATTTTCTCCTGGTTTGTGTTATCTTTTTATTCCCTTACCAGTGTCTACCTAGGAGCAGAAGTTCTTAATCTAGAACTTTGATTTGTCATTTTTTCTTTTTATGTGTTGTGCTTTGGGTGACATAGCGAATCTTCTAGAAGTTATTTAGTTTTAGGTTTTGCATTTAGGTCTATGATCCATTTTGCATTAATTTTTTTAAAGATGTATTTATTTATTTGAAAGGCTGAGTTACAGAGAGGCAGAGGCAGAGAGAGAGAGGTTTTCATCTGTTGGTTCACTCCCCAAATGACTGCAATGGCCAGAGCTGGGCCAATCTGAAGCCAGGAGCTTCACCCAGGTCTCCCACGCTGGTACAAGGGCCCAAGCACTTGGGCCATCCTCCAGTGTTTCCCCAGGCCATAGAAGAGTGCTGGATTGGAAGTGGAGCAACCGGGACTCAAATGAGTGCCATAAGGAATGCTGACACTTCAGGTGGTGGCTTTACCACAGTGCCAGCCCCAATGTATTAATTTTTATAAAGGACGGAAGTATGGAATTTTTCTTAGCTTATGAATATCCAATTGTTTGAGCACTATTTATTGAACATACCCTGAAAAACATTAAATTAGCTAACAAAGTGTTTTCTTCTCAAGGAAAGTTGGAGGAATACTACTAACTATATTAGTCAACTTTTTGTCACTGTAAGAAAATATCTGAGGTTAATAATTTTTAAAATATATTTATTTATTTGTGAGGCAGAGCCACAGACAGAAAGAGGGAAAGATACAGAGAGAGTACAGAGAAAGGTCTTCCATCCGCTGGTTCACTCCCCAGATGGTCACGGTGGCCAGAGCTGGGCTGATCTGAAGCTTCTTCTAGATCTCCCACCCATGTCCAGGGACAAAGCACGTGGGCCATCTTCCATTGTTTTCCCAGGCTGTAGCAGAGAGCTGGATCAGAAGAGGAGCAGCCAGGACTTGAACCTGTGTTCAGATGGGTTGTTGTCATGGCAGTTGGAGGCTTAGCCTACTATGCCACAATAGCAACCCCATGAGGCAACTAAATTTAAAAATAGAAAAGATTTATTTAGTGCAAAGTTTTGGAGCTTCACCATCCAATATTAGGTGACCCCATTGGTTCAGACTCTGATGAGGGTGGCAGTTGACATAGGTAAGGCGAATGCAGGGGAAAGATCAGATGGCAGGCCAGAAAGGAGAGAGAGAGAGAGAGAGAGAGGAAAAGAGAGAGAGAGAGAGAGAAAGCGAGCCCAACTAGGGTTTATATAATAACCATTTCACAAAAACTACCTTCTGAGGGCATGCCCCCAGAAACCAAAGAACCTCCCACTAGACCCGCCTCCTAAACACTAATCACATTACATTCCCACCCTCTCGGTACTGTTAACTGATGGGTTTGGGTTGTAAACATCTGCATGAGTTCAGGGGCAAAATCGTATTCAGACTATTGCTACACAGCAGTTTCCTTCAACTGCTGCCCTGAGTTCTGTGGGCAGTACGGCCCAGCGTTCCACATGTCTTTCATGTGAGTCCTGGCTGCTTACCTTTTACTGAAATTACTCCCAGGCTGGATGAGGAAGGCAGAATGAGCTCATTCCTGATTAATCAAAGAATAGCTTTTCAGTTCTCTCCATTTGGTAAATAAAAAGAATTCTCAGAAATGTGATACAAAGCTTTCTTTCTTTTTTAAATCTTTGAACAATTGAGCTTGTAATTTTTCTTCCCAATATGTTCCAAATCTCCCTGACTGCTGGAGAAATTGGATAAAGATTCCCTTCTCTCTTCATTTTATCACATATAGCTCTGTTCCAAATAGTTGGAAACAGCTGGAGTTTTCATTAATCTGTGGGAAACTTGGGACTTGCCAAAGACTGGCAACCAGCTTGAATGTATGTGTGAAATGTGACATCAAATTCCGGAAGAGAAAGCATTGTAGCTCACATGGCTTTGGTTAGTGGTCTCTTGTGGAGGGATGTTTGGCAGTAGGGGGTATCTTGTTTATCAGAGTAGTCATTCTTTCTTTTCTGGAAGAGAAACTGAGGAATCAGCTCCCACATTGGTGTCTGAATAATGAGGCCAACCCTCACATTGGCGTAAGAATCATGAAGCCATGTTGACATCGTAACCCAGTACCGGTGGGAAGGACTCACTCTTGCTGGAAAGTACATTTCATCACAGGGATAATAATCAGTTATTCTTGGCACTGGCAAGTTGGTTCTGAAATTGAGGCTAACTCACAAAGAAGATAGGTGTATTTCTCCACCGCCTCCCTCTTCTGTAACGTTTGAAGCTGTAGGGGTTTGTCAGCTCATGACGCAGGACAGAAACAATTGCTAGATATAGAGAGTCTATGTAACCCTGTTGAGTTGTCTGGAAATTCAGAAATTTTGCTATCTAATCTATTTCCTAAACTGAGAAGAGCCTATATAATTGATTTTAAATGTAGGTGATTATTTTCCTGACCTACCATGAAAGATAATATTGTAATGCTAAGAAATCAGGAATCAGTGATTAATCGAATGTTCCTTGTCTCTGAGGTAGTATTCACCAAGCTCTAACCAAGGCTCAAAATTCTTTCTTCTTTTCTTTTTTGGAATTAAACCTACTCAAGCTCACGTCAGCAAAGAGAGGGATTTACTAGAAGGCCGTGGAGTGTGCCATGGAATCTGAGAGCAGGGATTCTAGCCAGACATCTGGAGGGACCAGCGCAGCTGCAGAACTAATCTGTTTCAATGGGCCACTTTCTGTCTGCCTCTTTCCGCATGCTCCTCTGGCTCTCCTCTCACTAGCACACTGGTCTTCATTTTCTTTTGAACTGACATGGCTGTCTGAACTTCAGCTTTACATCACGTCCCATTTCAAGCACCCATAGAGACTGATGATTCCCTGGATGCCTCCTGAGAACCCAATTCATTTTCCTGGCCTTAATGTGGATGCTTCCTTCTGATTTCATGAACATAGCCTAGTGCCAGAGTCCTGGAGCCTGCTGTCCAATCAGAAGGATGGAATGATTACATTTTCTCAAAAGAGATATGGCAGGGAAGGTAAAATGACAGATGGACCAATGGGCTACACCTCCCTACCAATGTTACAGTCACAAATATAGTAGCAGAAGCAGGGGGCATGCTAAGTGAGGAAAAAAAGAAAAAGATTCCAATACAGCTTTACTCTCTACCCATGGAACCAAAACAAACTAAGAGAAGAGCAGGATGACCTGCAAGGCTACACCAGGTGACCTTAGAAAGAATGAATGTCAGTCTTTCTCTATCCACATGAACTTGACAGGGACTCACAAAGCTGAATTAATCAGGTAACCTTCTATAATGGGTTGGTACGGACACACTCTTCCTGGCAATCAGTCCTGTAGTGCTCAGTGGAAATTGCTGTCACCCAAGTCCCAATGACCAGATAGCAGCCCATGTGCTGCCTTCACAGCGCAGGCATTCTGCAAAGTAACCAGGGAGGCACCTTGGAGAGGGGCTCTGGGGGGAATTTTTAGGGTGGCCAGGTGGGCTTTATATGCAGGTGGTGGTTATGTTCTGCCCCAGACCTGGAGTCTCCCGGTGTGGACTTGGAATTCCCCTAAACAGAAAAAGCAGAGTGGACTCAAGGAGGGAGCCTGGAAGACAGAGACTGGGCAGAGCTCAAGTTTGTGGACAGGATGCAGAACAGTTGAGATTTACTTCTAGGCAATGGCATGGTCTGCACATGGCCTCTAGCCTGGCATCTGTCCTTTTGTTTAGCTTGTTTTTCTCCTGTGTGGGGAGTGTGAGGTGCAAGAGATGGAAGAGAAAGACCAGGAAGGGTGCTTTTCCAGGGAAAGCCCCTTGGAGAGCAGCTCCATTCTGATCCTGTAGGCAAACCATCAGCTCTCAGAGTGTGCCCCAGTCCACACAAGGAGTTCAGGCTTCCACATTCTTAACCTCTTCAGGCATTGGCTGGGCCTTCCCTTGTGGGGTCCTTGCTGGTTTCAAATTCAATCCTGGACTCAGAAAGGCCTGATTCTGAAGAGGCCATCTTGTCTAAGTAGGTGCCTAGGTCTTTAGAAGACATTAACTTGTGTGACACAGTGATTTCCTGTACCAGTGGAGTGGATACCATGCATGAGACTAGTCAGGCATGGGAAATGCAGAAACAACCCAGGCTAGTCTGCTTCCATGTTGTTGAGGACACAAAGAAACCACCAGTTCTCACTGTGAGAGGAGGATCCCCATTTTGTATGAAAGCACAGTTTTGGTGACCATTGACCGAATTTTCACACAAAATCATCAGAAAGCTGAATCGTCTCTTTTTGCTTTGCTTTTATAACATATAGTTGTACATTTTTAGCCATTTTAAGATACTTAAATCAGCATCAGACGTGAAGGACAAGCTCTCCAAGAAATCAAGTTTGCGGGGGCGGGGGGGGGGCTGGAAAGAGCTAGTTTTGTATTAATTTACTGTACTAATTCACATAAAGTAATACTCTGTTTTTGATGTTTAAAGAGTGGTGTTTTTCTGTTTAGGCTTTTTTAATTGTCTTGTTATCTCTTTTAAGTAGGTTATAAGATAAAATAAGAAATCCTTAGACAGGGGCAGGCTTTGTGACATAGTGGTAAAGCCATTGCCTGTGATGCTGGCATCCCATATGGGTCCTGGTTGATGTTTTGGCTGCCCCACTTCCTATCCAGCTCCCTGTTAACGGCCTGGGAAAAGCATGGAAAATGGACAAAATACTTTGGTCCCTTCCACTCATATGTGAGACCTGGATGAAGCTCCTGGTTCCTGGATTCGGCCTGGCCCAGCCCTGGGTGTTGTGTCATCTGGGGAGTGAACTAGATGATAGAAGACTGTCTCTCTCTCTCTCTCTCTCTCTCTCTCTCTCCCCCTCTCTCTCTCTGTAACTTGACTTTCCAATAAATAAATAAATCTTTAAAAAAAGTCCTTAGATAGTGCTCATATGACAGATATTATGCTATACAGTAAGGTTTTATTTAGCCCTGTAGAAAACTCCCTAGCAGGTCCTCGTGAAGATTAGATTTGGAAAAAGCTTGTGGAACTTTCCAGGATGTTTAAAAAATTGAACTCTGTGTGTGTGTAAAAGCGAGAGAAGGAAAACAAGAAAACCCATCAGCTTTTGAAGCTCCTGCCTCAGGAGGCTGTCAGTTGGAGAGAGAGATGTGCCAACGAGGATCTGAGACTGATCAGCACCAGGCACAAGGAACAGCAGCATTGCTCGCAACAGGACCCCAAATCTTCCATCGGCAGAGAGGACTCCTGAAGTGCAGCTCGCTAATGGTGGCTGTGGATAGGAGAGTGCGCTGCCTCCTGCTTCAGGGCTCCAGAGAGTCTTGTGTGAAGCTCTAGGGTGGAGAGGACAGAGGATTGCTGAAAATGCTGACAGAGTCCTTCCATACCAAGTGTCATGGAGAAATGAGAAAGCAGAAATGCTGCATTGGACTACAGACTTCGCCAAAATCAAGTCTGCACATAGTCCATCGTATGTGGAAAGCAAGAGAGACTATGCTAAGTGATCATTCTATGTATTATTATGAGCAACTCTGTCATCTTCAAAAATATTAATGGTTACAGAAATGCTAACAATATCCATAAAGAAAACACTGACCAATTGACACAGTGTCTGTGGGTCCCTCTCAGATCAAACAGGAGGGAATTGGATAAGCGTTTTTTTTTCAGGGGCCAGGGAGTGCCTAAATCTATTATCCTGTACTTATTGCCCTCAGATCAAATAAAGATGATATAGCAAGGGAATAAGTGATCAGATTAGTCATGCAGTGTAAATAATGTCTTTGCCGCTGACTATGAGACATGGGAACCTCTGTGTATTGTGGGTGAAATCAATCAGAGGCTGGTGGCATCGTCAGCTGGAGTCAGCTCTGTGTCCAAGCTGGTCTAGAGTCTGTGTCTTAATGTAAATTGGCTTATGTCTCTGTCTCCCTGGGGCATCAGCTTCCACAGTCCAGATGGCAGGGTGACCCCGGTGGAAATAAACATATGGTAGGCTCTATCTGTTGTTCACAGTGGAAGAATAAGTACACTGTTCATAAAAGCCAATTAAACAAAGGCGTCTATGCCACAAACAGTGGACATTTCTGACAGCAGATTATCAGGAAGTAAAACTTTCGGGTAAGGGATATTGAAGAAGAAATCTACCATTGAGAGACTGAACTTTGGCAGAGGGAGGAGAAAAAAGAAAGACTATAAAAGAATGTGGGCCAAAATGAAGGACTGGATACGACTTTTGCTTTGTGGTTCTTCTGTGGGAGAATTGTCAACAACAGAGACAGCAGGACAGCTGTTTGTCTAACAGACTTTTGTCAACTTGCATATTCTTTGGGAAGTGATTGGTTTAGTTTGGGTTCCCCCAAGGGAAGATGTTAAGGCAAGGTTTAAAGTTCAAGTAATAATGTTTTGATTAACTACAGACCATGTATAGGATGATACACAACATATAGCCTAAGTGTGTAGTAGGTTATATCAACTAGGTTGCGTAAATACACCCCATGATGTTTGCACAATGATAAAATCGCCTAGCAGAACACATCCTCACTATTGGTAGGCAATCTAAGGCTGTAGTTCATTTGGAAGACACCATAAGAGTGGGGAAGGAAGACAGGAAAGTGAGAAGACAATAATAAAAGGTGTGTCATTAAGCCAGTTACCACTGTGAGTGACATATTCCTCTGGGAAAATTCCGGCAGCCAGTGTGGAACAATGCTCCTGTAAAACTATCCTATTCCAGGGGCAAGGGAGCTGGGGTATTTATGCACCAACTCTTCAGTCATGAGTGAGGACGACTCCTGAAAACACGAACCACCATGCCTTACCTCTCTCCAAAGTGGCAAAGTGAACTTGGAAACAAGAAATTACTGTAAGGTATCGTGGAGCGGTGGGTTAAGTCACCTTTTGCAATGCTGGCACCCCACATGGAAGCACCGATTCATGCCCCAGATGCTCTGCTTCTGACCTAGCTGCCTGCTAATGTGCCTGGGAAGGCAGCAGAGATCCTTGGGCCCCTGCACCCATGTGGGAGACCTGGAAGAAGCTTCTGGTGTCTGGCTTTGGCCTGGCTCACCCCGGCCATTGTACCATTTGGGGAATGAACCAGGTGATGGAAGATCTCTCTTTCTCTCTCTGTCTCTCCTCTATCTCTCTGTAACTCTGCATCTGAAATAAATTAGTTTTAAAAGAAAAAGAAAAAAGAAACAGGACTTATGAGTGGGTGAATGCCTTGTTTCTTCCCGTTTCATTTTTGCTGCTTTCAGCTCTCTGGAAATGCGGAATAACAAATGGAAGACATTGTTCCTGTGATCAAATAGTATCTATGATAAAAATGTAAGGAGCGATTATTTGGCAACAGGGATCTTGTTCTAAGTCTATCTGAAACCTGCGATACATTTTGTGATAACAGTGTAGCCTACAAAAATAGTGAAGTCATGCTCATGAAATAGGACTCATTATGTCATAGTTTTCTTAGGCAACATACTAGCCTGAATTACAGAGAAGAATATTTATTTATTAGATTTCTTTTGTGAGCCATTTGCTATGATGAGACTCTAGTGAATGCTTCACCTGGGTGTTGAGGGAACTCCATTCCCTGAAAGACCATAAATGTGCAGAAAACAATAGATTCTCACATTTCACAGGAGACAGTGAGGCACACAGGCTAGGGAAGACAGAGTATGAGGGGGCCTCAACAGATTCGAGGTACTGCAAGGAAAATGGAATTAAGCGTTAAGTTTATTTTCATGAAAACATGAACTCCACACATAGTATTTTTCATACTACACCTTTCCCATTAACTGTTTGAAGTTCTCATGTCTTCAATTCTTTAAATAGGGACTATGGAAATGTCCTTGCCATTATAAGACCCATTTGATTCAAAGAGTCATTTCCTTTCTGTAGGAAGAGAAATATGTTGGTGAGATGCCATAGTCCATTACCTTAGTCCATGGTCACTGGGACTTTCCTTGCCATTTGAAACACTAGCTCTACTGTGGATATCCTCAGGATGTACCTACTCCAGTTAAGATCCTGATGCAAATTAGAGGAAGGAAAGATCATTAGTCGGTACCAATCCAGAAAACTGAGGCCACGTAAACTCTGGGTGACAGAATTAAGGACTAAAGGTCTACGTGGACCGTTGATACTTTTGTGAAGAGCAATGGTGGAGACAAGCTCTGCTCCCAGTGACAGACTCCAGACGTCCTGCACGTAGAGGTCCCAGCCTCTCATCCATCTCCCTTAGCTCCAGGTGTCCCTGCCCGTCCAGTAGGATTAACTACTCATCAAAAGGAATTCAGTGAATTGAGGCAACGATACAGCTAGCCCTAGAGGATTCTAATCATTTAACTCAACAAGTCATTTACTTCTTCTTCAAAAGATAAAGTGCTGTTGACCAGTATTGTTCAGAGGGGTTTTGTTTAGGGGAATTCCAAGTTCGCAATCTGCTCGGGGAGATTCCAGGTCTGAGGCAGAATGTAACCATCTGCATGCAAAGCCCACCTGGATGCCATAAACATTCCCCCAAGTTGACCAAGCAAAGGAAGGTCACGGGTACCACTGATCAACCAGGAATTGGGACACAAGCTGAACATGAACCTCTGAGCCCCAATTTTACTATCGAAGAAATTTAACTCACCCTTAACTCCTCGAGGAGCCCAGGAATTAAGCAACAGTTGCCCAGCCCCTGGTTCTGTGCTTTATAAATAAATGCCTACTTTCTTCCACCAGCCCATTGTCAGTGATCTGCTGCTGCATGTTGGGGGAGCGGACCCTGGTTTGGGGGTTCTATAGCAACTCCTCCAACTAGTTAAGGGGTTGTTTTACAACAACAGAATGAGCATTGAGCTCTGGAATGGTTTCTTTAGGGCTGGTTCTATCCATTATGCAATAAAGGATGTGATGTTACTTTGTGCATGCTAAATTTTTATATAATTATTGATTTGAGAGGGAGAGAGAAGGCAAGGGAGAGAAAAAGCTATTGTGTTCAATACTGGCTCCCTATTTTGTAAGTTTTGAATATGCAGAAATACTTGGAACAGGAAGGACTTTAAATGTTAAAATGTTCTTCCAGAGAGATGCTGGAGAGGCAGCCTAGCAAAGTGACTGCGAGTGGGCACTCTGCGACCCTCCTGCTTGGATTTGGATTTGACTCTTAGCTCCACTGCTGGTTACCTGTGTGACTTGGGGAAAGATACATAACCTCACCATCCTTTGGTTCCCACCTCCATTAGGTGGATATATTATAGTACTTAGCTCATAGAACTACTGCAAAGTACTATATAGAACAATGTCTGGTGTGTAATAAATCCTTCAAGTGTTTGTAAAATCAAATGCATGCCCCTTAATGGAAGCCATTTTACTGTGTTCCTTCTTCTTCTTCTTCTTCTTTTTTTTTTTTTTTTTAACAGGGAGAGTGGACCGTGAGAGAGAGAGAGAGAGAGAAAGGTCTTCCTTTCACCGTTGGTTCACCCTCCAATGGCCGCCGCGGCTGGCGCGCTCCTGCCGGTGCACCGTGCCTATCCGAAGGCAGGAGCCAGGAGCCAGGTGCTTCTCCTGGTCTCCCATGGGGTGCAGGACCCAAGCACCTGGGCCATCCTCCACTGCACTCCCGGGCCACAGCAGAGAGCTGGCCTGGAAGAGGGGCAACCGGGACAGAATCCGGTGCCCCGACCGGGACTAGAACCCCGTGTGCCGGCGCCGCTAGGTGGAGGATTAGCCTATTGAGCCGCGGCGCCAGCCGACTGTGTTCCTTCTATATTCCAGAAAGTTTGTTGAACACGTAAATTCAGCCAATATTTCTTGAGCACTCACCTAGACTGGGTGTGTGCCACAGGCTGGGGAAGAATGAATTTCCAGTTTCTGCCCTTAAAGGTGTTCATGAACTAACAATCATTATTTTATTTATTTTTAAAGATTTATTTATTTATTTATTTTGAAAGTCAGAGTTATGGGGGGGGGGGCGGGGCCCAAGCACTTTGGCCATATTTCACTGCTTTCTCTGACACAGTAACAGGAAGCTGGATTGAAAGTGGAGTAGCTGGGACTCAAACCTGCACCCACTCTGCTCAGGCTATTGGTCATTTTCATTGTGATTCAGGACAAGGCTCCTCTCCGGTGTTTGCAAAGCAGTGTTTAAGAAGCCAGGCTCCGAAAGACAAAACCATACTTACTAATACGTGTTACATTACGAGAGATGTAGAGTGCTAAAAGGAATTGTTCTTGATGCGCCTCTCCTGTCCTCCACTTTGCACCTCAGCTAAACAACTGGGGGACTGCAGGACAGCTAGCATCTGAGTGAAAGTTACACAGGACTAGGCCAGGAGCCGACTCAGCAAGGACGCAAAGGCAGGCTCCTTTCCGTATTTTACGATTTCTGATCTTGACTCCAGAGCCAGATATCCTGATTAAGGCGTAAATGAAGACTGGGGCAGAACGCAGCAACGCAGGAGAGGCTTCTGGTAAGACCAGGTGACTTCAGAAAAAAGTAATTAATTCAATCTGATGTAAGTGAATTTCCTCTCCACTCGGGACAGCAGGAAATGCAATCTCTCAGGAAAGACAGAGTTGAGGATTTCATTTTCTAGTTGTCACACTTCCCCTAGCCAGAGAAATAAGTTCTACTTCAAAGGTGTCGCCTAGGCGATGTTTCCCTAAGGGTGAGCAAAGCCCAGTGACAGGTGCTGGGCTCCCTCTCTGAGGAGCCAGGAGGCCCAGTGACGGGGGTGGGGAAGTGGGGGGTGGGGGGTGTTGGAGGAGTGGGGGTGGGGGGCCCTGCACGCTTCCCGGAGCTAAATTAGAGCACAAAGGAGGATTGTCCCACACTTTGTTTAATGGAATTGCAGTGGGGAAAATGAAGATTCCTGGAGGAAGCAAAACCTCCCATTGTTCCTGCCTTCTCCTCCTCCTGATTGTGTGTATCCCTGGCCAGGAAGTCCAATTGCTTCACTCGGTCTGGGATCTGACCATGTCCCATCTCAGATATTCGCCTGAGTTCTAACGAGAGGAGCTGATTCTGCGTTTCAGCCAGCACTCCACGTGGAATCGGGGGAATGTGATTTTGTTCTGATTTTTATTGGGCATGACTTAACTCAAGCTGCTTCCCTGCTTTCTATGTTCTTCTTAAGAATAATCACTTCAAAATGATTAATGATGCCTGAAGCCACCAGTCTTCCTTCCTGCGGTGAGAGGAGGAACTTTGCACATGTCGGGGTTTGCAGGAGGGTGTGCTCCGGGCTCCGGCTCCAGCGAGCTGCGTTTTCCCATCCTGTACAGACAGTTGGGGCATTGTTCAGAAAAGCCAGCTCTCTGGAGGAAACGCTACCCCCCGGGGGCCACGTCCCCTGCAGGGAGGGGGCTTTGCTCCAGTTACAGGAGGGAAGGGAAATCGGCCACTTCTTCAGGTGCCAGAACAAGAGGGAGGCTGGTCTGCAGGAGCCTAATCCTTTTTTTTCCTCCCTCTGTGGGCCTTAGGAACAATGCAGAGGGTGGCTTTGAAAACAGGTGGGGTTACTGAAGGCTCCTGGTAGAGGAACAGGCAAAACCGGAGGGCAGTGCCCAGCTGGGGGCAGCCTCTTCCTGCATCTCCGGACAGAGCTGGGATTCCCAGACCCCCAGGGAGCATCCTGCCCCTCTGGTGTCCCCCAGAGCAACCTCAGCGCCACCCCAACCCCTCTTTCCCAAGGACCTGAGAGAGGTTTGCAGCCACTGACTGTGACATTTTTGTAAATCCTCTTTGGAAAATAATAGGGATGATTTCTGTTCATGAAAACTACAGCTACATACAATTGGCCTCCCTCTCCGCGTGGGTTCTGCCTCTGCCTCTGCCTCTGCCGACTCAGCCAACTACAGGTCAAAAATGTTTGGAAAAAAGACGATGTCTGCACTGAGCACGGACACTTTTTTCTTGTCATTATTCCCTGAACAATACAACAACTGTTTACCCTGTAGGGGTCATTGTAAGTATCTAGAGATGATTTAAAATACACAGGAGAAAAAAAAAGTACATGGGAGGATGTGTGCAAGTTTTATGCAAATACAACACCATTTTATATAAGGGACTTAAGCATCTGTGAGTTTTGCCATTTATGGGATATTCTGGAACTAATACCCCTGGATACCAAGTGACAGCTCTACAGAACACTGTGGATAACTTCTTGTGCAGCATTTTGGAAGGCTGATATTGTATCATGTAAATGCTCCCAACCTCATCCCGCCCTTCATGCCATCCTTTGTATAAATGCTCTGAGAAGCGTGGTTTGGTGCAGTAGAGAAATAGACCCTAAGGTTTTCTTTGCTGGGACTTTGATCCCTTTTCTCAATAAAAGGTGTATTATAGAAGAGCTGGACTTGCCATTCAGAAGAGCAGGCTGTGTGGGATAAAAGGCTAGCTTAAGCGATACCATTAAGGAAGAGGGAAGCCCGACCAGCAGAACTGGAAACGCAAAGGGGCGAGGCAGCCGGTGAGTGTGCACATGGGAATGCACACATGTGTGCAAGCCTTCTCCCTTTGAGCAAATGAATCCCAATAGGTATCAGTTTCCAGAGGACCTGTGGCATTACCCACTCACAAGTAGGTTAGAGGACTATAAAGGACGATGGTGGTGACAGCAAAGACATCTGAAACGCAGAGTGTTCCTGCAGGAGTATCTCTTGTTAGACAAGTTAGCTGTGTGATCACACAAACACCCCAGCCCCACACAAAACAAAAATACACCACCACCACCACCACCACCACCACCACCACCAAAAAACACCACCAATAATTAACACCCTCAAAGCCTGTGCTGCAAGCCAGCCTCTCTGCGCGCAGTACTATCTTAGCATCGATTCTGCGTTAGGAACTGTAAGTAATTTTGAGCAGAGGGCCCGAGGGGTTGGAGCCAGGAGGACTGATCTCTATGTTAACAGGCAAAGCACCTGCCTGAGAAATCTGGGAACACAGGTTTTCTTCCCACGACGCCTTCTCCATGTGAATTAATCCATTAGCTGGTGTGTGTGTTGGCTTATTTAGCAGCATGTGTGCTGACAATTGGCTTCTGACTGTAAAATATGGTCTTGGGGGAAAGATGATTAATTGCCTGCTTTAACGTATGTGTTTGGATGTGCATGTGTGTTTGATGAGAGTCGCTATACGTATGCTTGTGTCTACAAAACGAAAGGCAAACTAAAGGCAAATCCTCATTAAGAACTGGAAGGTGTGCATAAACAGAAAGTCTGTTGGAGTTGTCCGGACTTTCTGTTCCCTTGACAGATGTGGCAGCCAAGGAAATCTCATTTCTGGCTGAATGCGTGATTTCCAAATATAAAATGGGGCACAGATTATTCACATCAGAAAAAAAGCTACCATCCCCTGAATGTTCTGTGTTACAATGGAGGGCACCTTCTTTAAAAGAAACAAGACTGCAAATTTCTCAGTGGGTCTTCCTTATCACACATTTGTTTCTCTTGGTCTCCGCCTGTATCTTACTTTTAAAAATACCGTAAGTGGTAATAAACTCCTCATTTAATGTGATTAGAATGCAGAGTCCATTTGGTTGGTTGTTGAAATCCAGAGCAGCAGCAGTTTTATATGTAGTTCCCCAAAATCAGAATTTAGGTTACTTAAGTTAAAAAATCTTTATTTTTCCAAGGGAGTATACTGAAATGAGAGTATTTCAACAAATTTGTGGAAAAATAAAAATAAGAGGTAAGCTTATTTTGGTGCGATTTATTTATTTGAAAAGCAGAGTTGCAGAAAGAGAAAGGGGGAGAGAGAGACAGAGAGACAGAGAGACAGAGAGACAGAGAGAGAGAGAGAGAGAGTTCTTCCATCTGTTGGTTTGCTCCCCAGGTGGGTGCAATCATCAGGACTGGACCAGGATGAAGCCAAGATCCAGGAGCTTCTTCCAGGTCTCCCACATGGGCGCAGGGACCCAAGTACTTGGACCATCTTCCACTGCTTTCCCAGGCCATAGCAGAGAGCTGGATGGGAAGTGGAACAGCCAGATTCAAACTGGTACCCATTGTAGGCAGTGGCTTAACCTGTTAAGCTACAATGCTAGCCTCCTATTTTCGTGCAATTAAATAAAACCAAAGACTTCATGCACTTTTTTATAACAGGTATTTTTCCATGAGTTTTCTGCAGACTCCTCTTATGCATAGGTTAACAATTTGGTGGTGGTGGGGACTAAAATAAACTTTTGTTTTAGCTCAGCCCTACAAACTTTCTGAGGTACCCTCATACAGAAACAAAACAGAATTGTCATTGTGTAACAATGGAAAAGGCCTTTTCGCGCAGAAGGCAGAGCGTCCAATGTCAGATGGAGCACAAGCTTTAGGTGAAGCTGTGGAATGGTGCTGGAAGGAAGCTCAGCGCGCTGTCTCGCTTTCCCCTTCTGCGATGGAAGGATGTGGGGAATGTCTGCTCGTGGCTGGGTGTGGGCGTCGCTCACCGATGGCTTGTTGCCTGGAATGGGCCCTCTGCATTCAAAATGCTGTTAATGCTGCAGTGCCTAGGGTGAATGAGACCCATGAGAAACAGGGGGCAGGAGTGGCCGGGTCGAAGGCCAGCTTGCCCAGGCAGAGCTTAACACTTCTCGTGTATCTAAGGCCCCGTGCTAAGGGCCTGGTGCACATCACCTCATTTAATTCTGTCTCGATTCAGAGGCTGGCCCTGAGGAGGCCTCTTTCAGTTGACATCCGTCGACTCCATGGGCTCCTGGAGAGTGGCTGGAGCCAGCACCTTTGGGAGGTTGACGCCTGAGGAGCTGGGAGAGAAGAATATTGCTGAGACGTTGGGGGTGGATGGGAAGGTAGAAGAGGTGATCAGCTCAAAACTTAAGAATAAAATAGGAGGGGCCAGCACTGTGGCGTAGCGGGTAAAGCTGCCACCTGCAGTGCCAACATCCTATATGGGCGCCGGTTCGAGTCCCGGCTGCTCCACTTCCAATCCAGCTCTCTGCTATGGCCTGGGAAAGCAGTAGAAGATGGCCCAAGTCCTTGGGCCCCTGCACGCATGTGGGAGACCTGGAAGAAGCTCCTGGCTTCTGATTTGCACAGCTCTGGCCATTGCGGCCAATTGGAGAGTGAACCAGCAGATGGTAGACCTTTCTCTCTCTCTCTCTCTCTCTCTCTCTCTCTCTCTCTGCCTCTCTGTCTCTCTCTGTGTAACTCTGACTTTCAAATAAAAAATAAATCTTTAAAAAATAAGAATAAAATAGGAGAAGGCAGTGGCCCAAGAGCCAGGAATATAAAAGCTGTCAGGTGCCACAGGGGAGCAAGGAGAGTGGAAATGAGGAGTAGTTCGTAGACTCTGTGGCCAGGAAGTAGTCTGGCATTGTGAAAGCGGATCCAGCACAAGCTGACAGCAGTAATCAGCCAGCCTAGGGCCGAGGACTGGGTTCAGAGAACTTTGTGAGAAAGGGAAGCTGGGATGCATGATTGGATAGCAGTTCCAGAAGGAAGCAGAATGACGGGCTGTCTTTCTAGGATGCGAAGACTGGGACACTTTTTCAGTCACTCAACAAACGTTTATGGGGTGTTTACTAAGTAGGAAGGAGAGTGCCGAGTGCTGAAGATCCACAGATAAAAGGAGCCATCTCAGGCCAGCGCCGTGGCTCAATAGGCTAATCTTCCTCCTTGCAGCGCCAGCACACCGGGTTCTAGTCCTGGTCGGGGCTCCGGATTCTGTCCCGGTTGCCCCTCTTCCAGGCCAGCTCTCTGCTGTGGCCAGGGAGTGCAGTGGAGGATGGCCCAAGTGCTTGGGCCCTGCACCCGCATGGGAGACCAGGAAAAGCACCTGGCTCCTGGCTTCAGATCAGCACGGTGCGCTGGCCGCAGCGCGCTGCCCCCGGCGGCCATTGGAGGGTGAACTAACGGCAAAAGGAAGACCTTTCTCTCTGTCTCTCTGTCTCTCTCTCTCTCACTGTCCACTCTGCCTGTCAAAAAAAAAAAAAGGAGCCATCTCTGCTCTCAAAGAGCTTGCACTCTGAACTTTGTAAGGGAGAAGAGACGTGAACAGGCACAGCTTCTATTGAGGGTTAAGGGCTCTGGAGGAGGAATGCTGGGGGCTCGTGACTGCACAGGGCATGGAGAATTAACCTCTACTGGGAAGAGCCAGTGGTCAAGAATAGCATCTGAAGGGGCAACATTGGACTGAACTTTGAAGGGTGATTAGGAGTTCTCCAGGCAAAGAATGGAAAAGTGGTCTTCCCGGCAGAGAAAGCAATGGGTGCAAAGGAGTGGAGGGGTCTTAGTGAAAGGAAAGGGGAGAACAAGGCAGGGAGGCAGCTCGTGAACTGCACACAGTGTGAGGAGTGCACCCAGTGAGTTGCGGGAAGCAGGCAGGTGAGCCGAGATGGAATCTGAACAAGACAGGCTCAGAACTGAGCAGGAGGAAGAGAAGCTGAGTGATTTTGAGATCTGGAGGAGGAATGTCACGGGGATGGGTGAGGGACGACGAGGTCTCTTCTGCACAGTACTTGCTGAGGCCAGCTGGCTATGAGGAGAGGCTGGAAGGGACGCGGGGGTCTGGAGGAACCTCTCTGGGAATTCTAGAGAGGAATAAGAGGATCGCCATATTGCCATACCCGAGACCCACAAAGACTGTCGGCAGATACGTTCTCGCTGACACCATCGCCCCTACGCCTGTCGTTCTGATGTTCAAGGAAGGGCGATCTTCCTTCCCAACACCCGTTTTCTGCACAGACATCAAGTCCCAGGCATGGGTTCGGACGAGGACCCAGCCTGTGTCACATCCATATTCTCTGTCCTCTGTTTCACGTTAACCAACAGGAAGTACTGTTCATAGACCGTCCATCATTACTGTTGTTAGACTTGTATCTCCAAGTCATATTGAGTCTGCTAAAAGTTAATTAAAATTAAAAGAAAAAATGAAAGATAAAAAAAAAAGAAACGCTAGCACAAACTGTAGGTCTGTGAGGCTGAACCAGCGTTCTCCCTGGATTACACTTTGTATTTCTGCTAGAATCATGGGTCGAGAAAGAAATTGCAATCAAAGTCAGATTCTTTTCTTTTGAAGAAATATAGTAGAAGACTTTTAGACTTTCCACATACTCTTTTATAGATGTAAATAAACAATTTCAAAGAATATTTCAAATTCTCCTCCTAAGCCTACCTTCTAAAGTGATATTGACTACTGTGTATTTTATCAGTCTGTGAAAGGCAGGCTTCCTCAGGGGATTCACTGGTTTCTACCACAGACAAAGGGGACTAGAGAATGAGACCGATCAGCATGTGGGGAGTCGGAGGGACACACTGGGGAAGTTAGAAACCAGAGGTGGCCAAAGAAGCATGGGCTTGTAGAAGACCTCTGGTGCCTGATGTTATTCATAGTAATTTTAATGTGTTACTTAGCTGATTTGTGGCAAGTTTTCAAGCAGAAGAAAATTTATGGGAGTTCTCTAATTTCTATATAAAATGAAGAGTAGGAATAAAGAAGGCAACCTTTTGCTGAGGATAATAATAGTATGACCTAGCCAAGCATAGGCTGTTAGGGTTTTTTTAGGAATTATCTTCAGGGAAGACAGATTAATGTCACCTACTTCCCCTTCCCAGCCAAGTCCATGTCTTAATCCCTGGGACTTGTGAACATGTTACCTCTGTGATGTGATTAAGGATCGTGAGATGGAACTATCTCCTGGATTATCTGGGCAGGCCCAATGGAATCACAAGGGCCTTCTAAGGGGAAGGCAGGTGTGGCAGAACCTGAGGGAAGGAGGTCACAATGACAGCAAAGGACAGGAGGAGACGATGGAAGCGGAAGTCCGAGGGACGCCACTGCGGGAACAAGGCATGAGTCAGTGCGGCAGACGGCAGACGGCTTGCAGAAACTGAGAAAAGGCGACAAGTGGAGCCTGCGGAAGGCACAGGTCCTGCCGGCGCTGTGGTTCAGCCCCTGCCATTCGTTCTCACCTCCAGAACTCCAAGATAGAGTTGTGCTGTTTTAAGTCACTAGGTTTGTGCAAGAAGGAGAAAGAAATCAGACTAGTGGAGTGGCTCTAATCCCCGGGGTATGCACTCCTCCCACATTCCAAAGCTCCAGGCGCCTTTATTTGCCCCCAATTTCCTTCTTTCCTGGCCCTCTCTTTTGTAATTGCCATTTCCACTGGTTGTTTCTCCTTAGATGTGAATTCCCTGAGAGCAGGGAATGGTCTTATTTGTGTTCCTGGTGCAATGCAGTGTGGACAGGCAACCTTGAGTGAACCTGTCAGATCAATGCCAGATGGGAGATCTTCAAACGGATCAATAGGATCACATGGATCACAGGGAATCCTGTCTATGGCTTGGCAGGGTCTGGGTTTCACCCTTTGATGATACCAAGTGAAACTGGCTTTGAGGGCATGTGAGGAAGAACTCACTGGCTCCAGGCACTTTCTCTGCCCCCACCCCTTTTTTTCCCATGGTATGTTCTGCTGAGGTCTCGCTGGCGTTAGACCCTGTGGGTCTCCGGGACTGAAACTGAGTGGACCCTGAGACCTTGTGAGGTGAGGCCTTCGTCACGTCTTGTCCAGCTCACACGGTGTGGTTATTTTTTGGAAGCGGTGTAGAATCCTACGTGCACTCATTCCCGCGTTCCATTTTAGTGCTCTGTGCTGGATCTCCTGAGGCTACAGACGTCCTGGAGACACCACTTAGCTTCTGCCCTGAGACCTGGCTCTTCATACAGTCTTCAGCTCATCTGTGATCTCTGGGACAAGGCCAATGTTTTCCACGTGCGTGCCAGTTGCCCCCGTCTGGAGCTGTTGGCTGAACTCCTGTAAGTCTTGTCATCTCTCCAGGGTGTGGTACTGACTGAAGCTGGATTCTCGCTTCCTATCTTCTCTCTCTGTCTTTGGCCAGGGCTTCACTGTAAATCCCATCATTTTGGCTATTCTATAAAATCAATTATTGGATTCCTATGCTTCAGAATCCTGCAGAAATTCTGTTCCTAATTCCTAAACAAATCACGTTTCTCTGGTATCTAAGAGCCTTTATCTCCCTTTTCTGTCTCTTATTCTTCATCCCAGATGCCTTTGTTTATCAAAGAAATTGCCTTCAGCTTTCCCCGGCATCTCCCCTTTGAGCATCAGCGCCCTTGGGCGTTCACCTAAGACTTCCTTCTCTACCCAGCCTGGTCATTTTTTCTTCTGCTGTTGAGGTGCCGGTTGGGAGTTCACACCACACATTTTCATGGTGAAGACAATCTCTGTCTTTTTAAAAGAAGTTCCTAGGATTTAAACACTCTTAAAATTAAAACGCACTAAAAAGAAGAAGAAGAAGAAGGAGAAGGAGAAGGAGAAGGAGAAGGAGAAGGAGAAGGAGAAGGAGAAGGAGAAGGAGAAGGAGAAGGAGAAGGAGAAGGAGAAGGAGAAGGAGAAGGAGAAGAAGAAGAAGAAGGAGAAGAAGAAAGAGGGGATATTGTGGTTGCAACTTCTATCACTCCACTAATTGCCAGAGTCGACTTAGCTGGTGCTGGATGGGGAGCTGCTCACTTCCTCTCTCACCAGACCTGTGATAGCTCTCTCAAACACAGACACCAGGGAGGGCAGTTGTCTGGCTTGGTGGTTAAAATGCCCACATCCTATATCAGAGGGCCTGGGATCGATACCCACGTCTGGCTCCCAACTCCAGCTTTTTGCTAATGCAGATCCTGGAAGGTAGCAGCAATGGCTCATGTAACTGAGTTCCTGCCACCCATGTATGAGAGCTGGATAGAATTCCTGGCTCCCTTGGAGCCAGGGCTGTGGTGTAGCCGGTAAAGCTGCTGCCTGCAGTTCTGGCATCCCATATGAGCGCTGGTTTGAGTCCCTGCTGCTCCACTTCCGATCCGGCTCTCTGCTATGGGAAAGCGGTGGAGGATAGTCCAAGTCCTTGGGCCCTGCACCCATGTGGGAGACCTGGAAGAAGCTCCTGGTTCCTGGTTTCAGATCGGTGCAGCTCTGGCCCTTGAGGCCAACTGGAGAGTGAACCAACAGATGGAAGACCTGTCTCTCTTTCTCTCTGCCTCTCCTTCTCTCTGTATAACTCTGACTTTCAAATAAATAAATAAATCTCTAAAAAAAAAAAAAAGAAAGAAAGAAAAAGCCTGCAAAATATTCTCCCAACCTTGGCATCAACCCAGCTCCAGCTGGTGTGGGCACTTGGGAAGTGAACTAGCAGATAGGAACTCTTTATCTGTCTCTCCTCTGTGTCTCTTGGCCTATCAAATAAAACAACAATAAAGAATGGTCTTCTTTGATAGAGGAAAGCACTTCAACAAATATAATTAAAATAATATGGAACATGTACACCCCAAAGAATTGACAGCAGGGACTTCACAGATACTTGTGCGTTCATGTTCATTGCAGCATTATTCACAATAGCTAAAAAGTAGAAACAATCCAAGTGTCACTTAAAAGACATGGATAAGCGCAATTGATCATAATGAAAGGACTAAGAGTCAAAGGGAGCACATAAGCAAGTCTAGTACCTGCTAACACTAACCGATAGAATAAATAAAGGGGAGAGTGATCCAACATGGGAAGTGAGATACTCAGCAGACTCATAGAATGGCAGATGTCCTAAATAGCACTCTGGCCTCAGAATCAGCCCTAAAGGCATTCAGATCTGGCTGAAAAGCCCATGAGAGTATTTCAGGCATGGAAAGCCAAGACACTCTGGCAAAAGATCTCTGTGAGTGAGATCTCAGTGGAAAGAACAGGTCTTCAAAGAAGGAGGTACCTTTCTCTGAAGGGAGGAGAGAACCTCCACTTTGACTATGACCTTGTCTAAACAAGATAAGAGTCGGAGAACTCAAGGGGCTTCCATAGCCTTGGAAACTCATGACTGGAGCATAGGGAGATTACTGATGCCATAGACAGGAGTGTCAATTGGTAAAGTCAACAACAGGAGTCACTGTGCACTTACTCCTCATGTAGGATCTCTGTCCTTAATGTGCTGTGCATTGAGATTTAATGCTATAATGAGTACTCAAATAATATATTTCACTTTGTGTTTCTATGGGGGTGCAAACTGTTGAAATCTTTACTTAATGCATACTAAACTGATCCTCTGTAAAAAAAAAAAAAAAAAAGAAAAGAAAAGAAAAGAAACTATCAACTCCCAACTTGACTCTCACTGGGATTAAACATGACAATAGGTCTGATCTGATTTCATCATCATTAAAAAAAATCATCTATTATTTTTCACTTTATGTTTCTGTGTGGGAGCAAACTGTTGAAATCCTTACTTAATGTATACTAAGCTGATCTTCTGTATATTAAGATAATCGAAAATGAATCTTGATGTGAATGGAAGGGGAGAGGGAGTGGGAAAGGGGAGGGATGTGGGTGGGACAGTATGGGGGGGAAGCCATAGTAATCCATTATTCGTACTTTGGAAACGTATATTCATTAAATAAAAGTTAAAAAAAAAAAAAAAAGACATGGATAAGAATGTGTGAATGGATTTTAAAATGTGGTATATATATGTATGGGATATTATTCAACTTTAAAAGGAATGAAATTCTTTTTTTTAAGTTTTATTTATTTATTTGAAAGTCAGAGTTACACAGAGAGAGGAGAGGCACCCCAATTGGCTGCAACAGCTGGAGCTGCACTGATCCGAAGCCAGGAGCCAGGAGTTTCTTCCGGGTCTCCCACATGGGTGCAGGGGTCCAAGGACTTGGGCCATCTTCTACTGCTTTCCCAGGCCATAGCAGGAGCTGGATCGGAAGTGGAGGGGTCGAGTTTCGAACTGGCACCCATATGGGATGCCAGCGCCTCAGGCCAGGGCGTCAACCCACCACACCATAGCGACAGCCCCAGGAGTGAAATTCTAATACATTCTGCAATATGAGTCAAACCTTGGGAACATTAAATGAAGCAAAATAAGTCAATCATAAAAGGACAAATATTATATGATGCCACTTGTATGAGATGCGCAGAATAGTCAAGTTCATAGAGAGAGAGAACTGCAGTTCCCAGGGGCTGGGGAGTTACTGTTTTAGAGGATGAAGTTTCAGTTCAGGAAGATGAGAAAATTCTGGAGATGGATGGTGATGATGGTTGCAGAATAATGTGAACATATTTAAAGTAACAGAACCGTACACTTAAAATAATTAAAATAGTAAAATTATGTTATGTATATTTTACAACTGTAAAAAAGATATTTTTAATAATTATTGAAGAAAACATGGAAACTATGGTTTGCTGGTTTTTCTAGAATCCACTTTTACTTTTTGGTCAAGTGTACACACAAACAAAAATCAAAAGATGCCCCAAAATTATTGGAGCAGATGACTGATCAATGTGGTTCCCATTTTGTGTGTTTTTCTCTTGCCAAGTGATGGTGAGGAAATCTTGTTTAAACAGCACTCAAGTATATTCTTCTGCTAAGTAATTTTTTCCTGTGACTTTTGCACACTAATCTAGGAAAGAAAACAAGTTTAATGAGTCAAATGCGTATTTGCAAAAGTTAACAAATAAACTTGGTGACCCTGGCAACTCCTTGGAGTTGTGCTGGGTAGCCCGGATTTTGCAATTCATGCACACACATCAAATAATACTGTTTGTCCTGGGCTCCCTTACTTCACATAGGAAGTATGTGACCTCCTGGTACCAAGCACTCTGAAAGGCAGCTTTGATGCAAACAAAGCAAGCAGTTGGATTCCTCTCGGTTCAGGTAATTTTTGTGGCTGATAGTTTGATAGCTGTGTTGAACTTTTGAAAAACAAATACCACCTGCTTACCCTGGGAATGGAAGTTTTGGTGGAATGAACACTAGTTTGATGGCCAGATGCCCTGAGTATGTGGCGGGCTTACAGGGGATTTCTACTGAGTGTCCTCGTCCTTCTATGTCCATGCACAACAGGGCAGATGGGGTTTAAAGTGGGGCATATCTTGCTTGGCCTTCCCAGTACAATCCTGGTTTGTTCCTTTTTATAATTTGGGGTGCAGGCTGGGTGGAAATGGGAGCACCTCCTCCAATGTGATTTAAAATAAAGCCAATATTAAAGCATAAAATCTGTATAAGAAACTCCAAGAGTCTGTTATTTTGCTTTTTTGTTCTGATGCCTTGCAGTATCAAATTAAGTCCCCTTCCTCATTTCCCTCTCCCGTTCCTTCCTCCCATATAGTTTTGGCTTTCTTCTTTCTTTTGTGTTTCTTTTTTTTTTTTAATTATTGTTTTATTCCTGGCAGTCAGTGTTTTTTTTTTTTAATTTTTTATTTTCTGACAGGTAGAATTATAGACAGTGAGAGAGAGAGAGAGACAGAGAGAAAGGTCTTCCTTCTTTTAGTTCACTCCCCAAATGTCTGCTACAGCTGATGCCCGAAGTCAGGAGCCAGGAGCTTCTTCCTGGTCTTCCATGCGGGTACAGGGGCCCAAGCACTTGGGCCATCCTCCACTGCCCACCTGGGCCACAGCAGAGAGCTGGACTGGAAGAGGAGCAGCCAGGACTAGAATCCGACGCCCATATGGGATGCCGGTGCCAAAGGCAGAAGATTAACCAAGTGAGCCACAGCGCCGGCCCCTCTTTTGTGTTTCTTTTTAAAAAAAGCATTTTATTTATTTATTGGAAAAGCAGACTTAGAGGAAAAGACAGAGACACACAGAGAGGCAGAGAGAGAGAGGATCTTCCATCTGCTTATTTACCCCCCAAAAGGCTGCAACAGCTAGGGCTGAGCCAAGCTGAAGCCAGGAATCAGAAACTCCATCCCGGTCTCCTGCATGGGTAACAGGGGCCCACTCAGGACCCTATTCTATGGTATCCCAGGTGCATTAGCAGGCAGCTGGATTGGAAGTAGAGCAGCTGGGACTTGTACCAGCACCCATATGGGATGCTGGTGTCACAGGCAGCAGCTTAACCCACTGTGTCACAACACAGGCCCCTCCTATGTCTGTCCACAGCCCTGCTCTTTTTTTTTTTTTTTTTTTTTTGACAGGCAGAGTGGACAGTGAGAGAGAGAGAGACAGAGAGAGAGAGACAAAGAGAAAGGTCTTCCTTTTCCTTTGGTTCACCCTCCAATGGCCGCAGCGGCCGGCGCGCTGCGGCCCGCACACCGCGCTGATCCAATGGCAGGAACCAAGTGCTTTTCCTGGTCTCCTATGCAGGTGCAGGGCCCAAGCACTTGGGCCATCCTCCACTGCACTCCCTGGCCACAGCAGAGAGCTGGCCTGGAAGGGGGGCAACCGGGACAGAATCCAGCGCCCCGACCGAGACTAGAACCCGGTGTGCCGGCGCCGCAAGGCGGAGGAATAGCCTAGTGAGCCGCGGCGCCGGCAAGCCCTGCTCTTTTCTTGCCTTTTTCGTCACACAATGCAGTCAGATAATACATAAATAAAACCCTTTCAGCCCCACTATGCCATCATGTCTTCAGACAAGTAGTACCAATGCCTACAGGAATGTACAATGGGAAATACACAGGGAGGTAGAAGGATTTGGCAAATAAATGGTTGAAATAAATGGTTGGCCAAATTTCTCTGGAAACAGAAAAGACGGGGAGGTGGTGGAGATAACTCCGACTCCCAGCATTGCCTTTCCTGCCAATACCTCTGCACAGCTCCGGCACACCAAAGCCTGATCTCCAGCCTCTCTTAGGAGAGAATGGGCTGGGAACCTAAAGGATGGTGGAGGGAGTGACATGCTTACTATTTCTTTTTGAGAAGAGTGGGAGGTGGAGTGTGGACGGGCTGCTGAGGCTCCTGGGAGATGGCTTGCCTTGCAAGAGCTGAGCAGTCCGATGAGACTGGAAGGCCGTGATGCAAAGAAATCTGTCCCTGTGGCTGTTGTTGTTGGACCAGAGCAACCGGAAAGGGCCTGCTGGTTTCTTTCTAGGTTGTCCCCATGACTCCGTGTGGCAGGAAAAGCAGGAGACCCGTTGTCCTTGAGCAAAGATTGATCAAAGACTGTCTCTTTTCCCATAGCCTGGTGGAGATTGGATTTGGGGGCTGAGAAATGTTTCTAGGCGTATTTGAAACGTTATTAAATATCAAAAACAGCAATTGCTATGTATCTGCTCATTTTTAAGCCTATGAGGCTCTGCTATTTTTTTCTTTTTCAACATGTGAGATGGATACTATTATTATTACCTATTATGAAACCTCCTGTTAAAAATAAACTTAGGTGCATTAAAATTTCAAGAGGTTATTTGAGCAGAGAATGCATTTTCTCCCTACTTAGAGCTCAAGCAAATATCTGGGTGGGACCTGACACGGGATAAAGGGGCGGAGGAGTGGGGTGGGTAGTTTGGCTGGTGGTCTGGGGCTCAGGAGGAGGAGGCAAAGGAGGTTTTTTTTTTTTTTTTTTTTTTTTTTAATGGAAGGAGGGCAAAGAAAACACTGAGACTGGTTAATGTCATTTCAAAGTCCTTAGGTTGGCTGGTGGTTTCTAATTGGCAAGGTCCCTAGTTAGAGGTTAGGTGGCGGGTTTCTGACAGATAAAGCTGAGTTTCGGTTCCTAGAATGTGGCCATTCACGCTGGGCTGGGTTTCAGTTTGTTTACCTAAGAACAGGACACTGGAGCTGCAGGAGTCTAATGGCCTCCCAATTAATTATGTTAATTCTCCACTTAACATATCGAAGCTGCAAGAAGTGATTTGCCTAAGGACAGAGTGAGTAAGAGGCAGACGCTTCATTACACAAGGGTAGTTCCAAAAGTCCCTGGAAAGATGGAATTAAAAGATAAATTTATGTTGGTGCAGACAGTTCTGAAACCCATCCCTAGTTTCCTGCTAAGACGCATTTCTACAAACTTTCTGAAAACCCCTCGTGCATCTACCTGTGGCCTCCTCCTTTCATTCTTTGTGATACTCTTGGTTCTCAGCTTTTCCTAGGAAATAACTAGACAAACACAGGCAACCAACGTGAAGTCCTACTTGAAAACAGTCTCAGAGCATGTGCTGCAGGTGCAAGTGAGAAAGCAGCTAAAGCAGACAGTCCTGCCCACAGTCGGCTAGCTCGGCTTGGGCGGCATCATCAGGGATGTTTTAATTTAATTGGGATGAGGTCCTGACAGTGAAGAGCAATTTTGAGGTGTGGTTTTCTTGAGATGGTGTGGAGAGATATAAAACCTTTTTTTTTTTCTTTCTTATTTTATGGTATTTTCCTTTGGGCAATAACAGAGGCTGAGCAATTTTGCATTCTGGATAAAGGGAAAAGCCAGCAACTGAGCTACCCAGGAGGGAGACCACGGCAGATGGCAACCACCCACTGGAGGGACAGCAGCCTAGGGCTCAGGAGAAACCAAACCCCAACTGGCTGGTTCCCGCAGCCAACAGCTTCTGGCTGTCTCTGGTGGGGTTGACTCGGCGGGGGGAGGCAGGAGCAGGGGCCTGGAGGACAGAGGAAGGAAGGGCGGGTGTCTCCTGTCCATTAGCTCTCTGCTTCGGCGCTGACTACTCCAGAAGCTGCATTGGCTCTCTGAGGGGGCTCCACAGGCTGCCCCTCCTCTGCGTTCTGTCGCAGACCAGACGCGGTGTCCCTGTTTCTTTTTTCGCGTCTTTTCAGCCCCAGGGCTCACGGCGGCTTCAGTTGCTGCTAGTCCAAAGGTTCTTCCCTGTCTCTCTGTTCATCTAACTCCGGCCACATCCCCCTCAGCCATTTCTTTGGCCTTTCTCCGTGTCCTCCATGCCTATTAGAGGAGCGTGGTGATTTCTCAACTGTAGTGCAGGGGTAACTAGGAATCTGGTTCAAACGTGAGTTCTGATTCAGGAGGCCCAAGATTGTGCTTCTCTAATAAGTGCCCATGATGCCTTGAATAGGGAGGTCAAGAACACTTTTCTCATTCACTTGTGGTCATAGCTGTTGATAAGGGCCAAGAAATCTAAAAATCGATTCTCATTATAAACACAGTAAGTGAGGGGCCGGCGCCATGGAGCAGTAGGTTAATCTTCCACCTGTGGCACCGGCATCCCATATGAGCGCTGGGTTCTAGTCCTGGTTGCTCCTCTTCCAGTCCAGCTCTCTGCTGTGGCCCGGGAAGGCAGTGGAGGATGGCCAAGTTCTTGGGCCCCTGCACCTGCTTGGGAGACCAAGAAGAGGCACCGGGCTCCTGGCTTTGGATAGGCATAGCTCTGGCTGTTGCGGCCATTTGGGGGGTGAACCATCGGGTGGAAGACCTGTCTCTCTCTCACTGTCTATAACTCTACCTGTCAAATAAATAAATAAAAATCTTAAAAAAAAATAAACACAGCAAGTGAAACTATAGGTCCTCACTGACCCTGAAAGTCAGAATTAAAAGCCAGTTTGGCTTCCCACCACCACTGTATGTGTGTGTGTGTGTGTGTGTTGTATACATAAGCAAATGAGGGCTTTCCAAGCCAGCTACTTGCTGAGTGACTGTTGGTCATTTCAGAAAATCTGAGCCTGAACACAGAGGCAGGAACAGAGACGTAGAGTTGTGAGGTTGCTTTAAATGTTCATGGAAAATGGAATTAAAGGGTAACTTTATTTTGGTACAAAAACTTGCAATCTCTATATAGTTTTTTTTCATAATATACATTTTAAGACCTCCTCAGAGAATACTTGTTTTTCTTAGACTGCAGTTGGCAAACTCAGGTCTCCAGATCAGATCCAGCCACCTGTGTTTGCAGATGAGAAAAAGGATACCCCCACTGTCGCAGCTAATGCAAGTCTATATTTTTAAAGGACACATAGAAAACACTGCAGGAACTTGGATAAGAAAATCAACAATTGTTAGATGTTCTTTGAGGAAAGGTAACTTTAGTGATAGAGGCTGGAAAGTCATAGGTATGACAGCAGTGACCTGCAGCTTATTAGCAAAGTAGGCTGAACTGTCATTCTCAATTTCCATACAGGGTTTTCCAGCATTATTTGTTTAAAATAATTGTTTATTTATTTTAAATTTAGAGTGACAGAGAGAGAGGGAGAGAGACAGAGACAGAGAGAGATTTCCCATATGCCGACTCACTCCCTAAATGGCTGCAACAACCAGATCTAGGTCAGGCTAAAAAGTCAGGAGCCAGGAACTCCATATGGATCTCCCACCTGGGTGGCAGAGGCCCAAATACTTGGGCCATCATCTGCTGCCTTCCCAGGCTCATTAGCAGGAAGCTGGATTGGAAGTGGAGCAGCCAGGACTCGAACTGGCATAGCGATTAGAATGACAGTGTCATCTACTGTGTCACAATACCAGCCCTGGTTTTCCCAATTTTAAATGGATCAGATGTTAGAACTAGGTTTCCAAGGGAGTTCAAGGCTTAGGTATCTTTAAACCAGGATAGGACTTCAGCTAAGACTGACAACTTTTCTCAGGCAGCACCAGAACTTGTCATTCATTTATTCTCAAATACTCAGGAGGAAGTCAGGGGATCCAGGGCAGGGGTAGGGCAGTGGGGCGTATGTGTGCATGCACAGACAGCATTCTGTTCTCTACATAGAAATCATCTTGAGACCAGTCAGCTGCAAAACATTGGTATCAACTGGGATGAAGGACCCCTTTCAGCTGAGTGACTCTGAGAGGCGAGTGATGGGGCCGTTGCCTTAGGCTCTTTAAAAATATCTTCAGTAATAATTTGGAGCAGTTACAGATTCAAGGGGAGTTGTGCCAAATTCTGATTTGTCACAGTACATGTCATGGCCTATGACTGTCTTTTGCTAATAGAAGTCAGCTATAGAATCCTTGGGTGTTTTTGTTGGAAGGCCTTGCTCTCAGCTTCTGGGACTAAACTGGAAGCACACACAGCTTTTTTTTTTTAAACCAACATTAACTTTTCTTCAATGACACATAATATTTGTATATTTTAATGGGGGTATAACGCAATATTTCACACATGTATGCAATATAATCTGATCAAATTAGATAATTAATATTACTGACATTTCCATTTTTTGTTTAATCACAAGAAGTCAGTTTCATTCTTACACTTTTTTTTGTGGTCTATATTAACTATCACATATCAGGTTTAGGATTGGCTTATTTCACTAAGCATAATGATTTCCAGTTGCATCCATTTTGTTGCAAAAGATAGGATTTCATTCTTTTTTATGGCTGAGCAATATTCTATTGTGTATATATACCACATATTCTTTATCTAGTCATCAGTTAATGGGCATCTGGGTTGATTGCATAGCTTAGTTACTGTGAATTGAGCTGCAATAAATATGGAGATAAAGACAACTATTTTGTGTGATAATTCATTTGCTTAGGGTAAATTCCCAGGAGTAGGATGGCTGGGTCATATGTTCACATATTTTCACATTTCTGAGGAATCTCCCTCCATACTGTCTTCCACAATGGTGGTGCTAGTTCAGAGCTCCTATTTTAGGTGTGATCTCTGACAGGGTAAGAACTGGATACTAATTTCTATATTTCTAGCCCTTACACAGACTTTGACATGGTAGGCACAGAATCAATGTTTCTTTCTTTGATCGAGGTGGAGTGGGGGTGTATGCAGAAGGCGTGCATTACATTTTACTGTTCAATCTGTAAGAGGAACAAGGAAAGAGACCATGGTGAGCCACCGTGTGTAAACGATGATGACAGGCACGAGATGCTCTGCGCTTTCTGGTCTGAGGCCCTGTGCCCTTCCCTCAGAATATCCAGGTCAACCCAGCGTAGGTCTGCAGACAGGGAGCAGTTGTGTAGGCAGTGCGTTTCTTTTAATTCACACTGCCTTCCTGACAATAATGCTTGGAATTTATATTGAGCCTTTCATCTTTGAAGTTCAATGTTCTAAGTCTAATCTTTATGACTTCTCTGTGAGGTAGGAACTAGCAAGTTGTTGTTATTTCATTTTTATAGGTGGAGGTGTGGAAGGCAAGGGACACACAGGTTCAAGGACCAGTTTAGGGGCCCTGAATGAGTCACGGCCAAGGTGGGAATGGGACTAGACATTTGCAGCCCAATATTAAATGATTATGCTATTTTTTTTTTCCCAATAAAAAGTTCAGTAAATGCAGCCTGACATTTTTTCCCCTTAGGAGAGAGACATTTGCAGTACTTCTTTCTAGCCTGTCACAAACAGGTTTAGTGTCAAGGATGGAAATCAAAGAAACTGCAAGGTCTGTGCTTTCTAAAGTCTCTTCTGAAGGACTTGTAATGTCTTTGCTCTGACTGCTGGATTTAATTTGAAGCTTAGAACAGAGTCATCATCCCTTCTTTCCCCTCACCTTGGCTTTTCTTCCCAACCAAGCTTATTTCCTTCATGTAACCATTAAAACGTCTCTGCTACAACTCTCAGGTTTACCATGCCCTGGCGATTCTCAGCCAGACCTAAGGCCTTAGGGAGATGACTTTCTGTCTGATCCTCGCACAGTCCCTGAAGATTGGCTGAGCAACTACAGTTGAACACTTGAGACTTGATAATTAAAACATGATGATTATTTGGATGATTTATTTATTTGGAGCACAATGTAGAGTTGTAATACAATTTCAAAACTAGCCTTTGTAAATAATAATAAAACCTGGTTTTAAAAATAAAAGCTGGCTATTGGGACAGATGGAATACAACGTTATCAGGCGAACCAACAATACCAGCTTGCTTAGAAAGTCTCATTAGCATTTATCAAGTACTTAGCAGCCTCAAAACACTGGACAGTTAATCCATAGAACATCCTTTGTAGGTCATTAAGTATTCTGATCTGAGCTTTGTGGCGGAGACAAACCGAGAAGCTACATGACTGGACCGGAAGGGTAAGACAGGAAGCCGTGGTGGGACTGGGTGTTGGATAAAAGCCTGTCACCTCAGACAGATGGCTTTGCACGGACGGCTTCTCCAACTTCACTCTTTCATGGCTACAAATTAAAACACAAGCAAGAAGAAAATTGATTTTAACTTTGGCCAGTTTGTACTTAATGCGAAATGAAGAATGGAGTTAACTTACAAGCAAAGTAATCCTTGGCCAACTGCCAGCCTTATTTGTGAAGGCAACGCAAGAGGCGGCGCTCACTGGGTGACTTTAGGGGCACAGAAACTTCACTGCCCCTTCCCCTTACAGATTCTTACGATTCCTTTGACATTTAATGATATTTCCTTCAGGTAAGACTTAGCTACCACAGAACATTTTGGTTTCTTGCCTAGAGTAACAATAAGATCTTGAAAATGTAGGTCCTGTCTTGCCACAGTCAGGAAACATTGGCTAAGGACATGGTTTCCCTCTATGGTGGCTGCTAGGCTGTGGCAGATGTGAAGTGTTACAGAAATTATTTTGAGATAAAATAAACTGTGTTTATCTTTTGATAGTTCATTCAATGGCATTCCTTCCTCTCAGAAAACTTTGGATTCAGTAGCGTGTTATGTTGCTCATAGAGATTGAAATAGATTTTGTAGAAAAGTCTGTTTTGAATCAAGATATACTGTAATGATTAATTGATTTGTAACAACTGATAATTATTTCCTATGTTGGGTAAAAGATGAGACATTAAGATATTTTCTTGCTCCAACATTTATTTCTACCTGAAATTTCTTCAAAATACTACACTTTAGAAAATGTGACCCAAGTAGGGTTTTTTTTTTTTTTTTTGACAATCAGAGTTAGACAGTGAGAGAGAGAGACAGAGAGAAAGGGAGAAAGGTCTTCCTTCCGTTGGTTCACCCCCTAAAATGGCCACTGCGGCCAACGCACTGCGCCGATCAAAAGCCAGGAGCCAGGGGCTTCCTCCTGGTCTCCCATGCGGGTGCAGGGTCCAAGAGCTTGGGCCATCCTCCACTGCCCTCCCGGGCCACAGCAGAGAGCTGGCCTGGAAAAGGAGCAACTGGGACAGAATCCGGCTCCCCAACCGGGACTAGAACCCGAGGTCCGATGCCGCAGGCGGAGAATTAGCCTAGTGAGCTGTGGCACCAGCCGACCCAAGTAGTTTTATGTGATATAAATGCACTCCGGAGTCAGAATTCTATAAAAAGATGCTGACCTTAAGAAATAAAAGACTTCCTAAATTATTCATCAAAATCAGTTGTTTTTAAAATTTCATCTCAATGATTTCAAGGAAAATATGTTTATATCGGTAATTTCTGAACATACAGTGACAAGTATTCATGTTAGCTGATCTGTTTCAGCAATTATTCCAAGTGCTTAGCATTTTACCACTCTTCATCTCACAGCCATCCCACGAACAGAGTCCTCATTTTACAGATACAGAGACTGACGCTCAGATTTAAAAATGTGGGTAGCGTCGTGTAACCAGTGCGGGGAAGTCAGGCTCCAGGTAATCCAGCTCCTGAGTGTCAGCCGCTGTTCAGGCCAGTCCCCTAGCAAAGCCAGTGGGGAGGCTGGGTCCGGCGGGTGAGTGAGGACTGCAAGGACATGAGACACAGTAGCAGGGAGAGTTAAGTGAGGCGTTCTCAGTGAGAAAAACCAGAGAACTGGCTTAAGTATTGCAATAAGAAGAACGACATACTGTCAGAAATAATGCTTTGACTTAGGCTTATTGTTAGGTGTCAGTGTTCGCTTTAGATTCTTTCCTTCCTTCCGGCTTTGGCAAGTAGCAAGGGGAGAGGCGAGCACCGTGAGCACCGGAGGGTGATGAAGGAGGAGCCTCTGCAGCGTCCAGGGACTTGGGAATCCCTCCCAGCCCTGGGCCTGACGCTCTGTTCTACTACACTGGGATCCTTCTAAGTCCGAGTGTGAGTCAACGAGTGAGGTACTTCAGAAGTTTGTGCAAAAGTGGAATTAAAGGGTAAGTTCATTTTGGTGCAAAAACATTTGGAATACATACATAGCTTTATACCTTTCCCATGAACTTTTTGAAGTTCCTTCATATATCTAATATATGTGAAGATAATTTCTAATTCTTGCATATTACATCTCTCTAATGTAACAATGATAATAGCATCTGAAATAACTTACCATCCCTTATTAAGAGCATTTTAAAATCATCCTTTTAAAAATCACTGGACTTTTAAATTTTTTTTCATATTTGAAAGGCAGACAGAGAGAGACAGAGATTTTCCATCTGCTAGTTCATGCCCCAAATGCCCACAACAGCCAGAGCTGTGTGAGATTGAATCTAGGAACCTGTAATTCAATCTGGGTGTCCCATGTGGGTGGCAGGGACCCATGTACTTGAGCCATCATCTCCTGCCTCCCAGGGTGTGCATTAGTACTAAAATCTGGAGCAGAGCTGGGATTTGAACCCCAGCACTATGATATGGGATGTGGGGGTCCCACGTAACATCTAAACCTCTATGCCACAGGCCCACCCCCTTAATCATCCTTTTAAAAAGTGCAGACAGAGATTTCTCAAACTAAAAAAAGTGCCCTGAAGGAGAGGCCGGGTAGAATTAGAAAATGAGCCCAGTAGGCGTCTGGCTGCTGAAGTCTTATCTACTAGGACCAGGGATGAAAGGCAGAAAGACCAGTCGGCTCTTTCCTGTTTGTTTGTCTCCCAGCCCTCTTGTCCTCTGTGGTTCTGCCCCCAGAGCTCCTCAGTTGTATTTATTTTCCATCTGCTTCCTGCTCTCCAGACAGTCTGAGACAGCCTACTTACCAGACTGCTGTTCCGACAGAAAGATTGTAGCGTGCTCGGAGACCATTCTGGGTGGACAGCAAGCGGGAATGCAGACGCTGGCATCACAGGTGTTTCAGTTTTATGTGGGATTAAGAAATAGTGTTCTTTGCAACTCAGCAGGGCTGGAGACCCAAGGAGGAAAATGAGCCGATGCTGTAGAGTGGGGAGGCTGGTGGAGGCTCATGCTAGCTTCAATTTGGGAATTCTGTTTTGTGTTTAATCAAGTTCCCCTTCCTCAGATCCTTACTAGAGTCCTTTATGATAGCTTGCATTAGCAGAACCTTCTCTTAAGGGTGTTTGGTTTTGGTCATTTGGACCAATGGGTCCAGACTTCTGAATAACACAGCTTAGTAAGGAAAAGAAAAAAATGGTGAAAGTAGGTGTGTGTGTGTGTGTGTGTGTGTGTATAAAGAGAGAGGACGGATCACTTAAGGGCTGCCAGTTTTTATTTTTGCCAAGTAAAGACATTAAAAAAATACAGTCACCTCCTCTCAGCATTATTTTACATCTACAAGGATCACTTAACCCTGCAGAGTAGGAAGCAGGACCACCCTCCCTAAGAAACAATGGGCAGCAACTTTAACTCACCTGTGTGTTTTGGAAGGTGTATGAGGGTACTTTGAATAATTTGTGGAATATGGAATGAAAAGATGAGTTTATTTTGGTGCGAAAAGTTTTGAAATCCATGCACTTTTTTATATACACTTTTTCCATGAGCTTTTGGAAGACCCTTCATATGCATGGATTTCAAAATTTGTTTTGCATTGAAGAAAACTTATCTTTTAAATCCATTTTCAATGAACTTTTGAAGTACTAGTGTATTTAAAAGTTTTGAATGTAGAAAAATGGTCAAGTAAAATTTTAGTTCATTATATCATATTTTATATTCATTTTTGTTGCAAAAATTAAAAAAAAGTTTTATTTGTTTGAAAGGCTGAAATACAGAAAGAGAAGGAGAAGGAGAGAGAGATGTTGCATCCACTGGTTCATTCTCCAAATGGCTGTAATGGCCAAGGCTGGGCTAGGCTGAAGCCAGGAGTCAAGATCTTCTTCTGGGTCTCTCACATGGGTCCAGGGGTCCAAGCAATTGTGCTTTCCCAGGCACATTAGCAGGGAGCTGGATAGGAAGAGAAGCAGCTGGGATTCCAATAATTGCCTGCCTATATGGGATGCCGGCACTGCAGATGGAGTGTTAACTTTCTTTTTTCTTTTTTTTAAGATTTATTTATTTATTTAGTTAGTTAGTTAGTTAGTTAGTTATTGGAAAGGAAGAGTTACAGAGAGGCAGAAGCAAAGAGGGAGAGTGAGAGAGAGAATGGGAGTGAGAGAGAGGTCTTCCATGTGCTGGTTCTCTCCCCAAAAGGCCACAATGGCCAGAGCTGCACCAATCTGAAGCCAGGAGCCAGGAGCTTCTTCCTGGTCTCCCACGTGGGTGCAGTGGCCCAAGGACGTGGGCCATCTTCTGCTTTCCTTGGCCATAGCAGAGAGCTAGATGGGAAGTGGAGCAGCTGGGTCTCAAATCAGCACCCATATAGGATGCCGGCACTGCAAGTGAAGGCTTCACCTGCTACATCCCAGCACTGGCCCCGAGGCTTAACATTCTATGCCATAGCACCGGCCCCTTTGGTTGCAAATTTGTCAGTTTGAAGAATTAGGTTCTTCAATATGAAGTGGGTCTACATTTTGAAATTATATTCAGTGCCAAAAATCCATTCTCCTATAGCTATGTTGATGCAAAAAAAAAATCTTTTCTAGTGTAGTTTCATTGAATTTGGAATATCCTAGGCAGACTGATACTTACAGGTGCCTGAAGCTATGTAATAACCTGGAACTCCCTTCACACTGATACTCTGGCTTGACCTTTGTCAGGGCGGGGAGGGGAAGGCTAGGCATGGAGTAGAGGAGGGACAGGGAAGGCAAACTGGTGGCAGAACTAGTCTTGCTTTGGTTGATCTGAGCAATTAAAAATGTTGCCCCCAACCTTAAGAATGCTACTCTACAAACCCAGAATCCTTCAGTTAGCCTGATATATTTTCCTGTGAAGACAATCAAGGAGACATCTGTTGTTATTTGAACAGTCTTTGAGAGGGTGGCGCAGTCCTACACACCCTGGTAAACAGTTTTCTTTGTATTATTTAATTTTCGGGGATTTTAAGAGCTCCTGTGGTATCCTAGGTTGGCACCTGGGAAAGATGTTCTGCTGGTCCACTTCTTTGGGGTTCTGGGTCAATCAACTGAGCCAAGAAACAATAACTTTCTCCCTCCCACCTCTTCTCCTGCCCCTGCCTGAGTTGGAGGAGAGCAGGCAGTGGCAGACTCAGTGTCTGGTCAGTACGGGGATACAGGGAGCCAGGGAGCTCTTAGCAAGAGGTATGGTCGCACAGCACCCATGGCCCACGACAGAGCAGACAAGTCCATCTGGAGAAACTGATCTGAGATGGAGGTTTTGGCTTCCGTCTACTTCAACCTGGGACCAGGGTTTGGGAATTACCAATTTAGGTGAGTGTTATGGGTTGAATTGTGTCCTCTCTAATTTCCTGTGTTGAAGTCCCAGCCCATGGCATGTGGCCTCATTTGGATGTACTCACTGCAGTTATTATTAGTTCTGTTGAGGTGGGGTTGTGCCTTTGACCTTGTTTGTTGGGTAATGCTGGCCCTACTCTTCATTCTCCATTGTCTGTAGTGCTCTGTTGGCCTGGTTGTAAAGCGCCTGTAGACCAGAGCAATGCTCTGGGAATTTGCTTGAAAAATGAGCACAACTCTCTGCTTTCCATTAGAATTCTCCCAACCCACACAGCTGTGCCAAGAGCCCTCTTGATTGGACTAAGGGTTACCCAAGCAAATGGAGAACGCTGGAAATGGACTGTGAGTTCTTTCGATAGTAGGTCCTGGGAGAATATTCCAGGCATGATACAATTAACTAGAGTGACGTTCTCATGAGTCTAACAGCAGAGATTCAAACTGGCAACAAAAGCTGCACCCAGAGGATCAACTTGTTCCTCAGAAAGGACCTCCTATGAACGCATCAACTGGACTTAGCCTAGATGGAAAGTTCGTAAACTTCGAAGAATTAGGCAAACTGTTGTTGATTTCCTGAGCATGCCAGGGGTTGGTATCCTTATTCTCAGGAAGGGAACCTCAGGCAGAAAGGTGGGTATTCTGTGACTACCCTGTGTGCTGCACTGCCCCAGTCAAGTTTCTTAAGCAGCTTTTCTTCCATTTCTTCTGCTTTCAGAAGTTCTACTCAGTGCCTAAGCTGGAGACACAGCAAGTGCAGAGGTGGAACTAAGAGGGAGGAGGAGGATAAAGTTGGAGAGTGGATTGTTAGATTAAGATGCAGGCTTTTTAAATGTCCAAGGGTTACTGACAACCTTGCTCTGCCTTTCTCTGAGGTTAGCTTCTTTAATTATTAAACACAGAAGCGTCATCAACATTTGGACTCCTTGGAGACAAGTAGCAATTATCTCAAATTCTGTTCCCACTGCCGTCCCTCCCCAACTTCAAAGGAAGCTCATTACCAGGCCCCAAATTCTTCAAATTACTTTCCCATCATCTCAAATGATGTTTATAAGTAGTTCATAATGAGGGTCTAATCTCACCCTTCAGGTCCCTGAAGCAGCCCGCAGAAGATGGACTGTGATAAAATTATTCCAAGTCTGGGTGATGATCTTTGGATCATTCTTCCCAAGAAGATTTTATTCACTGGTTTGTTAAAATTTGAGAAAATATGTTCTGTGCATGTAGTCACAAAAATAATTGACAGAAACTTCTTGCCGACTCATAACCGCAAATTAGCATCCGAACCAGACCTCTTCTCAAGATGAACTATATTATGTCTGGCAGAAGAATAATTAAGAAACGCATATTAAACCAGAATGAATGTGGCGAGCTTGACTTTGAGGTTGTGAGTAAAATATAGTTGCCCTTGTCTCCCAGAAGACTGAGAGACATCAAGACATGCCTGAGATTTCAGGACTAAGTGAATGGTTTAGGTTATTAAGTGGAGCAGAGCCTTTATGTAGGTTTGCCCTTGACACCAAGAAAAGAAAGTAGAATAGAGGCTGGTAGAAAATGAGTATAACGTTGCCAAGTCTTATGTTTTGTTAACCAGGATTTTTTTTAAAAAAAAAGATTATTTACATTATTATTTCTTAAAACTTTAAATAGAAAGCTAGATGGTGAAAGTGGTTGGCGAGGCGTTCCTGGGAATCTTCTTTATATTGAGCAAAAGCTCTCCCAGGTGCATCATGCTGACACCGCCCTTCTGCAGTGTCTCTTCTCCACCATGTTTCCCCTCTCACAGCTGCTGGCATTCTCAGCTAGGCTCTCCCACTGTGGCCCTGAGGACTTGTGGGTGTCCATGTCCTTTCAAGCTACAAAGGGGGAGAAGGGCTGAGGCAGGGGCAGAGCAAGAATTTGCCTTTAAAAATGCCGAGGTTTGGGGCTGACGTTGTGGCGCAGTGGGTAAAGTCGCTGCCTGCCAGGCGGACATCCTATATGGGCGCTGGTTCCTGTCCCAGCTGCCCTGGTTCCGATCCAGCTCTCTGCTGTGGCCTGGGAAAGCAGTGGAAGACGGCCCAAGTGTTTGGGGCCCTACACTCATGTGGGAGACCTGGATGACAATTTTGGCTTCTGGCTCCTGACTTCAGCCTACCTCAGCTCTGGTCATTGTTTCCATCTAAGGAGCGAACCAGGAGATGGAATACCACTCCCCCACCACCTCCATAATTCTAACTTCCAAATACATAAATAAACCTTTAGTTGCAGTGACAGCATGAAGAAGAGGAATCAGACCTAACCTAGGGAGTCCATCAAATAAAAGAGTACAATGCTCAACACTCACTCTGTGTATGAAAGACAGTTGGGGCATGGAGCCACAGAAATGAAACAACAAGTGGATTCCATAGGTCAGTTCTTTATAGATCCATTCCCAGAAACTGTGGATCTTGATCCGATTTCTTTTGACTCGTAATAGATGTCTATGTCCCTGTTGTAATTCTCTGGTAAAGCTGGAAAAGTCAACTGGGGAAACAGAAACCATGAGAAGTTATATTTCTCACAACTGTGGAATGGCACTGAAATTGTTTAAAAAGTATGAGCAGATAGGGGTGGGCATTCTGGAGCAGTGATGAGTGCCTGGCTCAAGTTCCACTTCGCTTCTGATCCAGCTTCCTGCTGATGCACACCCTGGGAGGCAGCAGGTGGTAGCACAAGTATTGGGTCCCTGTCATGTGTGTGAGGGACCTGAATGGAGTTCCAGGATCTTGGCCTCAGCCTGGCTGAGCCCCAGCTGTTTTAAGCATTTGAGTGTGAACCCAGTGGATGGAAGATTCTGTCTCTCTCCCTCCCTCCCTTTCAAACCAACAAAACTTAAAAACGATTGTTATGATACACCTAATATCCTTATGGACCTCTGAATACAGCTCTTTACCTGTTTAGGATCAGGCAAAATAATCAACATGGAAACTTCACCACGTGGCTACTTTAACTTTAAATATGAACACATGGCAGTAAAGACTGAGTCACAGAATTTGGATCAGAATGAGAAATTGAAAGCATAGTAGACCATTCCTGAGGATGAAATCAAGACCCAAAAGGGAGCGCGAGAGAGATACGACAACAGAGTGAAAGGCCAAAAGGAAGGTTCTCACTTCTTCCTCTTGTTCTCAGGGAGGAAGCTGACTGTGTCCTGGTAGTTTAAAAAAAAGGGGGACATCATAAACTGACATGTGGGGTCCAAACAGAAGGAGGGGTACAGGAAGTGGAAGGAAACTTAGAATGGAAAGAAAAGAGAAATCTTTTTTTTTTTTAAATTTATTTGACAGAGTTACAGAAAGTGAGAAAGAGAGACAGAAAGAAAAATCCTCCCTCCATTGGTTCATCCCCCCAAATGGCCGCCACGGCCGGCGCTATGCTGATCGAAGCCAGGATCTAGGAGCCTCCCCCCAGTCTCCCATGCAGGTGCAGGGGCCCCAGCACCTGGGTTATCCTCCACCGTCCCCTGGGCCACAGCAGAGAGCTGGACCGGAAGAGGGGCAGCCGGGACCAGAACCTGGCGCCCACATGGGATGCTGGTGCTGCAGGCGGAGGATTAACCAAGTGAGCCACAGCGCCGGCCCCAAAAGAGAAATCGTCTTTGGTAAACAAACCATCTGTAAAACAGAGAATGATTCATTTCCATAACACTGAAGCATGTGCTTTTGACTGAACTATAGGTGCTGTGGTTGCTGCTGTCTGGTGGTCCCCATTCCAAAACAGGGAGCACAGCCGCCAGAGGCCACTGCGTGGCTTTGCCAGTGCTGCGACACCAAGAGCGTGGTTTACAGGCCAGAAGAGAGGACTGTGTAGGGTGCATTTGCACCATGCCCACTGTCCTCACCATGAACATTAGTAGTCTTTAAGAGAAACCAGAGCCATTTTCTGCTGACTGAAGTGTCAGTCCTTCCCATCCCAGGGGTTTTCCTTTGGATCCTGTTGGCCCTGATCTGTCAGAGCAACTCTTGTCCCCTGGGAATTTGGAACCATTATCACCTCCCTCATTGCTCCTGGTGGTTGGGAAGAGCTGCTTGAATTCCCCAAAGGGCCTGAACAGCAGAAGAAATCTGATTGTATTACTTTATCACTTCCACAGTAATTCAACTAAAGACTATAAAATGTTGCCAACAGAAGGCCCAGAGAGTTTTGGGATTATCATTTTATCAAAATAATTACATGATATTTATATGTAGGAGATTAGAAGGAAAATCTGCTACGTGACCAAATCCTATATAGATAAAAATAATTTGGGGCAGTTGTATGTGTGGTCTAATGATCAAACCATGAGGTAAAATGTCTGTGTCCCATATCTAGATGCCTGGGTTCAATACCTGCTCTGGCTCCTGGCTCCAGCATCCTGTTAATGAGGACCCTCAGAGGCAATGGTGCAAGTTCTAGTAATTGGATTCCTCTACCCTCTGGGTTGAATTCCTGGTCCCCAGTTTCAGCCCTGGTGCAGGCCTGGCTGCTGCAGGTTTGGGAAATGAACCAATGAATTGGCGCTCTTTCTATCTTTCTCTCCATTTCACTGCATCTCAAAGAAAAAGAAAAAGAATTTGTTTGCAATGAGCATGCTGGTTGAAGGAGAGTATAAACCCTGCTAAGTGATTAAATATAGTCTGTTCTTATATGAAATTTGAACGTTCCTTTTCCCACAATATGCTTGGGACATTTCTAATATTTTTCTGAAGTCCTTTTGTGATTCTTCAGAGTCCATACACTTTTCATTCTTCCTGAAGCCAGAATGGCTTAGTCTGCTTCCCTTTCTTCCACCAACAACCCTCTCCAGGCCTTTGCTCTGTCCTTGCCAACAGGCTTTGTAAAGCAGGCCGTGTTCTCACCTGTTCCTCACGTTCTGCAAAGACAGGCATGCAACGCCTTATCATTTAGTCATTTTGAAGCAAATGATACCCCAAATCGCAAATGATATGAGAAGTATAAATATCCAGAAATATAATTATTTGAATCAAAGCCACAAATATCCTACTTCCGCAAGCAGCTCTCTAATTTCCCCCTGAAGTAATTCTGGGGACCTCAGGGAGTGGTTCCCAAGTCTCCCCAGACCAACGGTCTCTGCTGAACCCTGGGACGGCAGCTCCTCTGTCCTTTTCTCCTGGGCTTTGAAGTCTCTCTTGCGGAGCCCAGCCATGACAAATGGCTGCCAGAGCTGGGAGATGGCCTCTGGTTCTGGTGAAGCAGGGAAGGGCTCCCTCCCTCCTGTGTCACACGATGTAGAGTGTGGGACGTGACCCCAGGGAACTGCAGCATTTATTGAAACAGCTATTTTACAATTTGGTTATGGTGTTGTCTGTCTCTAGGACCTGAACCTGTAGCCCAGGATTGCACTAGGGGTGGAGTAGCAGCCCCTTGCTGCACATACCCTCCTCCCATCCTGCTCTTTGAAACCTTCGTCTCTGGTTCTCTGCCTGATTCCTGGCTCCTGTCTCTCTTATAAGGAGCTCCCTTCTGGGGCTCCTGGGTTCTCCCTGAGAGTGGGTTTTTGCAGTTACATGGCCCAGTTGTATGTCCTACAGTAGAAGGTGCGGTAAGGGTTTGTTCCCAGGAGGCAGCTTGTCCCCATGCAGTAGACTTCCATCAAGCCCGAGCCACCAGCCCAGGCCCGGAGAGGTCCGAACTCTGGACGTGGATGGCTGAAATCGAGGCTGAAGCTAAAATCCCCCACATAGCTATGCTTTCTGGTTTTGAAATAGTAATTGGAAGACCCACTTGTTGGCCCTATGCTTTCCATTTTATTTCTGAGCCTGGAGCTTACTGTACTCCTCCCACAAGAAAAGATGTGCATTTTTAAGTTTTGAGTTTGGATTCCTCATGAAGGCCCTATGTGTTTCCAAGGTCAGGGGCCCTGAGTGGTTGCTGTCTTTCACCTTCGCCCTCTGTGGTCCTGTGTGGTAGTCCTTTGGGCTGATACCTGAGAAACCTAATAAGCCTAATGTTCCCTAATCTCTGGTTGTCATCCCACAAATTCAGAATTCAGAGGGGTTGGAGTTGATGAGGCTTTCCTGGTTTGAACTATCACATCAAGGTGCTGTGTGGCAAGTTCTTGGTGATTCTTATGTAAGATGGAACAGCTTTCAACTTCGTGAACACAAAAGGATAGTTGAGGCTATTAATATCTTGAAAGTATTTCGAAAAATATTTTCTTGTGCGGAAAAAATTCCCACCTTGAGATGCCATGAGTGGGTTAGACAAAGGCAAGAGCCATATTTGAGATGGGTAAAGCATTTCCTCTGACAGCTGTTAAGTGTGCATTTGATTTAGAGTCTGGAGTTATCGGTCAGTTGTCCATGAAAATCACTGCTTCAGTGTTAAGTTTCCAACACTCCCTTCTGTTCGCCATCATTTCAAATCCAGCTTCCTTTTTTCAAAATTCATCCACATTTTCATCATCCTATCTGCATTTTGATCTCATTTGCCTTTGTGTCCTCAGGGGCCTGAGACCCAGTGGGGCAGTGCCATGCTGGTGGCAGGGAGCATTAGCACAGCAGGTTCCATAAACTTGACTGCAAATCTAAAACAACCTTTCTGTCCCTCTTGAAGTGGGTTGATTTATGAGGCAGTGTGTGGTGAGTACTTGGAGATCCTCATATTAAATGCAAGATCCAAGTGCACTTGTATTGCCTCACTTTATTTGTCTTTTGTAAAGTGCCTGGTTCCATGGCATTATTCACTAAGTAAATAATAAATGAAATGAAACACACTTCCTTCTCTATTTTAATAATGTACTATTCATGCTTTTTTTTTTTTTCCCTGGAACAAAGAATCATTGTAGGAAGTAGCTCTGCCAATACAAGGCTGATATCTCATTGCAGGCAGAATAGAGAGATAACAAGGCATGCCACAGGAAAACTGATAAAGTTTCTTTTCAAAACAAAGGAGACCAAGGTAATAACACAAAATATGAAAGCCAAGACATGCTTCGGTAGAATTAATGCAAATCTAAATGTAGGCCCCATGATGTCCTAATACTTTCCTCAATTATAAAATAATACTGATATGTCCAAAGGAAATTTCCAATTACAGTTTCTTGATAAAGTTTGTGTGTGTTTTTTTTTAAATCTATTGTTCTTCTCTGGCTATGATCCTATCCTTAAGAAAAGCTGACAGGCTGTTTAACAGAGAACAGAACTGTTTCCAACTTTTTCTTTGGGGAATTGAGCTACCAAATATTTTCCTCAAATTATAGAAAATTGCTATTTAGAGTCCACATTATGTTTAGTTTCTTAATTTGGATTAAACAGCTATACTTTTTTGTTAGGACATTGGGAGAGTTTGCTGTCTCTTCAGTTCCCTGATGTCTCTGAGGAAAATTGTTTTCATCTCATTTGTAAAGATATGATGATGAACAGAACTGCTATATAATTTCAGGGTGAAGCAGTGGAAGTGTTCTGCAATGCAACGTTGATATGTTTTCATCCAAATTTGCCACTGGTAGACCAAGGTCCTGATGGTGGTTACCCTTCAGGCTGCCTTACATACCCTACATGAGATCTGGGGGAATCTGGTAACTTCATTTCTTACTCCTCTGGCTTTAGGTGAAGACCAACACGATGATAACACAACCCTTGGAAGAATTTACAAACAGCCACTTCCTCCTCTAGGCTTCCCCACAAATGCCCAAACAGCATATGATGCAACCTATTTTTTTTAATGATTCATTTATTTATTTGAAGGTCAGAGTTACAGAGAGGTAGAGGCAGAGGCAGAGAGAGAGAAAAGTCTTCCATTCACTTGTTTACTCCCCAAATGGTTGCAACAGCCAGGGCTGTGACATGCAGAAGCCAGGAGTTTCATCCGGGTCTCCCATGTGGGTGCAGGGGCCCAAGTACTTGGGCCATCTTCTACTGCTTTCCCAGGAACATTAGCAGAGAGTTGGATTGGAAATGGAGCAGCCAGGACTAGAACTGGCATCCATATGGGATGCTGGTGCTGCAGATGGTGGCTTAAACTGCTATGCCATGGTGCTGGCTCCTCTATTTCTTTTCTTTTTTTTTTTTCCTGATTTGTTTTAATTTACTTTGATAGATAGAATTAGACACTGAGAGAGAGAGAGAGAGAGAGAGAGACTGAGAGAAAGGTCTTCTGTCCGTTGGTTCATCCCCCAAACGGCCGCTATGGCTGGAGCTATGCCCATCTGAAGCCAGGAGTCAGGTGCTTCTTCCTGGTCTCCCAAGTGGGTGCAGGGCCCAAGGACTTAGGCCATCCTCCACTGCCTTCCCAGGCCACAGCAGAGAGCTGGACTGGAAGAGGAGCAACCGGGACTAGAACCCCGTGCCCATATGGGATGCTGGCGCCGCAGGCAGAGGATTAACCAAGTGAACCATGGTGCCAGCCCCCCTCTATTTCTTAAAATAAGGTCAAAGAAGGCTTCCAAGGAAAGGCCACACTGAAGCTGAGACTTGAGTTGTGATGATGTTGGAATCAAAATCCAATAGTGTGGATAGAGCTGGGTGGAGAAATGCATGCGGTGCTTAAATATGAGCTCACTCCCACGTGGCTCTAGAGGCACAGACGAGGCTAGACAAGTTCTGCAAAGTCCCACTCTTCTGAACTGTTGGCAGTGATTTTATTTCCCCTGGAAAGCCCTCAACACTGCATTAAATGCCCTTTCTCTGTGTTTCTGGAAGTCTTTCATCCCACTGTGGCTCTTAGTATGATGTATGCATCTACTTGTTCCTATTCAACTTCCTGTCTCTGTTTTAAACTTCTTACAGAAGGGACTTTGTCTTAACTGCTTTTGTCTTCTTAATGGACAGTGCTTGGTGGGTACTCAAATTGTTCTTGAATTGAATGAATGGTGAAAGCTTTTCCTTAAATAATGCTTTTCAAATATTTTTTAAAAAATTCAAAAAGACCTTAGATTAGCCTGGCTATTTGTCCATAGATTATACAATAGTAATATGGATATTGTTTATAATTATATTACTAAAAATAAAGCTGTTACAGAGAGAACAGAATGCAGTAACAAATGAGTACCTTCTAGATCCATCCAAAGGACTTTAGCAATCAAACTGCTAGAAGAACCTCTTTTTAAAAGAGTTTAAGATGACTTGCCAATGTAGGGTACCATTTGAGTAGCTGTATAAAAGTGGATAGATTCCTTATTAACCGCCAGAGAAAAACTGCCTTGGAGAGAACTCTGGGCTTAGAAAACAGGGGCCCTAGCTCTAGTCATTGCTGTGTGAACCCAATAAAGCTATCTCTGATCTTTAATTCCCTATCTACACACTCAGAGTCTGAGTGCTAGTTCTGCTTGCTTTGCAGCGTTGTGAAGATAAATACGATAATATACACAACAGATAAACTACAAAGAATTCTCCATCCTCTTATCATTATGGTGTAAGGACTAAGTTGAAGCAATGTCCTGAATCCTAGAATGTCTTTTGTTCAACAATTGAGTAATAGACTCCAGACCTTAGGACTTTTGATTTGATATTCAATCCATTGATTGTACCTTGCTGCCTCTTTCAAATCTGACAAGGAAAAGAACACAAAGCACCCGTAGAGGAATGTAGAGTTGTAAAGTCTGTCCTTGGCAAGACACTTTATCCCTTCTGGTATTTAACACTGAATCCCAGAGGCAGACTCAGCCTCCAGGTAAGTTTTTACGTACAGCTTACTGATAGCTACATACAAATAACCAGGGCCAGATTCTGGCCACGGTTATGTTGAGGGCAGGCAGGACAGACGGGCACTCTTCTGCAACACATTTTCCCCATCCTCCTTTTTCTTGCTATCCGGGGGTGGTCCTTGCCAACATGTGGAAAGGCCTGGCCAATTTTCTTTCAATGTGGTTCACTCTAGGCCAGGGGGAGGAGTGACATATTCACCGACTCCATTTCTACACTGACTGCTCTGACAAAACATAAACCTAATAGGGATTTGTTATTCTCCAGTGGCCCTTTGTCTTGGTTTATGACAGTTTTATGGTCTTTGATTTACCGAATCCAGAGAGTAGAGGATGGGTGTTTGGTTTAATATACCAGGTATCATTGACTTTAATTATCTTCTTGAAATCAGTCCCATATTTGGGATGAGGAAATGAAGTCCAAAATTACCGTGTAGTTTGAACAGCCTCTAAGACCACAGTGTGCAAATAAAACTTAGTTATGCAGTATTTATCAGGAAAACACTGTATTTTGCTAAATTGTGACATTGTGATATGCTCCATTGTAAGTTAGTTCTTGGAAAAAATGGCTCTAAAATGTGAAGTATATAACCAACCAGCCAACCAGGGCTGGAACACGCAGCATGTAATTTCTCCCATGACTCAGATCAAATGGGTCACATGTAAGTCCTTTTTTTTTCTTGCTTGGTGATAGTCAATGATGGGTATGAAGATTGGAAGAATATGCAGAGTGTGATATCAGTCAGTAATATCACATGTAGTAGAATTAAGATCAGACTTTTTCTCCATTTAAAAAATTTCTTTCTCAAATTTTACATCATTGAATTTGCATAATAGTTTGGCCAATGGTGGAATTAGAGCTTCATACACAACCAAAATGTAGAAGCATGCAACCGTGCATCCATTCATCCTTCCATCAAGCAGACACTGGAGAGACCATGCTTGGTGAACTTACATGGGGGTAGTGACTTTTAGCTTCTCCTACCCTCCTCTAAGAATCTGATGTTAACAATGGACCTTCTCGCTGAAGGAAAAATCCATTTAATTCATGAGCCACCCATGGGCTTAGACTTACGGATTTCTCTTAGGTTATGGGGGGCACAGTTAGGTGAATGTGGGTCAGTATGTTCTATCTCTGCACTTGTCCAGAAAAATGGGATCCCAGAAGAGGAAGATTCTACTGTCTCTCCAACATGCTAACCTGTGCTTTCAGTTTTGTGTGTCAAACATGGTAATGGGTTTTCCCTGTGCTATCATTGTTTTTGTGGTGGGAGTGGGACAGGCCAACAAAAGAGCCATACTGGCAAGAGTACTGAAACTGGAATTAGCAGTACAGGATTTAGTAGTTCCTGGTTTCTGGTTTACCACTTTTTAGTTATGTAAAATAGACATACAACTTAATCTCTTCTGGCTCCCTGTCTGCATCTGTAGAATTAAAATAGCGCCATCTACCTCCCCACCAATCTCATGGCTGGGGAGGGGGAAGGTACACTATAGTAAGCAAGGTATATGAAACAGTAAAGCTCTTCATGAACTCAAAGGATCTGTAAAGGTAATGTCATCTCTGCACCCACAAATACAGATATCTGAGAAACTGACGACACGTGGTTAAAAAAGAGACATTCTGTTGTGTGCAGGGGTGCCCTGTGGCTCAAGGGGATGGGAGGCAGCGAAAGGCTGCCACACAGAACCAAACTTACAAGTGCCCGTGGGGACAGAAACCACGATCTCAGTTTCAAAGACTGATCCAGCATAGGGGCCATGTTCAAGTCTTCAATGCATTGGCAAGAGTCAAAGTTATAAAGTCAGAAAAAATAGTGAATAAAAATATTGTAAGTCAGTGGTTGATTACTGGACATGCATTCATTTGCTTTACTCTAATGTGGGTTATAAAAAACCAGGGGAGTATAAAAACTTTGTCAACATGCCCAATCCTACCCACACCCTCCTTTCCATCGTTCTTTTTTTATCTTTTGCTCTCTAATTGAGAAGCAGCCCGTGGCTAGCTCAATACCTCAATAGCTGAGGTATTGAGTGTGGGGATAGCAGCTAGTCTTGAAAGCTGAAGTCCTGGGTTCGAGACTTGACTGCCACCCCCTCCCCCCTCAGCCCCATACCCCAGAAACTCTAGGTGTGGTCTGCCCATTTCACTGGGTTCTATGAAGTTCTAAGCAGAAAATCTTTTATACTGTAATGACACAACCATATAAAGTACTATTATTATCGTGTACTTAAATGCACATGTTTATTAATAAAATGAGCAAAGGAAAGAAAAAGACACCATACTACCTTTTAGCAGATTGACTGCCTAATGTGCTTCTTATTAAGTGCATGGCAGAAGAAGGGCTGCTGGTCATGGCTGTGAAGGATGTGTCTGGAGAATACTGGTCAAATACATCCAGGAGCTCTGCTCCGGCTGCAGAGAGGAAGGTAATCTTCCATGGGTGAGTTTTACATTTTATATTTAGCCAAAGGAACTTTAAAAAATGTGCTTGGTTTTCAATAAGCTGGCAAGTGCATTCTGTCTTCTGCAGGGACACGTAGCAAACCTGCCTGCCTCTCTGTTCTGCCCATCTGCTCTCTCTCAAGTCTTTCTTGCCCTCTCCCTACTCACTCTTGCCATCCCCTTCTTTCCCTCCTGCCTGTGCCTGTTCACTCTGTACTTGCAGTGCAGAAGTGGTGACTGCCTCTGTAGAGGAGTCCCAGGGGCCAGTGGAAGCACTGTATCCATGGCAACCTGAGAAAAGCCAGGCAGCCTTGCTTTCCAACCCACGTGTTTGCGGTGTGGCCAGACTGACTGATGAAGGAGTTGTGCTCCAATATGACATTTAGGAACAGGCAGGGCAGAAACAGCCAGCTTTGATCCAGACACTTGGATGAAAAACTATACCCAGCAGGAGCCATTAAAGACAGTTGTAGCTCACTTCCTCTTAATCAACTCCTGGGATCCTGCTTCTTGCACTCCCAGGCAGGCTGAATCTGTTGGGTAAACCAGAAAGAGAATCTTTAACCTGGGAACTTATTCTTTCATTCAACAGGCCATGATCAAAGATGTACTAAATACAGTTAGATGTCATTTAACAACAGGAATGTATTCTAAGAAGTGCATCATTAAGTGATTTCATCATTGTGTCAACATCATAGGAGTGTACTTACCCAAACCAAGGTAGTTACCATGTCACTAGGTGGGGTAATATTATGGTACCACCATTGTATTGTTGTCCACCATTGGCCAAAACGTTATGTGGCACTTACCTGTGCCAGATACTGTGCTAAGTACTAGAGGAAAACTCACATAAATAAGATATGGATCCTACTTCTAGGAAGTTAACAGTCCAGCAGAAAAGACAAAAATGCATAACAGTCATTATAATATGTGACAAATGCGACTTCAGGACCAAGCATGATGGAAACCACAGAAGGAGGTCATAAATTCTTCCTGGGTGTAGATAAGGCATGAGAAAGTGATTTTTGACCTTGGTCATAAAACATGACTCACACTCTATCCCATGGAGGAGACAAGAACGGGTATTCTAGGTAAAGGAATTAGCAAGGAAAAAGGCAGGGAGTCCTGAGCATGTTCAAGGACCCCCGAGTGTCTAATGTGCTGGTGGCTGGTATTCAGTGGGGGCGAGAAAGGGCAAATGAGAGGAAAGAGGTTGGTATGGGACAGATCAGAAAGGAGCTTGAGAACAGTGTTGAGATTGGATGCATAAAGAAGCCAAGGCCGACATTTTTAAACAATACTATTTATTATGAGAAACTAGAGATCTGTGGAAAGTGTTTATGCGGGTGAGTGATACCCTTAGACTTGTGTTTGGGTGGTGGCTCCGGGGGTGGTGGTGTGAGGAGGTAGACTGCCAAGTGAGTTCAGGGACGCTGCGGGAGGAGGGGAGGCCTGTCACAAGCCAGAAGTCTTGAGTAGGGCAGGACAGAGGACTGAAGAACAGTGTGGTGGGCATCAGACTTGATCAGGCTCCAGGTGCTGTTTGGGTGGAGTGGCCTGGGGAGTAGTCGATGTTGCTAACGTGATGGATGAGATGAGGGAGTAGGGATGTGGGTGAGAAATCAGGATCCCAGGAGCAAGCTGGCAGGAGGGATGGGTGAGCAGGTGACTACCTCCCACTAAACACAGCAGTTCTCGGCTAGCATTTGAGTCCACGTGCTCTGAGTTGGGAAGGGCCTGTGCGCTGGGCCTAATGGTCAAGATATTTGTGAACAGCTGTTTAGCCTTCTTCTAGCTTCCTCACCAAGAATAAAACCGTCTTAATTCCATTAATCTTCCTCCCAGGACCTTCAATAACTCATATTGCTTATATTCTCTCCTGTGTTCCTATGTCCTGCTGAAGATACAAAGCCCCGGGCTAACAACAGCACGTGGATTTTTCTCCAGTCATCCATGTAATTACATATTTTATGTGTGCTAAGAACATTTCATTAAGGATTACTTTAATTCCTGCATTTGACACTTTATACTTACTGAAATACTTGCTTTTGCTGACAAAAATTTTACTTTTTTAATTTCATGATTTTCCATATCTCTACTAAATATTTCCTTCTGACTGTATATTTGCCAGCCCTGGCCTCAGTGATCAATGCCTTCTGCAGGAAACCCTGGAGTGAATCTCCTCTCCTCATGGCCTCTATTTCAGAGTGGCTGTTCGGGTGAACGCTGGACTCTGCAAGCAGTGAGGAAGAGGATTCTTCTGGTAAAAAGTATCAAGTGAAATGACAACTGGAGCCTGTCGGGAGTGCCTTTGGGTCTGGTGAGGTCCAGGAGTCCCACGACTGAGTTAGCACTGGAAGAAGGGCTGTGCTGGGGTCTTGGAGATGTTCTGTGTCCCCATGGAGAGAAAACAGAGCCTGGAGGAGACATGCTTTACTCTTGATGATGCTGCAGTTTGAAAGCACTGGCCGAGCAGTATCCGACTGAGTCAGTGTAGGCCTGCTCTTACCTGCCTGGCAGGTGAATGGAAAAATGAGGGAATTCTAGGAAATCGTTGAATTGTACGCAGAGACATTCACAGAGATGCCTGTTGACCCACGGACTCCTCAATGATCGGTCCTTCAGGTTACAACTGAAGGGAATCTCCCTTTTGACCGTTCTTGTCTTTCAAGAAGGGGGCTCTCCCCACCTGGGAGCCTCCCAGGCCAGAGGAAGCTGCCTGCCGCTGGCCGTGCTGCTCCTCCTCCCCTGGCTCTTGCTGCCTCCTGGGCTCCACCTGGTCGGCAAGACCAGCTTCCTAGGCCACATGTGCTCGGCATTCTGTAGACTCCTTGGCAGTTTTCTCTGTGCTGCCCAGGCTCCTTCAATGCCTCACCCTTTTTATTTCTCTCTGGCCAGCCTTTCTGGAGTAGAATTTCTCTTTTGAACCTCAATTCTCAGATATAATGTTTAACAATTCTCCCAAATAAGTAGCATCACCCAAGATATGAAAGAGAGGAGTTAATTCATTAGATGCAATGGACTCATAGGGCATTGAGGCCCAGTTCTGCTGTACACCTAAATCTGAGAAAGACTGTTGGGTCTGTGGAATATTGCCCCATCCGGGCATGGGGAAGCTCCAGTCTCCTGAGTCCCACTTCTGTCACTGATGCGGTGTGTCCCAAGCGTTCTGTTTCTGTTGGGGATCATCCCTGATCTACCAAAGGCTGAGATTTTTGGAGACTTTGGCCAGAAAAAGAAAAAGAATCTTGTGTGCAAACCACTGTCCTGATGCTGGGACTGCACATCAGGCAGCTCTTTCCACTAGGAAAGGGTGAAAATGGGAGATGCTCAGGGAGAATGTCAGAATTGTCACCCTGTCACCTTTAGATGAGAGCCGTCTTCGAAGATCTGTAGGACTAGCAAGGGAGATGAAGAGTAGTCAGTTCCTCTTTTGCTTCAAAAAATATTTATGTTCAAGTAAATGATGTTACTTGCTGAGACAAACAACTCTCAAGTTCTAATAAGTAAACGGAACAAACATTTAGCTCTTGGGCACTTCCCAGTTCAGTGAGGATGAGGGGAGGGTTGTATCTGCTCCATGCAGTTATTCAGGGACCTCTGCCGAGTTAGCTGGGGCCTCCTCCTCCTCCCCGTCCCCAGAATCCTTCCCATTTCCCTGGCAGATGAAGAAAGTGCAGGGATCACAGGTGGGAGATTTCTATGGACCACACCTGGAGGTCAAGCATAACACCTGGCTCAGAACTCAGACTTCTGGCCCAAACCAAATACAGGACAGGCTGGAAAATGTAGTCCAGCTGTCTGTCTAGGGGGACGGGGAGAAGGTGCATATTGGTGGTAACCAAAATTTGGATGTTTGGCGTCATAGATTTTTGGCTCAAAAGGAGATACTAATTACCCTTGAGAATCAGCTTGTTCCACAGCAGGCAACCTTACGAAGTAATAAGCTCACTGTCACTGGGATGCTGGTTGGAGAACAAATTCCTGCTGCTCCTACTCTGGGGTGCTAGAATTTCAGCTCCTAAGCAGCCTAGTGTTTCCTCCCAGCCTCTGCTTCCACTTTCCTTGGGGTGCAAAATGCTTTCTTCATGCTACTGGGGAAGTAGTGGGTCATGTGGCACTGCCTCGTCTGAGAAAGGTCTTGCGTTTTCTTTTTTTATCTTCTGCGGTAGCAAGCTGGTGGGTGGATGCTGAGGTGGCCTTGGGTCTGAGGACCCTGTTCTCTGCAGAGAGCTCTGTGTGTGGGAAGGGTGAGCTTGCCCATTGCTGGTACATTTGCCCCTGGGGCAAGAAGTTATCATGTAGTCCCCACAAACAGCCAAAGTAAGATTAGCAGAACCAACATGGAGTCTATCTCTTTTGTGTTATATTTGAAGAGGAACAGAGGGGGCCTCCCTTTGTACATAGGGTAACACAGCCAGTACTGGCAACACACAGAACTGGGCTTTTGTTTTATTTTTTAAAGATATATGTATTTATTTGAAAGGCAGAGTTATAGAAAGAAAGGGAGAGACAGATTGAGAGAGGGAGAGCCAGTGATCTTCCATCCACTGGTTCACTCCCAAAATGACCATAATGGCTGCAACTGGGCCAGGCTGAAGCCAGGAGCATGGAATTCCATCTGGGTCTCCCAAGTGGATATCAGGGACCCAAAGACTTGGGCCATCATCTTCTGCTTTCCCAGGTGCAGTAGCAGGGAGCTGATCAGGAGTGGAGTAGCTGGGACAGCAACTGGAACCCATATGGGCTGTTGCCATCTCAGGCAGGGCAGCTTAACTCACAGTGCCACAACGCCAGCCCCAGACCAGGGGTTCTTGCTTCTTAGACTTAGGCTCCAGGCTGCTCCTCTCCCGGGAAGAGTATCAGGATTTCCCTGTCCTGATGATGTAACTCAACGAGCCTCATCAAGGTCCATGGTCATCATGTCCTTGTTGGAACCACATAGAGAAAAGGAGCTGTGGGAGGCAGGAGATGGGGATCTGGTCTTGTTCCCAGCTCCACGTGGCTTTGGGCCTGTGGATAGCTCTTGGCATTCTCATTTGAGTATATTAAATGGAATAATTGGGATTGTATCAGTGGTTTTCAAATCAAGTTTCATGTAAGAGGGCCCAGTAGATTCTGGAGTTCCCCTGGATACCATTTCAGACAAACAGATGTGAAGCTTTTAGCGACTGTATGTATCAGTTCCTGTGAACTTCTGTTAGAAGGCCCATTACTCAAAGTGGTTTGCAATCCACTGGAGGAGCTAGTCTCTGTCTTTGGTTTTGTTTTTAAGATATACCTACTTATTTGAAAGGTGGAGGAGAGATAGAGATAGATAGAGAGAGAGAGAGAGAGATCTTCCATCCATGGATCCATTCTCCAACAGCCAGGGCAAGGCCTGGCCAAAGCCAGGATCTAGGAATTTATATGAGTGACAGGTCCGCCAAAGTACTTGAGCCCTCGTTTGCTGCTTTCCCAGGAGATCAGCAGGGAGATGCCAGCATTGATGCCAGCTCTGTGCCGCCATGCCTGCCCCTCTTTCTGTCTTTAAACTGTTGTTTTTAAAGTATACCTGAGGGGGTTTCCTTATTTGGACAATTTGGAACTAATTGATAAAACAGCTGTGAAAAATTAAATAGCAAACCAAAGTTTTCTATTGTTACGGTTGCAGATTTAAGTACCTTCAGGGTCAAGCAGGTTGTGTAAAAGGGGAGAGGAATGTGTTGTGTTCCCCTGGATTCAAAGGTTGAAGTCCTAATATGCAGTATCTTGGAATATGAGAGCAACTTCAGTTGAAGACAGGGGTCTTGAGCGAGGTGATTAAGTTAACAGAGCCCCTGAGGGTAGATCTCAACCCAAGACAACCCGTGTCCGTATGGGGAACGTGGGCACAGAGCCGTATTCAGGGAAACCATGTGAAGGCACAGGGAGAGGATGGCTTCCGTAAGTCAAGGCGAGAGGCCTCAGAAGCCAAACCTGCTGATACATTAAGCTTCCCGGATGACATGGATTTTGGTTGTTTGAGCCATCCAGTTGGAGGTATGTTGTTGTAGCAGCCCTAGTGCACGAGGGCAGAAAGACGTGAGTGTGCATGCAGCATGGTGGAGGGTAGGGAATGTGGCGGCGTTGAGTGAGCTGATCCTGCCTCCAAGGGACACTGCTCGCCAGCAGCTAATTGTTGCCATGTGAGAATACTGGCTCAGTGTTGCCAGATGTTCTGAGTTTCCAAGGGAAGCTAGACGTTTCTTGAAACATGAAATCTTCCAACTTTTAAGATACTACATGGGCAAACAAAACATGTCTGGGGCTGCCTTTGACCTGCGGACCACCAGTTGGTAACCCCAGGTTCCAGGAAACAATTTAGAAGTGACCTCACGAAGCCAGACAGGACTAGAGGATAAATGTGAAGAGGCGGAGGAGTGAATTAGGAGCCAGGACACCTGGCTGGCTTTCCTGGCCTGATTATCCTGCTGTCAGACCTTGGACCACACCTCAGTCCCCATTCACGTCAAATGAGGAGGCTGCAGGGAGCACTTCCCGCAGGGGCCTTCTGGGATTTCCAGTCCAAGTGCCACGCTGTGTAAAGATCAGAGGATCATGGCCGAGAGAATGCCTTTCCACCTGGCGATTTCTTTCCCAGGATAATTATCTCATTTTCTGAAGTCACAAAGAAAGAGATTGAAAGGACCTGAGGATGGCAGGATTTCAGTGCACAGAAAAGGGTAAAATATGTTCCCGGCTTAGAAAAACAACTGCTCAAACTGGAAAGAAAATGAACACAGGAGGAACTGCTCCAAATGGTATCAAAAAGGGTGAAGACTTCACCTTTTCATGATCAAAACCTGTTATATGAAGTTGTGCTCCTTTGCACTGGTGTTGTCATTGTGGGCTTTTCTAGGCTCCATTTTTGTTGTTTTTGCTAATGTTTCAAGAACAATGTATAGCAGACGTGGACTGATAGTAGTAATGAATGAGCCCTTACTGCATGCCAGTTACTTTACATACACAAACATTTCTGCTCTAACACAAAATCACACTTTGCAGAAATGCTTGCAGTCTGCAAAACTCAGTATAAAAAATAATAGGACTTATGGGGAAAATAGGGCCAAAGCAGCCTATTCAAATTCCATACAACTCTGATTAACAAAAACAATCACAGCTACCTAGGGATGTCATTTGGACCACCTTGGCAGCAGCTGCCTGGCTGGCGCTGTCATGGGGTATTGAAATGCACAACAGCAATAGAGGAGGAAGGCTGGCAAAGCCTCAGTGGGAAAGCACCCTGGCAGGGCTGAGACAGGGCCATGGAAGTGGACCTGTGAGAGGCCAGGGCTGTTGCGATGGTAGCACAGGAAGCCGGACCACTTGGTGAGCTGAGAGCTCGCGTGGTTGGGCTGCGTGTATCTGACGAGGTAGCCCTGGTTGCAGGTGATCATTTTAAAACTTCCTGGAATACAGAGAAAGGGTTCCTGCTACTGGTGCGGCAGCCAGCCCCCGGTTTTGTACTTCCTGTTGGAAGTAATGGTTCTACCCCTGCTCTCCTAACTCTTTTGGGTTAGGAAAAACCATTCATGATAATCTGGACAGCAATGTGATTTCCACATTATCCTGATGTTGTTCCTCTGACCAATCATGGATGAGCTGATTTGTACTATAGAGACGCACATTGTAGAACATTTAATTCTCATAATTCCATGAGATTTTATCGCAATGGCTCTCACATTAGCACGCATCAGAATTACCTGGAAAGCTTGTTAAAGCAGATCCTTCTTTTCCATACCTGGAGTTTTTGATTCAGTAGGTCTGGGGTGGAGCTTGAGAATTTGCATATCTAAGAAGTTTCCACAGGCTGTGGGTGTGGCTGGCAAAGGAGCCACATTTCGAGGACTCCTGTATTAGAGGAAGCTGGTAATTAGCAGGATTTTGTGACTTGCCCAAGATTGTTGCAGGAATGAGCCCAAGGCAGGGCTAAAACTTGTGCCTAATGAGGCAACTATGCATGAGAAATTGACCTTTAATGATCTATAACCACTTAGGAATGTGCTGGGGTTGGTTTCAGGAGTTACTTGCACCTAGTTAGCAAGCAGGCGTGTTACTCAGTCTGCTGGGGAGCTGGGTTCCTAGTCAGTAGCAGCTCTAGGTTGTCATGGGGGCCAGGAACCTAGGAAGTCCATACCTCTAACTGGGAGCATGCTTTTGTGGTCTCCTGTTTTTGTTTCTGCTCTTTAAAATTTTCTTTTCTTTCATTTATTTGAAATGCTAAGACAAAGAGATTTTTTCATTTGCCTGCTCACTCCTCAAATGTCTGTAACAGCTGGAGCTGGGTCAGGCCAAAACCTGGAGTTTAAGCCAGTGTTCTCATGCTGCCCCCCAGGGTGCACACCATCAGGAAGCTGGAACCCGAAGTGGTGCTGGGACTTGAACTCAGGTACTCTGATATGAGATTGTGGTGTCTGAAGTAGTATATTAAGTGCTGAACCAAATACGGACCCTTGGTTTCCTCTTTTGTGTGATATTGGCCTTAATTTTTGTGTCACCTGCTGTTATGATTTGGACAGGATTTGTCTCCCCAAACTCATGCTGATGTTTAAACCCCAAAGTCTTATGTTACTGGTTAATGGATTAATGGTTAATGGTTTCAGGATGGGAATTAATGGAATTGTAGTGTGTGAAGGTGGGGTATTAGAGAGTGATCAGCTTGGATTAGGTTGTGAGGTGGGACCCATGATGGAACTGAAGGAAGAGTGTGCTCCCTGTGTCTCTCTGCTTCCTGCCTCCACGCTCTGTGATCCCTCTGCACTTGCTCTGCCACTGCTAACCTCCACCAGATTCTGGAGCTTGGACTGTGTGCCTCCAAACTGTAAGCCAAATAAACTTCCTTTCTAAGTTAGCTTCTCTTTAGTTAAAGCAATGGAAAGTTGACTAACACACTTGCTAGTTAAGAACCTGCACTGACTGTTGGCATCCCACCTCCCATCACTCAGTCTTCCCATAGAGGCAGCAGGCAGGCACGCAGCCCTAAGAATCACACCCAGGCACCCTGATTCTAGCACCTGGGTCCTGCTCTGCTGTGGTCGGAATGTGTTCCCCCCAAATTCATGTCAGTCACAAGCCCCAGGGTAGAACTATTAGAAAGGTGCAGTATTTATGGATACGATTAGGTAACGAACCTCATGAATGGGTCCCCTGCCCTTAGAAATAGGCCCAAAGGAGTGTGCTTGCCCGACATGTGAGGACAGAGCCAGCAAGCGAGCCCTCACATGATACCAACGCTGCCAGTGTTCTGATCCAGGCCTCCCCAGCCCGCAGAACAGGAAAAACAGTAGTTGCTTGTTTGTAAGCCATCCAGTCTAGAATGGCTTTATTTTGTTCTTGCAGCTCGAACAGATTGATGTCTCCTGATTGGCTGTAGCTCCCACTAAAGATTTTTGTGAGAGTCCACTCATGACTTGCTTATCCTACTGTTGGGTGGCTTGCTCCAGGGAGGCCTGGGGCACAGCTTCTACAGTTGATGCCCCAGTTTGACAGACAATTCTCTGTATCAAGATCGGATCCCTTAGTGACTGACTTTACCTGGTTTGTCTTTTAGGTGTTAAAGTTTATGGGACAAAGGTGGTGCAGTAGAATCCTGGAAGCAGGATGGTTGTCCATTTTCATGTTGAGATGCTCCCTGTTTCAGAAAGTAGTAGTGCATTGCTGCCTGAGGGCTGTGAGGTCGTAGACTGCTTTAATGACTATTACGCAATGCCTCCAAATATTTCAGGAACACATGACATGACATAGGAGCTTTGGCAAAGGATAATTTGAGTCCAAACTCTACCCCCTTGTTGTATGGCAATGGGGAAGTTATTGTCTAGTCTGAGGAAAATAATACTTGCTTCATGAGACTTTATGAGGCTGAAACACTTACCAATAATGTAGATACATTTCTGATATGGTGTCCCAAGGCACAGAGGAGCTATTGCTTTGCTTTCTCTGAGGTATCACAATGAACCCAGAAAGGTTCCTATAAAGAGTGTTCAACTCAAACTTGCACTTGGTTCAAAAGAAATAGAAACCAGGCAGTGGCACCATTTCAGGAAGACAGAAGCAACAATGAGCCAGAAATGCCTTGGGACTCTGGTTCACAGTGTCTGGAAGTTAACTGTTTTCCTTAACTTCTTACTAACAAACATACAAAGACGTTTCAGAAAAAGTTAAAAGTTACAACGTTGAAAAATGGTGAACTGCCAAATTCCAGAGTTATGAAGGAACTGACAATAATTCTAAGACCGATGGAGGGGACCAAGAATATTCAGTGTAGACTCCTCAACTGCCTGCAATGGCTGGAACTGGGCCAGATGAAGTAGGGAGCTGAGAACTCAACTTCCACAGGGGAGGCAGGAGCCCAGCGACTGAGCTTCCTGGGATGTGCATGAGAGGAAGTTGGGTGCAGAGGCTGGAGCCAGGAATTGACCCAGCCACTGTGGAACATGAAGGGGGCATCATTAATGGGATCTTGACCATTAGGCTACAAGTCCACCCCAACAAGTCTTTTCTAAAGAAACAGAGGCTCTATTCAGCCATGTAAGGTTCTCAGGTTCTTTTTTTCTGCTCGCTCACTCCCCAAATGGCCACAACGGCCAGAGCTGGACCCATCAGAAGCCAGGAGCCTGGAGCTTCTTTTGGGTCTCCTGTGTGGGCATAGGGCCCTAAGCACTTTGGCCATCTTCCACTGCTTTCCCAGGTCCATTAGCTAGGAGCTGGATGGGAAGTGCAGCAGTCAGAACTCAAAACAACACTCATATGGGATGTCAGTACCGCAGGCAGTGGGTGGCTTTACCTGCTGTGCCACAGTGCTGGCCCCTGGGAGATTGATCTTCCATCTGCTGATTCACTCCCCAAATGACCGCAGTGGTTGCAACTGGGCCAGGCAAGAGCCAGGAGTTTCCTCTGGTTTCCCACTTGGGTGCAGGGGCCCAAGTACTTGGGGCCAAGTACTGCTTTCCCAGGTGCATTAGCAGGGAGCTGGATTGAAAGTGGAGCAGATGGGATTTGAACCAGCACTCATATGGGATGCCAGCATCAGAAGTGCAGCTTAACCTACTGAGCCACAAAGCCAGCACCAAGTTCTCAAGTTCTTTGTAGTAACATTTTTCTTACTCTCGAACACTGAGTCATTTTCACTAGTTCCTGACCATTGAATGACCAAGACCTGGGTAGCGGGCTCCAGTTAGGCTCGGCCGATCCGAAACCAGGAGCAAGGAGCCAGGAGCTTCTGCCAGGTCTCCTGCATGTGTGCAGGGGCCCAAGCACTTGGGCCATCTTCTACTGCTTTCCCGGGTTATAAGCAGAGAGCTGATCGAAAGGGGAGCAGCTGGGACTAGAACCTGCACCCATATGGAATGCTGACGCCACAGGTGGAAGCTTAGCCTACTGCACCACAGAGCTTGCCCCTCAGCTCCCTAACTTCTATTCCCTTTGCTTGTTGACTTCTACCCTTCTACTGCAGGTAGCTCCCTTTTTTCTTTACATTTTTACAATTACATATCTTGTCAGTGTATATTTTATAATACCTGGATCATAAACCATTGTGAAGAGTGTGGAGTATACACTTCTCTCTGTTCCCCAAATAACTTGACATAAGAAGAGCATAAATGCATAACACTTATTGAACAATTACTATGTTACAGGCATTATTTTGAGCAAATTAAGGAGTTTAATTTATTAAAGCTCATTTAATTTTCATAAGTACCTTGCATGTTTGTACTATTTTTATTCTTGATTGACAGATGAAAAACTGAGAATTTTAATGTATGGGCTCATACTCCAAAGCTTATTCCGAAACTTTTTTTTGTTGAATTATGCTTTAAGATCACTTCTGGTTGATATAGAAAAATGTAGTTTAGAGGCCAGTACTTTGGTGTATTAGGCTAAGCCTTTACCTGCAGTGCTGGCATCTCATATAGGCACAGGTTCATGTCTCGGCTGCTCCATTTCCGATCCAGCTCTCTGCTATGGTCTGGGAAAGCAGTAGAAGATGACCCAAGTGCTTGGGGCCCTGTACCAATGTGAGAGATGTGGAAGAAGCTTCTAGCTCCTGGCTTTGGGTGTGGGCAACTCCAGCCGTTGTGGCCATTGTGGAGTGAACCAGCAGATGGAAGACCTTCCTCTCTCTCTCTCCCTCTGTCTGTAACACTACCTCTCAAGTAAATAAATAAATAAATAAATAAAGAACAAGAAGAAGAAGAAGGAGGAGGAGGATGTAGTTCACCCATTTTCACTGTCATTGTAACATTTCAATGTAAGACCAGGTTGTTTTCAGTTCTCTAACTTCTTTTGTTGTTGTTAAAGATTTTATTTATTGAGAGGGAGAGTTACAGACACAGAGAGACAGAGAGAAAGGTTTTCCATCCACTGGTTCACTCTCCAAGTGGCCACGATGGCCAGGGCTGAGCCGATCCGAAGCCAGGAGCCAGAAGCTTCTTCTGGATCTCCTATGTGGGTGCAGGGGCCCAAGCACTTGAGCCATTTCCACTGCTTTCCCAGGCTGTAAGCAGAGAGCTGGGTTGGAAGGGGAGCAGCTGGGACACAAGCCAGCACCCATATGGGATGCTGGCGCTGCAGGCAGAGGCTTAGCCTACTGTGCCACAGTGCTGACCCCTCAGCTCTCTAACTTCTATTCATTTCTCACTAGTTGTTTTAATGAAAAAAAAATTTTTTTTAAATAACCAGTAATATCCTAGCTCCACTTTGCCTCTCTGATTGAAACCTGGTGTCTGCATTAAACAGAGCAGTCCTGGTCCTGACTCAGTATCAGAGGGTCCTCCCTTTCTGTTTCTCCAACCACCAAATGCCCTATTGCTCCTTCTGGTACCCACACAGGTCACCATCTTGTTATATTAGGCTAAGACCCCAAATCTCAGAAAAGAAGTGACCAGGAAGTGGTGTGATATGGTTGGCAATGAGCAACAGCTACGAGTGTGGTAGACACACTTTGGGTGACCCCCAAGGGTCCTACCCTTGACTAATTCCCTATACTTGAGAACAGGTTGAACTGTTCAACTGCAGGTTGACTGGCTTTAGCCATGTATGGTGAAGGTGATGAATGCCACTCCTACAATTACATTGCATTGCCTAAGATCTATCCTGGTTGACTGTAATGAGAGACTCTCTTGCCAACCCTGAAGAACTAAGTTGTCATATTGTGAGCAAACCTGAGAGGCCATGTGCAAGGAAGCTCCAAGGGGCCTCTAGATGCTAGCTGCTGCCCTGGCTGACGGCCAGCCAGCAGCCTCAGTTCTGCAGCTGCAAGAAACTTAACTGCCAACAACCCCAAGAGCTTGTAAGAGGAATCCAGCCAACACCTTGACTGGAGCCTTGTGAGACCCTGAGCAGAGGACTAGCTAAGTACTCTATGGCTCCTGACCCACAGGAAATGTGAGAAAGTAAGCACGTGTTGTTTTAAGTTGCTAAAGTTTGCGGCAATTTGTGAGGTTGCATAAGGAATGTAATACAGCGAATTATAGTTTCTGCAGTGTGAACATTGCGGCAGGGAGGAAGTAAGAACCTGGGTGCAGGGCATGCTGGGCATCAGAATGGTTCATCGCTTCTCAGACACCAGAAACCACAGGATGTTGCCACCTCAAGAAGACAGAAGTCAAGTATGGGGAAGTAGATCATTGCCTTAGAACTGTAGATATAGAAACCTGTCTGACAGCTCTAAGTCTGATAAGCAGATTCCAGTACCGGGTATGGAACTGAAACGGTGGCAGGGGAGGAACAAAGAGAATCAGTTTCTCACAGACTCACCAAGAAACACTCAGAAATGGAGGGACAAGACTTCCAGAGGCTTCATGCGAGAATAAAATGAAAGCTTCTGATTGAGAACACCTTTTTTCTATACTTCAGTGTGCAAGCTAATGTAACTTCAGTAAACATCTTAATGGAGTCTTGGGTGGAATTTAAAGTAAATAATTCACAAATATTCAAAAGGATGACCATTTAGGAATAGCTAATATAGTTTTGAAAAAAATCTGAAGAGAACCCTGGCCGTATCAGAAAATAAAACACATCTTAAAAATGTCGTGATCCTGGCTGTGGTGTTGGCCCAGAGTAGGCTGGCTGAAGGCTGGAACAGGGCAGTGGAAGTCTAGAGTGACCCCCAGGCTATCGACGAGGACCTTTCCAAAGGTTTGTGGAAAAATGAGATTAAAAGATAAATTTATTTTGGCTCCAAAAATGTTGAAATGCCTGCATAGTTCTTTTTCAGAATATGTATTTCCATGAACTTTTAGGAGATTTTTCAAATGTGTGTTCTCTGTACTTGTTTTGTTTTGGTGTATGATACAGATTTTATTTATGATCAGTGGGAAAAGACTGTCTATAAACTGTGTTGGGAAAAACAACTTCTAGGACAAGATATCTATATCACTACCTCATATGTGGCACATTCAAACATTCGGATTACTTTAATATTTAATTATAAGAGATGAGAAGGTATAGGTTGGGAAAAGCCTGGGTGGATAATTTTGGCATCTCTGAGTATAGAACAGGCATTTGCAAGCAGGATACCAAAGCCAAGATTCATAAAAGAAAGGATTGTTATAGTTGATCACACAAACCATGAAAACTTCTGTGTAGTATAAAATTTCCCCGCAAAATATGAAAGACAAACAAATAGAGACTAAAAATATGTAACATAAATGCCAGGTGTTGTTAAGCTTTGAGCTTTTACAAATACTAGCAAAAGAAACAACCAAGTGATGAAATGAGCCAGGACTACAAGGAGGCAGCCACAAAATGCAGCCCATGTGTTTGTTCCATTCTGCGTGCTTTTTTTTTTCTTCCAGAAATTGCAGTTTCTCAGGCTTCGAGGAGCTGCAGTGTTAGGGGCACTGCACTGCAGGCCAGCACCACTGGGTTTTTCGGGAGATGCACAGTCCTAACCATCTTTCTGTCAAGGTTCATTTTCTTCCACATTACCCAGGAATTTCCAGCAAATGATCAGATCTTCCTCAAATTGAATGTCATCACTAAATGGAGATTTTATACCCCTACCCAGTTCGCCTTAAGACATACATCAATTACGAGAGCCTATCTTATGGAAAGAATTATATTTCAAAATGAATATGGCTTTATCTTTTTATGATTGTGAAATCAGTTCCTGCTTCCTATAAAAACATTTACGCTATTCAGAGGGCTTGAGCGAGGACAGCAGAAATATCCTGATCTCGCTGTCTGTAGATAACTTCTATTTTCTTTGTGTGAGCATGCACACATTAGTGCTCACACATTTATGCGACAGCATGTGTTTATTGATATTTTTACAAAAATGAGATCATCCTTTTTCCCAGTTCAACAATATATCATGAATATCTTTCCATGTTAATAAATGTATATCTAACTCATTATTTTAAATGGATGCATATTATTTTTCAAAATGAATGTACTATAATTAATTTAGCCAGTCTTCTGATAAAATTGAGGATTCTTAAAAACCATTATAAAGAGCTCTGTAATTGATTCCTTATGCATATATTTGGCCATGTGTCCGGTTATTTCCTAAGAATAAGTTCCTAGAACAGAGATGATTATTCAGTTGTCCTAAGGGAAAAAAGAGTCAGACAAGATGAGCTGATGCAATCACAAGCTGTCGTATTTGGGGAACAGGAGAGATGCTGAGTTTATCACAGTCATTATCACTTGAATCTGTGCCCAGCCCAGCCCTGTGGGCATCTGTCTGTGGTCCAGGGAGAGAGAAGCCACAAGCGGCTCTGCTTCCAGACTCTTCTGATAGCTGATGCTCTGCTCCAAGCCATTACATAGTCTGTGGCAAATCCAGGGCAGGGGCAGCCCGATGGGGTTGGATTTGTTTGTATGCACATGTGAGAATCCCGTGGGGATTCCCAGTACGACAGCAGGGTGATTTTCAGGGGGCTGGTAGGGACGTGTGTAAGTGAAGTTTGAGTCATTATTCTCTTTTTCTTTTTAATTTTTTATTAATATAAACAGAAAAGATTTTATGCTTCTATAGGTGCAGTTCCAAGAAGACAACCACACTTCCCTCATTGCCCTGCTTTCCCCGACTCTATACTTAGTGGCAGTGAGGCTCGGAGAAATTCAGGTTACACTTGGGTATAAGCCAAGTGTCTAATGCCTCAAGAATACTAAATATACTGTCTATTTTTGAGCACATACACAAATCTTCCCTTTTTATCATTTTATAGTCTAAGGACAGTACCTTGGGGCTTGTTCTTTCTCACTTGCTATATATTCAGAGTCAAGGAAAAACCTCCTGGATTCTCTTGACAACCATTTGTCAACTCAGCCACACGTGATTTAATTTTTTCATTCTTTTATCTAAAATGGGGCATGCAGGGGTGGGTGCTATGGCAGAGTGGGCTAAGCTGTTGCTTAGGGCACCCCCATCCCATATCAAAGTGATTGGGATCAAGGCTCACCCCTGCTTCTCATCCAGCTCCCTGCTAATGCACCTGGGAGGCAGCAGATGTGGACTCTTAGGAAACTGGCGCAGTTGTAGCCAGGTGGCTGAATGGCCCAGCTACCTGAGCCAGGCTAATGGGATTCGCTGCTTCTGCTTTGCTGCCCGCCCTCAGGCAAAGTTTTAAAAGGGCCTGTTCCTGAACACGTGCTCTCTCTTGCCCCTCCTCTCCTGCTCTCTCTCTCTCGGTTCCTCTCTCCAGCCTCCTCCTCTGGTCTCTTGGCTTTGCTCTCCTCTCTCCTCTGCTCTGCTCTATCTTCTCTCCTTGCTAGCTCCTCTCCTCTCTGTTTCTCTATTATATTCTCTTTTTCCCTTTTTCCTTCGCCGCCCCTTCACTCTGGTCTGTAGGGTGTTCCCCAATAAACCCTTTCCCTTACTCTGGTGTCCGGTGTGCTTTGCGACGGCTAACATTAAGATATAACAGACTCAACTACTTGCATCCCTGCCACCCACAGGGGAGACCCAGATGGAGTTCCTAGCTCCTGGCCCCTGGCTTCTGCCTGGCCCAGCTCTGGCTGTTATGTGCATTTGGGGAATGCACCAGTAGATAGAAGATCTCTCTCTCTCTCTTTCTCTCTCTCTCTCTCTCTGTGTCTCTCTGTTGCTCTTCCTTTCAAATAAATAGAAATAAACAAGCTTAAAATAATTTACTAAGCAATTGGTTCTCTCTAATGAAGCCTTTAAGTTACCTATAATTATACAAAGATTATTTCTTTTATCACTAGTCTCACTTTTCACACAATGCTTTCCCAACTTCAATTGAAATAGGCATTGAATAACGGAGAAAACCAAATTCAAAGTAGGGGAGTGTGGCAGGAACTGTTCATTGCTACCTAACACTCACCCTCCTTCATGTCTGCCTCTTGTCCCCAGGGAAAGAAGTACAATTAGGAGTTAGAGATCTCTTCTGTTCAGCTCCTTTCTCAGTACCAAAAATAGTTAAAACTGGTCACAATAATTTTACTTTACCTGGGATTTGGTGGTTGAAAGGATGTGTGTGTATTCCTGTTTTGCCTACTGAGCTATCAGTGAAAAGTATTGAGGTTCACTGAGTTTCTCAAATGGAAGTGAAAAAGTCTACTAAGAAGATGTTTTTCTCCTACCCCTTTTACTCCCCTGGAAAGGAGAGGCCGAATCTGGACGCGCCAGGACCACATGGTGGTAAGTATGAAGCTCTAAGTTGATGGCTCAGCAAAATTGGGAGTGCCTGGCTCCCAAGGGCACTGGATACAACTCCAGTACTAATCTCCATATCCATTGCCAAGTAAGAAAAATGAATTCCTACTTTCTAGAGCCACTCTCAGTTGGGTTTTCCGTCTAAGTGATACATGATACAACAAGAGTGACTAGGACTTTCCGGAGCCCAAACTCTGGAGACAGATGGCCTGGGTTTGAATTTGCGCTCTTCTACTCGCTCATTTTGTAACTGTGGCTTGGTAAAAGTCTCTCAGTTTCTCTGTGTCAGAGATTGTGCACTGCAGTCCAAAATAAATTTCCAAAATATCAACTCAGCGTTCATTATGGGGTCATTACAATATACAGGTGTTCAGAGCTGGGAAATTGTACTGAGATTAGTTTTTGTAAGATTTACTTATTTTATTTATTTGAAAAACAAAAAGAAGGTGGGGGGAGGGAGAGAGAGAGGTGGGGGGTCTTCTAAAGCCATTGGGACAGGCTAAAGCCAGGAGACAGGAACTCCATATGGGTCTCCCACACGGGTGCAGGGGTTCAAGTGCTTGGGCCTTCATCTGCTGGTTTCCAAGGTGCATTAGCAGAAAGCTGGATCAGAAGCAGAGTAGCCAGGTCCTGGACCAGCACACTGATAGGGGATGCTGGTGTCTCAAGTACTTTCACACACTGCCCTGCCTAGATAATTTTTTTATTCTTTTTTTTTTTTTTTTTTGACAGGCAGTGTGGACAGTGAGAGAGAGAGACAGAGAGAAAGGTCTTCCTTTGCCATTGGTTTACCCTCCAATGGCTGCCGTGGCCGGTGCGCTGCGGCCGGCGCACCGCGCTGATCCAAAGCCAGGAGCCAGGTACTTCTCCTGGTCTCCTATGGGGTACAGGGCCCAAGCACTTGGGTCATCCTCCACTGCACTCCCTGGCCACAGCAGAGAGCTGGCCTGGAAGAGGGGCAACTGGGACAGAATCCGGCGCCCTGACCGGGACTAGAACCTGGTGTGCCGGCGCCGCAGGTGGAGGATTAGCCTATTGAGCCGTGGCGCTGGCCTTGCCTAGATAATTTTTAATAAAATTATGCAAAATCTTTGCAATATGTTATTTTAAATAAAATTGACTTGTAAATTTTTTTCAGTCTTTGTCATTTTATTGTGACCAAATGTAAAACTGTTAAGCTCAGAGAGGGTCTCGATATTTGACTCAGGTACATAGGAGTGGAGTTATTCCACATGTGTCTTAAGACTTTCTAGGCTCTAAAGAGTGGAATCCATCTGCTTCAGAAATGTAGCTGTTAACAAGTTCATCTTTTTTTATGTGTCATATTTTCTCTTAATTATTATTCTAAGTATCTTTTTAATAAAGATTTATTTATATTTATTTGAAAGAGTTACAGAGAGAGAGAAAGAAGAAAAGAGAGAGAGAGAGAGATCAATCTTCCATCCTCTAAATCACTCCCCAAATGGCCACAATGGCTGGGGCAGAACCAAGCCAAAGCCAGAAGCCAGGAGCTTAATCCAGGTCTCCCATAGGGATGGCAGGGCCCAAACACTTGGGCCATCTTCTGCTACTTTCTGCGGTGCATTAGCAGGGAAATGGATCAGAAGTGGAGCAGCCGGGACTCCAACGGGCATCCATATGGGATGCTGGTGTTTCAAGCCCCAGCTTTATCCTCTGTGCCACAATGCCGGGTCCCTAAGTTTCTATCTTTTAACCAGAAAATTTTGAAACTGATGAAGTATGCATTTCAGCCTCTTTGTTTCTTCTTCTTGTATCTTTTTAAGAAAATTAATCAACAAACAGTTTGTGTTAATGACGTAAAAGAAGTAGGAAGGAAGGAGAGACCCCAGTGTTTTTGTCTCAAGTCACAGGGTGTTCTGCTTTTACAGGAGGCTTTGTTAAGTGTGAGACTTTGGATTTTTACTTCATGGTGAGCCTGGAACTCCGAGGTCCTCCTGTGCTGTTGCTGATGAACGGGTGGTTACCGTAAGAACCACTGAAATTTGGTGTTCTTGAGTCTCCTTGGCGCTGTTTACTGTAGAGTGGCCAGGTTTCTGAATTGAAGGAAGTTATGTTTATTTGCAAATAACTCCTTGGCAATAGGAATATTAAATCAAGAGGCAAACCCAATGTTATATCTGGGGGTTGCTTCCCTTGTGTCTTGGAGGGGACAGGCAGGTCTGACCATGGCGCCCTTGGGAAGATGGGAGCAAGCAGAGCCCAAGCTTCTCCAGGCTGCGAATCACAGCTTGGACTTTGCCTTTGGCAGAAACCCAGATTGCTTAAGCCCCTATGGGGTGCATGGCATTGGATTAAGAACTCAGATTATGTTGAGGTCTGACTGTGGAGTTCAATCTCATACTGTTGCTGGAGGTAACCAAATACTCTCAGTAATGTAGTTCTGTTTAGATTCCTGACTCCTTTCTGTGTTCTGACTCCACAGTGCTCTGCTGATGACTAAGCGGACAGTCATTCCAGAGAGGCGACAGCAGGGACCCGGTCCTCTGGCAGGATGGATCAGGAAAGAATTTAACAGAGCAAGCCATGTCTGGCTATCAAAGCTTTAGAACCGCGAGCTTAGGTAACTCTTAACACTTTAGGAGCACGGAAATTGGAACGTGGAAGTGAGTGCTCACGATCACAGCAAGCAACGGAAGAGCTACGGGTCAGTTTAGTTCTTTTGAATCCAGATCTGTTGTTGTTCTCCTTCTACCATTCATTACACAAATTAATTGCATCCAGAATAACCATGTATTTACCAGGGAACGATAGAACTCGAGAACTCTCCAAGTCTTTGTTTTTGCTCCTGGTGGCTGTTGACTTTAGGGAACCAGATGTAACCTTTATTATTTAGTTTCTGTAGAATGGGAATAAAATAATACTAATAATAGGTTAATAATCCTACCTCGCATTATGGTTGTGAGGACTGACATACGATATTATACATATCTATGTATCTCTCTCTCTATATGTATATATATAGTTCTTTTTAAAAAAAGATTTATTTATTTATTTGAAACTCAGAGTTACAGAGAGAGAAGGAGAGGCAGAGAGAGAAAGGTTTTCCACCCACTGGTTCATTCTCAACTGGCCGCAGTGGCTGGAGCTCTGCTGATCCGAAGCCAGGAGCCAGGAGCCCGGAGCCCCCTCGGGGTCTCCCACGTGGGTGCAGGGGCCCAGGACTTGGGCCATCTTCTACTGCTTTCCCAGGCCACAGCAGAGAGCTGGCTTGGAAGTGGAGCACCTGGAACTTGAACTGGTGCCCACATGGGATGCTGGCACCACAGGCAGCAGCCTCACCCGCTACACCACAGCCCCTGCCCTTATATATAGTTCTTAGAACATTACAAACTACTCTGGTTACTATTATTCAATATTAATAATTTCTAATTACTTAACACTATTTTATAATGCTGAAGTGTCACTCTATCTGGTCAGACAGTAAAGATAACCAAAAGAGAAACATTTCAGAATGTGGCTAATTTGAAAGGAAATGAGTTAAAAGTAGCCACACCAGCCGTCCTTGAACTCGGTTTAATTCATCACTGTCTTAATTTATTCAGTATTTTTGACTATAGGACTGCAGTGTTTGCTTGCAGAGTGGTCTGCTTCTGACTGCTAGAAATGCAGCTGAATGCTAGAGCCGACAACATGCCAGCTCGGCCGCAGCCTTTCCTAGTTGTTCCAAGTCTTTTCTCCTGAAGCTGTTGCTGCTTCAGTCCTTGGGCTGAGAAGGGCAAAATGAGATGACTTTATTTCCATTAAGTTCAAAAATACTAAGAAGAGCATGTCTACCCACTCCCTACCTGCCTATTATTCTACAGTGTCTCGTCTTGAGATAAGTCAAAGCCATTGGAAGCAAATTAGTATTCCATTGAAAACTCAGGAGTCATTTAAAGTATCTAAATTCCAAACTTGGACAGCAAAAGGTTAATAGTGCATAGAAAAAAAAATTCCAGCAGCCCACAAATCTAAGCATAATTATGTATGAACATGAGGCTTTTATTGCTGTCAAAATTAATCACTTTTCAACTTCCAGCTGTTAAAACCCTCCTGGCAGCGCTCCAAGCAATTCCCCTCTGTTACTTTTCCTTCAATTAAATTCTGGTGCACTTCACAGGCTCCTGTTACATAAGCAGCAATTGGAAAATGGACTTTTTGGGTTTTCCTGCTTGCTGGCTTTCTTATCTTGTCTTTGCTTGAAACCAGAGACTGACAGCTTACGAAGTTTGCTTCTTTCGCTCTTTCAACTCCACTCGTACTTAAAGTCTAAAACACCAGCAGTCTGGGATTAAAGCATTAGTGTTTATTGCAAAGCACTTCCCATGTGTGAGGCGATTTGTAATGGTTTTATCAGCCGTCTCGCAACTGTCCTCGCGACATGAATGGTGTTATGTTTGTGCTCCACCATCCTCTCGGTTTTCCCACTCGGGCACTCGGCAGCAAGTCATTCACCACTTAATTCAAGCACGGCCCTCACTGCTTCATGGAGTGACCTTGGAAGGAGAAGCCATCTGAGGCGCCCAGCTGCCCAGAAACTTGTGAGGGTGATGGCATCCCCAACCCCACCCCCCAAAAGCCCTGCCCGTTCTAGAAACAGCTGCCCAGAGCCAAGGTGAGCTTTGAGGTTGACTTCTTTGCCCATAGCAAAGTAGGCTGTTGTACCGAGTCTGAATCCTCAATGAGATTCACAAATGGCTTGGGCCTATTGCTTATTTGGCTCGTGGATGGAAGTGCGTGCACATCTCCACATTGGCTTGGCAGACCGAATGCCTGCACAGGGATATTGTGTGGGATGTGCTGTCTTTCCACTCTTCATTCCTAGGATTCCAGAAAGTTCATCTTGATATCCTGCTCCAGTGCGCTATGGGGCTGAATAAGGCTTGAAGCTTTGTGCAGAGGGACTGAGAATTTGAATCTCTTTCACCTCCTGGGTGATGTCAGGGCACAGCCTTGTCAGCACCTGTCAGTGCAGCCAGTTTCATTTCTCTGACTTGTCTCTCCCAATTCCTCTAACGGTTCCTGCCTGCCTTTCTTTATCTTTCAGATCTATTTACTTATTTGAAAGGCAAAATGACAGAGATAAAAACAGGAGGGAGGGAGGCAGGGAGGGAGGGAGAAAGGCGGCGGGGTAGGGGGTGGGGAGAGGAGAGCCTATATTTGCTGGTTCACTTCCAGAGGGCTATACTGCTGGCCTGGAACCTGGCTGGGTCCCCCACATGGGTGGCAGCAGCCCAAGTCTTTGGACCATTATCCGCTGCTTTTCCCAGGTGCATTAGCAGGGAGTTAGATGGGAAGCAGAGCATCTGGGACTCCTATAAGGGGTGCCAGCATCACGAGCAGGGCTTCACCTGCTCCTTGCTGCCTGCTCTGAGCCTCCAGCGGAGAGCCCTTTTCCTGGCCACTCCCATGGGTTCTAATGTGGTAATGTACAAGTGCAACTCTAGTGCAGTCTCCGTAATTTCTCACCCTGCCACCCTCCCCTGCTTTCACACAATACTAGCATAGCTCCAGTTGCTGACTTTTTCCTGGGCGTTTCTACCTGACAGTAGCAGCTGACCTAGGATCTGACATTTAGGGTGATGAAGAAGAGGTCTTTGAGACAGAGACAAGACAGCATAGAGGCCTTGCATGTGAGAAAACAAATAAGGACGCAGAAACGCCTGGTAGCTGCTGTCCACTTTATCATGAATGCGCGATTCCCTGCCAGCCGGTGTTTATGTGGTTAGGAGGAGAGACTGTGGATGCACAGGAAATCATTGCATTCTTATCATCCAGACTCTGTGTGTCTTGTCAGTGAAAACCTGAACTTGAAGAACCTGAGCCACTTGCAATTTGGGATATTGAGCGAGATCCCAATCCAAACAGCAGCCTTGCTGCTCAGTGCATGGGAGAAATGATTTGTGTGCTTTTAACATAGCTCGACCCCCTGTGGCTGGTTTCTAGACTGATTTGGCTACTGATAGCCTAAGCCCCTAATGATGTCAGTGCTCACCACCAGCCCTAGCAAATGGTTCAAGGCTTGATCACCTTGTGGGATTTGAGAAGGGAGAGATCTCCCAAGAAACCATCCGATTCTATTTCTTTAGCACAGTTTGCACTAAGGTGAAAAATCTGTGTCAACCTCTGCCTCTCAATAAATTAGTGGTTAGTGTCTCATATGATTGAGTTGATTTACTCTCATCAGGGTAATTTGAACAAATCTTCCCGAGCCCGGAATTGATAGCTTAATGTAGACTAAGGCAAGATTAAAACCTGCTATGACCCTGACAACCAGAGGCCAAGACTGCCTCTGAGAATGTCACTGGGGAGCTGCTGCCACATCTGAGAAACGGGCTGGAAGTCATGGTGAAGGGCAAGGTCAAGAAAGGACTACTGGGAAGGTGCTGTGGTGTAGCAGGTAAAGCTGCCGCTTGCAGTGCAGGCATCCCATATGGACACAGGTTCGAGTCCTGGCTGTTCCACTTCCCATCCACCTCTCTGCCGTGGCCTGGGAAAGCAGTAGAGGATGGCCCAAATTCTTGGGCCCCTGCACTGTGTGGGAGACTCAGAAGACTGGCTTCAAATTGACGCAGCTCTGGCCATTGCAGTCATCTGGGGAGTGAACCAGTGGATAGAAGATTCTCTCTCTCTCTCTCTGCCTCTCTGTAACTCTTTCGAATAAACAAATAAATCTTTAAAAGAAGAAAATGAAAGGTGATATCTGTTGGTGATGTCTTCTCTCTTTCAGTGTTTAATATACTTCCTAGTTGTAGGACAGTTCTTTAAAAATTGCTGCATGTATAATTTCTGTTCTTATTAACTTACATGTCACATGCATGCATATCCTTTTTTGATGTGCATATCTTTATATATTTTGTGTGCTTGCTTCCTTAGTTCGACACTCTGTGGGTGGTTTCACTGGATCTGGTGTTCTCTCCATCTTTAGATTCTATGATTTCAACTACAAACATCTCACCAAATTCTGCCCAGTGAAAATTAAAAGCAAATATAAAGGCAATCAACAAGTTAGGAAAAAAGAAGTTTTGTTTGGAGTTAGAGTCACTTTGCAGTTGGCAAGATGCATTCACACTAATTTATATTGCTTGTATTCCATCTGCTTTCTGGTTTAAAATGTCCTGGATTGCCTCAGACTCCTATATGCAATATTTTCCATTTACGAAATTTGCCTGTATAATCCATTTTATTTTTCTGAGAGCTTTTGAAAAATGATACTGGTTAGTTTCAAGTTTCCAGAGCCCAGTTTTACGTGATATGATTCCTGACCTGATAGATGGGTAATAAATCCTACAGAGAAAGCCAAGGGTAACTTCTGGAACTGAAATGTTTGTGCCACGGACTCGGTGCAAATTCTGCCCACAAATGGATCTCCCAGAACAGCTGGACTTTGTATAGGTGGAGCCTGCATTTTCTCCCACAAATTCCTTCGGAGGTCTACAGCTTTCTACTACTACTGCCGGCTTATGCTTAAATATAGGCTGCCTGCATGCCTTCACAGAACTGCTAATTTTTTGGAGTCATGGAGGCATGCTTACAAATTTTTTTTCACTACTTAATTATGAAAGGCAGTGAGGGGTTAGGACTGAGTGAACATGGTGATTACAGGAAAAAAACCAGCAAGTTACAGACGTCCCTGGGATTCTGGGTTGGGGTTGGGGTGAGGGTGGGGGTGAGAAGGTGGTAGCTGCTTCCCAGGATCCGGCACTTCAGTTACACTCACCCACTTCGGTTTACAGAACTGGGAAGGGCAGATGGGGATGGAAATCAGAGAGAAGAGACTCAATTCCACCTATCTTGCCTGCATTCTCGAGTGATAAATAGGATTGTTCTGAAGACACATTGGCAGGCCTTTTTCATGAAAATCGGCACTGTTTAGAAGACAAAGGATTTAAAATTATTTTCTTAGGCTAGAAGCATTAGCAAGGATTTTCTGAGCATGTACCGTCATTATTTAGGTTAGCTTTTATCCTACAAAACTACCTTGAGTTGAATTTTGACAACACCTTCCTTGTGAATTCTACTTTCCGGTTTCCACATCATATTCACGGGCATTATTTCATTCACTACTCAGCTGGAAGGAAGGCATCATATTTTATGTGGGCATAAAAATTAAGAGAAAAGTAGTTTGTCCCGAGTTACACAGCAAGTTGGTGGCAAAGTGGAGACTTGAACCAGGACAGCGTTTGTTCTCAGAGCAGGCTGTGTGCAATCACACTCATTTCCTCCTCAGGAGGTACCAGCTGGGGTCCAGGCAGGAGGTCCCTTCTCTTTCCTCAGTGGACACTCAGGCTTAGGCTGTTCTTTATTTAGTCTGTGGCTGCATGTAGCACCTGCCCTGACAGGTTATTCTTCCCTTGCCTGCTGGCTATTCTGAAAACCCACAGCCTTGGCTTAAAAGGAGACTGCACATCCCTTTTTCTGGTGTCTCACCTCCCTGCTGTTGGCTCTCAGGGCCTAGAGGAGTCCAGCTACTCTGGCCTGAAGCTGGGCCTCCCTGGCATCCCAACATGCACCTGCCCTGGCTGATGCTGCACACAAAAGCTGACTGGTTGCTACTTCCCTCTCCTCATTACCTGTTGGCCTCAAGGGAGTATGCAAGGATAGACACTGGTTTTCAAGTGGCAGTTTGGTTCCCTTCCAGGAGCTTTGCCACCCTGGTGACTGATTTTGAAAGCTTCAGCTTATCAGCTGGTTTAACTGGCCAAGGGTCATGAGGAATATCTCAGTTTTACTGACCTGTGCAAAGTGAGTCTTTTCTCTGCTTTTGACTATGGTGAGGATCTCGATGCTACAACTAAACCAAGGAAACACATCTTGTTTCTCTTACCTGCCCCATTGCCAGAGCTTAAATGAAAGTGTTCAAGAATAAATACTTTTTCCTTGCAATTTAAGTAAATAACTCAATAATTGACACACATACCTCTCTAGAAAGAGCTCATCAGCTCAGCCCGGAGTGCCACCCAGCTCTCTGTTTCTCAAGCTCCAGGCAAAATTTCTAACCAGGCATGACTTTAGTTCTGTTCAATCTCTGTTTCAGAGGAAGGACCTACTCTACTTCTAGATCCTTCTTTTTCCTTTGCCATGATTTGAATGTTTGTGCCCTTCCAAAAATCTATGTTGAAACTTAATCCCCAAGTAACGTAAGAGGTCGGGTCCTTTAGATGAGCTCTTGAGGCTGCCCTTCTCATGCAAGGGATTCGTGACCTTACAAAAGGACTCGGGCATCTGGCTGTGTCTTTGGTCCTTCGTGCATGTGAGGGTAGAGCCTTCTCCCCTGCTCCACATACGGACAGAGAACAAAGGCCCTCAGAGGATCCCAGTGCCTGGAGCTTGCACTTCCCAGTCTCCAGAGCCGTGAGAAATAAGTCCCCTCCCCCTTTTAAAATAAATGACACAGCCTAAGACACTGTGATCTAACAGCAGGAATAGACTATGATGCCTCTCATGGCCCCAGTACTTTCCTGCTGCACACATCGTTTCCTGTGCAGCCCCAGATGAGCGTGCCTGTGCTAACAGCTCTGGGCCATTACTAGGACCATCTCCCTCGGAATTCAGCTGACTGACGTTGGTTGTTCTGCCCTTGCTGTTTATGACAAATAATAACCTCCATTTTTATTATAATTATTCCCACCACCATGGCCCCCTACTGTGTATTGAGCTCTGTAACCTTGGCAGAGACTGGAGGACACACAGAGAGATAAAAAGAATTTCTCTCCAGGGAGAGGTTGCAATCTGAATGCAGGGATATAAACACTGTTGATAACTAATTGATTTCTGTCTTACTTCTAGAGCCAAACACTTCTGCAAAACACTTCCCATAGGAAATTATAGGAACATGATGCTTTAACCCAATGGTCCTCGAAAAAACTAATTGGTTAATTAATTGAGAAGGCAGAGAGAGAGAGAGAGAGAGAGCGCGAGCGAGCACGCCTATTTCCTGGTTCACTTCCCAAATTCCTGCAATGCCAGGGGCTTGAAGCTGGGAGCTGGGAACTTAATCCAGGTCTCAAATATGGGTGACAAGAACTCAGTTATTTGAGTCATCACCACTACATCCCAGCATCTGCAGCAGGAAGTTGGAATAAGGAGTCCAAGCCAGAAATTGAACCCATATACTCTGAATATGGGATATAGGCACTTCAATGTATGTTTTAACCACTAGGCCAAATGCTTGCTCCCCAATGTTACTTTTAAAATGCCAATGAGGAGATATTTGGAGGAGGCGGGGACCCTTAAGATCATATCACCTCAATCAGCAAGGTCAATAAAGGCCTATCTTTTATCTTTTGTCTTTCACTCTTTTCCTACTGAGGGCCTTGTGGTCATCCACAGGTAATGAGGCTTGGAGGTAGCCGTGTTCACTGCTCAGGATGATGCTGTAGCTCAGGTTAAATTACTTATGTTGAGCCCCGGGCACACCAGAAGTGACATATGAGACTGTCAGTCCAGGGCTTCTGCTGGGCACAGGCAAGATGCAACAAGAACTCTTCTTATTTCTGTAACCCTTCCAGCTGGAAACCAAATCAGAGCCACACATTCCTGCTATGCTTGGGAAACACTGAAACATCCAAGTAGTAATCATATAGGTATGCTAACTGCAGCTCAAAATAATTCTGGGGTTGTCAGTGCCATATGCCTTGTAGGCTTCCAATTAACTGCTCAAGTCTCTTTTTTCCATGGCCAATTATTGAGAAAATTCTCCTCCTCCCTCCCTCGGCCACTCAGAGAAAGGTTGTTACACACCAGAATGTCTGACCATTACAATAAACCTCTAAGCTTTCAAAAGTAGATGCTGGAAGACTGTAGTCCTTGAAACATGGATTAAATACTTCAGGTTTATGAATGTAGCATTTTTGTTAGTGCCTATGGCTTGGAAGAGACCCTAAAGCAGGATGGCCCTGAGTTCCAGTGTAACCAAGATGGCCCTTGTCCTGATGTAATATTATTGCTTCTTTTTCTCTCTAAAGCTTTCAGTTTTTGGAATTTTGAACCCCAATTTCCATGATCACTTTACCTTAGAGATTATCCAGTCTTTTAGTTGGGCTCACATTTAATGCAGATTCTACCTTTATGCTTCCTCCTCCTCCCAAACATGTGGCCACCTGTTTGCTATCTAACATTGCCAATGTTGAGGGGCTTGCTTGTCTGCAAGGAACCGCTAATTGGTGAGTTCTTGGTTTTGCTTCAAAATTTCCCTTCCTCTAGCTCCACCTGTTGATTCTAGCTCCTTCCCAGGGAACAAGACAAGACCAAGCTCCCTCTCGCTTTCACAAAACATCTTCCAGTTCAGTGTCTTTGTGGTGTGTCTTTCAGGAGGCTTGTGTTTACTTTGATTTTTTTCCCCAACAATTGAAATTCCGAAGAGCCTGATCTGATGTTGGACCAACACACCCTAAGACAAAAGCAAGCATTTTGCGAATCCCTATCACAGAATGCCTAAGCACATTTGTTTGAGGATTATGCCTAACAGATAGTGCAGGAATTACCTAACAGGGACAGCATCCTGTAGGGAAAATTTCTTTGTAACACTTATTATGTTAAGAATGAAGGTGAACCACTTAGATACTATAACTAGAGTTTTATAGGCAGGAAATGAACCGAGCATGAAGAAACAAAGCTCTCTGTTAAGTCTATTCTAAGACAGAAGCAGTTTTCATATGGCTTTTTTAAAAAAATCATGGTTGTGAAAATACTTCAGGATGATTGTTAAAAATCTCCATCTCAAAATATGATGAGGAGGGGCCATTGTTGTGGCACAGCAGATTAAACTGCCTCTTGGAACACTGGTACCCCAGTTGGAGTCCTGGCTGCTCTGCTTCCAATCCAAATCTCTGCAAATGCGTCTGAGAAAGCAGTGGAAGATGGCCCAAGTATCTGGGTGCCTGCCATCCACATGGAAGACTGGGATGGAATTCTGGGCTCCTGGCTTCTGCCTAGCACCATCCTCACAGCTATGATTATTTGGGGAGTGAAACAGAGGATGGAAGACTTCTCTCTCTCTCTCTCTATCTCTCTGCATCTCCCTCTCTCTGTCACTCTGCCTTTCAAACAAATTAAACGTTAAAAAAAAAAAGACGACCCAGTTGTAATCAGTAGTCTTGTTAATATGTTTGTTGTACATCCTTTTTTGTTCCTATATGCACACACTTGATAAACACATAATTTAACAAAATGAGGACCATATTGATATAAATTCCTCCATTTTATATTGATATTATATAAGAATAATTCTGCATCATTAAACAAGCCTCAAAACTTGATTTTAAAAATTGCAAAATATATATATATATACATATAAGTTCTATTGTTAGAGATTGAGCCTTTAAAAACTCCAGTAATGCTACAGATCATGTTCTTAAATCTTTGTTAAGCTTACTCATTATTTTTAAGACAGACTCCTAGAAGTCGTGATTCTGGTTAAAGAGTTGTGTTAATTTACTTGGCCTGCTATAATGAAATTCCAGTGATTGGGTGGTTTAAATAGCAATTCTGGCAGTTGGAAGCGCCAGATGAAGTTGCCAGCCCATTTGGTTCCAGGTGAGGGCTCTCCTCCTGGCTTGCAAACATCTGCCTCCTCACTGTGTCCTCATGTGGTGGAGACACAACATTCGTGTCTCATCCTCTTCCTGTACACACGGCAGCCCTGTCTGAGTGTGAGCGCTACTGTGCTCTGAGCGTGACTTGGCTCCTGAACTCACACAAAACCTTAAGCCCCAAAGTCATCAGTTAATGGTGTAAGAAGGAGGAAACAATCCGATTATTGTGTCTAGGAGATCTACGGGAGGTCCTGAGGTTACTGGGGGCCTGCCTCTGGAAGGCAGCTCTCCTGAGAGGGTTGCTTTATTAGAGGACAGTTGGACACAGCCTCTCTGCTTCCTGGCTCATCGTGGTGTCCTTCTCACACTCATGCTTCTCACTCTTCCATTGCCACCCTGTTCAGAGGCCAAACCAAGGAGGTCACCTACTCTTGGACTTGCACTGCTAGAACCATGAGCTGAAATGAGCTTCTTTGCTTCACAGGTAGCCTGTGGCTGGTATTTTGGTTGTATTTTGGAGAAGGTATTTTGGAAAGCTGACTCTAATACAAACCCACTCTTCTGACTCCATGTAACTTTTATGACCTCCTCACAGACCATTTCTCCAAAAACAGTCACACTGAGGGTTCAGACTTTACCATGTGAGTTCTGGGGGTGAAGTGGAGACACAACATTTAGTCCATAACAAGAATATAAACCATTTTAATATTTTTGATCTATCAACACCCATGGGAAGGTTGAGCCAACTCTGAGTCTCCCCAGCAAGTGGGAGAGATCTTTCAGCACATTCTTCTCCACGCGGATAATTATTATTAACAAACTAGCAAGCAGACTATAGCTGATTTGTCATTGGAAAAGTTGGAGCTCATTGCTTTGATGTGGATGTCCTTGCCTCCTGATGAGGTAAACATTTTTCAGTGCATACGTGCTATCTGTAGTTCTATTTAATGAGTAAACTCCTCATGTTCTGAGCACTTTTTAATTTATGTTTATTTTATGCTTATCAATTGCTGTGAGCTGATGTTACTTAGTGTTTATTGCATGTTAGTGTTGAAGCCAAACAGGCAACTGTTAGAATCTTCTTTACTATGCACAAGAAGTCTCTGCACATTGTTTTAGAGCCCCCTTTTAGAGACCAAAGTCCTTAAGGAAGATAAATTAAGCAAACTTCCTCCGTGAGAAGTTTACAGCCACTGCCTCCAAATTATATCTGTGATCCTTGCTCTGGTTCTACTAAGTTCTGATTCTGTCTTTGGTAACACCCGTTATTTGTGGATTTCATTTCCTTTCTTTGTCCGCGACGTGTATCATCTTCCCACTTGTCTTTAAAAAAACGGACACATTTTTGCCCCCCTCCTTTCTTCCCTGCTGTAGTCTGGGAGAGCTTTTCAAGTTCATCCTACCCAGTGCAGATTTGATTTCCCAAGGTCTGCTTTGCTGCCCTCGGTGCTGACTTGATTTCGCAGATTGTAATTTCAGCCTACTTGTCTCACCTGGCTCCCTTTTCATCCGTGGTTATTGTCTTTGCCTTCTACCATGTTGTCTTTTGCTTTCATCGTGTTCTTTCCCTTCAGCTTCTTGGCTTTTGGCTCCTGTTTCAGAGGCCTTGTGTTCTTGGATCCTACTGAAGTTACAAAACACGTCTCACGATATTTTCTCTTGGCTTTGACGGCCAATCATTTTTCAAAAGTGTGCCATTCTTCTTGACATTGTGCCCTTTCTCCTGAGCCCTGGTACTTTTTTCAAAGGCCCTCTGCTTAGTTTACTGTTGACTAATCCTTGGATTAGCCAGGCACCCTCTGGACTCAGTGTCCACCCACAGGTTCACTCTGTGATGCTCTGAACTGAGAGTGAGCTTGAGGGGAAGCGCAGCCACAGCAGGCACTGCTGTTGGATTTCCTGTGTCTCTTTTCTTGCCTAAGTGGCTTCAATGTGAATGCAAACACTGTACTAACCCCTGCTGGTGGCTCTCAGTCCACAGATGTGCTGGAAAACATGGGTAGGATGGGGTTAGTAGGAGAGGACAAGTTGGAGAACAAGAGATCGGTGTTTTACTCTGGCACCTTAGACAGAAACCATTGCTCAACAGAGTTTTCTGTTTGGCACCTCCCTGGGCCTTTTAGAAAGTGCACACAGTGGGGAAGAAGCAGGGGCCCTTTACCTTCCAACCCAGGGGGCTTTGCTGTTTCAGGAGAGCAACTGTAGCTTGGCCACTCTTTTTTTTTTTTTGACAGGCAGAGTTAGACAGTGAGAGAGAGAGACAGAGAGAAAGGTCTTCCTTCTGTTGGTTCACCTCCCAAATGGCCACTACGGCCAGTGAGCTGCACCAATCCAAAGCCAGGAGCCAGGTGTTTCCTCCTGGACTCCCATACGGGTGCAGGGCCCAAGCACTTGGGCCATCCTCCACTGCACTCCCGGGCCACAGCAGAGAGCTGGACTGGAAGAAGAGCAACCAGGACAGAATCCGGCGCCCCAGCTGGGACTAGAACCCGGGGGACCGGCACTGCAGGTGGAGGATTAGCCTAGCGAGCTGTGGCGCCGGCCCTCTTTTTTTTTTTTTTCTTTTTAAGATTTATTTATTTATTTATTTGAAAGACAAAGTTACAGAGAGGCAGAGTTGGAGAGAGAGAGAGAGTGTCAGAGTCTTCCATCTGCTGGTTCACTCCCCAAATGGCTGCAATGAACTGTGCCATTCCAAAGCCAGGAGCCAGGAGCTTCTTCCAGGTCTCCCACGTGGGTGCAGGGGTCCAGGGTCTTGGGCCGTCTTCTACTGCTTTCCCAGGCCACAGCAGAGAGCTGGATCAGAAAAGTAGCAGCCCATTCAAACCAGAGCCTTTATGGCATTGCAGGCAGTGGCTTTACCGGCTAAGCTACCGTGCCTGACCCCATCCTCAGCCATCTTAAAGTCAGTGCATATTCTTTCCATATTTTGGCAATTTCATTTTTGTGCTTGTGCTAATTTTGATTTTTATTCTTTCAAATGTGAAGCCATATGTCTTTTCAGTGGAAACTGGGAGAAATTGAGTCAGGGACTGGACTGCTGTCATTCTATCTTGTAAGCTCTTCACATTGCTATTTTGTTGTTGTTGTGTCTAATTTACTCCTGGACACTGAAATTTGCCTGAGTACAAGGATAGTTCAAAAAGCACAGGTACACGGAATTAAAAGATGTTTATTTTTGTGCATAGTTTTTTTTTTCCACACTACTCATTTTTCATGAACTTTTTGAAGACCTCTTGTATGTGTGGACTTCCAAAAATTTTTGTGACGAACTGGACTTGTCTTTTAATTCCATTTTTCCCTGAGGTTTTTGGTGCCCTTGTATTAATGGCACTAGCAGGCTCAGGAGCATTCTTCACACCTCATTCCTCACTTTATAATTGCCGGGCCTTTGTGCCGTGTGTCTCCACTGTGTGAGCTTCACTGTCTGCCGTGGTGTGTGCAGGTTCCCCGGCACCAGCCTCTCTCTTTTCCATCCTTCATGCTGGTGCTAAGTGCAGTTTTCTTAAGAACAGCCTTGGGAGACCTCCCTGGCTCCCCAAAGCTCCTAGGTGACTTCTCTTGGTGACTTGGGTGAGTTCCAGCTTTAGGTAGACTTTCTAAAGATATCGCATGGCGTCACCCCTTACCAGTCCTAACAGCCTGACCCCTGGACTCTTTGCTCTGCCTGGATTGTTCTCTATTTCAAAGCATGCTTTAATTTTCCTGCCACCACCCCATTATTTAAGCCATTCCTTCTATTGTGCTGAAGCCTCCGTCTTTCTTCTTGCTACAATCTTATCCATCTCCTAGAACTCCATAAAATCCAACTTTCTCCATGAGGTCTCAATGCAATCTCTTCTCTCTGAGCCCTGAAAGCTGGATCATCTCCTAGATACATTCCGTTGTGTGTTGGAATTTGTGTACTACCTGCTAGCTCCCTTTCTAGTTTGTAAGCTTCTTGAGGTCCCCTATCACATGTTTCATTAAGCTATTTTATCTTTATAAATGTTAATTTCCTGATTTCCAAAATGTGTACAGTGGTAGTATCCCAATACTAAATTTGTGACCTTGTTAAGTGGGACAACACATCTATCTACAGATGCTGAGCAAGCAGTTGACACATAGGAAGCACTCAAAACTCACTGGTAGAATAAATAAATGAATGAGGGGAGGGTATTTGGTACAATGGCTAAGCCATCCATATATAAAGCAGAGGGCCTCTGTTAAGTCCCAGCTCCTAATTCCAAGCTCCTGCTAATGCACACCCTGGAAAGCAGCAGGCAATGGCTTCCCACATGGGAGACCCAGACTGCGTGTCTGACTCCTGGGATCCCATCTGGCCCACTTCTGGCTGTTACAGGCATTCAGAGGAGTGAACCAGAGGATTAGAGATCTCTGTCTTCCTGTCTCTCGCCTTTCAAATAAAATAATAAATATACATGTTAGAACCTGTGTTGTTCTAAAAAAATGAATGAATGAGTCTTCAGACTTTCCTCCTGGACCCCATGTTATTGCAAATTTCCTAACCTAAGCTTTGCTAAATCTGCAAGCCTCTCAGTACCAGTTGCATTCTGTTTTCTCCAACATTGCCAGGAAGTTTGGGGGCAAGGAGGGAGTGATCAAATGTAGCAACCATTAGTGCAAACCACAGGCACAGAACAGCTGGATAATGTGAACTGGCAAGTTCAACAGAATCTCCAGCAATGCATCAATCATAGGACAATGGCAGCTCTGGGGAAAGTTAAGAGATGCTTGAAAAGGAGCAAGAGGCCTGGAGAGAAAAATTCTTAGAGTTGGGTTTTCAGAACCAGAGTCTGCATCTTGGCCAACACCCTTTGGAAAGGTGGCAAATTTGCATGTTAAAAGACCTCTTGGTTTTGAGGAGACTGGAGCGTTTGGTTTGGTTTGGCTTTTGTTTTTCTGAGCAGCTTAATAATGGAATCGCCTCAGGGATGGCGGCTGCCGTTGCCTTCCCAGTGCAACACTGCTCTCCCTCTGGGGCCTGTGCTGGCGACTTCCAGAGTGGATATTGGAAAAGCCACTAATAATGTTCCTTCTCAGGTAACGTTTTCTGGTATAAAATATCTTGGCTGAATACAGTATAAATACATGGAAGTGTAATGTGGTCAGCACGATAACTTTCTGACATTCAATACTATCATCTTTCCTTCTGTCTTGGTTTCTGCGGTGTCAGAGGACCACAATGAGTCAAGATGACAAATCCTTAGCTGAGGCAATGCAGAAGCCACCACGGACTGCACAGGATTTACGGCCTTGCTTTTCTCAGGAGAGAAAGCACGGGTAATGTAAAGAACACTGGGTGGGTATCAGGATTCAGTCCTAATACCTCCTATCATGGAGGGTGAAACCAATCGGCTTGGGCCCAGCACTCAACCACTGCGGGCCTTGTCCCAGAGCTGAACTACAGAGTTCTCAAGGTCCTTCCAAGTATAGACTCTCCAATCCTAGGATTGCTGCTGGCTGGACGTGACGTTAAGTCTCTGGAATCAGCAGGCTTGATTTTTAAACTGCCTAAGCCCTTTTGTAACAAGAAGATCTCAAACCGGCCGCTTACCCACTCTGGACCTTGGTTTCCTTATTTGTAAGACGGGGGTGGTAGTAATACTCTTGTATCATTTTGGCTGGGTAGCTGGTATTGATTCATTTATTAGGGTGTCCGGCTCTTTGTGACAACTGCAATATCTTTAATTTCACCTTCATGGTCGTCTCACGCCGTGGCTGCTGTCTCTCTAGTTGTTACGTCTCCAGTCAACCAGAGCAGAGGTCCCTTCTCTTCAGCGGGAAGGGCTGGCAGGATAAAGCTGTCCCAAAGGCGCCCAGATGACTTTCCCTTATGTTTTATTGGCCGGATCTGGGTCACAAGACTCCTGATCTGCAAGGAAAGCTAGCACCGTCCTTTCCAGCTTCTGCTGAAGTGATTAAGGGAGCAGGGTTGGGAATGTTTTGGGATAAACCAACAGACAGGCTTGCCGTCTACTCCAGAGCAAATTCTAGAACGTTATACAGGGTAGGGTATAGGAGCTGACGCTGGGCGAGCGTTATTAGACCAGAACCAGTCTTGGATAACTGTTAGCTACCATTCCCCAAGAGCCTACTTCTCCCTTTGTAACCAACTTGTTCTCACTATAGTAGCTTTCAACTTGTGAGCCCACTTTCACTGATATTGGGCACTACGAAGCTGTTTGACTTCTTTCCTCTATAGTGTGCGTATTCTTCTTTCCAGCTAGCTTTGCTGCCATCTTCCCTGCTCCTCCTGTGGTCCTGCATTAACCTCCCATTCTGGAGTAAGGATCCTGGTAACTCTGGTGTCTGAATCACTAATGAATTCAAGTAACAGGCACCATGTGTGGAGTTCTGCTTCTGGGAGGCTTACGTGCAATCCCAAGGAGGGATCTCCCACCCCGGCTGCGCCTCATCGAGGAAACTGCTCCCCTAGGAAAGCAGCCACTCTGTCCTGTCCAGGCACAGTGGCCCCGCCCCCGCCACCCCCCAGATGGCTGGCTGGGGGATCTCTTCAGGAGGGAATTCTCAGGAGCTTCCCCCAGATCCTGGCTCCATTTACACGATCTTCCCTGGACCACGGCTGGTGTAATTCAATTATTTGATTGACTTTATATGGTGTGATGTTGGAAGAGGCAAAGAAACAACAGGTTTTTGGCTGCACCCTCTGGCCTGTTCTGTTCTGTTTTGTTGGCTTTAGGATTTCAAGCTGCTTTGTACCGCTGCCAGCTCCCTCCCTGGGTGTTGCTCACAAGAAGCATCCTGCTTTTCTTGTGCATATGTCCAAGGGACCCACTGGAAACGGGACTGGGACCTAATCCTACAGTTGCCACCATGTGGGTGGGGTTCAGAGGCCCCTTCAACAGCCTGCATGCTGCATAATGTCTTAGACGCTTAGCACTCAAGTGCTGTCTCCTTTTTCCTTTTTCCCCGGGAGAAGCGGTATTTGTTTGATCGGAATGGTCTTGGTACGTCTGGCAAGTCTGACACAAGTTAACCCAGCTTTGCCAACCGCGTCCCCTGACATCTTGGCATCACCAGTTTTCCTGGATGGGATTGTTCAGCCTCCTGTCAGCATCAGTTGCAGGCAGGTGTCTTCTTTATTCAGCAACTCACAGGCACTGCCGTTTCTTGCAAAGCCCTTGTCCTTTCATGGTTTTTCTTGACAGATTTACCCCTACCTTTGTCTTTCAGCTTGAACCGAAGTTGCAGAAGAACTCCCTGACATGGGGTCACTGGCTGTGGTGCAGTAGGTTAAGACTCCACCTGTGGTGCTGGCATCCCAAACGGGCAGCAGTTCAAGTCCCGGCTGCTCCTCTTCTGATCCAGCTCTCTGCTATGGCCTGAGAAAGCAGTAGAAGATGGTTCAGGCCCTTGGGCCCCTGTACCCGCGTGGGAGACCCAGAAGAAGCTCCTGGTTCTTGGCTTTGGATCAGCGCAGCTCTGGCTGTTGTGGCCATCTGGGGAGTGACCCAGCAGATGGAAGACCTCTCTCTTTCTCTCCCTCTCTCTGTCTGTAACTCTACCTCTTGTGTTCACACATTTTCCACACCTGACTGACCCGCTGGCCTCACCACATTGGGAACAGAACAGGGGCTCCCACAGGGACCCGGGGGGCCAAATTTCCACCGGCGTCTTTGCTTCCACTTCCACTGGCTGAAGCAGCACGGGTGGGACACAGGTGTGGGGGCTGCTTTGTGGCTGACACCTGGACTTAAAACCCAATCACGTTTACCCTCAGAAACAGTCTTGTTCTCGAACAGCTGGGAGCTCACGGTTCCCTCGCACAGCTGACCTTTCGCCCTGGCTGTACTTGAACATCACCTGAGTGTGTAGGTCCCTCCACCAGAGATCCCTGTGGTGGAATGAGAAGGCCATGCCAAGATGGCCGCTGACAATAGAGCCTGCCTGGCAACAGGGTGTGATTGGTTAGGGCATAGACCACCCCTTGACCAGATTGGCTGCCTTGGCTATTTAAGCTGCTGTACCAACTGAAATAAACGAGTCTGTGGGCTGCTTGCCTCAAGCCCGCTTTCACCTGACTCCCGGGGTCTATGTGGTGACTCCGCGCCTCTTGCCCCCACCACGCTCCTCCTCTCAGAACAAATCCACCTCAACAGATCCCGATTGACTTAGTCTAAGAAGGGGCCTAGGCGTAGGTTCCCCTGGAAATTCTAATGTGCAGGCAGAGTTGGGAAGCCTGAGCTTTTGTAGCAATCAGGCCCGGGGTAAGACCTGAGAGACCTTGAATGTGTGGAAGTGCTCCCCCTCAGGCTCGTGCAACTTGGCCCTGTTTGGGGCCAGCACATTAGGAACTTAGTCAACGCGGGATTCAGAGCTTTGGGTGGAGATGGGTTTTTAGTTTTTAAAAACTAAATTTTTTTTAGAAACTAAAGTTTTATTTGCTTGAAAGAGAGAGAGAGGGAGAACGAGATAAATCGAGACATTTTGCATCTGCGCCAAATGCCTACAATGGGCAGGGCTGGGCATGGGTGGAGCCATCACTTGCTGGTTACTAGGTGCATGACAGCAGGAAGCTCAATTGGAAGCCCAGAAGCTGGTGCTCAAATGACCCTGATAGGAGAGGTGGTCGTTCCAAACAATTTCTTGACCCCAGGACAGACACGGGGATTTCTTCGTTTCTTTCCTCCTGCTTCCCTTAAGGTCATCTCTCTTTTTAGATCCTCTCATCCCAAGCCTCTTTCCTGCTCTTTCTTTTCCCCTCATTTAGAGCACATCTTCTTCCCTGCTTCTTGTTCCTCCCTCCCTTCTTCCCCTCTCCTTCCTCTCCCCCTCCTCCCCTTCCTCTCCCCTCCCTTTGATAGCAGCAGGCTTTCCTCTCTTTCTTCTTGCATGCTGTGACCACTTCTGTTCGCCACATTCTCATCCCATTCACTAGCCCAGGCCTTTTCTCGTGCCTTGGATCTTTCTGGTCCTTGCCACCCCCCTTCCCTCCAGCATACCCACCTTTGCCCAGGAAGGCCAAGCAGCTCACCTGAAGACAATGGCCCTAAGGCTCTTCCCAGTGACTCTGCCTTGGTTCTGTCTGGCTCTCCAGCTCCTTTTTGTGAACCACTGCTTGGCCCTGGTTGACATCAAATGAATCTCCTAGGCAAGGAGGGTGGGGAGATGGCTGGTTCCGGAGGAGGAAATAAAGATGGGAGAGGACAGAAAGATTAGGCCGTCACTCACTCTTCTGCTCCCTGCAGCTACTTTGAGGAGTTCGGATGAACGTGGACGTTTTAAACCTGATGCACGGCAGTATGGGGAGGCAGGTTCTCATCCTGCCATCCCAGTCTCGTCTAGGCCGCCAAGCTGCCTGGTCTCATCTTCTGACCGTTTCTGCCCTCTGGGCTATCTCTAAAGATAAATAGTTCTGAGGCCAGTTCTGTGCAGCAGGTAAAAGCCCCCGTCTACGGTGTTGGCTTCCCATGTGGGCGCTAGTTTGAGTCCCAGCTGCTCTACTTCTGATCCAGCTCTCTGCTGGTGCATCTGGGAAAGCAGTGGAAGATGGCCCAGGCCCTTGGGCTCCTGCACCCATGTGAGAAACCTGGGAACAAGCTCTTGGCTCCTGGCTTTGGCCTGGCCCAGCCCTGGTTGTTGCAGCCATTTGGGGAGTGAACCAGTGGGTAGAAGACCTCTCTCTGTCTGCCTCTCCCATTCTCTCTGAAAACTCTGGCTTTCAAATAAATAAAATATATCTTTTTTTTTTTTAAAGAAAGGTGAACAGTTCTGCTACCTTTTCCCTGAGCCCCTTCCAGCCCCCCTGGCACTTCTGCCATGGGCAATCAGCCACTTTGGGTCACAAACAGGGAAGTCAGATCTGGGCCAGCCTCCCCCTTTCTTTGGTGGGAAAGCTCAGAGAAAGGAAAAAGCCCGGATCCCAGCAGGAGCAAGATGGATCCGCCAAGAGGTTTCCGTCCACACAGGCAGGAAAGGCAATGTCCTCGGGCATTTGTCCGAGTGGCCTGTGAGGATCTTGTGGGAGAGAACTGGGGTGCTCTTTGATCCAGTGCTGGCTGCTGCCACTCTGAGGCGTCGGTCTGTCCTCCTGTGCCCCACCTTTCTGTAGCCCAGTGGTGTAGGACACGGAGGCCCTGTCACAGGCCTCTATGCCACACAAGCAGCACAACCTGGGCATGCCTGTGAGCATGGCACCGGTCTTGAAGACCCAACCCTTAGTTCCAGTTGATGTGGGCATTAGCAGGTGTCTGCAAAGAGGCTGAGATTTCTCACAGCACACCTATGACAGCGAGGACAGAGGTGGCAGAGCCAGACGGCAGTCTCTGCACCCATCTCCCTCTGCAGGGGTGAGAAGGAGAAAAGCGATTGACTGCCTTTTGGACGTTGAGAGGTGTGGCCGAGAAGGGTTGCGCCTATTTGGCTGCAGGGTGCACAGCCCCTGTGTGCAGAAGCAATGTTAGGACCTGTGGTAATAGTAGTCCTGATTATTCTACATGCTGCAATCTTCGCTCATTTTTATGTGCACCGTATTTGAACCTGAGGATAAAAGCTCACTGCACAGCAAAGTTCTCATCCTCATATCACAAGAATTCCAAGGGTTAAGTGACTTGTGCGAAGTTTACGATGTTGGTCCTATCCTTAGAATGTCCTGCTGAAATGTCACACACTCTAGAGGCCGATCCTGCTGCTTTGGTAAGCACCACGTTGGGTATCCTAAGGTACCCAACCAGTGACAGAGACACGTAGAAGAAATAGCATTGTGCTGATTTGGAAGGCAGCAGAGTCAGGGCCAATACAAGCCTGGAACTTTCAGGATGCAAGTGGGAAGCACTTGGCACCCTGAGAGAACTTGCATTGTGTTTGGGCTGGGCTGCGTGTTGCAGGAGGGTGCCAGTAAGGCAAAAGAGGGAACCTCAGTGGTGTTTGCCAGATGTCGATTGGACCACAGGGTGTCCATGCAGTCAGCTTGGAGACTGTCAGGAGGAGGGGCATCTTGAAGGGACCGCTGTGGACTTTTGGGGAAGCCTGGACTTTCAATCACCGGGGCTAGAGTTTCAGTGAGAAATGCAGGAGGCAACGGGAAACCCAGGCTCTCACAAGAAGATGGTGAACAGCTAAGCCCTCTCTGCAGGGCAGGGTGGGGAACATTGGCACTAGATGCTCACGCAGCATTTAGATGCCAAGTATGACTTGTTTTCCAGTGGACCGTCATCTTCAGTGACATAGTGCTGGCTGTATTTTTCTGGGATGCCTATGGTAATGTCCCCTATTCCACATGCTGTTTTTTTAAACAGTGGAACAACTTTAACACTCCTCCCATGAACTTTATGTTCCCTCCCACCTTTGCATCTCAGCTGGTTTGTGACTGTGGCAGGAGTGATGCTCTACAACTTCTTTTTTTAAAAGATTTTATTTATTTATTTGAAAGGTGGAGTTACAGAGGCATAGGCAGAGAGAGACAGAGAGAAGAGGTCTTCCATCTACTCGTTCACTTCCCAAATGCCTGCAACAGCCATCCCTGGACTGATCCGAAGCCAGGAGCCTGGAGCTTCTTCCAGGTCTCCCAGGCAAGTGCAGGGACGCAAGAACTTGAGCCATCTTCCACTGCTTTCCCAGGCCATAGGAGAGAGCCTGATTGGAAGTGGAGCAGCCGGGACTTGAACTGGTGCCTATATGGGATGCCGGCACTACAGGCAGTGGCTTTACCCACTGTGCCATAGCGCCGGCCTGATGCTCTATGACTTCTTTTATTTATTTATTTTATTTATTTATTTTTTGACAGGCAGAGTGGACAGTGAGAGAGAGAGAGACAGAGAGAAAGGTCTTCCTTTTGCTATTGGTTCACCCTCCAATGGCTGCCACGGCCGGCGCATCGCGCTGATCTGAAGGCAGGAGCCAGGTGCTTATCCTGGTCTCCCATGGGGTGCAGGGCCCAAGCACTTGGGCCATCCTCCACTGCACTCCCGGGCCACAGCAGAGAGCTGGACTGGAAGAGGGGCAACCGGGACAGAATCCGGTGCCCCGACCGGGACTAGAACCCGGGGTGCCGGCGCCACAGGCAGAGGATTAGCCTAGTGAGCCACAACGCCGGCCGCTCTATGACTAATAAGATTGGGTCACAAAAGATACTGCAGTGTCTTTCTTGCTCGCTGAAATATCAGCACTGGTGTCCTGAACTGCCTCATGAACATTTCAACAGCCCTGAGATCACCAGGCTGGGAGGAACAAGCATGGCCTTGAAACATCTCAAACAGGGACACGTGTGGCCAGTGTCCAGCTGTTTTAGCTCCCACTGTGGGAGATATTCCTAGTCAGAACCACCCAGCCGAGTGCCTCCCAAATTCCTGATGCAGATCAAACATGAGAGGTAATAAAATTGTTGCATAGGTTTAGAGCTACTACTATTGGGAATGGTTTGCGGTGCAGCAAAAACTAAGACCACGGGGAAACCGAGTTCTCATGGACCAGGTTGTGCTGAGATCTGTGAAGAGCAGGTGCTGCCCATGTGAACAGCTGGGCTCATGGCATCTCCGTCGGAGGAGAAAGTCCCATCCAGCATTAAAAGGGTGGCATTTGGAGAATAAGTGCAAACTCATGAAGGTGCAGTTGGCTCACATCCGGGAGAGCAGGGTGTCCCCGTGGGAGGCAGAATAGATAATATCCAGAAGTGTAGGCTCCTTCAGCCCATGCAGTAGGCTGGTATGCACGAGCAGATCCTACGTGAAGCAATATGATGCTCTCATGAAGTATAATAAGGACTGAATAAGACAAGTCAGAGCACTCAGCGTGGGGCCTTGCACATGGGAAACACTCAACAAATACTAGGCTATTATTATTTTATTATTACAGACTCATTACTATTTTGTCTGCCAGTGTAGGTAGAGCCATGGTTCAGAGAAAGCTGATATTAAACCATAAACCAAAGCCATAGTGTGTGCACCTGAGCCTTTTCTCCTAACACTAGCAGTGCTACAGCTTCCAGGGATGAGCGCTTAGCCTAGCGCTGGGTAGGACAATTGCATCTCACAGGGGAGTGCCTTGGGTCCGTATCTGGCTCTGGGCTCCTGACTCCAGCTTTCTGCTAACATAGACCCTGGGAAGCAACAGTGATGGCTCAAGTAATTGGATTCTTGCCACCCACATGGGAGACCTGGATTGAGTTCCTGGTTCCCAACTCCAGCCCAACCCAGTTCCAGCTGGTGTGTGAACCAGCAGATGGGAGCTTCCTCTGTCTATCTGTCTTCCTCTGTCTCTATGCATCTTCGACAAAAGTAATGATAAAAAAAGAACTTACTGCTTCTAATTGACACCCCCCCCCCGCCCCGAGGTAAACAATGGCTTTCTCATTATCTGCAATTTTCAGCGGAAGAAACCACATTTACAGATGAAGTCCCCAAAATACACTGAAATCTAAATATCTTACAACCAGAAAGTAGCTAAATCAGAACTTAAATCCAACACCTCCAAATCCAAATTAGTCCTGCTTTCTCTATATTCTCCTCCATGTTAAGTATGTTTTAAAATTCTTATTTACTTTCATTTTAAAGAGACAGGGTAGAGGAGGGAGAGAGAGAGAGAGAGAGAGAGAGAGAGAGAGACAGAAATCCACTCTTTCATTCCCCAAATAGCTTTAACAGTCAGGGCTGGGCCAGTCTGAAGCCAGGTACATGGGACGTCCTCTGCTGCTTTCCCAGGCGCATTAGCAGGGAGCTGGATTGGAAGCATAGCAGCCAGCACTGGAACTGGTGCTCCTCTGTGGAAAGCCAGCTTTGCAGGTGGCAGTTTAGCTCGCTACAGGCAATGCTGGCCCCTATATCAGGTATCAATTAGACCAAAGATCCTCAGCTCCCTCCTGGCCAGAGACCAGAGCAGAGTTGAATGGGAGGTTGGTGACCAACCAGGTGGTCCCAGCTGTGCTAAACTGATGCCAGAAAGGCTGCTAATCTGACAGCATCGCTGCTTCCTTGCACTTTGCTTCTCCAAGAGGAAATCAGACAACTCTGAGGTGGGAGCAGTAGCTGGAGATAGAACCTGGTTTTGAAGTTGTCCACGTGTGAACCATACTCTTGCCCTCCACACAGAATATTAAAACGTGGCCATGTATGAGTCTCCTGCTCCAACTCCTTGTCATGTCGGCACCATGTGTCCATTCTGTAACCTGATGAACCAACTGTCTCTGAGTCTGGGCTAAAGCCCCAGTGCTGATGAAGGAGCAAAAGCTGGCCCTTGCCCTCCACTTCCACCAGCCCCTGCAGTCTATGGAAGCAGAAGATGCCGAGTCAGAGAAAGGACAACTGCTGGGAAGTGAGCCACGGGGACGAGGCTGTGACCTCTGCTCTCCCCTTGGCAAGGTCAGAACTGCTCTCAGGTGGGGTCCCTGCCCTGCCCTCCAAATTTTAGAGAGACTTCTCTGCGATCCCCATAGTACCCTGCTTCCTCTGTAGCCAGTGACCTGTGGGGTTCAGGGGAACATCTTCCTGGGGCCTGTGCCCTCTCCTCACCCAGCCTCACCATAGCGCAGGTGTCCACATTGCCCAAGTCCCCTTCTTGAGCCTGCGTAGGCCTGTGTGAGCTCTGTTCACACAGTGAGGACTGGGTGGTGGGCCTCAGACTTGAGCACGGTCCAGAGACAACAGCATGGGGGTGGCTGTGGGTAGATGTCGGATATGCAGTCTGGGAGGTCACGTGTCTGTGATGGTGTAGGATGGAGGTTGGGGTGGGAAGAGAAGCAGAGTGGCCTTGGCTCAGGGTCAGAGTCGCTCCCATCCAAATTCCAAGGAGACAGAATCTGAAATTCAACTGACCTTCCAGGACATCGTGAAAGTATCTTTGTCAAGGTAAATAGCATGCTAGAATGCACTTTATGTAACAGATTTTTAGACTTGATTGTTAACTTTCAAATCTTTTGATACTTGGCCGATGGGCCTCTGTTTGGCTCTTGTCCTGGGTGCCGTGGTGTTGGAGGTAGGCAAGTCCCTCCTGGAGCTCGGGGGTGCTGCAAGAAGCAGGACAGGACTCTCACCCCTGGAAAGATGGCTGTGAACTGCAGAAGAGCAGAGGCTTGCCCAATGCCTTTGCAGAAATGTGCACGGGTCCCTGGGAGTTCAGGGGGTGGATGTTAATTTAAACCCCGGAGCTGGCCTGTCCAGGGCACTCTTATGGTGGGAAACAAGTTGCAATAACAGAACAAGTCAGGTGTGAAACAAGTTGTAATAACAGAATGTGGTGGGGTGAGACAGGGGATGGCTGTGACCAGCCTGCTACCTGACATTTGGTGTGGCAAGAATTTGTGAACTACCTAGGGGCCAAACTTCTCTGAGGGCACAAAGGGTCAAGGTGAAGTGCTTGGGCACTTCAGAATGTTCTCCAACCATATCACGGCATTGTATGGAGAGGAGGCTTCCTATATGGAGCCCTCCACAATTGGAGGGCACGGGCAGCATTCAAGTGCCTTCAACATAGCGACCAGCCTTGTCAAGAGATTACCTTTAAGAGTGCCACCAAGAGAACAGTCCAAGTGCCTTCTGGTCCCCTATCTCTCTCCACTGATCCAGAAAGAGAAGTAGAGAGGAAGAGTTGTGATCAGTAAGAAAAATGGGAAGAGCGACTCTGTTCACCTCGTCACTCCCGACCCAGTGGAGTCAGGCCTTAGTCACAGGAAGAAAGAAACTTCAAAATGGGGAGAGAGAGAAGTTGTATTTGTTTGTTTGTTTGTTTGTTTATTAGAGAGAGAGAGGGAGGGAGCACTCCTATCTGTTGGTTCACTCCCCAGATGCCTCCAGTGTCCAGGGCTGGGTTGGGGGCTAAAGCCAGGAGTCAGAAAGTCATGCCAGGTCTCCCACATTGAGTGGCAAGAACCCAAGCATTGAGCCATCACCACTGCTTCCCCGGTCTGCATTAGCCAGAAACTGGAGTTAGGAGCCAGAGCTGGGAATCAAACCCAGCACAGCAATGTGGACGCAGATGTATTCATGGCAAGGCTAAATTCCCACTCCCCGGAGTGAGAGAGAAGTTTTTTGTTGTTGTTTTTTTTTGTTTTTTAATTTGACAGGCAGAGTTAGACAGTGAAAGAGAAAGACAGAAAGAAAGGTCTTCCTTCCATTGGTTCACCTCCCAAATGGCTGCTACGGCTGGCGTGCTGCACCAATTTGAAGCCAGGAGCCAGGTGCTTCCTCTTGGTCTCCCATGGGGGTGCAGGGCCCAAGCACTTGGGCCATCCTCCACCACCTTCCCGGGCCACAGCAGAGGGGTGGACTGGAAAAGGGGCAGCCGGGACTAGAACCCAGTGCCCAGATGCCGGCGCCACAGGCAGAGGATTAGCCAAGCGAGCCATGGTGTCGCCCTAGATGAGATTTCTTAATACCTGAAAGCTCTTAGTTACAAGAATGGGACTTGTTCATATAAGTGGAGACATCCCAGAAAACTCTAGAGTGAGTCCTCAAGTTGGACTTGAGCATCCATTTGCAAGGAAAATGGGTGTTGTTCTGAGAACTGGCCCTTGGGTATGCGTCTGCTCTGTAAGATGAGAAGGAGGGTACCTATGCCCAGGCTTAGGTGGATCGCAGCGAGTAAGTGCCCATGAGCAGGTGCTCAACAGGTACCTGTTTCCTGTCCCTTTCTCTGTCAGGCAGTGAAGGCACTGGTGTGGCTGAAACTGAGAAATGGGAAAACCCTGCTTAGCATGTGAGTGAGGCCTGTGCCAGTCTCCCCAGCCTTTCTGGTACGGTTCCCTGTTGGTGACTGTTGTACTGAGACCTCGCGTCTTTGGGTGGTGAGGCTTCTGTTCTGTTGTGTCTCCAGGATGAGGCTTTCTGCTCAGACTGAAAAGGGCAAAGGTTGCTGGCTCTGCCCCTTCTAAACCCTGTGTCCAGGAATAATGACTTCACAATGGCTGGACAAGCAGTATGTCATTCCCTGATCAGTGTGTATTGACGTATAACTTATTCAAGCATGATGATTCGTGTAGCCAAGGGCACCTGTGCAACCAGCTCTAGAACAATGGGCTCCTTGATTCCACTCAAGTCTTAGGAAGGATAGAGTTTGCCAGACTTAAGGCTCACTGATGCCAACCCAGAAGTTCACGGATCCTCTTTAGGAGTAGGTTGTGCCTTTGGGCCAAGAGAAGGGAGGGAATTTGCCTCTATTTTCTTTGCTACTTAGTACTTTACATTAAAAAACACCTCTCTCCTCTTTGAGCAGACAGACAAGTGTTTTCCTGAGGAAGGGTTCATGGTAATTAGGCCAGCAACCAAATTGCATGACTCAAATTCCTTTGGGTGCTCTCTTCCAGCCCACTCCGTCTCACCACTTCTCCCTTGTGCTTGCCTGTGTGCTGGCTTGGCTCAGGAGAAGGTGAGACGCTGAAATAAAAAAAAACAATGGAGAAGTCTCACAGGGGCCCTGTGACATCAGAGTCACTTGATGCCCAAGTGGAAGAGTGGGTGTGAGGAGCGATGAGATGGTTCTGAGATCTCCCCTGGCTGTATTCTTGTCCCCAAGCTCAGTGTTAGGCTGAACTCTAGCCTATTGTGAGAAGGTTCCCATCAGTCCTGGCTGGCACCCAACGCCTCCTAATGGAGGTTCCTTGGTAGTTCTTGGTCACTGGCAGACACAAAACCTTAGCTTGTGCCATGAGTCTTCTCATCAGTCTTACCTAGGGGATAGCTTTGATTGATCAACTGTTTGGTGGCCAGATGGCAATGAGACCCTGGTGCATCAGACATGTGATCCCTCCTCTTCCCCAACTCAGCTCTCCCTGAGTTTAAGTAGCTGCCACTCTGTAAGGGAGTATGTTGGCTGTGGCTCAGGGCGAGTCTTCTGGGAACCACAGCCCTGAATGGTGGTATTGTCGCACTTGAATACCTCCAAGGAGCTGTCTGAAATAGAAGAAGAGATAAAGCTGAGATGTGAAGGTTTCCAACAAGAGCTATTACAGCAGAATTTCCTGACTCAGCACTTGTTGACATTTTTTGGAGATTTTGCATAGACAACATAAGGTTACTCTTTTTTGTATGTGGTTCTTTGTGTGTTTTCTTGTTCAGTTTTTTAAAAGCATATTGGTTTTCATTGTTGAGATATTTGTGCAATCCAGTGGACCAGGCAATGCCAGTCAGTCACCATTCGTTCTCGGCACTGGAGGAAGCCTGGGCACAGGCACTGCCTCTGCTGAGGTTCCACTCACTCACCCTCATCTAACACAGCGCGGGTTCTCCAGCAGCTCCCAGTATTGGGGCTTTTCTGTCTCACTTCTATGATGCTCTGTTTTACTTGCCTATGTGTCATGTGGCTGTTGACTTCTGTTGCGGGGGTTGAACCGTGGGTTCCCGCAGTTCATAGACTGAAGTCCAGATCCTCAGTACCTCAGAATGTGACTGTGTTTGGAAAGAGGAACTTACAGAGGTAACTAAGTTAAAATGAGGTCATAAAGGTGAGCCCTAATCTAATACCACTGGTGTCCTCATGAAAAAGGGGAAATTTGGAGACAAAGGGAGCAGAGATTGGGGTGATGCTTCTAACATGGCAGGGATGTCAAAGACTGCATAAACTTTGCATGTCAGATATGGCAATTTAGCAACAGAAGCAAGAAGGTCATTCTCACTGTGCCCTCTCCTTTCCTTCCTAGATCATAAGACCTAGAAGGAGTTTTTGTTCCTTCCCCTGAGGTAGCTCATACGGCTCTCCATTGAGGGGTGCCTTCCCTAAACCCGCAGAAAAGAATGTGCTTATCACTGAGCACACAGGACAGAGACAGAGCTGAACAAACCAACTTTGCTAAGTTCCCCCCAGTTGATTACCTTTGTCCAATCATGCATCTCAAGGACTGCCATTTCATCAAGCTTAACATAAAAATATACAGATTTTCCTGTCTTTGAGCCATCATTTCCAAAGGCTCTGGTGTTATATAAAACCTGCTTTTCTTTTGATGATCTGTCTTTTATTATAGGGACCTCAATCATGAACCTAAGATGGGAAGAAGCATGTCTTTTCCCCTGCAGACTTCCAGCCATTCTAAGCTAGGCAGTTCCTATGGTTTAAGACACCCAATCTATGTGGCAATGTTACAATAGTTCTGCCAAGTGAATCTGAGGATACTTCAAACCTCACGGAAAGCAGAATTAAAAGATATACTTATTGTAGAGCAGGAAAGTTTTGAAATCTATGGGTAGTTTTTCATATGTACATTTTCTGTGGGCTTTATGGAATATGTTGCATACAATTTTGTATTGTTTGTTTTTCTCTGTCTTCATGTGTGTGGTTTCTTCTCTTGCCCCTTCCTGGATAACCTCTTATTATATCCTATTGGATTGGACCATGCCTGCACACATCAGGTATCTCATAGCTTTCCCATTTGATCTTTACCTTTTTATGCTTTTGTTTCAGCATTTATGAAATGGGAATAACAATAGTAGTACTGTCTTCATGGAATAAATGAAAGAATCGAAGTAGACGATGCACCTAGAATCATTCCTCCCTTAAACAACAGAAGTTCAAGGTCACTGTGCCTAACCCTGGTATGGAATCTTCAAGTAAATGGAGTATCTGCTCTGGGCATGCCTCGTGCTGCTAATACGGACGGAATGAATGCCAAATTACTGTAAGACATCATTCCCGTGCAGCCTTCTCAGACCTGAGAATTTGTAATCTAACTGGGGGCATGAAACATTCATAGGAAACAGCTCACAGTGCCAGGCTTTGTGCGATTGCAGGACCACAGGTTCTGGTGCTGGTTCGGTTAAGCAGTCTCAATCCTGGCAGCACAGGAAACTCTAAAATACTGCTTTGGAAGCAGACCGTTGCCTGGGACACTTTCTGAGACAACTAAAACAAAATTTCTGGATGTTGAGTTAATTGGTAAACCTCTTTGTGCTCCAATTTCCTCATCTGTGAAATTAGGGCAATATTTGTGTCTACCTCAAAGAGTTGTTAGAGGAATGAAATGTGTTAATGTGTGTAAATACTTGTAATAGTGCTTGGCACAGGGTAAGCACTCAAGAAATGTGAACTCTTATTGGTGAACAAATATTCAGATGTGACTACCTTGTACACTCTGCCTCAGCTTTACAGGTTTTTTTTTTTTTTTTTTTTTTTTTTTTTTTTTTTGGACAGGCAGAGTGGACAGTGAGAGAGAGAGAGAGAAAGGTTTTCCTTTGCTGTTGGTTCACCCTCCAATGGCCGGCGCTGCTGGTGCACCGCGCTGATCCGAAGGCAGGAGCCAGGTACTTCTCCTGGTCTCCTATGCGGGTGCAGGGTCCAAGCACTTGGGCCATCCTCCACTGCACTCCCTGGCCACAGCAGAGAGCTGGCCTGGAAGAGGGGCAACCGGGACAGAATCCGGCGCCCCGACTGGGACTAGAACCCGGTGTGCCGGCGCCGCAAGGCAGAGGATTAGCCTATTGAGCCGTGGCGCCAGGTTCTTTGATTCCTCTTCCCTTGAGAACCTCTGAGAATAGCCTTCTGTATGATCTGTTTCCAGAAAAGGCCTTGGCAGATTTAAAGTACTTAAAACCAGCACTCCTTGTTGGGCGTTACAGGAAGCCTTGGTTCATAAGTGGCTAACTAGATGCACAAAATTTAGAGCCCTTTTCAGCATATTGCAGTCAACGACTCCAAAATTAATGTTGTAAAAATTAGGTGGGGGCTGGTGCTGTGGCATAGTGGGTAAAGCCACTACCTACAGTGCTGACATACCATATGGGTGCTGGTTCGAGTCCTGGCTGCTCTACTTCCAATCCAGCTCTCTGCTATGGCCTGGCCTGGGAAAGCAGTAGAGGATGGCCCATATCCTTGTGTCTCTGCACTCACATGGGAGACCCGGAAGAAGCTCCTGGCTCCTGGCTTTGGATCAGCGCAGCTCCGACTTTTGCGGCCATTTAGGGAGTGAACCAGCAGATGGAAGACCTCTCTCTCTCTCTGCCTCTGCCTCTCTGTAATTCTGCCTTTCAGCTAAATAAATAAATAAATAAATATTTAAAACAAAACAAAACAAAACAGAGAGATAGAGAGAGAGAGAGAGAAATCAGGTGGATACTAGGCTGGCCAGATCCATGGAGGAGGGGCAAGTGAATTCTTTACAGATTTAGGAGGAAAAGTGATCCCATAGCCTAAATAGTTAGGCTATGAATGATTTAGGATATTAATGAAAACTGGCCTTTGCTAGGTTCTAGGCCTTCTTTTTTAGTTTATGCTCGAATCATATGAATAGTTGCTCCAGTATCAGTGAGGAATGAAGGCAGAGAGAAGTTAAGCAACTTGCCTGGGGTCTTGCATCTGGGAGGAAGTAGAGAGAGGATTTGAGCACAGGTCTGTCTCCAGATGTACTGTCCTAACCACAGCGTACAGGCCCTGCACCTTTGTGGGCACTGCTGTGAGTGAATCTATGGACTGGTCACCTCCAGGTCCACTCCTTTCCTTCATCCACTCCTCTTTCATCTGGTTAGTTTCTGTTTCCATCATCTCTTGATCCACTGAATACCTGATACCAACACTAGACAGAAGAGAAGGACAGCAGTGTATGTGTCAGAGACACTCAGCCCAGAACACCTCGTGCCAGGTGGGCATACTTGGTTTTGTTCTTGGGTTCAGTGTCAACAAACAGAAAGAGGCAAGTGTTGTAGGATCAAAAGGGTGGGTATCTTTTGTTTCTCAAGGGAGGATGTGATTGGTTCCTGTGAATAATTCCATGAGCTGGCAGAGCACTGAAACCAATACCCAGGAATGAGCAGCAACTGAACCTGGTCTCTGAGTAGTAGGGTTGTTTAACAAGAGGACTTTGTCTTGAGGGGCCGTGTGGGGCGGGGAGCTTGCAGCCACACCGTTTGAGACCCGCTGTGTTTTGCCAGCTGTCAAAGCAGCACACAATATTGAAGCTTAAGTTGAGGACTTACATCGTGCTTTCTTCTTTTGTCCCCATCTTGTCTTCTCTTCCTGTCTCCCTTTTCTCTCCCCTCCTGAGAAGCAATAGATTCAAGGTCGAAGGCAAAACACTGGACTCAGATTCTGCTTTGCCCCTTTGCAGCTGAATACCAGTCTCGGTGAGGGTCTCAAGATCTCTCGGGCTCAGCTTTGTTTTTGCTATAAATCATAAAGGAAGAGTCCCTTTCCAAACACATCTGTTTAGAGCTCTAAATGAAAAGCACTTTTATCCCCGTGGGAAATATTCAGCAAACATCAGCCATGCTCTGGTAGGCAGCTTAGCTCTGTGGTGACACTTGGGGCCAAAGGATGGCTCCAGGTGGCTGGGGCTTGGGGTCCATCTGAGGATGATTAAGTTGAAAGGGAAAGGACTGAGTGCTTAAAAACTTGGCCTCAATACAACTGCAGCTGAAGTATCTTCTTTGTCAGGAATCTCAAGGGCTCAGGCCAGCACAACCTGTGCATTCATGTTTTTGAAAAAAAAAAAAAATGCAGCAACAATAGCTGCTTGGACCTGCATGTTCCTCCTTGTCTCCAGTGTTGGCCTGTGCCAGTGTAATCGACTGCTCGTGTTTCAGCTGGTAACTTGGAAACTGTGCTCAGGATCCATGGTATGCATTTTGGTTGGAACTCATGTCCCTTAGTGATATTAGGTGAGAAGGGAGAAAAGGAAAGCCATGTGACATGGACAAGTGACAGGCAAGTCTCTAAACGTTGGCAGGAGGGGATTGAGTGAACGTGATAACTTGAAAGAGGATACTGCTCTACTTTGTCCTTCTTTTCTTCACTCTCTGAGTTCATATTTCTGAGGCTTTTAATTTACAAAACTTAAACAAGAAGGTATATTAATCTTTTTTAAAGATTTATTTATTTGAAAGACAGAGTAACAGAGAGTTGTAGAGCCAGAAAGAGAGAGAGAGGTCTTCCATCCAGTGGAAAGAGGTCTTCCATCTGCTGGTTCACTCCCCAAATGGCCGTGACAGCCGAAGCTGAGCTGATCCAAAGCCAGGAGCCAGTAACTTCTTCCAGGTCTCCCACATGGGTGCAGGGGCCCACTGGTTCAGGGCTGGATCAGGAGTAGAGCAGCCAGGATGCAAACCGGCGCCCATCCGGGATGCTGGCACTGCAGGCCAGGGCTTTAACCCACTGTCCCACAGTGTTGGCCTCCCTCCGAAAGCATATTAATCTTTTAATACAATCTTTAATAAGCTTTTAATTATATTTTCCTTGAACATTTAAAAAAAGATTTATATATTTATTTGAAAGGCAGAGTTATAGAATGGCAGAGGCAGAGAGAGAGAGAGAGATCTTCCATCTGCTGGTTCATTCCCCAGATGGCTGCAATGACTGGAGCTGAGCTGATGTGAAGCCGGGAGCCAGGAGCTTCCTCCAGGTATCCCACGTGGGTGCAGGGGTCCAAGGATTTTCCTAGGCCAAAGCAGAGAGCTGGAGTGAAAGAGGAGCAGCCAGGACTCAAACCGGAGCCCATAGGGGATACCGGCACTGCAGGCAGTGGCTTTATCCGCTATGCCACAGCGCTGGGCCAGAAAGACTATTAATCTTAAATGCTGCCCATTAATCACCACTTCCAGCCCAGTGGTGAGAGATGGACGACTCACTTCCACAGCTGATTCTCAGTAATGGCAGGTCAGGGTTTGCCCTCACACTTCCCCTCCCATCTAGCTAATGGAGAAAGCTCCCCCTTAGGAAGTGCTCATCCTGGAGCAATTTTTCAAGGGAAAATTGCAGACAGGAATAGCCACTGACATTAACCTATTTCTCTTAGGGAAGCCAGGTTCAGCAGTGCGGCATGGTGATTATAAACACACTCCCTACCTTTGAGAGTTGTCACAGGACTGAAGAAGTGACTCAAGCACTTCCTTCAGAGGGTGGCCTATAAACAGGTCTAGCAATCAGTAGTGAATATTCACAACACCCTTTCAGAGTGCCCAACACTGGGCTGAGTTCTTCGCTGTTGCTACTGTTTGGTCTACAGCATCTTTTATGGTACAGGTGCCATCACCTCCCCCTGGTTTACAGACAGGAAAATCAAATTGCTAAGTGACCTGCTCAAAGTCACACAGCTCATAAGAGACAGAACCGAGTTGGCCCCGTGGAACCCCTGACTCGGAAGCAGATTTACAAAAGTCTCCATGCGTGGTGGGAGGTAAAACAACTTACCCCCAAGAGTGGAGCCTGCTGCTGTGCAGTGACGCATGGGTTTCAGCCCTCTGGCCACTGGAGTCCCTGAAAGGAAGTCGCGTGACTGCGCCAGGAGGAAATGAGTCAGCCTGCTCACTGCTTGACCTACACCCACGGTCTTCCTTAGACACTCAGAATGCCACAGCGTTGGTAGTGAGGGTGAGCAGTTGCTTCTCGCCCTGCACACAGCGTTCCAGGGCTTAAGAATTTTCAAGAGTTGCCCTTGCCAGCCCTGGCAAGCTTCATCTCACGCGCCACTCAGCAGGACGTCTGCCCCCAAGTCCCTGTCGGTGCTGAGCTCTGGTGGTGGAGCCATGAGGAGCTGCAGCACTGGCTGCCTGCTCCACAGAGGGGCGTGGCCAGATGCGGATGCCCTGGGGGATCCGAGGAAGATTCCAGAAGCTGAGGTGGGAGGTAGCACAGAGGAACTGCTCGCAAAGTCTGGGTATACTTTGAGAAGTCACAGGCAAGTTTATTTTCATAGGTTGGAGAGAACACTGCCGTCTAAGAATGTCGGCAGAGAGGTGAGGCTCTGTAGCAGTCACCACAGAATGGCAGAGCCCAGGAAAAATCCCAATGGGTTGGAACGCCCACTTTGGTGACTCCTAAGGTAGGCTCTGGTGCCACTGCCAGCCATTCTGTCTCCAGGCAGTTGCATGTGGCTGAGGCTGCAGCAGACAGCATGTTCAGGAACACCTTAATGATGTCAGGATGCTTTTCATTGCTCATCTATCAGTTAACAGCTCAGATTTGTCATGTGCTACCCGCGCGCTCCCTTTAGCGTGGACAATGCATTCTTTCAACAGCGAGCGGCTCAGTGGGACAAGCCCTGCTGAAAGCAAAGCGGTGGTGCCTGCAGCCTGCCCCTCTGGGGAGGAGGGGGGTGAGGGGCAGGTGGAGACCAGATGCCTGGTCAGGGCCGAGCTGGGGGATGAGCGCATGGAATGGCCACTTCTGCTTCCACTTACTCATTTCTCTGTGCTGAAAGGTGTCATATAAATGCTAAATAGAACAGAGAGGGATGGGCCTATGTATTTGCATTTTGTCTAGTGTAAGCAGATGCAGAGAGAAAAGCAGCTTAGCCCCCACTGTTCACCTGCCCCCACCAGGCCTGACCCTTTAGTTTGTTTTGACATCGTCCACATCAGTTCTGCTCCAGCTCTGCAGGAGGACATGGGATGGGGCACCAAAGGGTGCATGCATTCTGTCCTTGGTGGGTCTCCAAACCTTGCTGGGGAGACCAGTTGAACCACAGGAACCAACTGAGAACAACACAAGTCAGCTTGTGGCTACATGGTAAGTGATGGGGAAGAGAAGAAGGGCTGGGCTGGAGGAGTTCAGTGAGGAGAGTGCCAGGCGTGGACGGGCAGGAAGTCTTCCTAAGGGAAAGGGAGCCCTGGCCTTGCCTGGGAAGCTTGGCCGGGGTAGAGACGCAGATCCCGCCTAAGCCCCTTGGCAGGACCCTCACGGCTGCCAGTCTTCTGCCAACGCCCTCTCCTCCTTGGATGGTAGGGGCCCCTCTGCATTTCAGTCTGGGCTTACATGGCATGCTTCCGGGAGCTCTTCCTGGACAATTCCAAGAAGCAGCCCTCTCCACCGCATTGTTATCTGTCAGGGGATCCTAATTTTCACTCCCTTCACGTAACACAACATGCAGTTAGATATTTGCTTGTTTCTGTTCTGCAGTGCTGTGATCGCCACGGAGGCAGCAGTCCTGTCCACCTGTCGAGTTCATCGTTGTTGCCCAGACAAGCATGCTGCCTAGAGCCTTGCAGGCACTCAATACGTACTTGTTGAATGCGTGACGTTTGAGGAAAACCTCATTTAGAAAATGTATCTGTTAGCCAATTGAATCCGAGTTCTCCTTTTATAATCCAGGAAGAAAATCTACAGATTCCATAAATGTGGCACAGGGCGGAATGTCTCTGAGGAAGAAGTATTTTCATTGAAACATACAACCACAATCAAGAAAGGAAAGCAGAGCAACTTACATAAGCATGCCGGTCAAGTCTGCATGTTAAAAAAATGGAATGAAAAGAAGTAAAAATTGATTAGCAATTGCAATGGGACCTTGTATAAGCATGACTGGCTATTATACATAGTATGTTTAAGCCATTTCTGCATTGGATCCTGTCCAAGGTGGTTTATTAGTGGAGGAAGCGGGAGAATCTTGTTCTGCACACAGCTTTACCTAAAACGTGATCCACACACAGGGATCCAGAGGACGGTCGCACAGGGAGGGCCCACAGTGGCTTTAAGTAGGAAAGTGAATTTCTCATTTCATCCTCTCTTGAAGTTCTTGTTTAGAATGAGTGAATGGCTTGGATCATTCTCCTTTTGAAAACAAATTGCTTAAAATAACATGCCAGTGTTATTACGGGAGAGAGTCGTATTTTAAAAAGTAAATATATGCGAGTACAGAGTTGATCAGCTTTTTAGTCTAATTTAATCTGATTAATATGTAACTTTAATTATGGAAATTAGAGGCTACAAATAAGAAATATCCTCAGCTTTCCTTGAAGGAATAAAAGTGAGCTCTCTTCACTTCTGTAGAATTTCGTTTGGGAAAGGACGGGATGTCATGGAGACAGTGATTTCCTAATGCTGCCCCAGCACAATCCGTATCTTGATAGCTGCATTTTATGCAGCCGCACTAGCAGAACCAGAGTGCCAACACGTGTTAGAAATTGCTTCTCCCCACTTCCTCACCTTCACCTTCCACTGGACATGAATAATAAGGCTGGTGGTCAGAGTTATAGAGCATTTTCACATGCCGGCCGATGCTCTTCTCCCCAGTGGGAAGAACGGGCCACAAAGGAAGCAGTACCTTTCTCTGAAGGGACTATGGCCTTTTCTAAATAAGATCAGAGTTGGTGAACTCAAGAGGTTTCCATCCTTGGCAGCTCATGACAAGAGCCTCGAGTGATTACTGACGTCATAAATAAGAGTGTCAATTGTTAAATCAACAACGGGAGTCACTGTGCACCCCCCCCCCCGCCATGTAGGACCTCTGCCCTTAGTGTGTAGTACTCTATACTTTGTGTGTCTGTTAAAATCTTTACTTAATATATACTAAGTTGATCTTCTGTATATAAAGATAATTGAAAATGAATCGATGAAGAATGGGATGGGAGAGGGAGTGGGAGATGGGATGGTTGCGGGTGGGAGGGAGGTTATGGGGGGGGAAAGCTGCTATAATTCGAAAGTTGTACTTTGGAAATTTATATTAAATAAAAGTTGAAAAGAAAAAAAATATTGACCAACAATAATGGCTTGATTCCTAACCGTTATGGCTGGGTTCAGTGATGGCCAATGCTGAACTGCATGAGATACCAGTTTCTGGGAGCTCCCCATCTCCCCACTCCCCTGTCTGCTAGCCTAATCTGGATTCTTAAGCAGAGGGGAGAGAGTTGCTACAATCAAATTCAGGATTCCTGCAGGAATTCACTTCTTTTCTGCCCTTCTGTGTTTCAGGGCATTGTATATGCAGGAGATGTTGGTCTGTCCTCACATTCTAACTGTGTTGGAGGGAACCTTTCCCCAGAACCAGAATCTAGACCATGTGTATATACACACAGCCAAACCCTGCAAGTGCTGTAGGCTACAGATCATTGCACATAATGTGGGTGTAATCATTGACGAAAAACAATACTGTCTTAGATTTGCTTCATTTCCTAAACTACTGAACTGATTTTTTCCCATATTCTTTATGTACATGTGTTATCAAAAACTGGGGTACTTAGTCAATTAGTAGGAGTGATGATTATGAGTGATGGGCTGCTGTTGTTATTTACTCAGAAAATGTCATAAAATGGGTGTTAGTACTGGCTACTGAGCTGTTAGTACTACTCCTGTCATCTGTTTGGATGCAGGACCTGAGTCTCATTCCTTATAATTTACTGTCTTTAGCATTTACTCTGCTGCTGCAGAGGAATGCTCTCTGCATAGCTAGACCCTGCCAGTGCCAGAGGAATCACTGACTTGGAAATCAAAAGATCAATTTGCCTTCTAGCCTACCCTCCTGAAGAGCTGCCAGCACCTGCTATACTGTTAGATGTTTAAATTAATTACTTATTTTTAATTTTATTTGATAGGTAGAGAGAAAGGGAGAGAGAAGGAGAAAGAGACAGAGGCAGAGAGAGTCTTCCATCCACTGGTTCATTCCCCAAATGCCACAGTAGCCAGGTCTGGGCCAGTTCAAAGCTGGGAGCCAGGAACTCAACCTGAGTCTCTCACATGGGTGGCAGGAGCCCAAGTATCTGAGTCAATCCTGGGGTGTGCATTAGCAGGAAGCTAGAGCTGGAAGTAGAACTGGGACTCCAACCACTCTGGGACTCCAGGCATTCTGATATAGAATGAGGTTGTATCGAGCAGTATCTTTTTTCTCTTGTGCCAAATACCCACCCCAGCACTTCCCAAATTTTTAGGATTGTTATTAGCATCGGGACAACAGGAATGATATGAGTAGATAGAAAGCACCAGGCTCAGAAATGTGGTATTTTTAAGCATTAAACTAAAAAACTATAAAGAATAGAAAAACAAATCAAAATGAATTAGCACGGAAGACTGAGAAACACCTCAGTGCACATGTGGTGCTTGGTGCTGCATGCTGAAATTGAGACTAAAGCATCAAAGAGGAAAAGGTAATTGATCAAACTAATGATGTTGAAATAATTTCCAAGGAGGATAACATCACTAAATTCCTTCCTCATATCACACACAAAAATAAACATGAAAAATAAAATTATAAAGAAATGAGAACAGAGTATAGAATTTCCTCACTACCTCAAGTGAGAAGATCTCTTTAAAGCATCAAAGAGCAAATTCTAGAAATAAGGATTCATAGATTTTATTATATTGAATGAAGAACTTCTGTGTGAGCAGACAGGAGAAATGGGAGCAAGGGAGAGTGGGGAGAACTTGCATCCGATAGATAGGCAAAGGATTCCTGTCCAAATTATGTAAAGAAAACGAAGTATATAAATGACAAAAGAAGCTACTGACAAATGAGCCAAGAGCAGAGAAAGGCAACTCAGACAAGAGTAATCTAAAACTAAATGGTGAATAAACATTTTTAAAACTCTCTTTTAGTAACCAGTAAAATGAAATAAAGTCAAATAGATTACAAAATCCAGAAGTTTGATGGTGCAAAATGTTAGTGGGGAATTTGAGTTCACATTAGTTTATTAGTACACAACTTTAGTCTACTCTCAAGAGTAACCAGTAGTTTTTTTTTTAATTTTTATTTATTTTTTTATTTTTTGACAAGCAGAGTGGACAGTGAGAGAGAGAGAGACAGAGAGAAAGGTCTTCCTTTGCCGTTGGTTCACCCTCCAATGGCCGCCGCGGCCAGTGCGCTGCGGCCGGCGCACCGCGCTGATCCGATGGCAGGAGCCAGGTACTTCTCCTGGTCTCCCATGGGGTGCAGGGCCCAAGCACTTGGGCCATCCTCCACTGCACTCCCTGGCCACAGCAGAGAGCTGGCCTGGAAGAGGGGCAACCGGGACAGAATCCGGCGCCCCGACCGGGACTAGAACCTGGTGTGCGGGTGCCACAAGGCGGAGGATTAGCCTAGTAAGCCGCGGCGCCGGCACCAGTAGTTTTTGGTACCCTCTTTGATGTGTATCACCTACAACTCAGCATTTCTACTTCTAGTTTCTTATGTTTGTAGAGGTGAACTTACAAAAAAAGTCTTGTCAATATGGAACAGGAATGATTTTAAAAATATTTAGCCATCAAATATAGTACAGGCAATAACTAATCAGAACACATGGTGGCCATGGAGTTGGGCAGGGCCTAAGGGGTCGGATAGGGCTCTGTGGACAATATCTCAATAATAGGTATGGCTGTCCAGGCCAGGATGACAAAGCTGGGCCTGGGTAGCAGAGAGTAGAAGTCAGGGGCAGGGCCTCTGGATTCAGATCTTTTGTGGTTGAATTCTGGCTCCGCTGCTGGAGAGCTGTGGACCGTTGTGTTTTTTCCTAATAGTTTTCCACTTTAGCTTCTTCATCATGTCCAACAGGGATTATAACACTGCCTTCCTCATAGATGTGTTATGAAGATTGAGATAATACGTAAGAAGCTCCTAGATATTCCCACATATATGGTAAACACTGAGTATATGTTCTAGGAAAATGGAAATGGATAAATAAAATATACAATATATGCATGTGAAATAGAATTTCCTAGAGCAATTAGAATAAATGAGCTCTGTGCATTGACTTGGATCAAGTTAAAAAAAAAGTTGAGTGGAAAAAACTGCAAAATAACAACTTATGGCATTTATGAAGGCATACACACAAGAAATTAAAACATGTACGTGGAGGACACTCATTGGATTCAGGACATGGATTATGTCTAGGAAGGGAGAGGAATGGGACTGAGGAAGGGTACAAAATGGGTGTAAACATTTTATTGATTATTAAATATTATTCATTGATTGATTTAAAAGGCTGGTTGTCTGTCAGAGGGAGGGAGAAACACTCAGAGAAAGACATCCCTTTTGTCTACTGGTTCACTCTCCAAATGGCCACAACAGCTGAAGCTGGGCCAGGTTGAAGCCAGGAGCCAGGGTAGCAGGCACCCAAGTACTTGAACCATTACCTTTTGCCTGCCAAGCACATTAGCAAGAAGCTGGATGAGTAGTGGGGGAGGGGGACCAGCGCTGTGGTATAGTGGGTTGAGTCACAGCTTGCAGTGCTGGCTAGCCATATGGGCACTGGTTCGAGTTCCAGCTGCTCTACTTCCTATGCCACTCCCTGCTAATGTGCCTGGGAAAGCAGTGGAGGATGGGCCAAGTGCCTGGGGCCTTGCACCCATGTGGAAGACCCAGATGAAGCTTCTGGCTTCTGGGTTTGGCCTGGCACAGCCCTGGATGTTGCGGTCATTTGGGAAGTGAACCAGTGGATGGAAGATCTCTCTCTCTCTCTGTGTTTCTTCCATTCTCTCTGTAACTTTGCCTTTCAAATAAATAAATAAATAAATCTTTAAAAAAAGAAGTGGGGGTGGGATTGTATCCAAGATTCTCCACCTGATATGGGGTGTTGGTGTCCCAACACCAATCCCAGTACTATTTTTTAAAAATTTATTTGACAGGTAGAGTTATAGACAGTGAGAAAGAGACAGAAAGAAAGGTCTTCCTTCCATTGGTTCATCCCCCAAATGACCACTACGGCCAGCACTGCGCCGATCTGAAGCCAGGAGCCAGGTGCCTCTTCCCGGTCTCCCATGCGGGTGCAGGGCCCAAGCACCTGGGCCATCCTCCACTGCCTTCCCGGGCCACAGCAGAGAGCTGGACTGGAAGAGGAGCAACCAGGACTAGAACCCGGCACCCCCAGTACTTCTTTTAATATTAAAGAAAAAATTCCTGAAACAAAAAGATAAATTATTAGTATTTCTTAATTTTGAATAGTACCTACATATTTGTAATATTCTCTGAACGCTTTGTATCTTATTTTCTTTCAAAAAGGGAGAGGAAGGAAAGAAGGAAGGGAGGGAAGGTAGGAAGGAGAGAGGGAGGGAGGAAGAAATTGATGGGCTAGGTATCGGGAGATCTGCGTGTTGGTACCAGCTCTGCTTTAATTCATTTTATGACTTTGAGTCAATCACGGAAACCTCTATAGAGTTCAGTTTCCTCCCCTGGAAAGCCAATATTAAAAATAACAATATTTATCTCAAGGGGATGTTGTGAGAATTAAATGAAATTTTGGAGAAGTTCTATAAATGCTAAAGCTCTATTCGAATGTCAGTTAACATGCAATCGAGTAGTTGGATTAATAATCCCTAAGACTTTTCTAGCACTAATTGCATGTGGCTGGTAGGGGTATTTTGAGGAGCAAGTAGGGTAATGTAGATCAAGTTCTCAGCGCCGGCACTCAGCCGACATCAGAGACTGCTGGTGCTTTCTCAGTGTTGATGCCTCTTTGCTTTCTCACTGGTGGAGCTCTTGTTTCATTCTGGGCACTGGTGTGTCTAGATGAAGGGGTATTTCCTAGCTTCCTATAATGAGGAGTTGTTGGTTGCATTTCCAGAATGCCGCCTCAGCTGAGAGAACTAGCCTTTTTGCCTGCCTGCTTTCCCTTCTTTTTCCCTCTTGGAAGATAGAGATGATGGTTGGCATTCTGACAGCCATCTTAGTAGTGAGGTGACCACATTCTAGGTGTGATAGAGAAGAAAGATAAAAAGGATCTAGAAACCCAGTGCCACTGGAGCTGCCTTTCTAGCCCTGGGCCACCACTTCAGAATGTCTTCTGTGTGGGGGAAAAATCAACTTGTATAGCATTGAGTCACTTACTTGAGCTACTATAATATGTAGCTGAGCCTAATGTAGCTGAGCCTAATCCTAATTAAAACTTTTTGTTGTTGTTGTTATTCTGAAGGTGAATGTTTTCCTCCAAGGTGTATTGAAGAAGTGAACTAGACAAAGTACTTGAAGGCGGAGCCAAGATGGTGGAATAGTGAGGGCACGCACTGATAGTCCGGGAAAAGATAGTTTAAAAGTGGAGTTACTGTAGCCTCAGGAAAAGGCTCAGGAAAAAATGGCAGAGGAAACTCTTCCAGATCTAGTGGATGTGGCACGGAGGACCTACGGGGAGAGCAAGGTCACCCACCGTGTGGAAGCCCAGCCGCAGAGTCTGCGTGCCAGCACTGGAAGGGGAGGTGAGACAAAAATTAAATTGGCAAACAAAAAAGCTGTCTGCACATTAATGTTTATTGCAGCTCAATTCACAATAGCTAAGACCTGGAACCAACCCAAATGCCCATCAACAGTAGACTGGATAAAGAAATTATGGGACATGTTCTCTATAGAATACTATACAGCAGTCAAAAACAACAAAATCTGGTCATTTGCAACAAGATGGAGGAATCTGGAAAACATTAAGCCAGTCCCAAAGGGACAAATATCATACGTTCTCCCTGACCAGCGATAAGTAACTGAGCACCAAAGGGGAAACCTGTTGAAGTGAAATGGACACTATGAGAAACAGTGACTTGATCAGCTCTTGTCCTGACTGTTGATGTACAATGTAATACTTTATCCATTTTAGTATTTTTTGTTCTAGTACTATTGGTTGAACTCTGTAATTAACACACAATTATTCTTAGGTGTTGAAATTTTAACTGAAAAGTGATCCCTGTTAGATGTAAGAGTGGGAATAAGAGATAGAGGAGATGTACAATTTGGGACATGCTCAATCGGACTTGCCCCAAATGGTGGAGTTAGAAATGTGCCAGGGGATTCTAATACAATCCCATCAAAGTGGCATGTACCAATGCCATCTCACTAGTCCAAGTGATCAACTTCAGTTCACAAACGACCACACTGATAGGTCTAAGAGTCAAAGGGACCACACAAACAAGACTAGTGTCTGCTAATACTAACTGATAGAAAAAAAAAATGGAGAGAATGATCCAACATGGGAAGCGGGATACACAGCAGACTCATAGAATGGCAGATGTCCTAAATAGCACTCTGGCCTCAGAATCAGCCCTTAAGGCATTCGGATCTGGCCGAAGAGCCCATAAGAGTATTTTAGGCATGGAAAGCCAAGACACTCTGGCAAAAAAAAAAAAAAAAAAAAAAAAAAAAACTAAATGAAAGATCCCTGCGAGTGAGATCCAGTGGAAAGAACGGGGCTATCAAAGAAGGAGGTACCTTTCTCCGAAGGGAAGGAGAGAACTTCCACTTTGACTATGACCCTGTAGGAATAAGATTGAAGTCGGCGAACCCAAAAGGCTTCCATAGCCTTGGCAACTCATGACTAGAGCCTAGGGAGATTACTGACGCCATAAACAAGAGTCAAATTGTTAAGTCAACAACAGGAGTCACTGTGTACTTACTTCTCATGTGGGATCTGTCCTTAATGTGTTGTCCAATGTGAAGTAATGCTATAACTAGTACTGAAACAGTATTTTACACTTTGTGTTTCTGTGTGGGTGCAAACTGATGAAATCTTTACTTAATATATACTGAATCGATCTTCTGTATATAAAGATAATTGAAAATGAATCTTGATGTGAATGGAATGGGAGAGGGAGCGGGAGATGGAAGGCGTGCGAGTGGGAGGGAAATTATGGGGGGAAAGCCAATGTAATCCATAAACTGTACTTTGGAAATTTATATTTACTAAATAATTAAAAAAAGAAGTGAACTAGACAAGAGGAAAGTAACAGTAAGGACACCTGTCCATCTGCAGCTATGGAGGGAGAGGCAGCGATCACTGTCCATCTTTCTCACCACCTGCCTTGTTGTCATAGAGTCAGCGAGGCCGTGCATGCAGAGTAGCCTGCCCAGGGAAGCTCTGTGGTGTGCCAGCCCCTGCAACAAAAGCAGACAAAATGACTGCCCCTGGAAGAGGGCATGAGGAAGAACATGATTACAGGCTCCTTTTTTTTTTTTTTTTTTGCCAAATCTTGCACTTATAATATAAGTGTTTCAAAGCTTTGGGTGGCCTGGTTCTGGAAATTGTAATATATCCTGTAAGGAAATTATTAGAGCAGTTACAAATGAATACCAATCAATACTAATCTGTAAACAAGACCTTGGTGGAACTCTGGCCATATGGAGAGCTGGATTATCATTTTTAATGTATCAGGGAGAAGAAAGCGACCCAGGATGTTCCCAGTAAGCGTTAGTAGTAAAGAGAACATAAAAGGGATCCATGAGCCCTTTGGAGCCATGTGTAATATACAAGGTCCCAAATGAGAAAGTCTTTGGAACTTAATGTTCCGGAATTGCTCCAGCAATTTCACACAAGATACAGAGGTTTTAAAGGAAGTAGGCTGAAAAAGGAGAGAAAAAAAGGAAAGAAACACAGAAACCAATAGACAGAGAAAGCAAGGAAGAGAATCTAAAGGAAAAACCAGGGAGGCAGGGAGGCAGGAAGGAAGGAAGAAAATCTCCTCTCCCCTCTTGAACCAAAACCTTTCTTGGCATTGGGTTAGTGCTCAAGGGGTGATCTACTTAAATTCAGGAAGGGGCCCAGGAGCAGTGGGGTCGCTCTCCTTACTGCACGAGGCCACAGCAGTCTCCTCCACACGGATCTGTAGTCAGGGAATTCCAGGCTCTCTCCGTGGGTGTCAAGGCATCTGCTGTGTCGCCGTTAGGAGGAAGCTGGAGCCTGGCTCCTGACCAGCCTCATCTGGACTGCAATCTGATTCCGCCCCTTACACAAACCTTGGGCCATTTAGGATGTCATTCATTTCTGCAGCCTGCATTTGCTCATTTCTCAGCCCTGGGATTTTACCCGCCCCCAGCCCCCAACTCCTGGAAGGGCTGTTGGGAGAGGAACTACAAGGCCATTGCCAGTGAACCTGCTTGGGGGAGGCTTCCACAGGAGAAGCGCCTCAGTAGAGGGAACTTAAGCTCTGTCCCTTTGCTCTGGCTCTCTGGCCAGGTATTATTGGAGATGCCCTGCACTGCCCCTGCTGAGGTTACAAGGGACTGGGCTCGTAGGTAAGAATGACGGGGCCATGGGGAGGCCCAGCTAAAGGTCAGCAGCAGGTGCAAATCTGTAAAGAACTTAAAAATGGTGATAAAAATCACCTAAAATAGGATCTACCTCTTATTATCACCATGTATACCTGATTCTAAATAATACTGTGATAAAATAGTCTTCCCTGAAAACCATTTTTTGTTGATCGAAATGTTGAATGATAGTTGTGGTTGAGCCTTAATGATGTATAAACCTATTCTCTATGTATCTGTCTATCTACTCCACATCAGCACATTTTAGTCATCTGTCCTTTAATAAACACTGCATTTTATATGGGAATCAGTTGAGAGACTCCCTAGTTAGAAGGGAAGGGAATACGCTCTTACTTGAAGAGTCAGTTCAGGACGATTTGAATGGTTTGAGCTTGCATTGCTTTCCTTTCAGCTTATTCAGCACCCATTGTACTGCATGTTCCTGCATTTGAAGAGCAGATTGGAAATGAACAATGATCACAACATACAAAGAAACAGAACTGGGTTACGTCATGTCCCTCATCCTATGTGGCCATTCTTGAGTGTGCTGGAAGTCTGAAACAGTGAAGCACTCTAAGCTTATGGGATGTTTTTAGACCTGTGGATTTTATTTTGGTTAGGTGAAAATTTCAGTTCATAATGAAATATTTTGCTGAATGCAAACAATATTATTAAAATTGAAATGTACTCTTTCAGAATTATTTGTTTTAAAACCAAAGATGGATCGGCATTGTGGTATAGTGGCCTGTGGTGCTGGCATCCCATATCGGTGCTGGTTCAAGTCCTGGCTGCTCCACTTCCGATTTGGCTCTCTGCTATGGCCTGGGAAAGCAGTACAAGGTGGCCCAAGTGCTTGGACCCTGCACCTGCGTGTGAGGCCTGGAGGATGCACCTGGCTTCTGGCTTCGAATTGGTGCAGCTCTGGCTATTGCGGCCACCTGGGGAGTGAACCAGTGGATGAAGACCTTTATGTCTCTGTGTCTCTCCCTCTTTGTGTCTGTGGCTCTGCCTTTCAAATAAATAAATAAATCTTTTAAAAAATAAATCCTTTTGACAAAATATTATCACAACATGTTTTAATGGTTGCCTGGTTTGTACTTTCTGTAGCTATTTTGGCTTTATTAGATTTACTTAGAAGTTGATGGACAACTTGGATATAAAATAATATAAAGAGGTCAAAGTTTAAATTGAAAAGTGATACAAAACTCGTGAATAGGTGATTGTGCCTTTTCCTTATATGTACATATAACAAATTTTCTCTCGTTTTCTTTCCTGGCAAGATCACACCTACAAGTATAATAAAGGAAAATTTTTACTGCCTTTTCTGGCTACAACATTTTTTATTTCATTTCAACATTATGAATAGAGTAACTGTTGAACACACAAGGAGGTAGCACAAATGATCTCTCGGGCTAACTGTGTGAGAGAGGCCGTGACTGGGTCTCCCTGTTCTGAGCACAGAAGGCCCAAGAAGGCTGGTAGCGGCCACGACACAGGTTCCAGATACACAAAGAGGGCTCTCCTTCAGCCCTGGGCACTGGTTTCCCAGTCCTGTGAGCTTCAACCTAAAGGAAAATAGCAGATTCGCAGTCAAAACAAATAGCTTCTCCAGGCATCAGGCTGACATTTCCATATTTCCATGATTTCCTTCCCAAACCGCCCAGACGCAGGCTGCCTCCGGTCTGCTTCAGGCCATCCAACACCTCAGCCTGCCCACGCCATGAGCCAGGCCAGAGGAGTGGCCATGTCGCCATCCCTCTTCCAAGAAGTGCACAGATTTCTCCCTGTGGTCCTGTGAGGCTTGCCCGTCCCCCTCATGCCCCTTTAACACCGAATTAAACTTTAATTCCTGCGGAGGAGGGAGCCCGGGGACAGCTGGGCGGCCGGGCTGGACCATCGCTGAGACTGTCTGGGGTGAATTTCCTAAAAGGCTTTGGCTGCTCCCCATGCCCTGAGCCCCTTCCCTTTAAAGCGTCTTCTGCGCTTCCAGCTGAAGGTGCTCTCTCATCACCTGACGCGTCAGCTAGGAGCCAGCCGCTTCCCAAACGACCAGAGCTCGCACTTGCTCCTGCAGAAGTGCTGTTCTTTGCTAGAGAGGTTCCTTTCGATAAGAAAAGCCTGGATTTGCATACGGTCAGGCCGTGCCCTCTGTCCAGCTGGACAGGGCCAGGCCAGGTCATTGGCGCAGCGCACAGCACAGTGAGTCCCAGGCAGCCAGCAGCTCATTAGCACAGGTGAGCACACATCCACCTTAACCCTGCGTTTCTTTTCAAAGGCAGTATTTACAGTAGTTAAGGCGAGTGAGAACAAGGCTATTGGTGGTAAGCACTCATTCCATCGCAGTCATTACACGGTTGAAGTACAGTGCTCAGCCGGAGAGTGCACAGTTCCGTTCTGACATCTTAACCTAGAAAACTGACCAAAGGCGAAAAAAGTTCCCATTCACTATCTCCCTCTCGACCTCTGCTCTTAGTGTCTCTATCTGTTTTTCTCTGCGTTCTGTGTCTCTTTGAATCTATTTCTGTGTAACCCCAACTCTCAATATTCTGAGTACAGTTTTTTCTTCCTTCCTCCCTCTCTCCATCCCTCCCTCTCTCCCTTCCTTTTTCTTTCTTTCTTTCTTTCTTTCTTTCTTTCTTTCTTTCTTTCTTTCTTTCTTTCTTTCTTTCTTTCTTTCTTTCTTTTCCTTTTTTCTTTTTCCCTCCCTCACTCCCTCCCTTCCTTCTTTCCTTATTTCATTCTCTCTCCCTCTTTCTTCCTCCTCCTATCCCCTTTCTTCCTCCCCCTCCTCCTCCTCCCCTCTTCCTTATCCTTCTTCTTCTTTATCTCTGTCTTCAAAATTGATTTATTACAAAGGAAGAATGACAGATATCATACATCTACTGGTTCACCAAATGCTCACAACAGCGGGGTCTGGGACAGGTTGAAGCCAGGAACCAGGAACTCCATCTAGGTCTCTGCATGGATGGCAAGACACTAACTACTTGGGCCACCATCTGCTGCCTCCCAGGTGTGCATTAGCAGGAAGCTGGATCAGGTGTGACTCCACCCCAGGCCCTCTGATGTGGGATGCAGGTACCTTAAGTGACATCTTACCCTGCTGTGCCACAATGACTGCCTTTCTTTTGTCTTTTTTACAAAAATCCTCTTTCTCAATAAATTGTTAAAACATTGCAATATCTAATAATGTATGTAAGGTATCCCAAATCAGAACAATACCCAAAACAAAACGTTTATAGTACTTCCTCTACTTTCAGCCTGACTCTCTTTATTTTAGGCATCTTGTCAGTTCCAGCCAGAGCAAGGCACTTGGCTACGCATGAGATTGTCTATGGAGATTTCAGAGTGGTCCTGGAGTTGCCTCACAGTTCCCCTGCTACCTGCTTTGGTTCAGGATTTTTGGTTCATGGGCAAAAATTCAAAATCCTCAGTTGATTAGCTCTTTCCCCACAACCAAGCCCTTGAGTACTTAAGCTCCCCATGAAATGTTGATCTTCGGTGCTTGCAAAAGAATCACAGAAGCAAATCTCAAGGTCTCAGTGTGTAATTTTTACCTGCACCCGGAGCACACCGCAGACCCTAGTGCCAGGGATATCAGACTCATTTCACACAGCCTCAAGAAGCAGCTGCCTGCGGTGGGCCTTGGCAGCTGTGTAACACAGAGCAGCAGCTCACATGGTCCAGGAAGGGAGATGAAGAAAGGGAGTGCATCCAATTGCAGCCATGGGGAGCACTGAAGTAGGCAGGTGTAATTACCCTTGATGCATCTCTCTGCTTGCAGCTTCAAGGAGCTTTATAAGTCCTCCTCGTGGAGAAAAGCAAAAATTCATGTATGATCAAAATGCCAGCCAATGCTGGCTTCTACAAACAGCTTCAAAATGTGCCTCTGCACAAGAGACGACCTCAGGAGGAGAATACAAACAATTTGAGCCACATTTCTGACAGGCTCGCTCCTGGCATACACGACCGAGCAAGAATTGAAGGTCAGCAAAGTGTGAATTAGTTTTTTTTTTTTTTTCATAAACCTATAGTTGATGTTACAAGCTGCCTTTCGCTGTTTTACCCTCTGTGGAAGCAGCAGGCTTTGCACTGAGGGTGGATGGCCAACCTAATCAACAACCAGATGAAGTCTTTGTGCTCACTAGAATGGACTCCTGGATCACAAAGATTCGGTCCCAGTTTTCTTTTCTGTTCTTTTCTTTTCTTTCTTTCTTTTTTTTTTTGAAGGCAGAGTGGATAGTGAGAGAGAGAGACAGAGAGAAAGGTCTTCCTTTTGCCATTGGTTCACCCTCCAATGGCCGCCACGGCAGGCGCGCTGCGGCTGGCACACTGCGCTGATCCGAAGGCAGGAGCCAGATGCTTCTCCTGGTCTCCCATGGGGTGCAGGGCCCAAGCACTTGGGCCATCCTCCACTGCACTCCCTGGCCATAGCAGAGAGCTGGCCTGGAAGAGGGGCAACCGGGACAGAATCCGGCGCCCCGACTGGGACTAGAACCCGGTGTGCCGGCGCCGCAAGGCAGAGGATTAGCCTAGTGAGCCGCGGCGCCAGCCATCGGTCCCAGTTTTCAACGGCATTCCCTAATCACATCTTTCTGATTAGACTAATTCTGTCATTATCCCCCACTCTGCTACCACCACCACCGCTGGTCTCTCTTCAAGATCCTTATGTGTAGTGTAACAGAAAAGCCCAGTATAAGAAATAACCAGGAGCCGGTGCCGTGGCTCACTAGGCTAATCCTCCACCTTGCGGCACCGGCACACCAGGTTCTAGTCCCGGTCGGGGCACCGGATTCTGTCCCGGTTGCCCCTCTTCCAGGCCAGCTCTCTGCTGTAGCCCGGGAAGGCAGTGGAGGATGGCCCAAGTGCTTGGGCCCTGCACCCCATGGGAGACCAGGAGGAAGTGCCTGGCTCCTGGCTTCAGATCTGCGCGGCGTGCTGGCCGTGGCGGCCATTAAGGGGGTAGACCAACGGAAGGAAGACCTTTCTCTCTGCCTATCAAAAAAACAAACAAACAAACAAACAAATAACCAACGTCAAGCAGCGTCCCACTTCAGGGAATGGAGCATCACCTGCTCCCTGGAAGCTGCATCCTCCTCTTAGAGGAGACCACTCTGTTCTGACTTTCCTGGTGATCACAACTTCCTTTTCCAGCACGGGTTGGCCACCTGGCTATCCCTGGACACTGCCTACTTTGGAACCTTATACAAAGGAAGTCATATAGAACATGGGGTTTGGTCTTTGTCTCTGTCGTTCTGTAGTATTATGAGCTGCGTTAATGTCCATGTGCATCTCTGGTTTGTTCTCTCTACTGCCGTTCCGTATCCCAGGGAGGGAGTGCACCACAGCTTGGCACTCACTCCTAGTGGGTATTTACCCACTGGCATGAACACGTGGGGTGTTTTCAGTCCTAGTGTACATGCTTCTTTTCTTTTAGTATATTTTGTTTTAAAGACAGAGAGAGGGAGAGAGAGAGAGAGGAAGGGAGGCAGGAGAGGTAGACAGAGATCTCCCAGCTGTTGGTTCCATCCCCAAGTGCTGGCTGGGCCAGACACTCCATCTGGGTTTCCCATGTGGGTAGTAGGGACCCAACTACTTAATTCATTCCTGCTGCTTCCTTGGGTATACATCAGCAAGAATGCTGGAAGCAGAAACAGAGGGACTCAGGGACTCAGATAGGGCATGTGGGCTTCCATGCTACAGCTTAACCACTGTGCCAAATGCCCACCTCATGAGCATGTTTCTCTATGGTTTTTATGTAGGAATAGGATGGCTGGATTATGTTCAACTTGGCTGCTGTTTTGTGTTTTCTTGGAATCTGTCTTTGTCTATATGACATCCCCTCATCACAGGGCTGACTATATCAACAATATTTTCTTGGTTCTATATGCTCAATGCTCTGCTTACAGACCTGGGGAGATAGCTTCCCTCCAGGGCTCTCCAATTCTTAAGAGATGGCAAAGGACTTGGCTGGGAGGGTGTGTTTTCATTTGCAAACCCACCAATCCAAAAGCGATGCTGGTTACCTCATCCATGTCTAACTCTCACACTCCAAGCCAGTGTTTCTTCAGTTCTAAATCATCCTGGACCAGGCGCCAGGCCACGTGAGAGCACTTAATAGCCCAAAGCCTGGCAGAACGGTTCAAAGGAGCCAATCCTAAATTGTTCCCTCTGCCCCACCTCGGCTTTCTTGTGGAAACCCCAGAAAAGTCCTGGCCTTGGCTTTCTCTTCCCTCCTGTCTCCTGCTTCCTCACCACTCTGGTGCTGCCCTGGGGCCCTACATGCTGTGGTGCACCCCTTTCCCTTGGGAAACACAAATAATAAAATAGTCTTCAATGTCTTCAGCTTTTCCACATCATCAATCACTCATATCTCTATAAATTAAACCTTGGGTATAATTTCAGAACAATGAAATAATGCCAAATTGCATTTCAAAACAGCTGTGTCAATTTACACACCCGCCACCAGTGCATCAAAGCTCCTCTCCGAGTGGTCGGGGTGTTTCTTTGCAGTAATATCATCAAATCAGGAGTTGAGTAAATCTGAATAGGTTTCCTGTTCAAGAGATGCATGCTGGGTCACTGATACCATGTCATGGCCATTAGCCTTAGCCTGGGCAACAGGAAGCCAAGAGGGCACCAGATGGCATGTTCACTGGGTCTTTAGATTCTTAGAGAGTGGCCATGTTGACTGCCCTTCATTCTGATATAATCCTTGACTTTGAAAGCACTGAGATGGTTTCTGTATCTGCAGATGACCTCCCTCCTTCCTTACCAACAGAACTCCGAGTGTGTTGGAGAAGCCTTGTGCCTAGCATTGGTGATGGCCTAAATCAATCAAGACAATCTCGTTGTTCTAGCTTTCCCAGCCTCCTTCACTCTGGCGGTGAAGCATGCCCTTGATCCTGGGACATCATGGAGCTTAGTTCTGGCCGGTGAATATGGGAAACATGGGAAGGAAGCAGATGCATCTGGAATTTCGCCCCACCCCCATTTCCAGCTTTGCTTCCTCCCCTGCATGTTGAAATTACTTCAAGCACTAGGAACCATCTGGAGGCAATAATGGGACCGAATCAAAAAGCCCTGACAATGATGATGAGCCACTGAATCAACAGCAGCAGCCATCTTCTTCCAGGCTTCTTACGTGAGAAAATAAGCCCGTGTTTGTTTACACTTGTTGACCATCTTGCTATTATCATTGTACAGTCAATAACCAATGGACAGTATTAACCAATGCACTAAAGGAAGCCCAGTGTCTTTGTAGAGAGATCTGTAATTTAAAGGGGAGTAGATTGAACATATTGCCTTTGAATAATTTGAACATGAACACGTGGAGAACGGCATTTGCCTTTTAATTCTTTTGTTTTTGTCTTTCTACAAAGTCAGATTTATTTGTCAAACAACAACAAATGAATCAGTCACAACAAATTTCCAAATATAGTGAATAATGCGCATCATTCACTCGAAGCAAGGAGAGGAAGGAACGGAAGAGCAGAGTTGATTGTCCGGGATGCTCTCATTGCCAGGTAGGTGGATGTCCAGCTCATTGAGGTTGCCATTCCTGCAGACCAACCTGCTTGTGGAGTTCCTTGGGTAGCGAGCTTTGTGGTAGCTGCCAGCTGTTCGGGGCAGGCACCTGCCCACCGTAGGGTGAGCATTGCCTGGTGTGCTGAGCCACACAGCATCCCTTCTGTTCTTTTATAGGTCATTCTTGTTGCAGAATGATCCCAAACTGGTTGGAGCATTTCTATATTCTAGGCATTAAATTTCTATATGCTAGGTGCCAGTGCTTAAATTCGACAATATTCATGTCCTCAAGAAGACTGTAGGTTATTAGGGATACAGATACAGAAGAAGTAGTAACAACAATAACAGTATCAGTGTGATAAGTGAGCAACAGAGGAATGTCCAAAGTTTATTGTAGCAAGAAGAGGAGTGCTCTCCTTCACTCGGGGTTGGCAGGAGTTGGGGAGGGACTACAGATAACACAGGGAGGAAGTGAATTATGCCTTGTTGGTAATATTTAATCTTGAAGGCTTAAAGTATCAGGAAGATTTATAAGTCTCCTGCAAGAGAAAGGTCATCTAGCCAGTGGGAATAGAGTGTGAGAAGGCATCAAGGAATGAAAACATGAGACACGTTGGAGGAACCACAGTTCAGTATTTTTGAAGTGTGACACTTGAGTAACTCTAACTGGAGTTCACAGTAAGAATGGGCACATTTATGATCCAGGTGGATGGACTCATTTCGAGTTAGAACCTTCATAGCACTGCTCATGGAATCCAGTTGCACTGGAGCCATATACTGGCAAAGGGGCTCAATTGTTATGAGAGCAAGATTAATTTTGGTCAGCCTCGTTTGTCAAGGATCCCTGAATTTTTTTTTTTTTGACAAGCAGAGTGGACAGTGAGAGAGAGAGACAGAGAGAAAGGTCTTCCTTTGCCATTGGTTCACCCTCTAATGGCCGCCACAGCCGGCATGCTGCGGCCGGCGCACCGCGCTGATCCGAAGGCAGGAGCCAGGTGCTTTTCCTGGTCTCCCATGGGGTGCAGGGCCCAAGCACTTGGGCCATCCTCCACTGCACTCCCTGGCCACAGCAGAGAGCTGGCCTGGAAGAGGGGCAACCGGGATAGAATCCAGCACCCTGACCAGGACTAGAACCCGGTGTGCTGGCACCGCAAGGTGGAGGATTAGCCTAGTGAGCCGCGGCGCTGGCCAGGATCCCTGAATTTTGTATGGCAACTGAGTTTCATCTTGTAGCTGGGTCTGATTAGTAAATAGGTGCCCAGAATGTTATGGTTTGAAGAATCTGAGGCTGTATCTGGTATCAGCAAGGAAGCCTCAGCTGACAGAGAGGGACCCATGTGTTGTGGGTTTGCACTTACCTAACTGCTTCTCTGTGCTGTTCTGACACTACAGAGGAGCCCTCTAGAATGCAGCCCATGTTGCTTTGCCTGTTGTTTACCTTATTACATGTACAGTACTGCTCTAATCACCAGAGTTACCATTAGGAACGGCATCAGCCATCTGTGCACCTGGGAGAAATAGCTACTGGAGCACACAAAATTTAAACTCCCTTGGCTTTCAAATGACAGGAAGATGAGGTACTGGATGTCAAGGTCTTATTTAAGAAATGATAAAACAACCAGCTTCATGTGCTATCATCAGAACAACCACATTTGCTACAGATAAAAAAGAACAATTTATATTTTGAATCCCTCTGCCTCTCTCTCTCCTTCTCTTTTCTTCTTCCTTCTAATTTCCTCCCTCTTATTTCTTTCAAACCAAAATGACCTCAACATCCCTTCCTGCAAGCTGAAATGGCACAGTATGTTTAGAGTAGGCTGGTTTGATTTGCAACTCTGAAAATATAAGCTTTCTTATATAAAGAAATCTCTGTATTAGAGTAAAATTCTGCCTTAAGTGGCTATGTCCTATGATACAAGTAAAAAGGCCAGAAAGAGACAGGCATATGTGCTAAATTAATAGCAATGCATTGTTAGTGCACCTGTGGAAGATGAAGGTGAGTTTTCTTAAGGCCATTCCCAGGACTCACAGGCAGGCCAAGTCATTTGGGTGGTGCCTATTAAATCTAAGGGGTCACTGACTTAATAGAGACAAGGAACTAGACCATCTCCAATGCCACACAAGCATGTCTAAGAGCACCTCCTGGGTGTCCATGGTGGAAAACATGAACACGGAGCATTTAAACATGAAGTGAAGGCCATAACCCGCCTGAGCAGCCATTCTCTGCTGTGTGAACAGAATGAGTCCTTTGTCATCTCTTACAGGTGAGAAAAATACCTCACAGAGTTCTTAAATGGATCTAATCAAATGCGATTATATATATGAAAATGGTCTTTAAAATATGTAACACTGTAAAAATATTAGGCACTATTATTAATAAGGCACAAAGGAAATAATGTGTGTGAAATTGCTGGGAAAAGTACTTGAAAAAGTCTGTCTGGAAAAGTGCAGGTGGAAGATGATCCTGGAAGTGCACTTATGCCTCTTTAATGATGTCTCAGTGATAGACCACATACATGGTGGGGGCCCGTAAGATCATATTGGAACTGAAAAATTCCTGTCCCTAGTGCCACCATAGCTGCTCTAATGTCCTAGTTCAGAGCCTTATTAACATGCCTGAGGTTATGCTGGTGCAAAAAAACCCCACCGTGCTGCCAGTTGTATGAAAGTATAGTAATACAACTATGCACACTATCCTAAGTGTGCAGGAGGCTATACAAGCCAGGTCTGTGCAAGGACATTCTGTGATGCCTGCACAATGATGAACCTGCCGTATGTGTCTCTGTCTCTAAGCAATGCATGACTGTAATGATATCAGCACGTTTAGATATGAGTGGTTACAGACACTGCAAAAGTGTATCAAAGAGGATACAAGGACAGTGTGTGAATAAAAAGCTTAGAGCATTTTTAGAAGATTTATTTGAAAGGCAGAGTGACACCAAAAGGGAGAGATGCAGATGGAGAGAGAGAGAGAGAGAGAGAGAGAGAGAGAGAGAGAGAAATGCGAGAGAGATGAGAGAGAGAGATTTTCCATTTGCTGGTTTACCTCCCAAATAGCTGCTGTGGTAGCTGGGACAGGCCAAAGCTAGGAGCCAGGAACAGCATCCTGGTCTCTCATGCAGCTGGCAGGGACCCAAGTCCTTGGGTCATTTTCCATTGTCTTCCCAGGTGCTTTAGCAGGAAGTTAGATCAGGAGCAAAGTAGCTCGGACTCAAATCAACACTCCAGTATGGGATGTCAGGTCACAGGTGGCGGCTTAACCCACCACAACACTAGCCTCTAGAGCATTTAAAAAAAAAAGGCAAGAGATAAACTCAATAAAAATTGAAGATGAACCTTAGAATTTTCCAGAACAGAAAAGTCAATGTCAATAGAATTGTGAACAGGTTAGAAGTTATTGTTTTGCCAGTGAGTCCAGTGACATTTTATATTTAATAGGACTTTCGATGACAGGAATGAGAGACTGACTCAGGCTACAGTGATGAAATGGAGATTCATTGATGGATATGTGTAGGCAGAAATCTGTACCACACCTCATGGGAAATGACAAAGAGCCAACTCTCAGGCAGAATGGAATGTACGGTGGGAGCACCTCTGGGAACTGGATCATCTTGTTGCCCTAGAGCAGCAGAAAAATGCTCATTTTCTATTCATGCCACTACACAACCAAGCATATCATCTGTGCATCTCGTTTGGTTTCTGCTTTCCAGTATCCCCGCTTTACTTGAAGTCCTGTCTATTTGAGTTTTCTTGGTTTCTGCTGAACATCTCATTGGCTTCAGTTTTCTTCCTACCTATGATTCTCATTTAAACTTTCAAGGAGAGAGAATCTCAGTAGTTCTCTTAATCCCCGTTGTCTTTGTTGGGCGTGGCTTTTCTATTGGCCAACTCAGGGATGGGCTGCTCTGAGGGCTGGCTTCATCCCTGGACAGGTTGCACTTTATGCTCCAAGAACTCCTTGGGCTAGGAGATGCTTGTGGGACCTCTTGGGACGTCATGGAGTGGAGTGTGTTGGTAGACAAGTACCCCACACTGTACTATTCAGCACATATGTGACAACATACAGCTTACTTTCCATTTGTATGTCAGTAGGAGCAGTGGCTTGTACGAGATATGCCCTACAAACACACACACACACACACACTGAATAAACACTATCTCAAAGTATGATAGTGACAGCAATGATGGCATAGAAGAGGAGGAGAAAGAAAAGAGAAACGGAAGAAAAATGTAGGGGTTTTGAAATGTCTTTTTTTAAGCATATTTTAAAGAAAATATGTGGTATAGTGTCAAGAATATTATGCTTGGCCAAAGCTGAGTCCTATTTTGGGTTCTGGTTTTAGGTTCACAATAGCTTTCTTGCCATGAGTAAGCATCTTGGAAGTAGATATTTACCCTGGCAGGTTGGATGCCTCAGTCCCACATTAGAGTGCCTGGCTCTAGCTCCTGACTCAAGCTTCCTGCTAATGCAACCCTGGGAGGCAGTGGTGGCAGCTTAGGTAATTGGATTCCTGCCACCCATGTGGGAGACGTGGTTTGTGTTTATGGCTCCCAGCTTTGGCTTGGCCTGGTGCCAGCTATTGTGGGCACTTGAAGAGTAGACCAGCAGATGGGAGCTGTCTCTCTCTGCCTCTCAAATAAGTTATATTTATTTTCTTAACAATGTGTCTGGCTTACAGAAAATGCCTAAGAAACTATTATTAACATTATTTACCTTTTTGTTTCGTCATCACAACAACTTTATGAGAACTGAAGCTCAGAGAAGTCAATTTTCCCAAGTGCTGTAGGGCAGTACGTGGTAGGAGGTAAAACCCTCACGTGAGTTAGGAGGTTGTGCTGCTCCCACAGAGCTACCCACCGTTGGGAGCATGTTTTGGAGAAGGTCTCAATGCTGGAGACGTTCTTCCTGAAGAGAGCTGAGCAATAGGAACCCCAGTGAACCCCTTAAATCTGACTCATCTCTCAGAACTCAGAAACCCACGTACTGTCTCTGCCAATGCCCTCCTCCCACGTGGCACCCGGGGGCCCCTTCAATGCCCACCACCCCTCCGCCTTCCCAGGTGGAAAGCTCCTGGCTTTGGAGGTGTTTGGGGAAGGCTGGAAGCCTCTTCCTCTTCTGCCTGCGGTTAGGACTGACTGACAGCTCCAAGGGGCCGTGAGGTTTCTCACCACACTCCCAGCTCCTTATCCGGGCAAATCACAGAGTGCGCACTGCGCTTGCTGTCTTCCATCAGGTGGCTGATCTGCATGGAATTACTCAACAGGATTTATTGAGGGCCCCACATAAAACCTGACAGGTTTTATTTCTTAGGTGATGATTGAGCTGGCCCTGGCCAGCGAAAGGCCGCTCTGGGGGCCACCCCTTCTGGAACCGTCTTGTTGACCGAAGTCCTGAGCAGGGTTTTATTGGCACCTATAAATAGACAAACTGGAGGCTCCTCGTTTTCTTTTTCATCACAGATGTGGTGAGAACGCCTGCCAGCAGCTACTCTAACTGCATTTGGTACTCTAGGAGGGAGAAATGGAAACCTGAGCAAAAAGAAAATTAAAAGAACTCAGCTGAAACCAGCGGCAGTCTTTGGAAAAGGTCCCTGGATAGATCCAGCGGAAAGTTTACGCATCCTAGCAGCCTCAAGAAGACAGTGTGGGCAGGGTGGCGTTGTGACACAGCAGGTAAAGCCACTGCCTATGACACTGGTATCACATTTGGGTACTGGTTTGAGTCCCAGCTGCTCCACTTCCCATCCAGCTCTCTGCTATGGCCTTGGAAAGCAGTAGAAGATGGCCCAAGTGCTTGGGCCCCTGCACCCACATGGGAGACCCAGATGAAACTCCTGGCTCTCTATCTACCTCTTGCTCTCTAACTCTGCCTTTCAAACAAATAAATAAATCTGTAAAAAAAAAAAGTGGGGCTGGGATGGGGTAGGGAAGTATCTGTGTGCACAGAAATCCACCTGGGGCATCAAGGCCACAAGCATTCACACACACACAAACAAGTGTTTGTCCCAGGAATTTAGCTCCCAGTTTACTGTGAAATCATTGTCCTACCCAACAAAAGATGTGGACTCTTTCTTCTCTCCTCCCACAAACTATTATTGCTAAAGGACCAGATGGGAAAAAACACTGCATGACCAAACTGCCAATCACCAGTGAGGGTTCCTGCCAGTGCAGGATTTGTAGCAAAGGCATTCTTCCACTTCTTCTTCCTCTAACAAAAAGGCAGAGGACGACTCCCTCCTCCCCCTGCCACCCTTGACCTTGGCGTTCCCTTGTTGTTTTCTTCTCTTCCTTGACACCTTGATATTCTTTATCTTCGATATTCTTGTGACTATTTGCTGAATTTTAATTTACACTGAATAGAGTTCAGAAGACAGCGGCTTTCCGAATGTCTGATCTCCTGAGAAAAACCGTGTGTGTGTGTGTGTGTGTGTGCGTGAATGTGCATGTGTGAGTGTGGTAAGAGAGGCTCTCAGCTTGTTTCAGACCTCCTGAGATCCTCTGAGCTCAACCCAAGGAATAAAATAGATTGGTTACCCCTTGCTTCATGAGTTTTATCAAAATGTGATAAAACATGGCAATGAAAAACGGTGGGCTGAGTTCATTATAGTTCTGTTGCGAGGCCCTGCACAGGTAAACCAGGCCATAACTCATTTGTCCCGTGCCAGTTTTTATTATCCTGTTTATGTGCAGTTTGGGGGAGTGGGGAGAATCGCCCAAGAGACAGACGGGGGAGACCTTTTTCTTTTTCCTTGTCCTGTGGAGAAGCCTGAGGCTCCAGGCTAGTGACTCACTGCTGTGGTATTCTATACCTTCAGATTAAGGGTGTGCTGTAGTGAGTGTGGGGCAGGATTTCGCAGTGCGAGTTCTGCCTTTGAAGTAGTGGGGCAGGCTACTTTGCTGATGGCTTCTGGAAGCTGGCCAAGCCCCAGTATGCTGTGAAAATAGCCCTCTTAGGTTTTCTTGGCACATGAGCACGCTTGCACTTACTTGATTCTCAACCTCCATTGCTTTCTGATGTTTTTGAGGCCAGTGTTCCTGGGACTTAGGGCCCAGGGCCAAATTGTAACCCTACCTGTTTGTGCTTCCCATGCCCCATCCCAACATGGTTTTGAGGGCTCCGGAGAGAATGTTACAGCAACTTGAGTTCCAAAGTGCAGACTGACTCCATGTTGCTTTCTTTATTATTATTATTATTATTTTAAATTTTTTGACAGGCAGAGTGGACAGTGAGAGAGAGAGACAGAGAGAAAGGTCTTCCTTTGCCGTTGGTTCACCCTCCAATGGCCACCGCGGCCGGCGTGCTGTGGCCGGCACACTGCACTGATCCGAGGCCAGGAGCCAGGTGCTTCTCCTGGTCTCCCATGGGGTGCAGGGCCCAAGCACTTGGGCCATCCTCCACTGCACTCCCTGGCCACAGCAGAGAGCTGACCTGGAAGAGGGGCAACCGGGACAGAATCCGGTGCCCTGACCGGGACTAGAACCCGGTGTGCCGGCACCGCAAGGCGGAGGACTATTGAGCCGCGGCGCCGGCCCCGTGTTGCTTTCAAGCATTTGTGTGTACATTTCTCTGCATTGCATATTTCTTGCTGTCTGGCCCTAACCAACAAAATACTGCTGCTGGAGGCTTTTCAGTGCCACAGTGCTTTTACAACAACATGTCTCCACATTTCCAGTGTGAAGCTACAGCAAAGTGCATATACAGAAAAGCCACGGCGATGCCATTATAACCCCATCAGTAAATTTAAAAAAAATCCATCTTTCTCTAGTGAAAAGTCCATCATCTACTTCCTCGCATCCTCCTCCTCCCACCTTTCCTCATCCTTATCCTGTTATTAATTTTAAGAACAAAGGACATGAAGGGCTAATTATGTTAGATTCCCAGACACCTTTCCAAAGGTTAATCTATCAGCCACACTTGTCATCATCCAGCTATGTATAATAAATAGCTTCCTTGTAAATTCATACAGATTTCCCAACAGAATCCCCATTTTGGGTTTCCCTCTAGCCTGGGAACCAGCCTCTGTCCTTTCTGATTTAAATCTTGCCAACCTGTGCTGAGGAACCTGTAAGTCAGTCTTTTCTTTTTGAGTGGGCAGACCCTTTAATAAAGCAGCCTGATGTGACTGGGCTTGAATCTTCCGGAAGGCACAGAGAGCTGTCAGGTTCATGTCAATGTCATGAACACACAACTGAGTGTGGATGCAGGTTGGGTCCTGTTACACGCTGAACTTCCCCCTAACTCATTTGATGAAGTCCTAACTCCCAGTCCCTCAGACTTGACCTTGTTGGTCTTTATAGAGGAAATCAGGTTGAAGTGAGGTTATTGCAGTGAACCCTAATCTAGTCAGAGGTCCTTATAAGAACAGGGAATTGAGCCAGGACCCCCCCAACCCACCAGAGACAATGCCACATGAGCATGGAGATACCATTCACACAGCAAGGGACACATCCTTCCCTCACCCTCAGAAGGAACCAACCCTGCTGAGCCCTCAGTTTGAATTCTCAGCCTCTGGGACTGTGAGACAATGTATTCCTGTTTTTAAAGCCACTCAGTCCATGGTGCTTTGTTACAGCAGTCCTTGCAAGCCACAAGACAGAAGGGCAAGCTGGAGGGCGAGACAAGCCAGTAGTGTGGCTCAGTCCAAGTCTGAGGACCTCAGAACTGAGGAAACTGGCTAAAGGTGAGTCCTGGAGTCCAAAAGACAGAGATCCTGGAGTTCTGACATCCAAGGGCACCTGGCTCCAGAGGAAAGAGTAAACTAGCACTCATTCCTCCTTCTTTTCCACCCATCCGAGCCTCCAGTTGATTGCATGGTGCCTGTTCACATTGAAGGCGGATCTCCCCCATTCAGACCACCTGTTCATGTGCCACTTCCTTCCAGAAACACAGCTGGGACAGCCGTATCATTCTAATCAAATGCCAGACCACCTGGGTTTTCCTCGGGGCAGAAGAGGGGCAGACTCAGTGCCTATGGATGCATGGAAAACAGGTAACACTCTGTGAGCTGTGTGGGTGTCCTTTAACGCAGTCCATTTGTCTGGTCCCTGCAGCTACAGACTCTGCAGCAGAGGTGAGCACTGGGGAGGGGTGCTATGGAGTATCCTAAGCCATGGCATAGTCCCAGCAAATGCCCCAGCTGGCTCCGTGGGGGAGCTCTGGAGCTGGGCTGCCCCTTCACCTTAGAACACGGGTTGGGTCTTTAAGCCCCCACTGATCGATCTTTGAGTGTGAACTGCCCCTGGAAGGAGGTGTGACCTCTGCTGAGGAAATTTTCATCAGCAGAGGAAAATTCTGAAGAGGGCTGACGGCTGGGATGGGCTGTAGGATGCTATCCCAGCAGCTGAGAGAGTCTGTCCTTCCTTCCTCACCGGAGCTCTCTGTGGGACAGCACAGCGTCTGCGGAGTGAATGTCGTAATGGGTTGGTTGACTTAAGGGTGTCTCATCAAATTTCATGATGTTTCAAACTAGAGCTGATTTTCATAAGGTAAGTATTCTGTTCGATTCTCCTTTTGTTGTTCACCTCCTAGATGAAGCAGGCTGTAGCTCCCTTGCCCCTCTAAGATTGCCCAGGGAGCGGGGAGGGTTATTGCTACAGAATGTGTTGGCATTTAGGCAGGAAAAGAGAAACTTCGCTGGATGCTTCAAACAGCAGGGCTTGATAGAAAAGGTTACAGATGTGTTGGAAGGGCTGGGGGAGCACAGGCAGAGCGACGCCCCTAAGACAGCTTGGGTTGGAACCTTGATGCCCCTTGCCCTCGGCGGAGCTGCTGAAGATGCTGCTGCTGCCACAGCTGCAGTTGGATCTTTTATGCCCCCTCTGAACAGGAGCTTAGGACACCATGTTTTGATGCTGGTGAAACCAGGCCTGATACTGCCAGAGGTCACAGTCACCCAGGAAGCCAGTAGACTGCTGGTCACAGTTCTAGTGCTGTTGGTGGCATGACCAGCAGGGGACAAGGAATGCTGCTTCTTTCTTCTGTCTGCTCGTCTCCCTTCTGGCATGGGGATTGCAATATAGAGGAAAGCATGGAAGAGTACATAGAGTTTGGGACCAATGCAATAGTCCGGTCCCTGCAGACCAGTTCCTGCCAGAACACATAGCCAGGAAACCTCTCAGAAGTCCGAAGACAAAGCACCTATCTCTCAGCCAAAATTTTCTTGACAATGCCATGCCTTTCTTTCTCCTTCCTTCTGATTCCCAAGAAGAACTTCGGGTCATCACCAAGGCAAACTGGACATCAACTACAAAATGACCAACTAGGTCAACTATACTTCTCAGGAACTTCATCCAAATGTCTGGTCAAAGGGTGGGCATTTGACCTAGTGGTTAAGATACTGGGTGAATGTGCAAGAATCAGGAGTACCTGGCTTTGGGCTATATTTCTGATTCCTGTGTTCTGCAATTGCACACTCCAGGAGACAGTAGGTGATGGTTCAAGTTGGTGGGTTCTTGCCACCCATGTGTGAGACCTGGACTAGGTACCCAGCTCCTGGCTCTGGCCTTGTTCTAACCCTGTCCTTGGTGGGCATTTTGGGAGTGAACAAGCAGATGAGAGCTTTGTCTGTCTCTCTTCCTCACAAATAAAAATAAAAAGATATCACTTAAAAAGAATTACCTGGCTAAGCCGATGTTTCTACTGCATCTCTGGTTGTTTGATTGAACTGACCAGGTAATGTTCTTTGGGCATATTTATTTCCATTGATTAAATAAGTTGGCATTGATAAAGAAAGAGCAACTGCCTTATCACGAGTACAAATTCTTTTTTTTTTTTTTACAGGCAGAGTGGACAGTGAGAGAGACAGAGAGAAAGGTCTTCCTTTACTGTTAGTTCACCCTCCAATGGCCACTGCAGCCGGCACACCACGCTGATCCGAAGCCAGAAGCCTGGTGCTTCTCCTGGTCTCCCATGCGGGTGCAGGGCCCAAGGACTTGGGCCATCCTCCACTGCACACAAGTACAAATTCTTATGTTTATTATCTATTAGCTTTAAAAAATGATTTTACATTGCTTTCCTCATTCAGCAGCCAAATCACACATTGTGAACTATCTCATTCTTTGACTCATTTATTTCTTCAAGAAATATTTCCTGGACATCAACTATGGACAAGAGTTTGGCTTATGTATTGTGGAGGAAATACAAAGGGGCAACTGAAATACCCCTACTAAGGAGATGTCTACTTTTACAAATGAAGTAACTGGTCAGTGATAGATTCCACTGCAACGTTTGATTGACAAACCCAAGCAATTCCAATAAGCTATCTCCTTCTAGTGAATTCTCAGATGACACATTCAGTAGCATTGAATTCTAAAATGCAGTTAATGTCCTCTTAGTATTTTGAATGTTATCTGATTATAGATTAATATGCTTGGCCTAAGGTTACTTTGAAGCATCTTCATTTATCCTGATGGAAGTGACTGAGGCTTGGTTTTTTTCCACATTGCTTAGCTTTGCAGATACAAAATAAGCAATGTATTGTGTTCCTTCTGTCTAAGCATGCGGTCAGTGTAATTTTTCCATAAACAGCTAAATTCAACAGCCTGTGCGTGGGGGTTCAACACAAGTGGGTACAAAATGGTAGGCAATCAAGGTTGTCAGCAAAGACACCTAGGACTTCACTAGGCACTGCTACCAGAACCAGACAATCAAATACAGCAAACCCCAAAGTGCTGCTCACCTGGGAGTTTAACCCATTAACTAGGCCCAATATTGCTTCCTAATTTAAGGGACTTTGTGGGAATTTTTTCAGCCCAACACTGCCCTTAGTAACTTGTAAGTACACTCTAGCATATCATCCTAGCTACGGGTCCATTTCCTCAGATCATGGAATATTTTCCCCCGTCACACTTCGGATCTTCAGCTGTAGGCTGAGCAGACTTCTCCGTCTGTGTGCAGACACGAGGCTCAACAGAAGCGCGGAGGTTGCCATGGTTTCCTTAGTGACACACATGTTACAATTCGAGGACTGTGGTCTGATGAGGCAAAGAAAGAGAGGGAATAGGGGCTTTGATATCCTTGTGTGTGTGGTGCCAGCCAGGTTGCACCTTGGGGACTGTCAGCCACCTCCAGAGAGGTTGCTGTCAGTTGATAAAAGCTTCACGTGGTTCACTGAAGGCTTATGCAGTATGTTCTGTGCATGAGGCGTTTTAGCATTTTTAACTCCCAGAACAGACAGCTAATTTTTCCTGGGGCATCTCGGATGTTCTTCTAAGATAGCAAAGAGAAGAAGACAGTTTTGTGGTGCCATGGTTGTATATGGGCTTAATTTGAAATGATTAGTTTCATTAGCCTTGATATTCTAATTATATCTCTGCATTTCATCATGCAATACTTTACTGCTCAGACACGTTGGCTCAGAAAATAATTGCCATGTTCTTGCCTAGAGAATAGACAAAGCAAAAGGCTATAGTGCCAGGGCTGGGAGCATTGTATTTGATTGTTTGTCCTCCTCTGTGCTTCCAGGAGAAGCCAGCCCAGAATGTTCAGTAAAGGCCACACATAATTGGTAGCCATCTAGGAGATCCTCACCAGGGTGTGGCTTCCTGATCAGGTTCCTGGTGACCCATCCACTCCTGCCAGGACTGTAAGGACAGTGATTCTGATGCTGTTATGCCGTTAGAGACCCTGTCTCCTATTTCTCTGAGGTTGTTTTCTGGGTAGAGCAAACCAAATGTTGCCACCAGATCTGTGGAGTGTGAGTCCCCCGCAGATTTGACTTCCACGATATTCTCCTTCCATCCTACATTAACCCAGAGTAACTGGAGAACTAACATTATGGGGCCAGCATTGTGGTGTGGGGGTTAAGACGCCACTTAGAAAGCTGACATTCCAAATCAGAGCACAGATTTAGGTCCTGATAACTCTGCTTTCAATCTAGCTTCCTGATAATGTGCCTGGGAAAGCAGCAGAAGCTGGCCCTAGGATCTGGGGCCTTGCCACTCACATGGGAGATCCCGACGGAGTTCCAGGCTCCTCTCTTCAGTGTAGTCCATCCCTGCCATTTGGGGCACGAGCCAGTGGATAGAAAATCTCTCTCATTCTCTCTCTCTCTCTCTCTCTCTCTCTCCCTATCTCTCCTTTCCTTTCTGTCACTCTGTACTTGAAACAGATAAAATAAATATTTTTTAAAAAGCTATGTAACATTTTGAGTGTGTTGGGCGAAAGGATTTTACAGGATAACAAATCTTTTTTTATTTATTTATTTGACAGATAGAGTTAGACAGTGAGAGACAGAGAAAAAGATCTTCCTTCCGTTGGTTCATCCCCCAAATGGCTGCCACTGCCAGAGCTATGCCGATCCAAAGCCAGGAGCCAGGTGCTTCTCCTGGTCTCCCATGTGGGTGCAGGGGCCCAAGCACTCAGGTCATCCTTCACTGCCCTCCTGGGCCACAGCAGAGAACTGGACTGGAAGAGGAGCAACCGGAACTAGAGCCCAGCGCCCATATGGGATGCCGGTGCTGCAGGTGGACGATTAACCAAATGAGCCATGGCACCAGCCCCAGGATAACAAATCTTTACAGTGCCTGGTGTTGCCCCAATTTAATCCTACTTTGGAATAAGGAAACTATAATGTGAAAAAGAAATAACTTTCTCAGAATTTCCCCACTCCTGATTCTGCACTGATTCAGAATTCCTGAATCACTGATCATCCTAAGTCATGTCAGTATCATCTACAGGTTGAAAAGAGAAAAACTGGGCAAGTACATGGCCGTAAAGGAGAAGCAAGGTGACTCACTGGAATGGGCCACGTCTCCCTGATGACATCTGTCCTCTTGGGAGGATCACTGTAGGCTCATCATGTACTCTTGAGAGCACAAGGTTCTATTTCTAGATGAAGAATTCATGACCTTCATTGAGCGCCTGCAATGTGTTCAGCTTTGTGCTTGGTGATGTAAAAGCAAGAGACATGGAGGACCGGCTTCCTAAGCTTTAAAGTTGTCTTCTGCCAGATTCTGGAGGTGACATTCATTCAAATGCAGCCATTCCAAATGGTATCATGTAGCATATCGCCTGTGCTAAGAGTTTATGGGGGAAAGATTCCTCTTTTGCCATTAGAACCAAGAGAGGGCAGAGAACATCAAGCCTCCGAATAACCAGAGAAGGCTTCCTGAAGGAGATGATTAAATTGTGGGGAAGAGAAAGGAGGTCTAATAGGCCCCAGACTTATGTGAATTCACAGCTCCTCCAACACCATGATGTACTTCATTTCTCCCACAAACCACAGTAAACACACGAGAGCTTTTACCCCTGTAGTGACACTCAGAGAACCACAAGGTCAGGGTGAGAAGCAGATGATGGCAGACCCCTCCTCACTGAGTAACTCCTGGGTTAGGGCTCATACTGATGACAGATAAGGACAGGGCAGAGACCTTCCAGGTTGCTCGTGGGCAGTTGAAAACAGGGTTCTTAGTAACTTGCAAGATGGGGAGATTTAGCATGAGACACAGTGGGGAGATCAATGGGCAACTTGATCCAGCTAGAGATGACACTCAGGGAAAAGAGTGACAAAAAATGAGGCTTGCTGCAAAGGGTATTGGGATTAGATCCAGTGAGTAGGGATTATTGTATTTCATTGGGCAGGTGGAGGCATAGGAACAAAGGTCTTGTAGAAATACTTGAGTGGACAAAAGGCTTCCATAGCCTTGGCAACTCATGACAAGAGCCTAGGGTGATTACCGATGCCATAAAGAAGATTGTGAAATTGTTATGTCAACAACAAGAGTCACTGTGCACTTACTCCTCATGTAGGATCTCTGTCCTTAATGTGCTGTACATTGAGATTTAATGCTATAACGAGTACTCAAACAGTATATTTCACTTTGTGTTTCTATGTGGGTGCAAACTGTTGAAATCTTTACTTAATGTATGCTAAAGTGATCTTCTGTATATAAAGAGAATTGAAAATGATTCTTGATGTGAATGGAAGGGGAGAGGGAGTGGGAAAGGGGAGGGTTGCAGGTGGGAGGGAAGTTATGGGGGGGAAGCCATTGTAATCCATAATCTGTACTTTGGAAATTTATATTCATTAAATAAAAGTTAAAAAAAAAGAAATACTTGAGTGGAAGTGGCATACAAAAGCATCGGAGGGAAAGAGAAGAGTGAAGTCAAACAGATGAGTTAAGAAGGCAGATTGTATGAGCTGAGAGAGATGGAGAGGGCAGAAAAGAAAGGGCAAACCAGCCCAATTCTGCACAACAGGCCCTGGTGCCAAGTGTACAGATGAAGAAGAAGTTGAAGGAAAAGGAGAAAGGTCGAGAGAAGAAAGGTCTATGCAGTACCCTACTGCTTCCCACTGCTCTGTGTCTGCATGGGTTTTCCACTGTGCGCATGCGCTGGGTAACACTTAACATGCAATGCCTTCTCATGGCCCCAGAGTTGCAATGATCTTTTAGTTTTTAACCAATTTTTTAAAAATTCAAGTAGAATTTACCATCTTAACCAATTTTTAATCAGTGATTTAGTAGTGCTAAATGCATTCATTCACATTGGTGCATAGTCTCCAGGACTCATCTTGCAAAACTGAAACTCTGTACCCATGAAATAATAAGTCCCCATTCCCTACCTCCCCCAGTCCCTGTCAACCCCCCTCCATCTCTGTCTCTACCTATCGGACTACTCATGGACGGTATTTATCTTTTTTGTGACTGGCTTATTTCACTTAGCATAATGGCCTCAAGTTTCAACCATGTTTCATCAAGTGCAGAATTTCCTTCCTTTTTAAGGCTGAATAATATTCCATTATATGTCAATGCCGCATGTTGCTGTCCTCTCATTCGTTGATACACATATGGATTGATTCTACTTTTTTTTTTATCTTTTATTTAATGAATATAAATTTCCAAAGTACGACTCATGTGTTACAATGGCTTCCCCCCCCATACCGTCCCTCCCACCCACAACCCTCCCCTTTCCCACTCCCTCTCCCCTTCCATTCACATGATTCTACTTTTTGACCATTGCGAGTGACATGGCTTTGAATACGAGCGTACGCATATCTCTTGGATAACCTGTTTTCAGTCCTTCAAGATATATGACCAGAAGTAGAATTGTTGGACACAGGGCAATTCTATTTCCAATTTTTTTGAGTAACCACCATACTATTTTCCATAGTAGCAGTGGAATTTTACACTACCAATAATAGCATCCATACTCCTGAGAGAGTGGTGATCAGGCTGATGGGTTCTGGGTCAGAACACCTGTGTTTAACTCCTGGGTCTGCCACTTACCAGCTGTGTGACTTTTGCTTTCTCTGACCCCAGGTCCCACATACATAAATGTGGAGAATAATATTGTTTTCTCAGAGGATCTCTGTGAGCTTCAGGTGAATTAGAACACGGCAAGTGAGATGGACGTTTGCTCTAGTGGCTAAGATTCCCATGTTGAGGGAAGACCTGGATTGACTCCCCAGGGCCTGAGTGTGGCCCTGGCCCAGCCACAGCCACTGGAGGCATTTAGATAGTAAACCGCAGATGGGAGCTCTATCTGTCTCTACAAAATAATTCCTTGGAAAGGGAAGCACTGGAGGAGTGCCTACACGTAATGCATTTCATGTTAATCTTAGTTGTCGCTGCCCTCCTGGGGCAGGAGGTACATTTCCTCTGGTAGCTCGAATGTGGGAAGTCCAGGTTGTTGATCCAGTCTTACCTCGTTCTTACCGTGTCTTCATATTCTGCTGTGGGTGTTGGCTCCACAAGCTCACTCCTCAGTGGCCTCTCTCTCCTGCTCTTGAGTCCTCCCCTTTCCCTTTTCCCCTTTCTCCTTTATTTTCCTCTTATTTTTTTATTTTGTCTTCACACCAGAAAATATTATAACCTTCCAGCCCCCTACTGCCTAAGTATTTGAGAGGGAACAGAGGCATAGTAGCTTCAGTGTAGACACGTTTCTGCACTTGGAAATTGTAGGATTTATTTTAGCTTCATTGTTTTAAAACGTGCCACCCTGCTTTCCCTGTCCAGGTATGGCTTATTGATCTGCTGTCAGGGCACCTTGCATACACGCACCGTCTCTGTGTCACCCTTGTGTATGAAGATGTGAGCATCAATGGGAGTGCTTCGGGGTCCCTTGGCAGACACCAAGGTGGTGTCCTTGAGCACTTGGAAAGCAGAAAGAGGGGCAGAGGTGTGGTGGTGAGGATGAGGAGAGACAGCATGGAGGCCCCAGCAGGACAGGCACAGTGCAAGCCAAGCTGGGGGCCAAGGAGATCTGGCAAGGAAAGGAGACAGATGGCTCTTCCTGTGGGAACCTTCGGGGCAACAATCCCTCTGTCACAACCTTCCAGAACTTTCCCTGCCCCTCCCTGCATTGTCTATCCCCTCCCAGAACCCCCAGAGTTATTCAGGCTCTGGTGTCATCGCTAGCACCTTCCAGGATGTCTCTGAGGCCCCACCACTTCGTATGGCCTGTACAAGTCATCACACAGTCAGTATAACTCCTGGGTGTTACTCTCAGGATGGAACTCATTGTGTACAGGCCTGGTGCCATGGCAACCACCCTCACAGACATACACCGATGGCCACATCAGGCCTGGTGACAACAGCCTGCACTGTGTGTCACAGAACCGCACTGTGGAGGCCACTCCTTCTCCACCCTGGGGCCCATTCCACAAAGGATCCCCTTCAGGAGATCTGTGAAGCCAAGGACAGCTACGGCAGGTCCCTGAGAACAGCAGTGCGGCGCTCACCTGCCCAGCTCACGTCTGAAGAGGGGCAGCCTGGAAGGGCCCTCCAGGGATTTCCAGGCTGGTCTGCAGTCCAGTGAGTCAGCCTCCCTCCTGGGTCCAGCCTGGGAGCCCTGCCTGGGAAGTCCAGCCAGCAGCAAGGGCCCCTTCTTGGGATATGGGGTGGTGCTGTCTGCACCATTGGGACTCAGAGCACCCACGTCTGCAGATCTTGTTTGAAATGGTGCAGGCTGGGGTTTGTCTTTGTTATTAATTTGCTGTACATTTGGCTGCACTTAGCTGTATAACTTTCTTTCCTCCATTTCTCCCCACTCTTCTCTTTTGCCTGAAGTTTTAAGAACCAAGGACTTTCTAGTCTGTATTTGTGCATTCAGACTGCAATGTGGTACAGACTGCCAGAGCCATAGGATGCATCTTCTTGAAGCTTCAGCTCTAAGTAGATACGAAATATGAAATCATATTTTATGTTGAAAGATGTGGATTTCTAATAAGCACAAATGGAAGATCTCCATAGGTATTGATAAAGCATGAGAGCTCGAAGAGGCCTTTGCCTTGTGGAAGGTCTTGAGCCTAACCCTCCGAGTGCTGGCTCTGCTTCCCCTGGAAGATGTTGATGCAGAAGTTTGAGACGAGCTCCTAGGACTCGCTGACCCTTGGCCTTGGCCATCTCTATAGCTGTTCTTGGAAAACAGTGATTTCTTGTGACCATTTGCTCAGCCAAACTGGGAGGCAGAGATGTGCAGAAAGTTAGCACATTAAAGACCTATGAAGTTTCAGACACAGCTATTCATGCTCGCTGTTCCCACCACGGTGAGTCATGCCGATTTGCCACTATAAGAAAACTACAGGTGGCACAGAGACACGGATGCATCACCTCGTCTTCACATTGAGAACCAGGTTCCTTCAACGTGGTTCAACTTCTCTGCACTAACCTGAGCAAGTACATTCACAAATAATCCAAAAGTGTGTATTAATTTTTTTGACAGGCAGAGTTAGACAGTGAGAGAGAGAGACAGAGAGAAAGGTCTTCCTTCCGTTGGTTCACCCCCCAAGTGGCCACTATGGCCAGCGCACTGTGGCCGTTCTGCTGCGTCGATCTGAAGCCAGGAGCCAGGTGCTTGCTCCTGGTCTCCCATGCGGATACTGACACATGAACACTTTTGGGTAAGTGGGAACATTGCAGATGTGTTTATGTGGCCGCTCCTGCGTGGATCTGAAGCAGTGTGCAAAGCTGCAGGTCTGGAGCGGTGACTCTGGGGTGGTGAAGTGGGTACAAGGGAGTTCTCAACATCTCAGTCATTTACTATTTCTTTTGACCTTGGGGCAGAAACTTGCTTTCTTGGTGCATTAGTCTGTATACTGGGGATCCATATTATTTAGTTCAAGGAGTGGTTATTGTCCTTAAATGAGATCATGTATACACATGGACTAAGAACCTGGCACATTGGTGATAGGTGACCCGGAAGTTCCAGGATCTCCATGATAAGTAGCTGCAAAGTTGACGAGTGCTCTCTCCCTCCCAGTGAAACACACAAAAGACCCCAAAAGTCAAAAACCCAGCCAAGCAGAAGGCTGCTACACCCAGGGGACACAGGATGAGTTATTTGCATAATCTTGCTTTGAAGCTTTAGTTCATGGAGAACAGCACCATCTTCAAGTTGGTAAATAAGCTCAAAGGCATTTAATTTGCCCTATGAAGTGTGCGTAATACCACTTTATCTTTCAGAGAAGACAGGCTGCCGCCTTCACAACGCCAGTAATGAGGCCGTCACCATTGAGAGTGGTTCCCTCCCGAGTTCCGCTGGAGCTGTAGGCCACACAGCCGTGATTCATCTGTAAATCATGCTCTCTGTTTACAGTCTTGTGCATTGCTGTCTCAGCAGAAGGAGGAGGCAGAAAAGGGAGCTGAGGGGAGGGGAGTAGGGCTCTGGGCTTGGTGCTGCCTTTTGTAAAACCATCATCTTTTCTCATTACTGCAAGTGTTCCCCCATTTCTGCACAATATTTTATACTCAATTAATTCCTGGAGATGTTGCCAGAGACTAATGTGTTTTTTATGCATACTGAATAATCTTGGGATTTTTTTAATGTTGTTATTTGTTTAGATCATATTTTTCCAGAAAGCAGTAATACATTAATTGCTCACTTGGGGTGTAAAATAACTATCCCAAACTATCATTCTTTATTTAATTTGCCTCATCCGTTCTTGTTGCAAATACCACTGGCGATGGGGATTAAGAGTAGAAGATCCTACTGTGACATATTTTGGTGTGTTAGATGTCAGGCTGTTCCCTTGTTTTCACTTTCAAGTGTTTTAGTTCTTATTTTTATTTTACAATATACTTCTATTTTAATTGACACATAGTAATTGTACATATTTATGGGGTAGAGGTAGATAGTTCAATACATGTATACAGTGTGTGTAATGATCAGATCAGGAAAATTGGCATATCTATCACAATGGACATTTACTATTTTCTTTGTGTTGGAACCATCCAAAATTTTTAAAAAATTAATATATAGAGAACAGTTCTCACATCGTTCATAGGCAGAGTTCTTAAAGGATAACCATACTTCCCTCCCTCCCTCTTCCTCTTCGCCCATCTTTCTCCTTCCTTTTCTCCCTCCTTCCTTCCTTTCTTTTTTTTAAGAATTTTTACAAAAACACAATTTCAGCCACTCTATAATCACAGGCTTAATGCACCACTAACCACAACATTCAACAAGTAAAAATCTTCTCTACTAGCTATCTTGAAATATACAATTAGTTTTTGTCAACTAAATTCATCCTACTGTGCTGGATAACCTTAGTTATTGCTCCTGCCCAACTGTTCCCCTTAACCGTCTTGTTTCCATCCACCCTCCTCTGGATCCTTGTCAGGCTCTGGTAGCCACTATTCTGTTTTCTACATTTTTCAGAACAACTTTTCAAGTGATCACTTTACGTGACAACATGCATCTGTATCTGTCTGATTTTACTTAACGCAATATCCTCCAGTTCCTTCAGTGTTGCTGCAAATGTAGAATTTCATTTCCTTCCTGTGGCTGAAAAATATCCCATTGTGTATATATACCACATTTCCTTTACGCATTCATTTCTCAGTAGACACCTAGGTTGATTCTATATCTTGGCTTTTGTGAGTAGTGCTGACATAAACAAGGGAATGAGTGCAGATGTCTCTTTGACATACTGATTTCAGTTCCTCTGGCTGTATACTCAGTAGTGGGATTGCCAGATCATCTGGTGGATCTAATTCTCCATACCATTTTCCATAATGGATGTACTAATTTACATTCCCATCAACAGCATATAAGATATTTTATGAAAGTTTTGAAATCCATGCATTTTTTCCACGAAACTTTACCTTAATGATTTATTTTATTTATTTGAAAAATTGAGTTACAGAGAAACAAAGAGAGGGAAGGGGAGGGGTAGAGCGAGAGGGAGAGGGAGAGAGAGAGGGAGAGGGAGAGGGAGAGGGAGAGGGAGAGGGAGAGGGAGAGGGAGAGGGAGAGGGAGAGGGAGAGGGAGAGGGAGAGGGAGAGATCTTCCATCTGTTAGTTTATTCCCCAAATGGCCCCAACAGCTGGGGCTGGGTCAGGCTGAAGGCTGGAGTCTAGAACTCCATCTGGTTCTTCCGTGTGGGTCCGTATTCTACTACTTTCCCAGGCATGCTAGCAGGGAGGTGGCTAGGAAGTAGAGGAGCTGGGACTCAAACTGGTCTTTGTATGGATATTGGTGCTGCAGGCAGCAGCTTAACCTGCTGCACCACAATGCCAGCCCCTCCTTCAAATCTGCAGCTAAAAGTAGGTGTGAGAAATGATCATTGGTGGTCCAAGATCTTCGAGATCCTTCAATGTGAGGCATTGTGGTTCCATTAAACATGGCAGTGGTGATTGAAGTCCCCAGTTCTGATTGGTTCAGATGGCATCTGGCCTTTCCAGCCCTTACCTGGTGTCATGGCCTGGTAACAGAGGGGTTTCATATGCTGATAAATTATCAGACAGCTGTTGACTGCATTGTGCCAAAGTGAGTCAGGGCCCAGTTCAGGTTTCCAGTTCTCCTTGGCAGGTGAGTGATGCTGACAGTGACGATGGCACATTGTTAAACGCCCTTTGGGTACCGTCTCCTCTGCCTTCCTTGAACTGATGAACATCAGAGGCTTATACTTAAACCAGTAACCTGATTTCCAATAGTTCTTAGGAAACAGATTTTTGCTGTCCTGTTTCATGCTTGACTGTCAAATTTTGGGTACAGTTCTTGAAGGTTTCACTGATGCCTGTCAAGTCCCTGTCAGTGTATCATCCTGCACCCTCCTATTCTTAGTGTGTGTGCGTCTCTTCTCTGTCAGTAGGTTTTCTCTCTGAGGTTCGGATAGCATCATCCTGGATTTCAGCAAGGCACTGGCCTATGTTTCATAGGACTCGTTTCATCCTTTGAGCAATTAGTGCCTTCTCAAAATTCAGACATCCTTCAAATTCTGCCCTGCAGACCGCACTGAAGTGATGGGCAGGACGGGTTTATCAGTCCTCAATCATGTTTGCCAGCTGCTCCAGCCCACTGCAGAGAGAAAACACTTAGGCATTCGGCACAGATGCTTGCATTTTTTTTTTATCTGAATAGAACCTGCATGAAAAGATCTCAGAATTATAAAAGTCAATCAGTGCTTATGATGTCAGAATACTCGCTGTTTCTCTCCTGGGGACATTTTCTTGGCATCTCAGTGTGATCTTCTAGGTGTGTCTAATTGTTCTAAAGGCACAGCTGTGTGAATTTGATTTGCCTGCAGGGAAAAAAAAAGTCATCTTTCCAGACGTCAGGGAACAATCTTCAACTTCCTTCTTGGGTTTGCTTTGAATTTCTATGAAGCCCTCTGAGTTTAAATTCTTCTGGCGGCTTAGTAGAAAGCATTTTCCCTTCAGTCTCAGAGGCTGACTTCTGATACCTTTGAACTTACCCCAATGAACAAGGACCATTCAGAATTGGCCTCATCATTCAGACTTTTAAGCACATCCATAGCTCAGAGCTAAAAGAAGAAGGAAAAAAAAAAAAAAAAGAGGGAGAGGGAGAGAAGAAAGAGAATGTTGGCTGTGTTTCCCTTTGTAGATCCTTGTGTGTGCCTTTCCTCCAGGCCTTTGTGGGGGCGTTACTGCAACAGCAGCTCTGCTGAGACACAACAGACTTACTTTCCTGCAGCTGAAGTAAGTATTTCAACATTGACGTTAAGACGTCCTCTGAGCCTGATCTCAGAGAAGCAGGAAGCTACTATTTTTAGCGGGGGAAAATATCAACATGAGACAAAGAGAATAACTTGTGGCCAAGATTCTACTATTTCTCCAAGTTACACAATATTAATAATGTCCAACTGCTCCCTAAGCAATGGGCAAATCCCTCTGGGCATTGTCCTGACTCAATCCAGCATTCAAGTAATGCAGCAAAGTTGCCAGAATGCAGTGAGAGTAGATGATTTTGTGGATAACTTTCATCCTGAGAACCACAGTTGTCCCTGAATATCCACAGGGGGTTGATTCCAGAAACATGCACAGATACCAAAATCCAAGGATGCCCAAGTCTCTAATAGAAAATGGAGTAGTACTTACATATGACCTACATATATCCTCTAGTGTGCTGTAAATCATCTCTAGATTATTTGTAATACCTGATACAAGTTTATACCTCCCACTTAATTCACATGGATTCAATATAATGCTTGATGTGTGATAAATTCAAGTTTTTCTTTTTAGAACTTTTTAAAAGATTTATTTATTTATTTGAAAGGCAGAGTTACAGAGAGGCAGAGGGGGAGAATTACAGAGAGGCAGAGGAGGAGAGAGAGAGAGAAAGTCTTCCATCCGCTGGTTCTTTCTCTGGATGCCTGCAATGGCTGGAGCTGCACCAGTAGGAAGCAAGGAGCCAGGAGCTTCTTCTGGGTCCTCCATGTGGGTTCAGGGACCCAAGAACTTGAGCCATCTTCCACTGCTTTCCCAGGCCATAGCAGAGAGCTGGATTGAAAGTGGAGTAGCCGGGACTTGAACTGGTGCCATATGGGAATCCAGCACTACAGGAGGTGGCTTTACCTGCTGCACCATTTTACTAGCCCCCCAAATATTTTTGATCTGTGGTTGGCTGAATCCATGGATATGGAGAACGTATGGTTTACAGGGCTGTAACCTGAACCTGCGCTACCATGACTGCCCTATCTACTATGGAAAAGTTCAATGTGTGTAAGATTAGAGGGCTCTTCCTGGTACCTGGATCCTACCTGTGGATAGCAACTAACTTTTCCCACAGCTGCCTGGTCCATCTTACCTTCTCTTGCTTTTGAGGTTGCACTTGACTCAGCTGCCAAGTTTCCCTACTGGCCTGACTGGACAGCTGTGGAAGCACTTGTAAAGTGTCTAGAGTATCCTCAGTTATTACTGCTTACAGAAGAGAGCACTGACATAAAACAAAACACAGACACAACGAGTAGTCACTTCCCAGAACTTCTGCTTTGCAACTGCTATGTTTTCTGTTGCCAGAATATGATCTTTCCTAACATCAGCATAAATACCTCCCACACAGACTTTTCCCAGACTTTTCAGTAGATAATATTTTTTTGCAGTTGTTCGGAGACCAAGAATGCCTTTATAAAAATTTTTAAATATTTATTTGAAAGGCAGAGCATCAGAAGATGGGGGTGGGAAAGAGACACATAGAGAATAAGAGAGAGAGAGGGAGATACACACACACACACACACACACACATATATATATATATATATAGAGAGAGAGAGAGAGAGAGAGAGAGATTTTCCCTCTGCTTATTCACTCTTCAAATGATTACAACAACCAGGACTGGGTCAGGCTGAAGCCAGGAGCCAGAAACTCCATCTGGTTCTCCTGCATGGTAGTAGGAGTCCAAGCACTTGACCATCATCTGCTGCCTTTTGTGATAGTGATGGCTTAAACTGATGCACCATATTCTGGCTTCAGGCCTTTATAGTTTTTAACTCAGGATCTCTGTGTCAGTTATGAGTGACAGAAAACTCAAAAGGTTTAAGCAGAAAAAGGAACCTATTTAAGAGAATTGGTCAGGGCTTCAGGAATGATAGATCTAGGGGTTCAGTTGATATAATCATGACCATCGATATCATCACATTTTGATTTGGTCATTCTTTCTTAGCTTAGAAGTTTCAGCTTCAGGGCCAGCATTGTGGTGTGGCAGGTAAAGTTGCCACCTGCAATGCCAACATCCCATATGTGGCCGGTTCAAGTCCTGGATGCTCCATTTCTGATCCAGCTTCCTGCTAATGTGCCTGGGAAAAGCAGTGGAAGATGGTCCAAATGTCTGGGTCCCTGTCACCCATGTGAGAGACCCGGATGAAGCTCCTGGCTCAATGGCCCAGTGCTAGTCTTTGCAGCCATCTGGTAAGTGAATCAGCAGATGGAAGATCTCTCTCTGTGTCTCCCTCTCTGTAACTCTGACATTCAATCAATCAATCAATCAATCTTTTTTTTCCAAAGGAGTTTCAACTTCATGTGATAGAAAGATAGTTTTAAACTTCAGATACAGGGAACAATATTTCTGTAACAAATATCCCAGCAAAATTTCAAGGTATCTCATTGACTCTGATAGGATCATATGACCTTCCCAAGTCAGTTGTCAAGAAATGCAATTGATATTTTGAGTGGCCTGAATCATGAGTCACAGTGAGCTTGTGTAAGAGTTGTTTCCCCTGGAACCACATGAATTATGGATAGATTCCCCAATGACAATTGGGACTATTTTCACAAAAGTGGGAAATGGTGCATATGTTTACTTCCAGCATAAATACATCTTACCAACTGTGCCTCTCAAATGGCGCCAAAGTCACAGCTGACACTGGACTAAGTCTAAGCAATAGAAAAGAAGGGATAGATAAGTATAAAAATAAACAAAGCAGAATCTTTGCAGTTGAAGAATTCAGCATATTGTGTCTTGCTTTGGCTAGGAACTGCAAATTCATGGTTCAGGTGCCAATATATTTTGACATTTGCCAACACATGTTGGTGCCCATGGCATACTCTCTATTGGGTCCTTCCTGTTGAACTTGGATCTGACTTTAGAATTCTTTGCATCACTGAGCTCCAGGCAGCCATGACAAATCAGCAGAAACTGGCACAGGAAAAGACATTTACTTCCCAATCTATCTTAGATTGATCTAGCAAGTTAGATCAAGAGAGCATTTGCTTTCAGTGTGTGTGAGTGAAGTTGGCTGGATGTGAACTGGAACCAGAAGATAGCTGGGGGCTGGTGCTGTGATGTAATAGGTTAAGCCTGTGGCACTGGCATCCTATATTGGAGCTGGTTCAAGTCCCAGCTTCACCAATTCCCATCCAGCTCCCTGGTGATGTGCATGGGAAAGTAGTGGAAGATGGTCCAAGTGCTTAGGTCCCTGAAACCACGTGAGATATCTGGGAGAGACTCCTGGCTCCTTGCTTTGGATTGGCCCTGCTCTGGCTGTTGTGGCCATTTGAGGAGTGAATCAGTAAATGGAAGACCTCTCTCTCTCTCTTTCCCTCTCTCTCTCTGTAAGTCTGCCTTTCAAATAAATAAATAAAAATTTTTTCAAGAATAAGATAGTTGAGCAGCTGAGCACAGATCACTAACCACTCGACAAGAAAACAATCTGTATGATGATAGTTGTTCTTATAGTTAATTGTATTTCAGAGTTTGCAGATATCGTCAATGAACATATCACACTCATTCCTTTTCAAAACACTTGAGTATTTTCTTTCTTTATCTTTAAAGATTTTATTTATTTACTTGAGAGGAATAGTTACAGAGAGGGAGAAACAGAAAGAAAGGTCTTCCATTGACTGGTTCACTCTCCAAATGACAGCAATGTCTGGAGCTGGGCTGATCTGAAGCCAGGAACCAGGAGCTTCTTCCAGGTCTCCCTCATGAGTGCAGGGGCCCAAGCACTTGGGCCATCTTTTACTGTTTTCCCAGGTCATAGCAGGGAGCTGGATCAGAATAGGAGCCACTGGGATATGAACTGGTACCCGTATGGGATGCTCTACATGGGATGCTGGCACCGCAGGTGGAGGCTTAGCCCTCTTTGCCTCAGCACCAACCCTTGAGTATTTTCAGTAACACCAAATTTAAATAACCATGGGTAACTAAGCCCGGTTTTTTTTTCACAACTTTGTTAAGTAAGATATGTGGGGGGTAAGAGGAATAAAATTCTTATTTCTCACTACTGTAGTGGAATTAATCTATCTCTTTACACTCAACACTTAGAAATCTCAGTCAGTTGGCTTAATTATAGAGTAAAAGGCAAATGATGCATGTAGTGGTATAAGAAGAAAAAACAGAGTATGAAACCATGCTTTCTCAAAGCTGTAGGACCATCATGTTAACTGGAAGAATATGAAGTGATGATCCTGAATATGTGCAAACTGTTAAAAGTGAGTGCATTTGGACTTCTGTAGACAACAAGTTAAATAGTGGGAACAACATTTTACTGAGAACCTACCATATGCAACTTACTTTTAAATGCTCTGTGAGATATGAAGAGCATAAACTTGTCCATTTTTAAAGAAGTGGGGTTATCCGAAAGATCTCTGTGAGTGAGATCCCAGTGGAAAGAACAGGTCTTCAAAGAAGCAGGTACCTTTCTCTGAAGGGAGGAGAGAACCTCCACTTTGACTATGACCTTGTCTAAACAAGATAAGAATCGGAGAACTCAGAGGGCTTCCATAGCCTTGGAAACTCATGACTGGAGCATAGGGAGATTACTGAGGCCATAAACAGGAGTGTCAATTTGTAAAGTCAACAACAGGAGTCACTGTGCACTTACTCCTCATGTAGGATCTCTGTCCTTAATGTGCTCTACATTGAGATTTAATGCTATAACTAGTACTCAAACAGTATATTTTCACTTTGTGTTTCTATGTGGGTGCAAACTGTTGAAATCTTTACTTAATGTATACTAAATTGATCTTCTGTAAAACAAACAAAAAAAGAAATTATCAATTCCCAACTTGACTTTCACTGGGATTAAACATGACAATAGGTCTGATCTGATTTCATCATCATTTAAAAAATCATCTATTATTTTTCACTTTATGTTTCTGTGTGGGAGCAAACTGTTGAAATCTTTACTTAATGTATGCTAAACTGATCTTCTGTATATTAAGAAAATCGAAAATGAATCTTGATGTGAATGGAAGGGGAGAGGGAGTAGAAAAGGCGAGGGTTGCGGGTGGGAGGGACGTTATGGGGGGGAAACCATTGTAATCCATAAGCCGTACTTTGGAAATTTATATTCATTAAATAAAAGTTAAAAAAAAAAAGAAGTGGGATTATCCAAGATGACTTAATAGAAAAAAGACATGCTGATTTTGATTACAAGAAGATAACAGAAGAAAAGAGGAGAAACTGTGTTCCCAGGGGAAAGTCAGAAGTTTAAAGTGAGAATTCTACAGAAATAAGAGAGACACTGTGGAGCAGCAGGGACAGTACAAGCACATGGCAGTGAGTGGGACATCACTGGTAGCTTTTGCAGCTGGTGGCAAGAGGGGATGGTGTCTTCTTGGAGCAAGGCGACTGGACTCAATTTGCTAAGTTGGAGCACTGACCAACTTCCATTGGGCAGGCAGCTGGCTATAGGGATGCTGTGGCTCTCTCTGTGATGAGGGAGGCTTGTGGGGCTGAGATTAGATACCTTGCTGTGACTTGGGAGCCCTGTGACCTGTGACTGTGGGCATTCTGTGACTGTATATTGGAACATGGGCTATGGCCAGATCTTTGGGCAGTCACTGAGTCAGGTTGCAGAGGCTCAGAGTTCCATGAGTGCTGGGATATGTCCTTGGGGAGGGCTCTGTGCTCACAATGAGGAGCATATGGATACTCTGTGTGGTTTGTGCACTTGTGTGGATGGGGTGCATAACCACTGTTGGCTAACTCTGAGCAGTTGGTTCACCTTGGCAGAGAAAACTGAGGCTGTGATCACAAAAGTCAATGCAATCATACCTCCCCCCCTCTACTGATGTTAGAGGTGATCTACCATGCACAACTTGGGTGACACTCTGGACCCTTGCCCCACCCTTGAGTACTGACCAGAGCCCCCTGCCAACCCCTAGCACATGCCTCTGCATATCTGTCGAAGGAGCAGAAACTCCACAAAGCCATAGAGGAATATTTCAAAGATCAAAGCCCTCAAAGGAGAAAACCAGTGTTTACACAAATGCCTAAAAATAAATGTAGAAATACAAGAAAGATAAACAAGGAAAACTATGTGACTCCCCAAAAGGAACACAACACCTCAATACTAGAAAGTGAAGATGAAGAGATTGATTAAATGTGTCAAAAGAATTCAAAACAATATCATGAGATTATTCAAAAACAAAGAGAATCAAATACATAAGTTAAAAAAATCCAGACATAACATGGGTAAGAAATTCTGATGGGAGATAGAGATTTTGAAGAGAAATCAAACTGAAATATTGCAAATGAAGAATTTTATATGTCAAGTAAATTTATAGTGGAAAGCCTTAACAACAGACTCTGTGAGGCAGAAGAAAAAATATCTGAGCTAGAAGACAAATCCCTATAAATATCTCAGGCAAAAAAAAAGAAAAAAATAGAAAAAATGAAAATAATTTTCAAGATTTATGGGATACTGTCAAATGTCCAAACATATGTGTTTTAGGAAATCCTGAGGATGAGGAAAGAGAATAGATTAGAAGACCTATTCAGTGAAAAAAATAGCAGAAAATGTCCCCAGTTTGAAGAAAAATAGGGACATTCAGGTACAAAAAGCACATAGAATTTCAAAAGGATATGAGCAGAAAAGATTTTCATCATGACACAGTATAGTCAAGCTTTCAATAGTAAAACATAAAAGATCCTAAAATGTACACAAAATAAACACCTGTTTATCTTCAAAGGAAATCCAAATAGATTTTCAGCTGATTTCTCAAGGAAACTCTATAGGCTAAGAGAGAATAGAGATATAGTCCAAGTCCCAAAAGAAAAAAAACTGTCAATACAGAACACTGTACCCAGCAAAGCTCTCATTTATAAATGAAGGTGAAATAAAGACCTTCCATAACAAATAGAAATCGAAAGAATTTGTCACCACTTGCCTAGATGTACAAATGATGCTTAAGAATGTGCTGCACACAGAAACACAGTCAAAATTATGAAAGGATGTGAAGGCAGAAATTTTCCTGGTACAAGTACAAAGTAAATCCAAAACAAACAGTAGGTGTATTTATGGGGAAATGGCAGAACCAAGTTGTTACTTATCAATAGTAACATTGAATGTAAATGGCCTAAATTGTTGAATTAAAAAATACAGACTGGCTGAATGGACTAAGAAACAACACCCATCTATTTGCTGCCTACAAAAAACACACCTCACCAAAAAAGATATATACAGACTAAATGTGAAAAAATGGGAAAAGATATTCCATGTTAATGGAAAGCAAAAATGAGCTGGAGTAGCCATCCTGACATCAGACAAAATAAGCCTTAATACAAAAATTTTTTAAAGAGATAAAGAAGGGTACTATGCAACAATTAATGGATCAACTCAACAGGAAGATGTGACTATAGTAAATGTATATTTATCCAGTATCATGGCACCTGGCTATTTGAAACAAATGATATAAAGGGAGACACAGGCAACAATACAATAATTATGGAGGACTTTAATAACCCACTTTCATTAATGGACAGATTAACTAAACAAAATGCAACATAGAAATAACAGAGCTAATCTTCATTATGGACCAAATAGTCCTAACTGATATCTCTTGAATGTTTCAATTTACAACTGCAGAAAAAGCAATCTTTTTATCAGTACATGAAACTTTTTCTAAGATAGACCATATGCTAAGCCATAAATTAAGTCTCAGCAAATTCAAAAAAATTGAAATCATACCATGTATCTTTTCTGACCAAAATGGAATGAAGCTGGAAATTAATAATGTATGAAACTCTAGAAAATCTGTAAACACATGGACACTGAACAACAGGCTGCTGAATAAACAGTGGGTCATGGAAAAAATCAAAAAGGAAATAGAAAAATTCCTGGAAACGAATGAAGATGACAACACAGCATATCAACACTTATGGGATACAGCAAATGTAGTGTTAAGAGGGAAATTTAAGGGCTAATGCTATCGTGCAGCACATTGAACTGGCATCCCACGTGAGCGCTGGTTCAAGTCCTAGCTGCTCCACTTCCTATCCAGCTCTGTGCTAATGTGCCTGGGAAAGCAACTAAGAAAGGCCCAAGTACTTGGGCCTCTGAACCCATGTGGGTGCCTTGAATGAAGCTTCTGGCTCCTGGCTTCAGCCTTGCCCTGTCCTGTCCGTTGCAGCCATTTGGGAGTGAACCAGCAAATAGAAGATCTCTCTCTCTCTCTCTCTCTCTCTCTCATTCTCTCTCCCTCTGCCTCTCCCTCTTTCTCTGTAATTCTGCCTTTCAAATAAAATAAGTGAATCTTTAAAAGGAGGGAAGTTTATAGCAATTAGTGCCTGCTTCAAGAAATTGGAAAGGCATCAAATAATTGATCTAACAATGAATCTCAAGGATCTAGAAAAACAAGAATAAACCAAAGCTAAAATTAGTAGGAGGAAAGAAATAATAAAAATTAGGAAAGAAATAAACAGAACAAAACATGATATAAAAGATCAATAAAATGGCAAGCTGGTTTTTTGAAAAAAAAAAAAATTGATATACCATTGGTCCAACTAACCAAAAAAGTGTGGGGGGAGGGAGGAGAAGAAAATCAAAATTAATAAAATAGGAGATGATAAAAGGAGATGTTACAATGGATACCAGAGAAATGAAAAGAATCATCAGGAATTACTACAAGCACCTATATATCAAAAAATTCAAAAATCTAGAAGAAATGGATAGATTTCTGGACACACAAAATATACAAAAAAAAAAGAGTCATGAAGACACAGAAAACCTAACTAGACTAATAACAAAACAGAGACTGAGTCAGTAATAAAGACTTTCTCAACAAAGAAGAGCTCAGGACTGGATGGCTTTGCTGCTGAATTCTACCAAGCTTTTAAAGAAAAATTAATTTCAATTCTTCTCAAACTATTCAAAACAATTGAGAGGGAGGGAATCCTCCTAAACTCTAAGAGGCTGGCATCACCTTAACTCCAAAACCAGAGATGAGAACTAAAGACCAATATCCCTGATGAATATAGATGCAAAAGTCCTCAACAGAATAGTAACTAATTGAATCCAACAACACATCAGAAAGACCATTCAACTGGACCAAGTGGGATTTACCCTGGTATGCAGGGATGGTTCCCTATAGGCAAATAAATAAGTGTGATACATTACATTAACAAATTGAAGAATAAAAATCATATTATTATATCAATAGATTCAGAGAAAGCAGTTGATAAAATATAACACTGTTTCATGTTAAAAAAACCTTGAGCAAATTGGCTATAAAAGTAATATACCTCAACATAATCAAGACAACATGACAAACCCATAGCCAGCACCATATTAAATGGGAAAAGTTGGAAGTATCTCCACTAAGGTCCAGGACTAGACAAGGATGCCCACTCTCATCATCACTGTTCAATACAGTTCTGGAAAGTTTAGCCATAACTAAATTGAAGAAAAAAATCAAAGGACTACAAATGGGAAAGGGAGAAGTCAAATTATTTCTGTTTGTAGATGATATTATCCTATACATAGGAGAACCCAAAAATTCCCCTGAAAGATTATTGGAACTCATAAGAAAGGTTGGCATAAAACCAACACACAAAAATCAATAGCCTTTTTGTATACAGACAATGCCATGGCTGAGAAAGAAGTTATGAAAGGTCAATCCTATTTACAATAGCTACAAAAAATTTAAAAACCTTGGGATAAATTTAACCAAGTGTGGTGGAATGAGAAGCCTGTACCAAGATGGCCGCTGGCAAGCAAGCATCAGTTACTCAGGAATGGCTTTGGAACCCACCTGGCAAAGGAGCCTGCATAGCAACAGGCAGTGATTGGTTACAGCATAAACAGCCCCTTGACCGGATTGGCTGCCTCGGTTATATAAGCTGCTGCACCAACTGAAATAAATGAGTCTGAGAACTGCTCACCTCTAGCCCACTTTCACCCGACTCCCAGTATCTGTGTTGTGACTCCGTGCCTCTTGCCCTCACTGTGCTTCTCCTCTTAGAACTAATCCACCTCAACAACCAAGGATGTGAAAAATCTCACAACAAAAATTATAAAACATTAAGGAAAGAAACAGAAGACACATACACATAAAATGGAAAAATCTTCCATGTTCATTTATTGGAAGAATACATATGGAATCACAAGTACCCCTGGTAGCTAAAGCAATTCTAAACAATAAAAATAAAGTAGGACACATCACAATTCCTGATTTTAAGACATTATTACAGGGATCGGCACTGTGGCAAGGCAGGTAAAGCCACTGACTGTAGTGCCAGCTACTCATATGGGTACCAGTTTGAGTCCCTGCTGCTCCACTTCCAATCCAGTGCTCTGCCATAGCCTGGAAAAGCAGTAGAAGATAGCCCAGGTGCTTGGGCCCCTTAACCCATGTGGGAGACCAGGAAGAAGCTCCTGGCTCCTGGCTTCTGATCAGTGCAGCTCTGCCATTGCAGCCAGTTGGGGAGTGATTGGAAGACTTCTCTTTCTCTCTCTCTCTCTCTCTCTCTCTGCCTCTCTTTCTCTCTGTGTGTAGCTTTGACTTTCAAATAAATAAATAGTTCTTTTTTTTAAAAAAAGACATTATCATAGGGTGATTATAATCAAAACAGCTGGCAGAAGAATAAGCACGTCATTCCACAGAACAGACTAGAGACACCAGAAATTAATCCATGCATCCAGTGCAAAAAAGTAATGTATATGAGCAAACTTGACATTTTGAGATTTAATTGTTGCTTATAGCCCTTGTCTATAAATCTTGAGAAACAGTGGTTTTTCTACTTACTACTTGCTGAATTCCATAATTAGTGGAGTCTTAAGCTTGTCATTATAAAGAAAATTGAAAATATGTCATTGTAAAAATTAAAAGAACAGGAAAAGAACAGAGGGTAGGAGTTGGGGGGGGTAGGGCAAAAAGTATCATTATGCTCTTAAAACTGTATATGTGAAATATATCAAAATTGTTCACTATATATAAATTAAAAAATTTATAAGTAAACAATTCAGTTGAAGGTAAAATATTTACAAACATGAAAACTTAAGCAACAATATAGAATTTTTTAAAGATTTATTTATTTATTTGAAAGTCAGAGTTACACAGAGAGGAGCAGAGAGAGAGAGGTCTTCCATTCGATGGTTCACTCCCCAGTTGGCTGCAATGACCTGAGCTGTGCCAATCTGAAGCCAGGAGCCAGGAGCTTCTTCCTGGTCTCCCACGTGGGTGCAGGGGCCCAAGGACTTGGACCAGCCTCTACTGCTTTCAAAGGCCATAGCAGAGAGCTGGATGGAAAGTGGAGCAGCCGGGTCTCAAACTGGCACCCATGTCGGATGCTGGTGCTTCAGGCCAGAGCTTTAACCCACTGAGCGCCGGCCCCAACAATATAACATTTAATAGCAAGCAATAATGGAAGAGATTTCAATAGGCAACACTTTGTTAAATACCTAAAGAATGATTTGAGTAATAATTATTGGAAGTTTTTAAAGAAACACTGATTAGTTCAAGCCCAGAGAATAAGAATCCTCATTACTAAGGAAATGGGGCTTGGGCTTGGTCTGAAGAGTAGCATAAGGTTAGTAAGGCAGTCCTGGTAGAATGCGGGGATCCAGCTTGACCCGACTGCAGCCATCTTGGTTATAACAAGCAACTTACACTCTAGGTTACCCTAGCAGTCGTACCTAACCCTATTAATTAAAAAAAATTAACATAACCTGCCACTCTTATTTGATGCCTGGAAAGTCTTTTGTAAGTATTCATTTTTCTTTAAGATTTACTTATTTATTTATTTGAAAGAATTACAGAGAAAGAAGGCAAATACTGACATGATCAAAGCTAAGGATTGAACAAAAGGGATTCTCATTTTTAAAGGGTAGGAAGAGGTTGAGAAGGAGCTAACAAAGAAAAAGAAACAACTTGTAAAGAGGTATGAGAAGAACTAGTCAGTGCAACATCATGGGAGACAATAGAATAAGTATAATTTCAAGAAGGGAGAATGGGCAATAGCCCACAGGCTGCACAAGAATCAATGAGCATAAGAAACAAGAAAAGGCCATGAGTTTTAGAGAATAGAATGATAAGAGTGACCTTCAGGCACTGCAACTGATCAATGAGACAAAGCTAAACAGAAAGAAAGGATTCTTTAATGTGACCCAAGTAGTTTAATGGCTCAAGCCACTAAAATAATATAGATTCTGGATAAATTGTGGGCTGATAAATCAGAGATCACGTGAGGAAATGCTAATGACTAGGAAAAATACTAAGTTAATATACTTTAAAGAACATGCAGAGTCTTTGTTTCAGTGATAATGGTAATATGAAAGTAACATTCTTGGAAGTGAACACCTTCCATATTCTAAGCATTATGCCAAGCATTTATAGCTAATATGTTTAGTTTGTACCACAATTCTACATTTCAGAATTATGGAAATTGAGCTTTTAAAAGTTAGCTATTGCATCTGAGGGTATATGACTGGACAGTAGACTTAGTATGCAGCTCAACATCAAAGCCTGTATGATTTACTACACCAAGAATGGAGGCTTTAAAAAATGAATATTTATCTATTTTGGGACCCTTTGCCATATATATAGCTTGTACATTATTGTTTCCCATTCTACAGATTGTCACTTCCTTTTGTTGATTATTTCATTTGCAGTGCACAAGCTCTTTAGCAGTTTGATGAAATCCCATTTGTCTATTTTTGCTTTAATTACCTGTGCTTTTAGGGTCTGATCCAGAAACTTGTTGTCCATTCCAATATCCCAAAGTTTGTTTCTTCTAATAGTCTCAAATTTTCAGTCTCACGCTTAAGTTTTTAATCCATTTGGAGCTGATTTTGTAATGGTAAGAGATGGGGTCCAATTTCATTTTTCTGCAGATGGATATCCAATTTTCCACAGCACTATTTATTAAAAAGACTGTTTCCAATGCATATTCTTATACCTTTGTCAGTTGACTGTAGATAGGTGGGTTTACTTACAGGGTCTCTATTCTGTTCTGTTGGTCTTTAGATTGATTTTAATGCCAGTACCATGCTATTTTCGTTATTATCGCTTTGTAATACTTTAAATTAAGGTAGTGGCTCCTGCTTTATTCTTTTTGCTCAAGATCACTTTGGGGACTGGTGTGGTGTAACGGGTTAAGCTGTTGCCTGCAATGCCAGCATCCAATATGGACACCAGCTTGAGTCCTGGCTGTTCCACTTGCATTCCAGTTCCCTGTTAATATACCTGAGAAAGCAGCAGAGACTGGTCCAAGTACTTGGGCCCTTGTACCCATGTGGGAGAGCCAGATGAAATTCCTGGTTCCTGGCTTTAGGCTGGCCCAGCCCTGGCCATTGTGGCCATTTGGGGAGTAAACCAACAGATGGAAGATATCTCTCTCTCTCTCCATTTCTCTCTCTCTCTCTGCCTTTCTAATAAATAAATAAATAAATCTTTAAAAAACATTGCTTTGACTATTTAGTGTCTTTTGTAGTTCCATGCAAATGTTAGTAGTGTTTTTTCTAGTTATTTGAAAAAATGTCATTGGGATTTTGATTGGGATTACACTGAATCTGCAAATTGCTTTGGACAGTATGCACATTTTTACCATATTGATTGTCCCAATGCATGACCATGGGATGCCTTTCTATTTCTTTGTTTCTTTTTCAATTTATCAATAATTTATAGTTTTCATTGTAGATATTTTACCTCTTTGACTAAATTTATTCCCAAGTAATTTTTTTGTAACTATTGAGCACAGGATTGCATTCTTGATGTATTTTTCAGATGATTTAGTATTGGTATATAAAACACTACAGATTTTTGTACACTGATTTTGTATCCTGAAACTTTTGTACGTGATCATATCATCTGCAAACAGTGAAAATTTGACTTCCTCCTTTACTATTTATATGTCTTATTAATTTCTCTTGCCTACTTGCTCTAGCTAGAACGTCCATTATTTTGTTAAATAAAAGTGATAAAAGTGAGCATCCTTGTCTTGTTCCAGGTCTTAGAGAGAAAGCCTTCAACTTTTCCCCATTTAATATATTAAGTGTTGCCTTGCTACTTATGATCTTTACTATTTTGAGATATATTTCTTCTATATCTAATTTGGCAGAATTTTTATAATGAAGGGATATTGAATTTTATCAAATGATTCAAATAAATAATCTAATTAAAATGAGCAGAAGACCTAAACAAACCTTTCTCAAAGGAAGACACACAAATGGCCAGCAGACACATGAAAGAATGTTCATCAGCACTAATTGCCAGGGAAATGCAAATCAAAACCACAAGGAGCTATCACCTCACTCTGATGAGATGGGCTATTATCAAAAAGACAGACAATTACAAGTGTTGGCAAGGATGTAGAGAAAAAGGAATTTACACTGTTGGTGGGAAAGTAAATTAGTTTTCTTATGGGCTCCAACTATGAAATGGGGATTGGTGTGTGCTGGATTGGCTGACATGGCAAGACCTGCAGAAAAACTCAGCACAGCTCAATCTGCTGTTTTAATGGCTACAGGGTTTATTTGGTCAAGGTACTCCCTCGTAATTATTCCAAAAAATTGGAGTCTCTTTGCTGTTAATTTCTTTGTGGGGGCAGCGGGAGCCTCTCAGCTCTTTCGCATTTGGAGATATACCCAAGAACTAAAAGCTAAAGCAAATCAATAAAAGAGTTCCTGATCACCTGAACAATCTAAATGTGGACATAACCACTGGGACCTATTTGATTATTGATAAGGCAATGCTAACTGTGCTAAATTTTAGAGGGCACACACAAAAAAGTTTAAGTAACTGGTAGCTAATGCTTGATTCAATAGAAAAATAAAGGAAACTTTTAATAACAACAACAACAACAAAAACAGTAAGGCAGGTCCTCAAACACACACACACACACACACACACATACCCTCACCAAAAAAAAAAAAAAAAATACAAAACCAGAATTATCATATGATCCATCAATCCCACTCATGGTTATGTATCAAAGGGAAATGAAACCCTTTGGTTGAAGAGACATCTGCATTCTCATGTTTATTGTAGCACTATTCACAATAGCTAAGAAATGGCAACAGCCTAAGTGTCCAGCCACTGATGAATGTATAAAGAGAATGTGGCATGAAAAATATGGAATCTTGTCATTTGCACAACATAAGTGGAACTGGGGATGATTATGTTAAGTGAAATAAGCCAAGTACAGATCAAATATCACAGAATCTCACTCATATGCAAAGTCTTCCAAACAGATGTTCTCACAGAATTCAAAAATACAATGGCGGTTATCAGAGGCTGGGGATGGAAGTGGGGAGGGAGTGACGGAGAAAGGTTGACTGATGAGTACTAGGTAGCTAGGTGGCAGTAAGATGTTTTAAGGTTTTATTGCATAGTAGGGTGGCTATAGGTAATGTTAATATATGTCTATTACTCTGCAATGAAGCGTAGAAGATAGGATTTTATATATCTTCATAATAAAGAAATGTTAAATGTTTGAAACAATAAATACATTTACTCTGATTGAATATCACACAATGCAAACACATAATAAAACAGCACATATCTCATAAATTTGTACAATTTTATGACTATAAATTTTTTAAAAAATTAAAAATGTGCAAAAATGAAGAGTTGAAATGAGCAAAACCTCTCACTTCTTGAATTTCCTGTTTAAGGTTAAACCTTGATGGTTATTAGAAGACTCCACCTTAATGGACAGAATTTTCTTCCATTTGTCTCCATTTGTGAATTAGACTTAACATCCCTCTCAGTCATCTGGTGCTTACCATGTTGCCTCTTAAAATTAATAAATTTTTAGAATTGTGAAATATGTTGATACTACATAAAGTGGAGAGAATAGCTTTAAAAATCCCCAGGCAACTAGTGCCCAGCTTCAACCCTTGCCAATACCTGGTCCGTCTTGCTTTTTCTGCCCTGCCCCCACCATCCCCTCCACTGGGGATGGACAAGCATCCGACTTGACTGTTCCTATGTCTCACAGAGGCAACTTGTTTCTCGTTAGCATAGAGCTTTTTGCATAATGCAACTTTGTGAGGAAATAGTAGATTTGAGATTTGAGGGAAAAGCACTGCTTCTCTTGGAAACAGTCTTGCTAGAGCACTTGTTTATAATTGCTATAAAATAAGTTGGTAGATACAAGTATCCCCATACCTGGACTTTATTCGCCCCAACCCAGGAGGCCCACAGGCATAAGAAGGTCCATGTGGCAAGATCTTCCTCTTGGGAATCACTCTGCTCACGGCCAACAGCCATCTTGTCTTCTCCTACAGCCCAGGCAGAAGTCTGTGATAGGCATCTTCTAGACGCTAGTCGCAAATGTTGGAATGGAAGAGTGGAAAATGATCAGAAATTAATAGTTCAGGTTTCTCTGGGAGGCTGGAGGTTAGAGTTGATTGACCTCTGATCTTCCTCCTTTCCTTTTCCTGCTTGGAAGAGTCCAAAGTCATAAAGGGAGAGGTCTGCTCACAGGAGCCCATGACAGTGGCCGCCACTGACTTCTTCGTAGAGCAGCAGAGACAAGGGCTTGAAGTACGGGTAAGTTCTTACACTCTTCTTGCCAAGTGTTGTGATTCAGAAAGATTAAGGTAGGGCACACCTAATTTATCATTTTCATTTGCAGTGTCTCTTCTTTCATATTTTATTGAAGCATCATACACTCATATATGCAGAAAATCATACACCATAAGTGTATAGCTTGATTATTTAAACTGAACACATCTGTGTAATCAGCACACGGTCAGGAGGGCGAGCATTACTTCACCCCGACCCCTTCCCATTGCGTCAATGACAAGGCTTTTCATAATAAAACCGAAGCGCAGATCTTGAAGGAAACCATTCTTTTCAAGTCCTTCCCTTCTTTACCTTATTCCTAGGATCTTTTGGAAAATAAGCTAAAAATCACAGTGACGTGGGGGTGCCCAGGTTAGAAGCTGCAATCATTAGTCAGGGGCAGAAACACAATCACTTCCTGAGTTCACTGTGCGTTTTCATGTTAGTAGTTGTCTCTGTGTTCTCCACTAAGCTCTAAGAAAACCTCTTGGAGTTGACTGCTTTAAATAAAGGTAAGACTTTTTTTTTATTAATTCTTTTTAACACTTCAACAGAATCTGCCAGAATTATTGAATCTCCCACGAACATCCATCAGTGGTGAGTGAGGAAGGCACATGGTAAATCAAGCGGAAGCACAGTGAGCGTGAGGAACCAGGAGCCTGGCTTCCAAATATCCTAAATACGATGTCAGTAGATGCACAGCAAACTCCTGAGAGGTCCACACTTCCATTCCCAAAGGAAAACATGAGGAGCAGAAACATGGGTCTTTCAACTACATGCAGCCCAGTCTGACATCCAAAGGGAAGGTCAGTGAGAAGGGGAGTCAACCCGGTTTCCCCAAAATCCGGTGACAATTTCAAGCTCAAGTATTATCATTTTGCCAGGAGGGGACGATCCTTTCACCCTTTAATCAAATGACAAGCCAAGTGAGGCAAAGAGAGTTCCAGAATTAATTGCAAAGCACACCAAAGCAGATCAAGCTAAAATAAGCAAAAGGAAGGAATGAAAAGATAGAGAAGAAGAAGCATAAGAAAAGTGCTCAAGCACAGGGTGCTAGCAAGGAGTGAAACACCATGCACTCATGGAGGAAATTTCCAAATGGCCCAAGAAATGGCCCTTCAATGTGAAGCTCCGTGGTCCAAAGCCAACAAGCTTTCAGCAATGAAGTCAAGGTTTTGCACTCCAGCAAAGCCTCTGGCTATCATTGCCTCTTCGGAGTGAATTCTTGCAGGGAGTGGAGTCACAGTGAGATCTGTTTCCAAAGGTAATTTGAAGGTACCAGCACTTATTGCCCATTTATAACATTATGTGCTTCTGGATGACAACCTCGGATGGATATCTCCCGGACCCCATGTATCTTACTTGTATTTGGGTGCACAGTTATTGGTGTGGCTGTTAGTCAGCTAGAGTGAAGCCACCAGCCTCCTTTGCCAATGTCTCATAGCTGTAGATGTGGCTGTCAGTCAGGGTGAAAGAATGGGCCTCCTGGCTCTCAGCCGGCCATTGGCTCGGCTACAGCTTGTGTTACAAGAGCTCAAAATGGAGTTAGGGCTATCAAAGCCTTGTCATATTAATCTCGATTAAAATACCAATTTACATATATTTGCAAGAATCATAGCACAGCAAAACACACATCACAATAAGAGGTGAAGGACAAGAGCTTTGGACTTAGTCACTGGCTTCAGTCGTGTCTTTACCTTGGGTTCTTTAAAAATGGCATTCAGCTCAGTTTCTGTGTCTGTAAATTAGGATAATATTATTTTCTTTAGAAGATTGCAGGGGCTGGTGCTGTTGCGTAGCAGGTAAAGCAGCTGCCTTCATCCCATATGGGCGCCGGTTCAAGTCCTGGCTGCTCCTCTTCCTACCCAGCTCTCTGCTATGCCCTGGGAAAGTAGTAAAAAAATGGCCCAAGAGCTTGGGCCCCTGCATCCCCATGGGAGATCCAGAGGAAGCTCCTGGGTCCTGGCTTTGGATCGGTGCAGCTCTGGCCATTGTGGCTAATAGGGAGTGAACTAGTGGATGGAAGACCTCTCTCTCTCTCTCTCTCTCTCTCTCTGCCTCTCCTTCTCTCTGTGTGTAACTGACTTTCAAATAAATAAATAACTCTTTGAAAAAAAAAAGAAAATTGCAGTTAAACTCAAATGTGATGATATATGTGAAGTGCTAGGCAAATTACATGGTATGGGGTAAATGTGCAATAGATCAGTAAATCTTATGATTTTGTAAGAGCCTGTTGTCTAAGAAAAAGACCAAGGGCATCTTAAATAGAGCAATGCAACCCTTGAGCAGTTTTTGAAGACTTGAAACAACTGACCAGGATTTGAGGATAGAATTTAGATCTATACACACCTATTGGTAATGTCTGTAATCAAGTTGGCATTGTGTGGTGTTGACACCCTGCAGACACTACCTCCTGATGGAGCAGGATGCCCATAGAGCACTGTCTCCAGCCACAAGATCATTCTGGGGCTGGCGCTGTGGCGTAGCGGGTAAAGCCACTGCCTGCAGTGCTGGCATTCCATGTGCATGCCGGTTTGAGACCTAGCGGCTCCACTTCTGATCCAGCTCTCTGCTATGGCCTGGGAAAGCAGTAGAAGATGGCCAAGTCCTTGGGCTCCTGCACCCACGTGGGAGACCCAGAGGAAGCTCCTGGCTCCTGGCTTTGGATCAGCACAGCTCCCACCTTTGTGGCCAACTGGAGAGTGAACCATCGGATTGAAGATCTCTCTCTCCCATTCCTCTCTCTGTGTGATTGACTTTCAAGTAAATAAATTTTTTTTAAAAAAGAGAGAGATCACTTTAAGGTTCAAAATGAGTTAAGGGGAGATTGGATAATTTCTCCCACTCTCTGGATATTTTAGATGGAATCGGGGTCCGTTTTAATGTCTTTTGACCATAGATTAGCAAGAGATGAAATGGTTATTGGGAACAAAAGTTGAATCTAGCACAGTTCCCTAATAACCTCTGTGGCTATCATACGGCCCCTTCATCACGTCATCTCCATCCTGTCAGCCTCCTGGCTCTCCGTCCACTGCTGCACTGTGTGACTGCTCCAACTCTCCAACTGCTGCTTTCAGCTACACTGGCCAGTGCTCCACTGTTCCTCGTGCTCTGTGTTTCTCTCTGACCCATGTTCTAGGCTCAGAGCCTCATGTCCACCACTTACCAGTTGTCCAAAGTTGGGCAGATTCTTGAATTCTGTAAACTTTAGTTGTCTCCTCAATCAGCGGGGCTCTTGACAGCACTCTGCTGGTGGGGCTATGTTGGAAAATAAATGAGATAATGCATGCAAATGGCTTCAGACAGAGCCCAGTACTTAGTGAGCACTCAAGAAATGGTCACTGCAGTTGTTATTGTCACAGTTGCCACCACCGCTATCATCCTCATCAAATCCCGAGGCACACAAGTCTTATCAACAATCTCTCTAAGGTCCCTGTGGTGTGGTTCTGTATCCTGAGTTGCTTTAAATGTGCAATTTGGAATTTGCTTCTCTAGGTCATGCGGTTACCTACTGCATTCCCAGCTGCCTAGTCAGTCTACTCATCCACCTCAGTATTCTTGTTTTCATTCTGCATCTGAACACCCAGGTGAAAAGTAAAATTTTTAACGAACATAGCCAAATGTTCAGATGATCAGTCATGTCACACCAACCACTGAAGTTGACTGAAATTTTCAGTCTGCATTTGGACGTTGGGCAGACTAGCAATCAGACAACGCAATCTTATCCTAGACAAGTTTAGGAAGAAACAAATCACTTTGATGAGGTCAATTTGTCACAACTTGTTGATGTAGAAGACATTTTGATGAATCAAGCAATTTTAAAAATTGTTTTTAACCAAAAATGGATGTGTCACATATCCCTGGAATATGATGGATGGAATAAAGACTAAAAACGGGATAAGGATACCTCTTGCAGACATAATTTATGGTTCCATGATATTTTGAAAAATTAAAGTATAAAGCGCATTCAATGAAACTCACTAACTGTAAAATTTAATGAATGTGTTTTCTAATATATATGCTACTGCCATATTGAGATACAGTAGTGTCTATCACCCTGGAAACTTCCCTCATATCCTTTTGCAGTAAGTTCCCATGCTCCCCATATCTTCCCTGTATTTTTCAACAACTGATCTGCTTTCTTGCACTGTAATTCTGGGTTTTCCAGAATTTTATATAAATAAAATCATATGATACAAAGTCTTATTCCTGGATTTTTTCAGTAAGCATAATTCTTTTGAGATTCAGCATGTTGCTGCCTGTATCAGTGGTTCGTGCCTTTGTATTATTGAGTAATAATCCACCACACCACAGTTTGTTTATCCACTCACCGGGTGATGGGTATTTTTGTTCTTTCTATCTTTTGGCTATTTAAAAAAATGGTGCTATTAATATTAGATTTCTCGTTGTTTCACAGACAGCTGATTCCATTTCACTTGGATCAACACCTAGGAGGGGGAAGTCCAGGTTGTTTAGTAAGTATAGATTTAAGCTCCTCTGAAACTCACACTGTTCTGCCTGTTGGTCAGAACATTCCATATTCCCAGCACCAAAGTATGAGTGTTCCAGCTCCCTAGTTTCACCCACGAATTTTTATGTCTCATCTTCCTTATTTGAACTAATCAAGTGTGTTTGCAGTTTCATTGTGATTTTACTTTTCGGTTCCTGAATGACTATGCCTTGAGCTTCTTTTCATGGGTTCCTAGGCCATCTGCACATCTGTTGAAAGACTCTCTTCAAATCCTTGGCTCATTTGTTTTGCTATTATTGTTTCAGAGTCCTTTACCTATTCTTGACATCCTTGATCAGACACAACTCTTGCCATTGTTTTTCCCTGTCTGTGACTTGCCTTTTGGTTTTTATTGTGGAAGTTTTTGAAGAGCAGACTTTTTTTTTAAACATACTTTTTTTAAAGATTTGTTTATTTATTTGGAAGTCAGAGTTACACAGAGAGGAGAGGCAGAGAGAGAGGTCTTCCCTCAGTTGGTTCACTCCCAAATTGGCTGCAACAGCCAGAGCTGTGCCTATCCGAAGCCAGGAACCAGATGCTTCCTCCCAGTCTCCCATGTGGATGCAGGGGTCCAAGGACTTGGCCTTCTTCTACTGCTTTCCCAGGCTATAGCAGAGAGCTTGATGGGAAGTGGAGCAGCTGGGTCTCAAACTGGTGCCCATATAAGATGCCAGCGTTTCAGGCCAAGGCATAATCTGCTGTGCCACAGAGCCAGCCCCGAAGAGCAGAAATTTTTAATTTTGATGAAGTTCAATATACCAAAATTTTAGATGGCTTCCATTTTTTGTGTCCATTAAATAAACTTGCTTACTTCAAAATCATAAAGACTTTTAATTTATGTTGTCTATTGGAATTTTATATTTTCACTCTTGTATATAGATTTAAGATTCATTTTGTCTTAATTATTTTATATCACAAAGTAAAGATTGGGATTCATTTATTTGTACATGGAAGTTCATTTTTTCATCAGAACTATTTTGTTGAAGGTTATCTTTTTTTTTTTTGGACAGGCAGAGTTAGACAGTGAGAGAGAGAGAGAGAGACAGAGAGAAAGGTCTTCCTTCTGTTGGTTCACCCCCAAAATGGCCACTACGGCCGGCCTACTACGTCCAGTGCACTATGGCCAGAGCTGCGCCGATCTGAAGCCAGGAGCCAGGTGCTTCCTCCTGTTCTCCTATGCAGGTGCAGGGCCCAAGGACTTGGGCCATCCTCCACTTTGCACTCCCGGGCCACAGCATAGAGCTGGCCTAGAAGAGGAGCAACCGGGACAGAACTGGCGCCACAACTGGGACTAGAACCCGGGGCACCAGCGCCGCAGGCAGAGGGTTAGCCAAGTGAGCCACAGTGCCAGCCTGAAGGTAATCTTTGAATCAGCTTTATGCACTGTGTAATTATGAAAAAGCTAGAAGCTCTGTTTTTTTTTTTTTTTTTCAGTTGTGCCAAAATATCTTCTTCAAAAGCATGGTGCTGTTTTTTAAAAATTAGTAAATTACTGGAAAGAGGCCCGAAGATATGTATGTAAAGATGGTTATTATAACATTTTTATAACAGCAAAAGCTGCCAACAATTATAGGAAATGAAAGATTTCTTTTTCCTTACCCACTGTTTTATGTTTTTATGGTTGAGACACTATATTAAAAGACACACTAACAAGAGAGAAGCATATAATTGTTATTTAATATAAATTTCATGAGATAGAGGTGCCTTCAGAAACAAAGACCCAAAGAAGGCTGAGTACTTTTATGCCAAGTTTGATGAAGAAGTGGATGCTTGGATGAGTGTGATGTAGTGATAACAAAATGGGGAGAATCTGCAAGGTGTTTTCTTCAGAATCCACTCTGCATCCCTGCTCATTCTGAAATGCATCTGTCCCTTTCCTCTAACTATAGGGAAGGCATTTCTCACATCAGGGACTTCTGACTTACTTCCATGGAAGGCCAGAAAATTCTTTCTAGGTTTTATGGTATATTTTAGGGCAGACAAGCTGTAAAAGATCAGGGAGATTTTCCTACCTCTGTGGTCTTTTCGAATGTTGTACTTTGTAGTGGTGTGTCCTGAATCGCATCACAGTCTAAGTGTTTTACTATACGAGGGAAATCAAAACATCATGGCGGCCGGCGCCGCGGCTCACTAGGCTAATCCTCTGCCTGCGGCACCTGCACCCCGGGTTCTAGTCCCCGTTGGGACACCAGATTCTGTCCCGGTTGCTCCTCTTCCAGTTCAGCTCTCTGCTGTGGCCAGGGAGTGCAGTGGAGGATGGCCCAAGTGCTTGGGCCCTGCACCCCATGGGAGACCAGGAGAAGCACCTGGCTCCTGGCTTCGGATCAGCATGGTGCGCCGGCCGCAGGGGCCATTGGGGAGTGAACCAACGGAAAAAGGAAGACTTTTCTCTCTGTCTCTCTCTCACTGTCCACTCTGCCAGTCAAAAAAAAAAAAAAATCACAGCATACTCATATAGTATATTTTTAGTAAAAATCTTGATATCGATTTAAATACAAGGAAAGTTACAATATGTTTTCAAGTTTAAAGGAACGAGTGATCACAAATAGGATGCCCAAGATTCTGTGTTTTTTTTTTTTTTTTTTTTTTGCAAAAACAAAAGTGACAATAAAAAAGTCATCATTTATATGTATAGATAAAAGAAAGATGTAGAGTAGCATACGGTGGTGTTTTGTTTGTTTTGATTTGGTGCTGAGATTCCAGATAATCTATTTTTTATATATATTTCTTTTTCAAAGAGTATAGATTACCTCTAAAATCAGGGGAAAAATTTCTTTACACATCCTGTTCGTTGGTGGCAGCTTTGAAGGATTCCCGTAGGTGTCCCTAGGAGCACTGAAACCCGGCCCCTGCCAGTACCTGCAGTGCAGATGCTAAATATCACCAGATCTGGTCTCCCCCAGGCTCCCAGCCTCCCTCTTTTAGCCGGAAGTTTTCTTGCCCTGCTTTCATGATTGCAAATAAGCCGCTAAACTTAACTCACTGGATTGAGGGAGTGGTACAGCCAGCCCTGTAAGCTTCCCGATCAACACTCAGATCATTTTTTTTCTGCTATAGATAACAACTTACTGTTCAGTCTTATCTCAAGGGATTTCTCTTCCAGGAACTCCAGGCCTGGAGCAAAAAAGTATCCCCATGACTCACTGAAGCACATTTGCCATCATTAAGATTCCCTAAAGAACACAATATCATCGACCAATAGAAGGAGGGTCATCAGCACCACCAACCAGCAGGGGACCAGGACACACACTGAACATGTTCCTGTCAACCCCAACTTCATTCCATAACAGCCTTTAGCTCAAACCCTCAGGAAGCCTGGGAAACAAGGGGTAGCTGCTGGCCTCCTTGCTCTGTACTTTGCAATAAACTTTCCCCCTTTTCCTCCACTCTGGTGTCAGTAGTTGGCTTCTGTGTAGTGGATGAGCGACTCAGTTTTAGGGGCTCTACAACAAGTCCTCCAATCAGTTTTGGAGGTGTTCTGTATCAATTTCTTTTTTATTATTATTATTAAAGGTCTCTTTCTGTTGGTTCACCCCTAAATGGCCGCTACAGCTGGCGCCCTGCACCGATCAGAAGCCAGGAGTCAGGTGCCTCCTCCTGGTCTCCCATGCGGGTGCAGGGCCCAAGCACTTGGGCCATCCTCCACTGCCCTCCCGGGCCACAGCAGAGGGCTGGACTGGAAGAGGAGCACCCAGGATAAAATCCGGCACCCTGACCAGGACTAGAACCCGGGGTGCAGGTGCGGCAGGTGGAAGATCAGCCCAGTGAGCCCTGGCGCTGGCCTGTATCAATTTTAATATGTAAAATTTCCACTTTAACTGCTTGTAGGTGCAAACTCTAGGGAAAGCCAGATACCAGCTGAAATCTGGATTGCTAGAGAGACCCAAGAAGGTTGACTGTGGCAAAGACTGCAAAGAATGAGGCATTTGGAGCTTCATTTCTATCCAAACACAAATTAGAATTAAGATTATCCATATGGTGATGCATCTGATTTTCCCCAATTACTCTTTCAACCCAAATAAGAGACAATGTCTGTGTCTCAACTCTTAATGATGTAATTTCTTACTATTTTAAGTACATGTTATATGCTCTATTTTTCTATTTATAGCACATATATGTGCATGTGATCACTCATGTGGCCATATGGTGGGATGAGACAGTAAATCTACTTGAAAAATTTTATTTTCCCAGAATATATTCTGCCTTCAGCTATTTGTGTACCATAACTCATCTTTTTACTCTCAGAACTTTGAGAAAGCCTTAAGTAAGCCTAAAGCTCTTGGAAGGCATGGGAAATAAGGAATATAGGAGAATTAAGTGTATGTCACCACACTCAAGTGCAACAGAGCTGGACCAGAGGACTCCAGAAGAACAATGCACAAGGGAACTTCAATTTTTTTGTGGAAAAATGGAATTAAGAGGCAAGTTTATTTTTGTTTCAATACAAACTGAACTCCATGCATAGTTTTAACAAAGCACGCATTTTCCTTGAGTGTTTGGAAGACGCTCGTACCTACAGTACTTGGCTCCAGGCTGAACTCTGACAGCCCCTGAGAAAGAACTGAAGAACAGGAGCCAGGGTCAGGTTTATGCTCTGGTGACCAAAGAGTGCAGTATTTTAATGTCAGGGGTCCTCACATCTTGTATGATGTGAAAATACTTAGAATCCCAAGCACTATCTTATTTATCACCCAACAAATCTTTTCATTTCTCTGAGAGTTTGTTTTTAATATGGAGAAATTGGAGCTTGAGTACATGTCCAAGTGTAGACTGGACCCCAGCTCTTCAGATCAACGTCCCAGGCACACACTCACCTCCTCCCACGTCTCCTGTCTCCTCCCAGCTCCATGTGCTCCTCACCTCCCACTCTAAACTTGCTCCAAGAAAATGGCCAAGAAAGCTCTTAGTGAGCAGAAGAGAAACTGTATGTGAGCCAAAGGGAATATGAATAAAGCGTTTTATCCAAAACGACAGACCTCTGCTGATTTGTCCGTTCCTTCCCGTAAAATGTCCGTAAAGATCACACCGAGCAAGAGAGTGTGAATCAAGCCCTGGTATAACCACAGGCACATCAGAAGTTGCTTATAGGAAAACCCAGGTAACTTATTCAATGGGTATGTGTTGCTTCTTGGCACATATCAGACACATGGTACAATAAATTACATTCTCATTCATACTTGGTACACAGGAATTTTGGTAATGGGGGTAGTGATATTAGGTAATTGGCATGAACACATATAGAGTTATTTAATGCTTGAAAACTGATACATAAGATAATAAAACTGGTATATAAGATAGCAAAACTCAGAGTTTTGCACACATACGGTGCTTGTAATTTTCAAATCACATATTTATCTGCTTGGATTCACACAATACCAAGGGTGAGAGAAGCAAGTGGTGTGCTATTTTGCAGACAAAGACACTGAGGTTCAGGGTGCTGAGGACGTACCCAGTATGCACACAATTTTACACATTCTGAGACTCAGGTGTTCCTGCAATTCACTTTACAGCTTTGTATGGACAAGTTCATTTTCCTGTGTAGAGAGCTAGAACTGTGTCTGCCATAATAGACAAGCAAATCAGTAACTGGCTTGGCAGAAGACTCCTTCCCTAGAATGGATGTGGCAAGTTAGAGCATAGCATGTTTGAGAGCCCTGGCAAAGCAGCCACCTTGTGATTACCCTGATCAGGCCTGCTGTGGGAGGGGCAGTCACGTGCACAACACATAGGGATGCATTCTTTCTCAGTTAAAAAACATGCAAAATAGTCCAAAGAGTTGTGTCCCAGCTGATCCTTGTGAGTGCTCGCTCTGCTGATCAGTAGAAAGAGAACTCAAACACGTCAGCCTCATTCAAGAATGCTGTGGTGCTGTGAGCCTGAGCAGGGACTTCCAGGAGTGCCAGGAAAGACTCCCTGGTGCGTGACACTGGCCCGACTCCATGCCGTGGTGTTCTGTATTGGACAAACACAGAGAAGGAGACAAAGTGGATCTGGAGGGTGGGGGCATTATTTGGGAAGCTACGAAGTTCAGATAAGATGGCATCTGGAGGAGAGGACTTCTAAGAGATTGGACACTTTGGAGTGAGAGCAAGGCTAGCTCTCTAGGAGTCATTAATAAGGACAAAAATTGTTCCTGGAGAAATGTTAAGGTCTTATGTAATGGCTAAGCATTCGTGACAATCGCAAGTGGTACTCTACCTCCTCCCACCAGCTTCATTCCTCATCTCTAGCATTTAAATTCCGAAATATAATATCAACTAGTGATCCATTCTGGTTAGCTGGGCAAACACACTAACCTACTGGCGTGCAATCAACTCTAGTTGAGAACGGCTTATTCAGAGCACGGATGCTGTTTGTCCTCATCACTTTGTACTCTCATTGTTCCTTCAGTCTGCACTACAGCAGAGCCGGGTGGTGGGGTTGTACCTCGCTCCAGGCAGGACAAGAGGTGAATGAGAGTCAGCTGCCTCGGCCTCAGGGGTCTGCAGCTGAGGAGAGATGAGAGGCTACACATGTGACATAGGCGCCTGAAGTGGGTGGAGATCTGAGCCCAGCACAGAGACCGCTTCCAGTGGGAAATAAGGGATGGAGGACTCGGTGGTGTGGGGTGGGATAAAGGAATGTGGGGGCATTTAGTTCTGGCAGTGATCACAAATGGCATAGCCCCTTGTCAGGAGCTGTAAATTTTCCCACTTGGGAAGAAGAAAGATCTAAGGAAGGCTTAGACAAGACACAAGACTGATGGGGAAGCTGGAGGCAAGTACAAGATAAAACAGGACTCAATCTAGCCCCTCCCTGCCTGACGGGTATCTATCTCCCCACCTGATACATATTCATCTCCTGACTTGACATGTGTCTATCTCTAGTTCTAAACGAATCAGGTGCGAGAAGCAATCAGACCCTAACCACAGAAGATGCCTGACTGCTGTTGGCATCTTCCACAGCCTGCATGCATGCCCAGAATGGCCCAATATTACCATTTGTGGCCTTCCTGAGTGACCATAGTGAGCCACACCGCCATTCTGAGCACAATAGGTCCTTCACAGAACACCAAGTCAGGTGCAAATCCAATTGTGTGCCATGGGCAGCAAGCCAGCACTCCAGGCTGGGTGCAGATTGAGGTGCTGTGAGCGGATGGGAACTACCACGTCTCCCAAACCGATACAAGCACCTGTTCAGCTCCCATGGGGAGGCAGTGGTTGGAACCTCTCTCGGTACTGCTATCTGTGCTTGAGCATAAGCCCTCAGTGAACCCTGTAGAGGTTGAATGTTGACCTCTTGTCACTTTCTATTTGCGAGTGAACCAAAGAACCCGGGGTGGGTAACGCTCACAGCGTCAGGCAGAGAGCCACTTTACCAGGCAGTGGGGAGCTGTCAGTGGACCTTCTGCTGAATGCCGCTGTAAAGAGACCTGAGCTGTAGAATGATTAATCTACATTGAGGGCTGGAAATGGAGAAATGCTGCAGTGAGAGAGACAGATTAGGTGGGAGGCGAGTGTGGTGGACCAGATGAGAGATCATGCAGGCCGGAGTTAAGAACAGTGATGCATGGGCTGCAAACTCTTCAGAAATTAAAATCAGCAGCTCTTGGAGACTGATTAGATGTGGGTCATGAGGGAAAAGGAACAGTCATTGATTAACCAAGAGTGGAGTAGCATGTTTCAGAAAAGAGAGTGATTGCAATGTGGGACACGTACAGATTTTCGAGAACTGCCATAACAAAATGCCATAGACTCAAGGTTTAAGCAATAGAAATTTATTTTTTTTTCACATTTCTGGAGGCTGGAAGCCCAAGTCCAGGGTGACAGCTAGGGTTAGTTTTCCCTGAAGTCTCTCTCCTGGGATTTTTCACTATATCCTCACCTGGTCTTTCCTGTGTGTATGCATTCCTGTGTCTTTCTGTGGATCCAAATATCCTCTTTTAAGGGCTTTTGTCAGATTGAATTAAGACCCACTCTAATGGCCTCATTGAACTGCATTATGTCTTTTTTTTTTCTAAAGTTTTTATTTATTTATTTGAGAGATAGAGTTACAGATAGTGAGAGGGAGAGTAAAAGGTCTTCCATCTGCTGGTTCACTCCCTAATTGGCCGCAATAGCCAGAGCTGGACTGATCTCATGCCAGGAGCCAGGAGCTTGTTCTGAGTCTCCCAGAAGGGTGCAGAGGCCCAAGAGCTTGGGCCATCTTCCACTGCTTTCCCAGGCCCTAGCAGAGAGCTGGATGGGAAGAGGAGCAAAGCCGGGACTAGAGCTGGTGCCCAAATGGATGCCTGCGCCACAGGAGGAGGATTAACCTATTGACACCACAGCTCCGGCCCTTTCATTATGTCTTTAGAGGCCCTATAGTAACATGCTGATAGGACACTTCAAAATTTGAATTTTGGGAGAACACAGTTCAGCCCTTAATAGGACATGCAGAGTTTGAGATGCTGGTGGACATTGCATGAGCAAAGATTGAGGAGAGGATGAGAAGAGGGCAAGCATGTGGTGCAGAGATTCACCTGGGACACCCACTTCTCATATCCAAGTGCCTTGTTCAAGCCCCTGCTACTCCATTTCTGATCCAGCTTCCTGCTAATATGTACCTTGGGTGTCAATAGGTGATAGCTCAAGTATGTGGATCACTGTCAACTATGTGGAAGACCCAGATGCAGTTCCAGGCTCCAGGCTTCTATCTGGCCCAGTCCTGGCTGTTGTGGGCATTTGGGGAGTGAACCAGAGATTGAAAGATCCCTCTCTTTTGTGAACCCAAGAGGCTTCCATAGCCTTGGTAGCTCATGACAAGAGCCTTGGGTGATCACTGACGTCATAAATAGGAGTGTCAATTGTTAAATCAACAACAGGAGTCACCTGTGCACTTGCTCCCCATGTAGGACCTCTGTCCTTAATGTGTTATACCATGAGAATTAATGGTAAAACTAATCTTCAAACAGTACTTTATACTTTGTGTGTCTGTGTGGGTGTAAACTGTTGAACTCTTTACTCAGTATAGAGTTGATCTTCTGTATATAAAAATAATTAAAAATGAATCTTAATGAAGAATGAGATGGGAGAGGGAGTAGGAGATGGGATGGTTGGCCAGTGGGAGGGTGATTATGGGGGGAAGAATCTCTATAATCTGAAAGTTATACTTTTGAAGTTTATATTTATTAAATAAAAGTTTTTTATTAAAAAAAGAAAAAAGATCCCTCTCTGTCTCTCTGAATTTCAAATAAGATAAAAAAAAAAAAACAAGTAAAATTCTAAGCTAAAAAAATGAGAAGAGATCACTATGGGAGTCAGGGTGGTAAAGATAATAATACAATAGTGACAGCTGCTATGTGTTGAGTTGTCCGTGTATCAGCTCTGGGCTGAGCCCTGTGTGCTTGAAACAGTTCTCTAAAAGAGTCATTATTCTTCTTAACCTTGGTTTTAGAGAAGAAAAGGCTGAAGCTTGGAGAGGCCAGGGGGTTTTCTAAAGTTTAAGAGCTCTTAAGTAGCACAACCAGAATGTAAAACTCAAAGACTTGTACTGAAGCACTAGGCTGCACCGTCTCCGAGGCAGATTTTGGGGATGTGGCAGGGGTAATGTGTAGGGAAGAGGGGCAGATAAAGAGCAGTGATAAAAGAGAATAATCGGGGTGAGATGGTGGGCTAGAGAGAAAGGTAGTTGTAGAGGCACCACCAACAAGGCCTCATGTGTCAGCAAGAGGAGAAATAAAAATAGGTCTGTGGGCTTGATGATAGGGAGGCTGCTGGTAACCTTTGTGAGAGCTGCTTTCTGGAGAGTTGGAAGCAGGTGACAGATGGCAGTGGGTGGAAGGGAGAATGGGATGTGAGAAGAGGAGGTGGCAAGCTTTGTCATCATGGCAAGAAGGAGCGAGAGTTATGGTGGAAGGGGATGCATTATCAAGGGAAGTCTAATTTTAGAATGGACAGGAAGATCTTAAAGCATTTTTTGGTAAAGAGAGGTTCTGAAGATGGGATAGAGGAAATGATTTAATGAGCAAGGCATTGGCAGAGGTAGGGGTGGGAGTGTGGGACCACAGAATGAAAATGGCTTCCAAAAGGAGCGAGGACTCTTCCTCTGACACAGAGGGGGATTAATTAAGCACAAGTGATGATTTTTGATGAGCTGGGTTGACTGGCTTGGAACAAGAGAGGAGTTTCATGAATAAATAGAAGTTTCCAAAGAAAGTTAGGTACAAGAATGATGAGTTTTCCAACCATGGCTCTATCAACACAGAGATGGTTCTGTTTTCTCAATCTGTGACTTGGATCAATCCTAATATACCCAACCAAAAATTATTTGTGGACTTCCCTGTGTGTGCAAAGCATTAAAAATATTGGGAGATTGATTTTACAAAGATTTCCCAACTTGTTTTTATGAGACATTCTAATCTCACCCCTAGTCTGTGACAGCAGCAAATGTAGAACATGGATCAGAGTGGGTTAAGTCCTAATCCTGGGCCTTCTCCACGTTGTCTTTATAGATGACTGTAATTGTTAGGGTTGGCCAGAGTAATAGCATACAATGAAGGGACTCAGCCTCTAGCAATCTGGCTGGGGCAGCACCAAGAGCCAGTTAACTGGGAAGTAATTTGCTGATGCTACTTGTCAGTCATCTTCATGACTTGATGGAGGATTTGGGGTCTTGAGAAGTAATCAACATTATCCAAGAAAGGTTCGGGTACAGAGTGGGAGTGAGTTGGACATAGATACTCACCTGCTCTATAATCCTCTCCCAGAGGGCCCCAGCAGTCACCGGTGGATTGGACAAGGTTCTGTTTTGGTTGCTTGGGCAGTGAGCGCAGCTGCTTTCTTCCCAGGGAGTCTTGGGGTGGGGAGAGTGGCTTAAGTGTTTGGGTCTGGTAGGAAGTGGACCCCAAGGCAGTGGAGACGGCGAATGAAGGTTTTGTACCAGCACTGCACAGTCTCGTGGGCCACATCAAAAGTCAAAGGGATGTGGATCGACCTTGTCACCGTCTTCCCCAAGGGTGGCAATGGCTCACAGGTATTATCCTCTTGGAGGATATTTGGGAGTTGGCTTCTTCAGTATTCAGAAGGAAATTAGCACCATGGGCCATAACTAAAGAACTCCTGAGTCTGGAGTTCCAACCTGGGAGGCAGCTGAAGCGGGGAGTCCTTGCAGCCAAAACCTGAGCTTGCAGAGGCAGCAGGAAAACACCCTTCCCACAGCCTCAGGCACTTGTGTGTGTGTGTGTGTGTGTGTGTGTGTTTAAAGATATATTTATTTGAAAGGCAGATTTACAGAGAGAGAGGGAGAGACAGAAAGAAAGAGACCTTCCAACTGCTGGTTCACTTCCCAAATGGCTCCAATGGCCTGGACTGGGCCCTGCATTGGCTGCAGTGGTCCAAGCCCATGGGCCGTTTTCAGCTGCTTTCTCAGGCTCATCAACAGGGAGCTGGGTCGGAGGTGGAGCATCAAGGACTCCAACTGATGCCCATATAGGATACTGGTGTCGCAGGTGGTGACTTTACCTTCTAGGCCACAACACTGGCTTCAGGCATTTGCTTTAGTGATATCACACCAGGAATTTCCAGAGAATTTGTCGTATAGATGATAGAGACTCAGCATGGTGTCTCTGGGAGACTGAGTGAGGTAGGCAGGTGCCTGGGGAGACACACATGCTCAAACATAAGACTCTTTAAGGTTTTAAGGAAAACAGGCTCCAAGGTTGAGAGTAAAGCTCTATTTTTTAAGGAATGACAAATAATAGAAGCAGTAGGAGATATTGAAGGGAAGTTGAGTCTGTCCCCAGTAGTAAGAACATAAAAACACATTGTGCACTACAACCGTCCCTCATTGCATAGCAGCCCAGGACTTGAGGTCTGTCAGGATTTGCTGAATGAATGAATGAATCAGCAAATCAAGGTGCATCTCTCTCTTTCTCTGCATAAAAGCACAGAAAGCTGCTTGAAATGATTACTTGGCAGTCAGTTTGAAATGGCTTACATTAAGGATTATGGGGCTAATGTATCTGAAAGACGTGGAAATGAAAATTAAAACCCTAACACCAATTAATTTAGGGTGGGGTGGAGTATTGGCATTGGAAGGAACATTGTAGCAGAAACCTAGACTCAGGAGAGCTAACAATAATGAATGCAAACCACCTCTGAGTTGCCTATCAGTCAAAACAAACAAAGAAAAACAAAAATGCTGGATTTGTGAGTTGTTTTGAAGAAGCATGTCGTGTCACGAAGAGAGAAGTGTGCTGAGTGTGGAGAGAAATTTCTTGCCATTTTGGGTCATTGTGTGATGAGCCTCATAATCACCACCCAGAGAAAGGGCTGTTTCTTAAAGACTCTTAATGAAAACACTGAGCATGATCTGAAGTCCCCCTGGATAGGAAGGAATTCTAAAGAGAGCTGGGTAGTAGAGTCTGACCGTGAAAGCCTTATCTTTTGACTTGAAGACCTTACTGGCTGCCTTGGTCAGCGTTTCTCCCAGAACCAGGAGGACCCAACGCCATGTGCTAAACAGAGTACAACCAAGGATGTTCATTCCATTCAAACTGGGACCAGAGGAAAGAGAGGAAGTTGAGCGGCTTAACTGGTATCTCAAAAATACTGCATGTTAAAACAAGTCTGGGTACATGGTGAATAACAAAATACCACAAAAATGTTTTTATGACAGACCCTCTTGGAAGGAATTGCTTTTTTTTTTTTTTTTTGCAGCCCACTTTGGACTGCATTTCTAGACCTTGTGATAAAGGTATTTATTCTCTACTGACCCTGGGGATGATTCAATGGAAAACTCCGGATCCCTCCCTCAAGTATGTTATTTACCTCCTTTCTCCAGTACATGGTGACAATTCAGAATCGAGGTTCTCAGTGAATGCTTGAAAGTCAGACATTGTCAGTTGGGAAAAGGACTCCATCACTCCCTTGTCCTAAGCAGGTGGAAAGAAAAATGAGATTTGGTGGTTAAATGGTTGCAGGCTCCCCATGCATGTCTCCACCCTACCATCATGGCTTCTGAGCAAGAACCTCAGTTTCCACAAATACTGGCATACCTGGACGTGCCTGGATTGCGAGTTATGGATGCTTCTGAGTTACAGACGCTTCTCTTGTGTATTCAATGAAGGGTTGTGCATTTGCCTGTAATACTCTTTGTTGTCATTTTATCTTCACATTAAAAATAGGTCATTATGTTGAATTACTTTGCATATTGTCAGGGTAGAAGAGCAGCACCAGGGTTGCAAGTAAGACAGAGACTTCTACAACAGGGAACAAATCCACTCAAATCCAGGTACATGAAGGCAGCACACTGAGCTACTTCATTATGGCGGTGGCAGCACCAGGTTTCTATGAATATTTGGTTCAGAATGTTACTGCTGTCCCTGCCCCAGGCTTGCTGTTGGCACGATCTTTGTAAAATTTCCCTTCCCATCTCCTGAGGTTTCCCATCACAATCTTGGAATAAAATTCACAATCCTGAGCATGGCCTACAGGGTGTTATCTACACCCTCTATGACCCCCTCACAGTCTAGGTTGCCCTTCTGCAGCCACAGTGGTTAGGGGGCTCTCGGACTGCCAAGTTCATGTCCACTTCTGGCGCTGCTCTCCCTTGGAACACTCTTCCCAAAGTCACAAACCTGAATCCTTCACCCTCAGACATCTACTTCTCAGTTTGAATCTTTTCACTGTAGCCCTGCCTGATGTGTTGTTTCTGTCACTTTGCCAAGCCTCTTGTTTTTCTTCAAAACTCTTATCACTGACATCATATAATGTATCTGCAGTATGGTTTGGTTTATTGCCCATCTTTCTCCATCAGAATATGAACTCTCTGAGGTCAGGGAGTCTTTCTGTTTTGTTCACTCCTGGGTTTCCATGATCTAGAACAGTACCTTGCTGAGAATATGTGCTTGGTAACTACTTTAGAAAGACTTGGTTAATATCTAATATCTTATTTATCTATAAAATGTCAATGGCCCAAAAGAGGCTACTGTCTAAGACAGGTGACTGTGGCTGGTGTCACACGACTAGAAACTACACAGATGTGTTGGGGAGAGGCAAAGCATGATGAGTTGAAATACTTTTCAGTCTCCTCCCATGGGAGAAAATTCTGGAGCACCACAGTCTTTGAAGAAAATGCTAGAACTACAACATGGTGGAGTAAATAAGTGCCTTAGGAAATGCTTTGCAGACTTTATATCACCAAGAATCTCCTTTAAATTTCTTCTACATATTTTTTTTTTTTTTGACAGGCAGAGTGGACAGTGAGAGAGAGAGACAGAGAGAAAGGTCTTCCTTTGCGGTTGGTTCACCCTCCAATGGCCGCCGCGGCAGGCGCGCTGCGGCTGGCGCACCGTGCTGATCCGATGGCAGGAGCCAAGTACTTATCCTGGTCTCCCATGGGGTGCAGGGCCCAAGTACTTGGGCCATCCTCCACTGCACTCCCTGGCCACAGCAGAGAGCTGGCCTGGAAGAGGGGCAACCGTGCCAGAATCCGGCACCCTGACCGGGACTAGAACCCGGTGTGCCGGCGCTGCAAGGTGAAGGATTAGCCTAGTGAGCCGCGGCGCCGGCTCTACATATTTTTTTAAGATCTTCTTATCAAAATGCTGAACTTCCTCAATAATACATTGATTTTTCTCAATTCGTTAATTAAAGCAGTAGGTAGCTCCCAATGAGAACAGCATATCAAAATAAAATAATCAGAGCATCATGAGACTATGAGATAATTCCTTCCAAAGCAAAGGCAGGGCTTGTGCAGCCTCATCTCCGATAATTAGATGCTCCCCATGGTATACCGTGAGATTTTGAAAATAGCTCAAGGGCCCCCATTAGCATAGAAAGAGCTGGGACTTGCCCAAGATCACATAGCAAGTGACTGGCAACACTGGATCAGAATCCTGGCCTGGGACCCCAGGTCAGTGCTTGGGAGCATTATGGGCACTCACATGTTAGGTTTGCCTGAGTTACAGACTTAGAGTTCGATGGTAAATACAGGTGTTATTTACTAAACATACAGTACATTTGTGCTAGGTGATTTTCTTACATTTGATCTGATGTCCAAATAACCTTCATAATGGGTATTATGATCTGCGTTTTGCCCAAGAAGAGGCCCAGAGAGGTGGGATAAGTAGTGAAGGCCTCTCTGCCAGTGAGCAGCGGAGTCAGGAGTTTCACCCAGGGTTCCCTCCTTCAAAGCTGTCAGATCTTCCTCACCTATTGCTGCCACCGTATCCAGAGCCAGGGCCTTGCATGTGACTCATCCACTGGGAAATTGTGGCCCAGAGTGGTGGTCATTTCCAATTATTCTGATAATGGGACACTTCCCCAAAGTTGGTAGGTGACAAAACACACTGTCTCTTTAACTGAATGTTTATTAGACTCCAGGCTGGGGAGGAGACAATGGCAGGAAGATTGTCCAGAAAGGTGGGTGGGCGGGGACTTCACAGCAGGGAGATATCTCAAACCCTTTCCATAGCCACTCAAGCCCCCTAATTTTCCACTGCGTCTTGGCCTCCTTCCTTAGGTCATGCTCATCTTATACACAAACTATATATTATTTGCATTACCGGGACCTGAGAGCCTTTCTTTCCGGGAATCACATGTTTCCTGGCCATTTTGGAGGACTGTAAACTCTGGGAGCACTGGCAGATGGGGAGCCTCTCATGCAGCGGTCACGAATGTTTAGAAGCTGCAAAGGTCACGTCTGCTGCCTCATGAATATTTGGTTTCTGATAATGGACTTGTGACAAACACCTATCATTTGAATGCTAATTACAATGATTTCTATTTCATCCTCATTGGCTGTCTTATGAGATGATGTTCCAGAAAGTCCCTGGTGGGTGAGAGACATAGAATCATGTCTGGCGTGGGGCTGTTAGAAGGAAAACAGAACACTTTGTTCTTTTGGCGACCTCCCATGCAACTGACGAATCTGCTGCGCTGGAGAAGTTTTGTTTAAGTAAGGAATGAGGAATGATTCAGTTCATGTGACAGTCTAACTATGATATTTCCAAGATGGGCTGGGAGAGGCCGGACCTCTTTTCTTTACAGAAGGAAAGTGGAGCCTGGTGGGAAAATCATGAACTTGTGAAACTCAGAGACCCGGGTTTTTAACACCAGTGGCATAATTCATTTTATTATTGTTGGTGTAAGTAGTGATAACAACAACAGTAACAGTACCATTTAGTGTTGGCCAGATTTGTGAAGTTTTTGTAGTGATTTCTATTTTACAATGGAGGGGACTGAGGCTTACAGAGTGGACCAGTGAGGGTCCCGGCCGGAATCAGAATTGGATTCAGATGGGTCCAATAAGGAGCGTTTAAGAACAAGCACCTGCAGAGGCAGGGCAGCAGTAAGAGTGTCAACAAGAGGGCACCTGGGGTTTGCAGCTTTGGCAAACCCAGGGCTGAAGGGTGGAGGGAGGACACAGAGGGTGCTGGGTGTGGGACAGAGCCTGCCTGGCAGGAGCTGGCAGCACAGGGGAGTGCTACAGTGGTCAGAGCTGTGCACCAAGTCAGCGAGAACCGAGAACCAGCCAAGAAACACCTCCATGAGGCTCTCTTTTGTCTCTGCTGTGATCTGCAGGTGCTGCTTGTTAATGAATGCAAAGAACAGCCAGAGACTGCGGGAGCCTGCTGCGGCTTTGCAGATCAACTGTCCACGCACAGGTAATTTAGAGAACGAGAAGGGATGCAGGATTTACACTCTGCAGGGCGGACCCCAGCAGAAATTCAGTTTGGATGATGCCACCCATACATTGAGTGGGACCACAGGGTTTCACACAATGGTGCTTTCTGGAGAGGGCACGCAGCTCCCAAGCAGGTTTGGAAATGGTTTAAGAGAACAGGGAGAGGATGCAGGCCAGGGGGACAGTTCCCAGGCGCCTTTAAACAGTCTGGGTGGCACCCAGCGGGGAACGCCCAGGCTTCCTCTTCAGCTCACAGAAGAAGGAGAAGAGGAAGGAGTGAGTCCCAAAAGTTGTCAGCAGTCAAACATCAAAACTGGAGCCAGCCCTCGTGACAAGGTGGCCAATGAGACGAAGCAGCGGAGGGAAGTTCAGCGCAGGGCCCCAGAGCAGGCAGCCACCAAGTGGCAGAGCTGGGTTTTCAGCCTTTGGCCAAAACTCATGCCTTTAATATCAGATTAACTGACGCTGTGACCTTGGGCAAATTCCTGAACTGCCCTGAGCCTTGGTTTTCTCATCGGTGAAATGGAGAGAATGACTCTGGGTCTGATGGCCGGCAGGTGCTGGGTGCTGGTGGCGGTTATCATTGTCACCCGTTCGTTTCCGCGGAGATTGTTATGTTGGTATTATTTCCTCTTCCCATCTTGCCTTTCTCTGCCAGCGCTTCGGGGAAGCCTGGCGCTCTAGGTTGGACTCCCATTTCCTCATGGAGTGTACCCTTAGTCACCAAGCTACCCCTGTTTCTCCAGTGTTGGCAAAAGCTCATCTGATTCAGCAGACCAGTTTAACACCTGTCTCTCAGAACGAAGGCAGCATAGCTTTCACTCACTCAGGGGCCTCAGGGGTGTGACGGGGAAGCTGAGAAGTGACAGCAGCCTCTCTCCCTCTGTCCTTGGCCATCAGCTTGACTTTCTAAGATGCTAAGTGAGACAGGCAATTTTTCCTCCAGTGACTAGAACTCTAGTGGTTCTAGAATATTCTACTCTTTACTATCACTCAAGCTCACCTATCCCATGGGCTAAGAGGTGTTTTGCACTTGGTCTCTGCTTCCTCTGCTGAATTAAAACAAACACGTTAGCAACTGTTTTTTAAAAAATGTATTTGTTGGGCCGGCGCCGCGGCTCACTAGGCTAATCCTCCGCCTAGCGGCGCCGGCACACCGGGTTCTAGTCCCGGTCGGGGTGCCAGATTCTGTCCCGGTTGCCCCTCTTCCAGGCCAGCCCTCTGCTGTGGCCAGGGAGTGCAGTGGAGGATGGCCCGAGTGCTTGGGCCCTGCACCCCATGGAGACCAGGAAAAAGCACCTGGCTCTTGGCTCCTAAAAAAAAAAAAAAAAAAAAAAAAAAAAAAAAAGTATTTGTTTGCATGAGAGGCAGAGAGAAACAGATGGAGCTCCCTAGTGCTGACTCACTCTCCAAGTGTCTGTAATGGACACAGATAGGCCTGGGGCTAAAACTCGAGTCAGGAACTCAATCCAGGTCTCCCAGGTGGGTAACAGGGATCCAGCAAGGGTCTGCATTGGCAGGATGCTGGAGTTAAGAGCTAGAGCCAGGAATCAAACTCAGGTACTCCAGTAGGAGGTGTGGGCATCTTCACTGTTCTTAACCATTAACACCAATAGTCTTGGTCCCTAAAGACTGAGTTTTGACATATTGGCATACCAACTAAGCCACTAGTGGTTTATGTATTTTGCTTTAAAAAAAAAGAGGCCAATAAATTAAGTTATAATAATAAGGAATATTTCTGAAAGAGTTTTGCTGGCAGCCACCTTTTCACGTGTGGGAACTGAAATCACTTCTGAAAAATCCCAGGTCCCCAGACTTCATGTGGACAAATGATCAATTAATTGATGCCATCAACCTATAGCCTGAGGCTAGGCGAGTACCAGCAGAGAGCTGTTAGGCAGAGAAGCCCATCAGAAAACGGTAACAGGAACTTCCACGGGAATTTGAAAAAATCTTTACTGGAAAGAAAATCCTGGCCGTGTGTCCTTCAGCCAGCAGTTCCTTTTGGGAAGAGAACAGATGCTACCCTGGCTAAGTAAAAGGCACAACACAAGTCCTTCTCTTCCTGCTTTTAAAGCCAGAAAACGCCATCCGTTGCAGGCCAGAACAAGACAGGTGGCGTCCATTAGAATTGGAAATGAGGTGCAGAGATAATGGACTGTGGGATCCACCATGCCAGCCTCGAGGGAGTGGCTCCCCGTCAGAGGGCTGATTGTTCTTCCCTTTTAATGAGGAGGCGCCATAAAATGTACAGCTCCTCATGCCACTTTGATTCTCTGAATTTTATTAATTGTTCTTTTGTGCATTCTCTTTTGCACAATTTGTTTTTGATGAACCACAAGTGTTCACTATAACTGGACTGGGCTGCCTCTGACAGAGACCCTGGGCTTTCTGGGAAGGGCCATGGGAGGAAGAGGTTCTGTGGGAGATGATTCCCAAAGCATCTGGAAAGTTCCAGGTCACCTTGGCACAGGCCATCAGCATCTGGGTGTCTTCAGAGACGGGGAAGGCAGAACAGGAGTTTATGAGTAAAGAACATGATAGACTCTTTGACCATGGCTGGGTTGGAAAAGGTTGAATTGTGTGGCAGAATGAGGGGATGTGGGCGCTCTATCTCGCCATCCACCCCACCCCTTCAGTGCCTACTCTTTCTTTCTCTTTCATCATAGCATGACACCTTGGCAGCCCCTCACTGCTCTATCTCCCAGGCTTTTTGCTTCATACACAGCAGAATTGGGAGAGTTGGGGCTTGAAGGACAAGACCCATATTTCATGGTTGCCCCCTTTTACAATGCTTCCCATATTTAGATAGCCAACCTCCCAATAGCAACTTCCTGCCTCTCGTGGCTCAGTTAGGGCATCTTAAATTGAAGGAAAGCTTTGAGTTCAGGCCTCAATCTCTCTTAATGGTGTGAAATGTTTTCCAACTCACAGCATGGCAACGTTTGTACTAGCATTTTCACAACATCTGTGCTTGTAACCAAAGCAGGGTGGATAGGATTTCAGTCATCATCAAATAGCTGATGTGGGAACTGTCTAGGTGATGGTGATGGTGATGGTGATGGACAGGAGCTGACAAAGAGGTACAGGTACTAAGTAGACATTCCCAACCTTGATGGGTCAGTTGGAGGGGTACACAAAGGCTGCAGGCATGTATCTCTATGAGTTTCTTTGAATGGGGAGATAAAGAAAGGAAGAAAAGGAGAGAAGCTGCAGGGGGGAGACAGAAGGGAACCTACAGGGGAACTCTAGGGCCTTGCTGCTCAAGGTGTGGTGCTGGGGCCAGCGATGTGAACATCACCAGAGAAAGTACAGGCCTGCCCAAGAACTCGTGGAGGGGGATCCGCATCGTAACAGGATCCCCAGGATTCGTGTGCGCAAGCTGACATTTGGGAAGTGCTGCCCTGGGGCATCCAAAGAGTAAAACAAGATGTGGCCTAACCCACGTCTGCCCGGGACACTGTCGCACGGTAAGACACAGAGCCTGGAGACGTGTGCTTGTTGAGGGAGAAGGAGCAGTTAGAACTCAATCCTCAGGTGACTTTTAGATGATGGAAACCAATGAAAGGGGCTGAGAGAGAAAAGTGTGCAAGAATTACTTGACGCTAAACGTGAGATATGCTGGGAGGTCTCAAAAATAATACTGCGGCTGGGAGAAGGCTGTGGATCATGTGTAACACCCTAGCCCTCTTTGACTTAGTGCTGTCAAGAGGGCCACTACCACTTGGGGCCAGTGTGATGGAAGGGCCTTGGGAAGCCTCAGAGATGTGTGCTGCCGCAAAGATGGTCACTGTAAGGAAAGGATGTAGGCAGTGGGACACTCTGTAGCCCATGATATGTGTTAACACCGATTTAGAAACCCAAGATCAGAAGGAAATGTGCCTCAGTTTATCCCTGTGCAATTTCATCGTTTACCTTTTTACATTTTTGTACCTGGCAAGCTTTCTACAGCAGAGACAACATAAGTGGTAGTGAAAATCCAGCAAAATGTAAATAGTGCCTCTTTTGCCTGGGAGTGATGTGGAATTCTCTCTTCTCTTCTTTTGTGTCTGTACTGCCTAGATCCTGTCTGTGAGCTGATAAAGCTTTGTAACTAGAAGGAAAACAGCAAGCAGCATGGGATGCGGAAGCAGAAGGCCTGTGTTCTGGACGGACTCTGCTCTGATGGGTGTGTGCTCCATGCTCCTGTACACTTGCTCAGCCTCTCCTGTTCCTGTGGAAGTGGGGTGCTGCCGCAGACCTGTGTGGAGGACGAGTAAGTACCACACAGACAACATCGCACTGGTACGTACCACACAGATTTTAGTCCCAAAGCTAGCTTGCAAAGGCACTGTGAGAGTCCCTTCTCTTTTCCCCCTCCTCCCCTTGGCTCACCTGATGGGAGGTCAATGCAGGGAGCCTATCTTTGGCTGGCTTCAGGGGAAGCCTTGGAATCGTCCTCTCCTTTCCAGAAATGAGTGGAATTTGTAACCCCAAAGTTGCTCCTCCCCTTGGGTCAATTTGCTGAGATAGAATTCCTGCACTTCTCTAACCAAAATGCAGCCTAGCTGTCAGCCAAGCAGGTGCAGCATCTCCTATTAATGCTGTCAGGATCTGGTCACGAGGTCTTTCTATTGAGGCCTCTTCAGGCTGGTTCTTTGGATTTCTGGATGAATAATTATAACCCAGATCTTAGTCAAGAATAATAATTACAGAAGTGGAGGATGGCCCAAGTCCTTGGGCCCTGCACCCCATGGGAGACCAGGATAAGTACCTGGCTCCTGCCATCGGATCAGCGCAGTACGCCGGCCACGGCGGCCATTGGAGGGTGAACCAATGGCAAAGGAAGACCTTTCTCTCTGTCTCTCTCTCACACTGTCCACTCTGCCTGTCAAAAAAAAAAAAAATTCAGGGATCCTAAATGAAAGATCTCTGTGAGTGAGATCCCAGTGGAAAGAACAGGTCTTCAAAGAAGCAGGTACCTTTCTCTGAAGGGAGGAGAGAACCTCCACTTTGAATATGACCTTGTCTAAACAAGATAAGAGTCGGTGAACTCAAAAGGCTTCCGTAGCCTTGGAAACTATCAATTCCCAACTTGACTCTCACTGGGATTAAACATGACAATAGGTCTGATCTGATTTCATCATCATTTAAAAAATCATCTATTATTTTTCACTTTATGTTTGTGTGGGAGCAAACTGTTGAAATCTTTACTTAATGTATGCTAAACTGATCTTCTGTATATAAAGAGAATCGAAAATGAATCCTCATGTGAATGGAAGGGGGGGAGAGGGAGTGGGAAAGGGGAGGGATGCGGGTGGGAGAGACGATATTGGGGGGGGAAGCCATTGTAATCCATAAGTCGTACTTTGGAAATTTATATTCATTAAATAAAAGTTAAAAAAAAGAATAACAATTACAACAAAACCAAGAAGGCTGTGTGTCTAAGATATTGAACAGGTTTCTGAAAGCAAGTAAGAAATAGAAGAAGTTGTTAGACCAACTGCTAGGGGGCTTCAGAGCACGGAGCCTGGGAAGTCCTGTAGGGTTGTCGAGTACCGAAACAGACTTGCAGTCTGGGATGCGGCTGATCAGGGCGGTCAGTAAGCTAAGAGGTCCGCATGGCCATAGCTTTCTCCTAATATGAGGGCAGGTGTGACATGTGGACCTGAAGGGCACTGGCTTAGAGGGAGACACGTCTTTCACCCAGCAACCCAGTGCCTGATGACAATCTGGGAAACTTCATGGGACAAAAGCCTCAGGTGACTCCACTTTCAAATTTTGTTTAACCAAGAGGAAGTAGGGCTCGGATCTGGAAAGATTCTGGAAAGATTTTGTGACTTGCAGATGTGGGATGTTCGGCTTTTGTTAAGATAGGACTGTAGCCCAGCTCTTGGACTTAATTCCTAATGGCCTTGATCCTCATCAAATACAAACTAGGCCATTTGTTGACTCATTCACCCTGGTTCATGTCATTGGCTTTGACAGATGGTGGACACTGTGCTGGTCAAAAAATATTTACTGGGTCGGGTCTCCCTGGGGTCTGCCAGGCAGGCTCCCTTCCCCACTCTGTCTCTATAGCCGTTTCATGGCCTCAGCTGGGCAGGGAGGCAGAGAGGCAGCTGGGGAGGAGGAGTGTGGCAGGTGGTGGGAGAACAGAGGCCCTCTTGGGCATACAAGGAGTCCATTAACTCTCGGGATCATCAAGGTGAAGAATGCAAGACAGCCTTTCCTTCCTTCCCCACACCCTTGCCTTTCCGGCTGTCCGCTGCCCTGTCACCACTTTGTTTTTTTCTGGGCTATATTTGATAAATGCAGTTTGTAACTGTGTTTAAAAAAAAAAAAAGATTCGTAGTAGAAGTGACACAGTGTATTGTGCTGCAGGTGGGTCTTGAAGGTTAAACTCTGGCTTTTTGTCACTTGGAAGTTTTAATGCACAAGAAAAGATTATGCAGCAATTAATACCCAAAACATTTGAATGACTTTCCTTATTTTCTAGTCATTCAGTTGGAGATGTTTATGTGTACACTTTTTAGAATTTAATGTTGGAAATATGCAAATATAAGTACATTATTTATTTCTACTCATCAGAAGAAGCAAGCACTTAATTCCTGGTGGATAGGAGGCTACTATTGCTTTTCCAAGAGTTTGTCTTTATTTAAAAGATTTATTTATTTGATAGAGTTATACATAGAGATGGATAGACAGACAGAGACAGAGACAGAGATCTTCTATCCGCTGATTCACTCCCTGATGGCTGTAATGGCCAGGGCTGGGTCAGGTGGAAGCCAGGAGCCAGGAGCTTCTTCTGGATCTCCTACATGGGTGGCAGGGACCCAAGTACTAGGGCCATCTTCTAGACCATTTGCAAGGAGCTGGATCAGAGGTGGAGCAGCCAGGACATGAACCAGGGCCAATATGGTTGTAGGCAGTGGCTTTACCCACTACATCACAACATCGATCTTGATGATTTTCCTTTGAAAGAAAGATAAACCATCTCTTTGCTTGTGGTGATGGAACATTGGTGTCATAAATCACCCACACTCTCCAACCCCCATCCTCAAAGCCACTAACAGTATTCCCCTTATGACACCAAGGGATGAAAAGACATGTGTTTTACTTTCCAAGTGTTGAGAAAGAAGAACTTGAAGCAGAGGAAAAGGTAGCTCCCAGGAGTCTGGGTCAGCAAAGAGGGTGGTAGGTGGGTGAGTTTCTTTCTTTTTTTTATTTATTTGACAGATAGAGTTAGACAGTGAGAGAGAGAGACAGAAAGAAAGGTCTTCCTTCCGTTGGTTCACCCCCCAAATGGCTGCCACAGCCGGCACGCTGCACCAATCTGAAGCCAGGAGTCAGGGACTTCTTCCTGGTCTCCTATGCGGGTGCAGGCACCCAAGCACTTGGGCCATCCTCCACTGCCCTCCTGGGCCACAGCAGAGAGCTGGACTGGAAGACGAGCAACCGGGACTAGAACCCGGCGCCCATAAGGCATGCTGGTGCCGCAGATGGAAGATTAAGCAAGTGAGCCACGGTGCCGGCCCTGGTGAGTTTCAGTAGTAAAACTTGACCTCTGAGTACTCAGCTCTCTAGAGCATGCTGGAGCTTGGAAGGAAATAACTCAAGAGTTGCATTTGGGTCCTGGACACCAAAACTGATGAGTTCTTGAGGCCAGGTAGGCGTGGAGGGATTACAGCCGCCATTAGGACCACCTGCCTTTGACAAAACAACATCAGTCTGGCAGGAAGTATCTTCGAAGTAATCTCGGTGGGCCGAAATCTGAGGCATCTATCCAGATTCTCATAATAGGGTTTCTGGATTATCAGATTATAGAGTAGGGAAACATTAAAAAAAAAAAAAAAGACAGAGGTGTGATAAGGATAGTGCAGAGTTGGGGCTGAATTTTTGACATGCTTCAGAAAAATGAAAGTGGAAAAAATCCAAGGATAGACCAAAACGGGTAGAACTAAACTACATGAGAGGAAATATAGTTAAACTATATTCAGATAAATAATAAAGTATTTTAGTAAAAGTATTTCCCAAATATTGCATGGGAAAGCTTATATGTTTACAATATCATTCAGTATTTGGCTGAAACTTGATTCCTGTATTTTTGTTCGACCATATTCTATTAAGTGCAAGATTCACTTTATTTATTTTTGAAATGCACATGCATGTTGTGCGTGCTCTTCTGTGCATATGCTATATTTTATAATAAATTTCTGTTTGAATGAGTTTCTCTTAAATTTTTGAGGAACAATTTATGCCAATTACAAAAACATCGTATTATTTACTCCATCTCCCAACACCTACACACTTCAGAAATGTACTCATATCTCAGCAGAGATGAAACAACTGAGGTTTACAGGTCAAATAACTTGTCCACAGAACTGGTAAGTAATAGAACCCTTAGTCCATCAGACCCCAGTATGTGCTCTCAGCACTGTAAAATGCCTGTATTATTAAGGAAAAAAAAAAAAAAAAAAAAAAAAAAAAAAAAAAAAAAACCAGACCCAACTCCCCAGAGACCCATGGGAAACTTGCAAACATGTTTGTCCTTGGAGCAAGGGATGGTCATTCTTTGGGCAATGAAGTTCACATTAACAAGTTTTTTTAAAAAAAGAACAGGAAAATAAACACTAACACTGACATATCACATATGTTAGACTTATCTGACAAGGATTTTAAAGCCATCATTACAAAATGGTTTGACATGCAAAATGAGCATGCAGGAAACAAAAGAAAAAATAGCATCAGAAAGAAATAGAAGACATAAAAAAGAACCAAGTGAAAATTTTAGAAGTTAAAAATAGGATAACAAAATAAAAAACTTAATGGATTGTCGCTCCCTGTCTTCGTGGAGGAACGACACAGGACCCTGCGCTGTTCTTTTGTCTGCTCGGCCCTCCCCGGGTTTGCTGCTGGTTCTTCCCAGGTTGGCTACCGTCCCTTCCACCTCCGTGGAAAGGCGGTTCCCCCTGCCACTTTCCCCACTTCCACAGGGGAGCGGCACACCGCCGGCCGGCTCTCTCGGGGGCTGCTCAGGTGTTCCCCTTAGATGTTCCTGGTGCATGTTGTCTCTCTCCTCCTTTATAGTCCTCTTCCACCAATCCCAACTCTGCTACCCACAGGCCGAGTACGCTGCTCTCCTCCAATCAGTAGCAGGATCAGCTCCTGCAGGTCATCACTCAAGTTGGCCAGAGGCAGCTGCGCAGAAGTTGTTACTCCCTTCTCAGCGCCATATTGTGGGAGAGCAGATGCATAGAATAAGTCTTAATTCCAGTAACAGTCTAGTCCGAGTTGCTCCCCACAATGGATGTGCCCATTGGAGAAGACAGAGGAAAGAATCTGGGAACTTGAAGATAGAACAGTAGAAATTACCCAATCTGGGAGCTGGCACTGTGGTGCAGTGGGTTAACGTGCTGGCCTGAAACAACAGCATCACATGTGGGCGCTGGTTCTAGTCCTGGCTGCTCCTCTTCCAGTCCAGCTCTCTGCTGTGGCCCGGGTGTGGCCCAAGTGCTTGGGCCCCTGCACCCACATGGGAGACCAGGAAGAAGCACCTGGCTCCTGGCTTCGGATCAGCACAGCTCCGGCCATTACGGCCAATTTGGGAGTGAATTATCAGATGGAAGACCTTTCTCTCTCTGCCTCTCCTCTCTCTGTGTAACTCTTTCAAATAAATAAATAAATCTTAAAAAAAAAAAAAAAGAACTCACTCAATCTGAGCAATAGTTTTAAAAGACTGAAAATAAATAAAAAATTAATTAACAGAATTTTTCAAAAAACTGAACTATAATGAAAGTCCTCATATTTGTGTTGTTAGAATCTTAGAAAAGAAGGTGGAGCCAGGAGGAGCCAGGAAAGTACTCCATGACATAAAGGTGGAAAACTTCCCAAATTTGGCAAAACTGAGGAAGCCCAAGTGTAATAAATTCAAATAAATCCACACCAACATACATTATAACCAAACTTCAGAAAATAAAGACAAAAACAAAATCTCTTGGAAGCAACAAGAGAGAAATGCCACATAACCCACAGAGGAAAAGCCATTTAAATAACAATGGATTCCCCTTCAGAACCCAGGGAGCCAGAAGGAAGTGCCACAATTTTTTTGTTTTCGTTTTTTTTTTTTTTTTTTTTTTTTAAGAGCTAAAAGAAAACAACTGTCAGCTCTGAGTCAATGCTCTATGAAATTATTCTGCAGGAAGAGAAATCAATCCTTCATCATTCTCTCGAAGGAAGGAAGGCTAAGAGAGTTTGTCACCAGCAGGCCAACCCTGAACAAATGGCTAAAGCAAGTTCTTGAAACAGAAAGGAGACTATAAAGGAAGGAATCTTAGAACATCTGGAAGGAAGAAAGGATAATGGAAAGAGTAAAAATAGGAGTAAATACAATAGACTCTTTTTCTCCTCTTAACTTTTCTAAATTATGTTTAATGTTCAAAGCCAGAGGCTTAACATGGTCTGAAGTGGATTTCAGTGCATGGAGAGGGAATATTTGAGACCCTTGTATTGCAGAGTCATGGTGGGAAGGCAGCAGGGGGGCTTACAAGTTTCTACATTTCAATCAAAGTAGTAAAACATTGACACCTTAGGTCTTTGTGGTGGTCTGTATTTTGATTGTGATGCTGGTTATAGGAATCTATATACGTGATAAAATAGAATGGAAATATACACATAGTTATAGCCACATCAGTTTCCTGGTTTTAATATTGTGTTAAAGTCAGGAGAACTAAGTGAAGGGTATGTGGAAACTCTCTGTCCTATTTTTGCAATTTCCTGCGAATCTGAAATTATTTCAAAATGAAAGGAGAGAGAGAGAAAGAAAATGAATGAGTGGCCATAGCACTGTAACTCATGTTTTTCCTGGTGTAGTTGTTTGACTTTACGGTGCCTCAGTAAAGCCCAAGTGGTTTTAAAACGTCTGGGTTCAGTTCTTGCTGGATAGAAACGACCACACCAATTGAAGCGAGGCATCTGTGGGTCAACCTGAAACGAGACAATCTTGTGTCTGGAACACGTCTTGGTTTCCTGTGCTGTTTCCAGGGAATCAATACCTCGATTTTCATTTTCCTAGCCATGTGTAGACAGGACATGGTTTATCTGGAGATGTCCCTTCTCTCTACTTCATCAAAGGACATTGACTGGGTAAATTGAGAAGTCTACACAGATGTACTATGAAGAAACAGGTTGATAAAATTGAGATTCTTTCTTTGGAATTTATTCTGTTTTTTCTTCTGTTTTTCTGTTTTTTTTTTTAAAAGACTTATTTATTTGAAATAGTGACAGAGAGAGAGGGAGAGAGGAGAGAGAGAGAGAGAGAGAAGAGAGGAGAGGAGAGGAGAGGAGAGGAGAGGAGAGGAGAGGAGAGGTCTTTCCTCTGCTGGTTCACTGTCCAGATGACTTGCAAGGCTGGACTTGCAGAGCTGGACAGGATGAAAGCAGAAGCTAGGAACTCCAACCTGCTCTCCCAAATGGTTGGTAAGGGCCCAAGCACTTGGATCATCTTCTGCTACCTTCCCAGGTGCATTAGCAGGAAGTTGGATCAGAAACAGAGTAACCAGGGCTTGAACCAGCACTGTGACATGGATGCCAGCATCACCAGTGTCAGCTTAACACTGCACCACAGCAGCAGCCCCGCTTTTGTTCTGGCCTTCTGTGCTCCTGACCTGAGCTATCCTGGCCACATACCCAGATCCTTCTCAGCTCCACCTCCAAATTAGATTTCAATGTTCCCAGTCTTTTCTTTATCCATTGCTGTCTTCCTCACCCATATCATTTTCATGACCCATGTGAATTACTTCCCTTTTCTCTTCTTGATCTTCTTTCACTCATCTTGTCCCCTTAAAAGTCATTTTCCATTCAGCAGCCCAGGTGATAAGAACAATGTCCATCAGATTGCATCACACACCTGCTTAGCACCTTAGGGGGCTCCCCTTGCATTTGGAATAGAACTTGCACCTGTTAAGTCATCCTGCAGGTGCCTGCTCATCTCTCTGAGCTCATCCCAGTGACTCACTTTGACTTGGGCTCAGGGGTCATTTTGTTGCTCTTCTACCAGCCAATCCTTGTTACACCTCAAGGCCTCAGCCCTCTCCTTGGAATGGGCCTCCTGCTGCTCTTGGTGCAGGGAGATCTTTCTTTCCATTTGTGATGCCTTTGAAATGTGCTCCATCCAAATGGGCATTTATGATCCCCTGTGTAAAGCAACCCTCATGTCACTGTCTCCCCAGTGTATCAGTCTAGATAATTTCTCCATAGAATTATTTATGCTTTATGATTATCCGATTTCTTTTCTTGCTTTCCATCATTCCTTTAGCATCTGAGGCCTGTGAGCACTGGAATATTGCCTCCCTATTCACTTCAGTAGCCGGGGCTTATTAGACATTCCTTGAGTGAATGATACACTATGAACTCTAAAGCTGGCAGGGACCTTCTTGCCCTAAGACAAGAGGTCCCTTGGGGACATTTGGAGGGTCTTGAGGGAAGACAGTGATGGTGTTCATCTGATACATGTATGCCAGCCCTCCAGTTTGTAGAGCTGTTTGCACCTACAGCTGTGGCAAGTGGCGAGGACACCATCACTTCCATTCACCAGCTAAGAAGCAGAGAGGTTCCTCTGGGGCACCTGGACAAGTAGCAGGCAGATATGGAATCCTGCCAGGACAGGTCAGCTCCTCGGCTCAGGCCGGGTGGCAAGTACTTTGGAACAAGATGCTCGGTCACCGCAGCCGCTGTGCAGCCCCTGCTGGTTACCCAGCAGCAGAGGCTTCTGGTGGGCCAGCAGCAGATCCTGTTCCATGAATATTTCACAAAGCTAAGAAAATGAATTCCCGGGGAAGGAAGAAGCCTCGAAGAAGCAACCAAGACATCCGGAGTGATGCGCAGGGAAGAGACAGAAGCAAGAAGGTAGATGGCAAAGAAATGAACATGAAACATTTTATTTAAATGAGCTGGGGTCTTGGAGGCTCAAGCATTTGTTGACCCAACCCGGAGACGTCAAGAGCAGACCCAGTCTCGTTCCTGTGAGAGCAGCCCTGGCTGAGAGCGCAGAGCGGGAGTGTTCCCTCTGAAAGCTCCCCGCCCTGCTGCTGCTGCAGTGCGGGCTTCCACTACGGCCCTGTGTTCCTCTGTTTTTGGAGAAGGAGGTGATGATGAAACAGTTTCAAAAGCGACTCTGCATTGTTCCCTATCTCTCCTTTCAAAGGACTCCTGGTATTTAAGTGAGCAGCGTTCCCAGCTTCCAAGTGCGTCCATGTGAGTGGGAAGGGAACCACAGACATTCCACTTGCATGTACCTTTAATCATGTGGCAAATGACCTTATTAACCACCAGGGAGTCTAGTCTTATTATTTAATTAAACCATCTCTTTCTTTTCTTCTTATTAAAACCACATGGGTTTTAACTTCTGTGTGGCTTCAAATCCTTTTCCTCTTTTTGGATGTCTGTGTCATAATTGCTGCACAAAAGAATTTCTGTTATATTGTGTTGATGACTAAAGGGTTAGCAACATTAAATAAGGGGTTGGGGGGGTGGGAGACAGGGGTTGTCTGGATAGGCTCACGGTGGCCAGTGATGTCACAGCCACTTGGGTGGCACGAAGGTCTGAGAAGTATACCGGCACTTACCGCTTTCCCTCGCCAAAACATCTGGAACACAAAATCCTGTCATTAGACAACCCACATGTTAGCAAAACAAAAGGACAGAAAAAAGAAAACCCTGTCCCCCCAAATGGCTGCATAAAGTCTCATTATTGCTGGTAGGAAATTAGACATTTAAGGTTATACTTCAAAGCAACTATTTTTATTAGCAGAGACTCAACATTTTGATTTATTGGGCAGCAGAACACGATTGTGACAAATATTTCCACCTCAAAGAAAAGACAAATCAGGCCTCTAAGAAGTCATATATTAAGTAGTTTAAAAATAAAGTCTGTTGCCACAATAACTGTAGTGATGAAAAGCGTATGCTCCTACCCAGGGCCTCAGATAGATGGCTACTTCAGCACACATGCCTGCAAGAAGAAATGATTGAATTTTGTGGCATGCTTTTCTTATCAAAGGGAAATGCTAACTTTTTGTGCAATGGAAGCTAAAGTGGTTAGCCTGGTTGGGCTACCTTTCTACAGAGGTTGGGCCTAAACAGGGCCTGTGTATGATTCTGCATCTCAGTTGGAGCTCCATGGTTCAAGAGGGATGCTAAGAATGGAGGGTGGACTTTGACGAGTCCATAAATACAACTCAAGAGCAAAGCTGAAGAAACTTAGAATATTCAGTCTTTTCAGAAACACACCCAGAACACCTAGAGGGTAACATGTGTAACCATTGTAGGCAGAAGAAGAACACAGAAGTAGTAAGCTGCATTAAATGGTAATCACCTTGATGTATCCCCATCTAGACAACAAGTTTATACAGACCATAGACAACTCTTTTTCCATTTTTAAAATTAAAAAAATTAATTAATGCATAGAATGATATATATTTGGAACCAGCAGAGATTCTGCAGTGGATTATAAGTTGTCTTTTTTGTGGGTCTCTGATAGAAGCATTTATCTTTCCACAGGAGGTGTGGTTTAGATGTAGTTCATCCCCCAAAGGTTCATGTATTGGAAGCTGGCCCTAGTGTGGTAATGTTAAGAGATTGCGGGACCATTAAAAATGAAGCCCAGTGGGAGGTTATGGGGGCCACTGCTCTTGGAAGAGAGCCCTGTAGTTCTTGTGCAACCCTGGCTAGATCCCTCAAAAGGACTGTTATGCAGAAGACTGGCAGCTTCCTGCCTCTCCTTGTAATCTCCTTTCACATGCACCTGCCATCATGCCATAAGGTAACAAAATCAAGGACGCCCTCGCTCCAGCCAATGCCATGTTGTTCAGCCTTGCAGCCTCTAGAACTGTGAGGTAAACAAACATCTTTTCTTTATAAATTACCCAGCCACTGGTATTTTGTTACAGCTATGGAAAACTGACTAACACATGTGAGAACAGAATTCAGGGGGAAGAGCAGAGCCTGTGATGTGAGGATTGTAACTTGGGTTCTAAACTCTGCTCTGTCACTAATGCACTCTGTGACTTCAGCCAAGTCAGTTACCTTCTCTGAGACTTGGTTTCTGATCTTTAACTGAGATTGGACCCAATAATTTAAATGACCTCCTGTAGCGTATTTTGAATCTAGGAGGAAGGCAGGATGACCATGAGAGAGTAATGCGATTCTTCTTCATCTTATTCTTATCACTCTACCACTACTTGGTAGGGAAATTTGCCAGACAAGTGAGAGTATTTGTGCATAGGGGTGTGTGTGTGTGTGTGTGTGTGTGTGCATACATATGTGTGGTTGTGTGGGAGGGAGGCAAAGAACACTGTGCATGAACCATAAGTGCGTTCATCAAACTACAGGTGTAATTTCAAATTATGTAAATCACCTTAGTCTCTAAATGTCATGCAAAGGAATTTTAAAGGTAAATGCTTTGTAAATTGAATAATTGCTACCACAGTTACCAGTTTTGTAAGCACATATTTTCATTCAATGGAGACCTGATATAATTCTTAACCCCATGTTCCAGTCCCATAAATTTTGTATATGAGTTAACTTCTAGGATTATCTAGCATCAAATCAATGCCAATAGCAGGGAGTTTCAACAAATATGCACCTGAAATGCTGCAGAATAATGATGTGGTTTTTGAGTCATCAAAGGGTAAGTAAGGGGCTGGCATTGTTGTGCGGTAGCTGGCATCCCACATCAAGAACGGATTGGAGTCTTGGCTGCTCTTCTCCCTGCTAACGTGCCAGAGAAAGCAGCAAAAGACAACCCAAGTGGAGCACTCAAGTGGAGCAACTGGATGGAATTCTGAGCTCCACGGAGTTTGGCTTTGCCCAGTCCCTGCCATTGTGGTCATCTGGGGAGTAAACCAGCAGATATAAGACATTTCTCTCTCACTCTGCCTTTCAAATAAATACAAAATCTCATAAAAAGTAAGTAAATCTTGACAAGTATATCTTATTTTAAAGATGACTTGCTGAATATCATGTACAATCAAGAGGCCCTCAGTAAGCTTTGATAGATTGGGCAGTTTGTGAACTAGAAAATCACACTTTCTAGAACATTCCATGTCTCTCAGCCTTGTGCTGATGGCCCACCCCTTTGTGACCTATGAGAATGGAGGAGTATCAAGTGAGGAAGGACAGTGGAAATCACAGGACTGATGGCCATGTAAACAGCACATTTTGAGAGATAGCCTTGTGAGAATTTCATAAATCCAAGCTGGTCTCCAAGATTAGCCAAGCACGTGAAGGTCACTGACAGTCTGTGAGAGACAGAGGGCTGGTGAAGGGCGGAGAAGAGGCCGGCAGGCTTGGTGTTCATGTGCCCTCCGAAGGCTCCCCGAGCTCCTCAACATACTGGGCTCCCACCCCTGGACTTCAAAACATTTGGAAAATGTTCATAAACATGTTCAGAATCCCATGGTGTAAGTGAAACATTTTTATAAGATTATAAAATAGAGAAAACTGGCACAGGTTTTGTTTGAACAAGTGTGCTGGTGATTTCTTTTCTGAAGGTGAGAGACTCTTACACAGTCTTAGTAATTGCTCCAAGGGAGTGTTGTGTGTTCATTTTTGAAAACACAATAAGATGCATGCAAATCTCTAAACCTTGTAGATAAAACAGCCCCTAAGCCTCAGAAATATGCAGGGGGAGAATTTGAATGAAAGATGGCTTTACTCAGGCTGTAGAACTCAAAGGGAGACCATGGGATTCTTACTTTGATCCTCGCTTTTGTGGAAACCTGAGGATTTGGGGTGGTGTCTTCATGTGAAGATTCCCCACAGGTTTCTCTACAAGGTAAGCAGGCCAAACCATTAACTAAGGGGTTGTTTCCAGAAAAATGAAGAAACACCGTCACTGGCTGATTCTAATTAATTGCCACTATTAACTGGAAAAACATTAAAAGGAAAGAAAGGGTGAGAAACAAGACTGATCTCTTGTGATCATCTATAATAGAAATTATACATAAATTTCTCCTCTCTCCCTTTAAGGCATTTTCTAAAGCCAACGAAAACCCTTTTGGGATTTGAGGATGGGTTGGGGGAGAGAGGAGGAATTATGGAAGTTGTGACTGGGTGCCCCTTACTTTCCTTCCCTGACCTCTGTGCACCAGTTTCAAAGGCATTCCTTTTAGAGAAGGCAAGGGCTGTGGTGAACACTTTTGAAAATGAGAAGTTGGAGCTCCCTGCAGGGCCGCTGATAGGACTGATGTTATTCTTCCAGGAAAAGAGAACAATAGGAGGAGATTTATTTAGGCCCTACGTAGTGGCTCTTTGATAAGAGACAGCCATGGAGCTGGCCTTGTTTTTGGTTAATGAACAAGCAGGAGAAGCAGCATGATCAAGGTTGTTTTAGGACAAAATTGCTGACATTCCTGAAATAGCCCCAGATTGCTCACATCTCTGTTAAGAGTCAAGTTCACTCATTTGTGAAGAGGACCCACTACAACCTCAATTCTTTTGTTATCTTGACTTTCAGCTCATCAACCTGTCCCCTTAAGTTAAAACATAGTGACTACTGATGTGACCATTGTTCTCTGCACACAGAGATGGCAGGGGTTGAGATCTGTAGCTATGGAGAACCTAATGCTCAAGGAAAAACTAGAAGACTTCATTCTTGTGGTTGAATATTCTGACATGAAGTGATAGTCACATGTAAAATAATCTGAAAATCAAAAGGAAGTGAAAATCATAATCTCTTGGAGAGCTACAGAGATGATAAAATCCAGAATGCACAAAATCTAGAATTCTATAACTATCTCAGGGTCCTGGTGGCAGCATTTGTGTCTAAATTTCATTTTCTAATCTTTCAAGAATTGTAATACTCTTGAATAGTCCATGAAAATATGGAAGAGTTTTATTTTGTGTATTCTTAGTTTGAGAAAGATGTAAAGGAGAGAAAGAATAAAAAAAACCTCAGAGATTCACTCAAAATACTAGAAGTGGAATTATGTATCAATAAATGTTAGCTGTTTTTTAAAAGATTTATTTATTTATTTGAAAGTCAGAGTTAGAGAGAGAGAGAGAGAGAGAGAGAGAGAGGTCTTCCATCTGTTGGTTCACTTCCCAATTGGCTGCAATGGCTGAAGCCTCTTCTGGGTCTCTCACGTGGGTGCAGGGGTCCAAGGACTTGGACCATCTTCTACTGCTTTCCCAGGCCACAGCAGAGAGCTGGGTTGGAAGTGGAGCAGCCGGGACTCAAACCGGCACCCATATGGGATGCCGGCGCTGCAGGCAGCAGCTTTATCCACTATACCACAGTGCTGGCTCCTGGCTTTTTAAAAAATACTAAAACAAATACTAGGAAGATATCTTTCTTATATTGGAAAGCAACTGTTACAAGTCCACGTAAATAAATATTTTCTTTTTTTAAGACTTATTTATTTATTTGAAAGGCAGAGTTTACAGAGAGAGAGAGAGAGAAAGAGAGAGACCTTCCAATCACTGGTTCACTTCCCAAATGGCTGCAATAGCTAGCTCAGTGGGTTAAGCTGCCACCTGCGGCACCAGTATCCCGTGGGGCGCTGGTTCATGTCTTGGGTGCTAAAGCACATGGGAAAGCAGCATGAGATAGCCCAGGTCCTTGAGCCCCTGCACCCAAGTGAGAGACATGGATGAAACTCCTGACTCCTGGCTTTGGCCTGACCCAGTCCTTGCTATTGCAGGCATTCGGGGAGTGAATCAGTAGATGGCGAATCTCTTTCTTTCTTTCTTTCTTTCTTTCTTTCTTTCTTTCTTTCTTTCTTTCTTTCTTTCTTTCTTTCTCTCTCTCTCTCTCTCTCTCTCTCTCTCTCTCTCTCTTTCTCTTTCTCTCTTTCTCTCTCTCTCTCTCTCTCTTTCTCTCTCTCTCTCTTTCTCTCTCTCTCTTTCTCTCTTTCTCTCTCTCTCTTTCTCTCTCTCTCTCTCTCTTTCTCTCTCTCTCTCTTTCTTTCTCTTTCTCTCTCTCTCTCTTTCTCTCTTTCTCTCTCTCTCTCTCAACATTGTCTTTCAATAAATAAATCTTTTAAATCTTTTTTTTTTTTAAAGAAAGGTATCTCTGGGAAGCTGCTGGGAAGGTGAAAGAAAGTGTGTGTGTTTCATTTTGTCAAAATGGCCCTGCTGTGTGCAACAGGGGGTATGCAATCCATCAAATCAAAACATAATCAAAGGCATAACGTGAAGAAATATACTTACAGCATATGCTTACCTTAGAATCCAGACCTACCCTTGCAACCTCCCACTTCAAATTCGAATGAAAATGAAAGCAAATCTGCCGTGTTTCAGCCAAAGTCGCATTAGGCTTGTGAGTGTGGACGTTGAAGGGGATGGAGGAGGGTCTATGGGAGGACTTAACTGTAGCACCGAAGCACTCCACTGATAAACCGCTGCAAGCATTACAGGGTCCAGCCTCAGGCTGCTAGCGGGGTCTGACCCATTTCCAGAAAGAGCAATCCAGCAGCAGACAGGGCTGATCTGCTCAAGGATGCGCCACTCCTTCGTGATTCTACTTCAGTGCCACGGCTGCGTATTTGGAAATAGGCGATACTCTCCTCTAGTGGGTACTGGACTCTTCCAGCCACACACTTCCAGGGACCCACTCTTAAGAGTGCACTTTTAGTTTCGATTACCTTTCTCTTCTGAGAAGGATACTGGTGGGAAAGGTGATTTATTTTTAAAGGGGGGAATCCCCTTTGTTCACTTTGAAAGGCAGCTACAGAGAGAGAGAAACAGATCTTCCACCCACTGGTTCACTCCCTAAATAGCTAACCCTATCCTCTGCTGCCTTCCCATGCACATTAGTAGGGAGCTGAATCAGAAGAGGAGCAGCCAGGACTGGGTGGGACACCAGCATCACAGGCAGCAGCCTAGCCTGCTGTGCCGCAATGCCCGCCCCTGGGGAGATGATCTTTTGCAGCTCCAGGAACTTAGGTACAAAACAACAAAGCTCTTAGATACAGGCTGCGGAGATAAGAAAATGGCCATGTGGGCAGTAGGAGGGAACTTGCTCCACTGCCATCAGACATCAGGGCCACTTGGAGGACACACCTGCTGGACTGCACAAGGAGTTGTCGTAAAACCTGCTGCCGCTGGGTGTTCAGGACCCTGCATGCCTCCTCTGCCATCCCAGGGGCTCCCAGGCTCTCCATCTGAGGAGGCGCAAGAAGACTTGGACCTCAAGGGAGTTGTGCCCCACGCCCTGTGAAGGGAGGGAGCCGGCAGAGTGCTTACAGGGTCTGGGGTGAAGGACCTGTCTCAGGTGGGGAACGGTCCTGGGAGCAGTGGGAGCTGGGAACTGGGAATCATGGGATCTGCTGCTGGAGACGTCAGCGAAGGGCCCTGAGCACAAGCCTCCCACCCCAACAGGGCAGTGGCACACACATACTGTCCTTGCAGCAGTCAAAGTGCAGGTGGGCACTCACCGGCACTCTCACAGGTCTGTCAACAGCAGGGCTTGAGGTCCAGGCTGCCTCTGGCTAGGTCTGTTTCCTCCACAAGCAGAGGGGGCGATGCTGCTGACCCCTCCAGGTCCTAGAATCCCTTCTAGCACCGTCATCTCCAGCGTCCACAGCTGCGCCTCTGTGACTTTCTCGTGTGTGACTTTCATTCAACTGAGTCGGCAGAGACTTCCTCTGACTTTCCAGAAATGACCTAGATGCCACTTGAGAGGTCCTATCATTCAGAAATTTTTAAAAAGAATTTTAAATTTATTTGAAAGGCAAAGTGACAGAGACAGAGTGGAAGGACTGGAGAGAGAGAGAGAGAGAGAGAGAGAGAGAGGAGATAGATCTTCCATTTGCTGGTTCACTCCCGCAAATAACTGAGTCTGGTCTGGGTGAGGCTGAAGCCAGGAACCTGGAACTCCAAGGCCCAAGAACTTGGACCATCTCCCACTGCCTTTCCAAGTGTAGAATCAGAATCAAAATGGAGTGAGTATGGCTAAAGGCTAATTGCAGATCTGTTGCTTCTGCACATATTAGCTTTGCTTGCTAACGGCTAAGGGTGTATCTCGTGAAACTCTGTGGGCCCCAATTCCCAGGAACCAGGCTGACCGAAATGTGTCCTTCACTGTTAGCTTACCACCATATCTTGGATCTGTTACTGGGTTTGTTACTGAGAACTGTTATCTTACAGCCATATTCTGGTTTTCCTCTTTATTGTTCACTGCATACCAAGTGTCCGGTTTGAAATTGTGAGCCCTAGTGGACAGAATACTATAAAAAGCTGTGTAACTCACTGTTGGGGGCCACACGGTAATAAGGACTGTTGGTCCTGATCAGTGGCCATTCCTGATCGGTTACCTTGCCTCTCATTTGCTTCTCACATTCAATGAAATTCATGTGTGACTGTCACTGGTTTTTTAAATACTCTATTTTAGCTGACGAGTGGATGCAACACAGGTGCATTAGCAGGATGCTGGAGCAGAAGCAGAACAGCCAGGATGGTACAGTATGCTGACGTTGCAAATGGCAGCTTAACCCACGGTGCCACAACACTAGCCCATCAGAAAACTTTCGTTTCCTGTTTGAACCTTACTCCCTCTCCAACCTCCTGTCCTCAGACACACACACAACTCATTCATATACAGTGAGTAAGGACAGGGAAAGCTTGTCTCCTGGTCTCCCATGGGGTGCAGGGCCCAAGCACTTGGGCCACCCTCCACTGCACTCCCGGGCCACAACAGAGAGCTGGACTGGAAGAGGGGCAACCGGGACAGAACCGCTGCCCCGACCGGGACTAGAACCCGGGGTGCAGGCGCCGCAGGCGGAGGATTAGCCTAGTGAGCCATGGCGCCAGCCTGGAAAGCTTTCTTAAAGCCAGTCCTATGAGGAGAGGGGGAAGTCACCGGCATCCCCCACAACATTTCCTGTTTTTCCCTTTTGCCCAGTGTCACTTTCTTGAATTCTAAACACAGCACCAAGATATGGCCTCAGGGGTTTTAAGAGAGCAGATTCTTCAAATGGGGGCTTTGAGATAAAGACAAGGAAAGGTGAGGATGGACCGAGTTCCCAGGAGATCCCTGACCCACGCCGTCACAGCAGGCCGCGCTGCAAACTCCAAACCCAAAACGCGAATTGCCTCCTCTCAAAGTAATTTTCTAAGCATCAAACTAAGAAGCTTAGGAAGAACTAACCTCAGTCAGTGAAGATTAGAAGATGAGCAGCTTCGCAGGACGTGCTACAGAGCTCAGTGCCAGAGCTGAGCTTTCTCTGTGGGTTGGGCCGCGCCTCCTCCGCCTGGACTGAAAAGGAGCAATTTGAGGATTTCCTGCCAGCTTCACTTTAGGAGGAGATTTATGTAAGTCGGAGGATTTCCCTGGCAGCCCAATCAAGGCCACTTGAAAAGCACTGGGGGGCTTCGCCTGAAGACATTGTCATTCAGCAGATTTAGGTCAACTCCATTTAAACGGAAAGATTGGAATCTTGTTCATTGATTCCAAAGGAGATGGCCAAGTGCTCAGAAAATCATCGTCCTAACCCTGATGCAGAGCAGTAGAGACAGAGATAGGGGTGTCTTGCAAGGACCACAAGTTCCTTTGTGCCTTTAGGGCTTTCCTCTCCTGGTTCTCTCCGGTTTCCTTAAGCATGGTCATGACAATAAAGGCTAACACTCCCTGAACACCCATTTCATGACAGGTGCTGTTTTGGCCTGTACTGGGGTTAGAAAACCGGTTGTTCCCACCAAAACTGGTGCTGCGACTTGGTTCCCAATGAAACAGTAATGGCAGGTGATGGGCCTTGTAAGCCCTAACTGGTTAAGAGGGATTCACACCTTTCTCACAGGACTGGGGTAGTTACTGACTGTGAAGACAGGTTGTCACCAAGCCAGGCTGCCCCAGGTCTGGCTCTTTCACACACATGCCCACCTCTCCTTCTGCCTTCTACCATGGAATGAAGCCTCATGAGACCCAGCACGGATGTGGTATCCAATCTTAGACCTTCCAGCCTCCAAAGTAAACTTCCATTCTGTGTGAATTACCCAGGCTTGGGTATTCTGTAATAGAGACAGAAAAGGGACTAAGAAAACCTCACATGTACTTTTTCTTGTATCTTTACAACCACTTCAAATAGTAAGCAGTATGGTTATGCCCATTTTACAACATATGGGAAAATAAGATATAAAAAGGTTAAAAACCATACCCTTCCTCAAGGGTTCACAGCTATTAAGAGAAACAGAAAAGAGATTCATCCAGAGCCTCAGCACCGGACTACAATGTGTGTTTATAATGGTGTCTTTGAGCTCTCATTCTTCGTATCTATGCCTACAGGATCAAGGTGCTCTCGGTATGTGGGCTCACCTCTCCAGCACTTCCTCCAGGCTTTGTCAGTGTTCTGCCTGCCTAAACTGCCTTCCTATCTTTAACAATTTTACTTTTGTTGTTTTAGAAAGAAACTGTACTGTTACTAATAAAATGTAGTGCTTGTCAAGTGCACGCAGTGTGCCGGGGCTGATCTGCACAACTTACATGAATTCCCTCCCGTATTCCTCGACTTGCCTCCAGGATGCTGTTATGAATCCATCTGCAGAGAGGGAAGCACAGAGGTGACAGCTGGCGAATTGGGAAGCCAGGTTTTAGACTCAGGTGTTTCATGCCTGAATACTGAACTTCCTGTCTCTTTTCCACTGTATCACCACTCGCTCTACCTCCCATGCTCAAAGTTTTGGCGCTAGGAAGTGGCTTTTCCTTCATTCTCACTCATCAGTTGTCAAATAATTTCTCTACTTCTCCTAATGTCTTCTCGCATGTACCAGGTCCCTTTCCCTATACTCTGTCTATCGGGGAGCATTTGCTCACTGTCCTATATGATCTAAGTCAGCTGTCTCCAACCTGGTCATCTTCCCTTCAATCTCTCTCTCGGGCCTGAGTCCATCCTAAATATGGCTACCACCTCAACTTTCATAAAACATTGCTTGTTTATAACACATCTTTCCTCAAAAATCCTAAATATTTCACTTACCAAACAAAGCCCCCATTTTTTATTTAGACCTCCACAGTCTGCCCAAATAGTCAATAAACTATGGCCCATGGGCTAAGCCCCACCCATTGGTTCTTCTATTTTTTTTAATGGCTGGCAAAGCTCAAAAGAAGAATAATATTTTGTAACAATATAGAATGCTATAACATCAAATTTCGGCATCCCTAAATAAAGTTTCCTGGCATATATTCCCTCTCAGTTTTTACCGTTGGCCTATGGTTGCTTTTGACCTCTAATGGCAGAACTGCAACAGAGACCAAGTGGCCTGCAGAGCCTACAATTACCATCTGGCCCTTTATAGAAAGTTTTCTCATTTCTGGTACAAACTGCATTTTCCTTTTCCACATTGTGTCAGGTTCTTTTCTGCCTTAACATTTTTTTCCCTCTCATTCTTTGTCTTAGAGTAGTGATTGACAAAGCTTTTCTGTAAAGGTGCAAGAATCAAGTCCGACTGGAACCCTGAACACGGCTTAGCAATAGCCACTAGAGCTGAACATAAATATAGGTATCTTAGGTAGTAGACATTGCACCTGTGGCTATTACTCAACAGAAATTCTCTACATATATTCATCAAAAGATAGACACATAAACATTTGTTGCAACATTATTCATAGTAACTACAAATTAGGAAAGACCCAAAAGAACATGAAGAGTAAAAATGTGGTACTATTACTTAAACAATACCATAAATAGCACAATAGTAAAAAAGAACAAACAAACCAGTGTACACAAGTGTGACTCTCACCTACAGAATATTGAACAAAAGAAAGCAGACACAAGAGAGTGCACGTTGTGGGCTCCCATTTATTATCAAGTTCAAAGTCAGATGACTTTAGCAGTCAGGCTGGTAGAATTGCATTTTAGGTTCTCAGGAAACAGAGATCTGTGTGTAGGAAGCTTATTGAGGTGTCATGTGAGGGTTAGCACTTGTGGCGGCATGAAGGATCCTGGGTGGGGTTGAAAGAAAAGGTGCGCTGTGATGAAACCACAGCAAGGGGGCCTCGGCTAGCCTAAAGGGGGTTCTGTTACCTCTCAGTAGGGTGATTCTGGAAGGGTGAAGGGGCCGGAGTCGTGGTTCAGCAGATGGAGCCGCTGCTTGCAATGCTGGCATCCCATATTGAAATGTTGGTTTGAGACCTTGCTGCTCCATTTCTAATCCAACTCTCTGCTAATGCACCTAGGAAAGCAGTGGAAGATGGCACAAATACTTGGGGCCTTGACACCCACAGGGGAGAACAGGATGAAGGTCCAGCTTCCGGCTTCAGCCTGGTCCAGCCCTGCCCCTGAGGCCATTTGGGGAATGAGCCAAAAGATGGAAGGTCTCTCTCCCTCTCCCCTATCCCTCTTATTCCCTCCCTCTTTCTCTCCCCCCCTCTCTGCCACTCAGCCTTTCAAATCAATCAATCAATCTTTCAAAGAGAAAGAGAGACAGGAAGAGGGCACCCAGGTAGGGGCTTCTAGAGGTCTTGCAATCTCCTATTTATACAAATGGTGGTTATAAAGGTGCATTGATGTGTAAACATTATTGTTTGTGTTTTATGCACTTGTCTACATTTATTCTATGTCAATAGAATACCTTACTAAAGAATGAAAGGAGTGAGTGAAAAGGGGAGAAATGGGAAGTGTAAATGTGGATCACTCTTGTGACGTGAGTATGAGAATAGTGGCACCTGGAAGTGCAAGAAGGGGTCCAGTGAGAACTCTGTTTTGTGTGGAATATAATGGGAAAGATCTGATGAGAAGTATCCACTGGGGAGAAACTGATTGAATACACTAGAAAGATAAGAGCAGGTTGATAGAGGCAGGTGGTGGTGGTTCCTAAGAAGATGGAGGAGAACTGCATTCAAATCATAGGATGTTAGCCTCATGTAGGAGGAGGGCATTTCTAACCTCTGCTTGCACCAACTGTCCAGGCCACTGATCTGCCTCATGTTGTCATGTCTCCATGTATACAAATGATGCTTATCTTTCAGTAAAGTCCTCTTGCTTGATTTGAACCTCTGTGTTCCCAATGATACCTTAGCATGATGCTTTGTACAAATATAGGTATTCACTAAGGGTAGTGGGTGATGACAATGATACTAGAAATTAAAATAAAAAAGGGCATATCCATTTGTTCAGATCTGATTGGAAGGTTAAAGGAAGACAATTGTAAAAAGTTGGATACAGAGTGCCCTCTGAACAATGCTGGTATTTTCCCACTGTGTAGGGGTTTCCTTGGCTATAGTTTATGCATCTGAAGACGGGATGGACAGATGAGGCCAGTGACTGAAGTGGGATGTCCCAAGGCATGCTACTGAGAGACGATGGAATTCTCTGTTGATCCCTTATCCAAGACTATGGCATAGCCCTGTCTTACCCTTCAAAGCACTTTCCCAATTCAGAGAGAACAAGTCCATAGAGCTGCAGCGACTTGTCCAACATCACACAGCTATTGGCAGCAGTGCAGCTAGCATCCAGACCTCTCTGGCCAGCAGCTCCATAGCCTGTCTGCCTCCACTGACCCTGTACTCCCTCCAGATGGACGGCACATGCTGAGGTGTGAACATATCAGGCTCGGGAAATTTCAAATGTGTGCTTGATCAATGAACGTGTGGGTTTGGTCTTGGGTGAAAATCCACTTTTCCCTTGGACTTGTCTGCCCAGATGCATTTGTACTAGGATGACAATTTGTAATTACATGGAGTCTTTCAGCCTCGGAGACTTCAAAGACCTCTTCCATTATAAACATGCTAGAGCCTTCTGTTTGGCTTCATAGGTCACTCTGCAGGCCCACATCTCCTGGCAGTGGCTGGCTATTGGACACCTACTGCTGGAGGATGAGTGGAAAATCAAAAGGAGTGGAAGAAAAATCTTCAGTCAAAACTATACACCACTGCTGGCAGGATTTCCTGTCCCAGGCATGTCCCATCATAACATCCCAAGTAGCAATATTCTACACAGCTTGGTTACAGATTACAATTCCTTTTCGCCTTGTCTTTTCCTTATGTCCGCAATATTACAATGAAGTGAAAAACGAGAAGGAACTAGTTGATTGTTTTGTCTAGGTTAACTGAATCTAGCAGCATCTCTTGTTTTCTTTGCCCTTTCTTTCCTACTAAGTTGACATTTCTTGTCCTGTTTTGGCGTCTCATTTTGAAATCTGGTAAGGATGAGTTAAGAGAAGGTCCCAACAATGAACGACAACCTGGTACTTCCTGCAGTAAACACCGTTGGTGCTGACCCTCACACCTCACCCCTCTGCCCACTGCTGGCTTCAGCAGCAGCAGAGGCAGGTGGCTTCTGCTGGTGACAGCTTCCTCCCCCCAAGCACCTGCTCCCCTGTGTTCTGTTTCCCTCTGCCTTTCTCTAGCCCCAAGGGAACAGCTCAGCCCTCCCCGAGCAGTGCCAGTGCAGAAGCTCATGGGTTTATATTCCCAGGGGGAATCCTTATCTGTAGATAAGCACCCTGGTTCCTTAACGCTGCTGGGAGCATTCTAACAGGCATTTTAACCGATTCCTTGTGGATCCAGTGCCATTGAGCCTCTGTTTGCTTACACTGGTGATCTGTGGTTTTTCTCTCTTCCCTTCTCACTCTCCTCACCCTCTCAGGCATGCTTCCTGGACTCACCTGCTGAGTAAGCTACCTGCACCTGAGTCCTGGTCTCAGTGTCTGCTTTCGCATGGTCCCTCATGGAGACACCTCCTTGGCCAGTGTTGTTCAAATGATCATGAATTCAGTCATGGGCCCAACCACTTCCAAGCCACTAGAAAATCAGTGAATGCGAGTACGTATCATGAACACTTAATTAATTATATACATGAATGTACACTGGCTCGTGATACAATTTCATTTCTTCCTGTGGGTTGTGGTCAAATTATTTTTATAAGCTTTTTTTTAAAAAAACTATTTATTTATTTATTTGAAAGTCAGAGTTACATAGAGAGAGAAAGAGAATCAGAGAGAGAGAGAGGTCTTCCAGCCGTTGGTTCACTCTCCAGTTGGCTGAAATAGCTGGAGCTGCGCTGATCACAAGTCAGGAGCCAGGAGCTTCCTCCAGGTCTTCCCATGCGGGTGCAGGGGCCCAAGGACTTGGGCCATCTTCTACTGCTTTCCCAGGTCTTAGCAGAGAGCTGGATCAGAAGTAGAGCAGCCGGGTCTTGAACCAGCACCCATACGGGGTGCTGGCACTGCAGGTGGCAGCTTTATCTGCTACGCCACAGCACCACCCCAGGTCGTAGTTTAAAATGCATCTAAATTTGGAAGTGGTACTGCCCATAGGATAGAGGGTTGGAAAGAGCCCAGGACTGGAGGCAGAGGGCCTGGGTGGCAGCCTCAGTCCTGCTCTGTGGCATGTGGCAGCTCGTGTGTCCCAGGCCACCTTTTCCACACATTGAAAATGGGAGGCTCTCATGGGCTCTGGTGCTCTGCTTCTGTGGTCCATTTCTGACGTGTTGGCAGATGGGTGTTCCCTCTGAGACTGCTGCCTTCAAATGCCACCTGTGTGCAAGGTTCAGGTTGTGGGCAAGCTATGTCATCAGGCACAGATGGAGAGCGGGCGGGAGACCCCTCGCAGGAGCGCTCATCCTTGTACTGGCCAGGGAGGAAGTCACACCAGGGTCCTTGCGGGTAGCTTATTCCCTGTGGCCTCAAGGGGACCAGTTCAGAGCTGGGGAGCGACCCCCCCAGGAGGGCAGTGGGTAAGGGGTGTAGAGACCCAGGAGGTGGAGCCCCATATCCTTGGCACAATGGAGCTGCCTTGGAAGGAACGAGACAGGATGGAGAACGGTCCTGCGGGGGACACAGAGGACGTGGTTACTTGGATGCTGAAGGAAGATTTTTCTTTCCAAAAATCACAATGATCCCTGAGGTTGGAGCCTTGGGGAAACGTGTTCCACCACGTTTCCAGCGCCCCTCGCTGCGCTGCGCATGCGTGCTGCGGTGGCACCCCGCCTTCCACACCTCGTTTCCCTGAGCTGGGACACCCTGGAGTCCTTTCCCCCTCTCTTCATTTCATGGTCTCTCTCCTCACATCTGTTCAAAACCCAGCCATGCGGGCACTGTTTTTGCTCCCCCTGCTCTGTGCGTGATTGCCGCCGTCGGCAATTTACTCTCCAGGGGAACTAGGAGACCCTTTTAGCCATGTCTGTAGAGACAATTTTTAAAGAACAGGGTGTCTTAAATCTTTCTCTCAAGGACAGCACATAAGATATGGTTTCAAACAAGAAACATATATAAGGGAGGGAAAATCATAAAAATCATAAATGTGCCAGGGCTGGCATTGTGGCAGAGCAGATAAAGCCACTGCCTGCGATGCCAGCATCCCATATGGGTGCTGGTTCGAGTCTTAGCTGCTCCATTTCTGATCTGGGAAAGCCGTGAAAAATGGCTTGGACCCCTGCCCCCACAAGGGAGACCCAGAAGAAGCTCCAGGCTCCTGGCTTCAGCCTGGCACAGCCCCGGCCATGGCAGCCATTTGGGGAGTGAACCAGTGGATGAAAGGTGTGTGTGTGTGTGTGTGTGTGTGTCCTCTCTCTATAACTGTCTTTCAAATAAATAAAAAATAAATCTCTAAAAAACCTGAATGTGCCAATAGGGGACATCAGGATGACCTTATGAGACTTGAAAAAGGCAGCGATAGGGTAATGACAGTAGCCACCATCCACTGAGTATTATCATATGCGATGCGCCCCATGAGTGCGTCCCACCTTCTGACATAGCTAACTTTAAAGCCTGCAGACTGGATGCTGTTTGCATCCTTATTTTGCAGCTGATCCTGGAACAGAGAGGTTGAGAAACTTGCCCAAGGTGCCAGAGCTGCCAAGCAGCAAAGGTAAGCCCAGGGAGCCTGACATCAGAGTCTGCTTTTTTTTTTTTTTTTTTTTTTGACAGGTAGAGTTTTAGACAGTGAGAGAGAGAGATACAGAGAGAATAGTCTTCCTTCCGTTGGTTCACCACCCAAATGGCTGCCGCAGCCGGCGCTGCGCCGATCTGAAGCCAGGAGCCAGGTGCTTCTCCTGGTCTCCCATGCAGGTGCAGGGGCCCAAGCACTTGGGCCATCCTCCACTGCACTCCCAGGCCACAGCAGAGAGCTGGACTGGAACAGGGGCAGCCGGGACTAGAACCCGGCGCCCCTATGGGATGCTGGCGCCGCAGGCGGAGGATTAACCAGTGAGCCACGGCACCGGCCCAGATTCTGTGCTCTTTAAAGAAATATATATCATGTTTATTTGAAAGGTAGAGTTACACAGAGAGAGGGAGAGACACACACAGAGATTTTCCAGCTGCTGGCTCACTTCCCACATGGCCGCAATGACTGGAGCTGGGCCAGGCTGAAGTCAGGAGCCAGGAGCTTCATCTGGGTCTCCCACATTGGAGGCAGGGGCCCAAGCACTAGGGCCATCTTCAGCTGCTTTCCCAAATTGGATCCGACACAGAGCAGCCGGGACTTGAACCAGAACCCATGTGGGATGGTGGCATCACAGGCAGCAGCTTAACCTGCTGCATCTGTGCTGTTAACTGGGACTCCCAAGCCTGTGGGGCTGGGCAGATTGGGGAAAACTTGGAGGGGAAGGGGAGCATTAGGAGTTGCTCTTGGAGGGGTAGGTAGGAGTTGGGTGATGGGAACAGGGGGCAGGCCCGTTACGTGGAGGTGCTGGTATCTGCTGAAGTGCACCCATCTCTCACAGTCCTAGGCTCATGGTAAGGCTCCACCTCTATTTAAGAAAGGATAAATAAGGATAGAAAAATCAAATCTCACAGAAAGACAAAATACTGTATCTTCTGTTACATGCGGGAATTAAAATGAAAAATGAAACAAAAAAGATCAAAAGCCAAAAACCAAAACAGAAATGCATATTTGTGTCAGTATTGTTGCACAAATGGTTTTATCTCTCTGTTAAACAAATGGTTAAGAAGGACATACTACTATATTTTAATGATCTGTGATTAGTTTTAAAATGTACTGTTTATGAGTGAAACTGACATCTTTTCATTCGATTACTATTGAGAAACGCCTGCTGAACCATGGTCTTTTTACATTTTACTTGTTGAACTCTATTTAGTGGCTCAGTAAGCTTTTGACTGTGATTTAAATTAAAAATATGTATATCTAAACATTTTTAAAGAAAGAGTGAGGAAAGGAGGGGAGAGGGAGGGAGGAAGGAAAGTCTTGTTATATTCTTAGAATTGCACCTATGAACCAAATTAAATCTGTTCTCTTTTTATTAAATTAATTAATTAATTTTTAAAAAGGAAAGAAACCCAGTGGTGCTTTTCATTTGATTTTCTCGGTTTTTCCTTTTTTCTTCCCTTTTTTTTTTCCAGGGTGCTCAGCGTTTGGGAAGATTTAGCCATGGGGCAAGAAAGAAGGATTTATTCTAGGATCACAGGACTTCCCTCTTTGGATCTACTTCCCGTGGAAATCCCCGTAAAGATCGTATCTTGTCTCCGTCTGCTGAGGCATAAAGAAAAATGCCATGAAAGGAGAGCAGAGGAGAGGTTTGGAAAACACGGAAGATGCTTGCACGCAGAGGATCTCGTGCGGCTAAAGGAAGACTTTCATCTCTCCCTTTCATTTCTCCGGGGAGGGTTAGCTGCTCCCAGCTTTCAAATCCCCCTTCAGCGACTGGGTTGCAGCAACTGGCAAAACTGCTTTCATGGTCTCGGAAGCATCCCTGGAGCTCCGAGAGGCCAATTCCTGCAAAGGAGCCCTACCAATCCAAAGGCAGTCCCACGCTGCAGAGCGCGAGCAGGCAGTGAGAGTGCCGGCCTGGGAGGAGTGCTGCGGCATCCCAGGTGCACTTTACAAGGGCAAAGTCCGACCCCGTCTCAGATATCAAAGTCGTGCTCTATGCAGCATGGCCCTTAAAAAATTTATGTTGTGTTTATCAGCTCGGGCAGGTTCAGCGCCGGGGCCACCGCTTGGCTAATTACTCCTGCGCGGCTGCCCTTGCTCCCTCCCTTCCGGTCGCTGCAGCCAGGCCTTAGGATCCTGATTGTCCCAGGCTGTTCCTTGGACATTTATGTGTTTTTCTGAACTGGAAGTGTCCCACCGTGTAGCTGCCTCGCTCCTCGGGCTGGAGTAAGAGCTGTTTTGTAAGCGCCTCGTCCTCCACATCTCCTGTGCTGGGGAGGAGCGGGGGACCCTCTCTGCTGTCCAGCAATGAGGATGAACACCCAGCTCCACCGGCGAGGCGAGTTGTCCTCCTTTGTGTGGTCTCTCGTGTCTTTTATTTTACACAGAACACATCTTTATTCAATCCTCAAGTTTAACAGAAGTGACCCCCTCACACACTCCAGGTTCACATGACAACAGAAAGGGTCTTTCAATAAACTAAGAGTAAAGATCTGGGTTCACGGGGTGGGCCTAGGACCCACCCAGCTTTGCCGGCCCAGTGACCAGTGGCCAGTGGCCAGTGGCCAGTGGCCGTGCCTTGCAGGAAAGCATCAGGGTCCTGCCCAGTACAGGAGGAGAAGAGAGGCGCTGGGGCTGCTTCCTGGGACTTGGCAAATCTCCCTGCCCTGCACGGCAGTTGTCGGTGGCACTGGGGCCCTGCTTTCTGCTTGGGTGACATGGCTCTTCCAGACCACCTCACAGCACACAGGTTAAGTGCAGCAAACCCAGACACAGCCTCGCCCTGCTAACTGCCAACCAGTGACTTCAGCATTTATGGTCAAACCATCATCCTACCCGTGGAAACCTCTGCTCCCTGCCAAGGCTCATTTCATTTTCCTTCTTTCTTATGCAGATGAGCAGTGGTGGAAAATGTATTCTCCTCACCAGAGTCACCTCCCGGGGCTGCCTGCGTTCTGGAAAACTTGAGCTGAAGTTCGGGTCCGGTCACCTGGTCTGTTTTTCTCTTCCAACTCACTTTTAACAAGGATAGCCTTTACTTTTATTTTCCTCTTTATTCTATTTTAAAATGTACATTACGCAAACATTCCAAAAACACTAAGGAAATTCTAAGTAAAAGGCAAGAAAACAAATCCACAATTCCATTAGTAAAACAAACCAAGCTGTTTTCAGGCTTTGTCACCGACTCAGAGCGACGCAAACACGTAGCTTTGCCAGCATAACGATGGCAGATACACATCCTGGCAAGCGCTGTGTTCTAACTGCACATTCTATAGTAAGCTTTTTTTTTCCATGTCACCACATAGAATTTACATTCGTCTTTTTATTCTCTGCTTATCCAGCCCATTGGGTAAATATAATTGATTTAACCGTGTTCCTACACTAGTTCAGCACAAATGGCTTCCAGCTTCTTGTTATCATATAAAAACACCACTGCTTTTTTCCTTTGGCTCATTGCCTCATGGTAACTTTCTAAGAGACCCCCCTCTATTTTTGCTTTAAACACAGAGAGGTGAACCCTATTTGCTTTTACAATGTCTTCCTTGGTGGGAGTCGCAGCGGGAACCTTCTCTCCAGGTGTCTGGGGCTGTGGGAGATGGACGGGTGGAGGAGGGGCCGGCCTTCATAAGGAAGTGGAGAAAACTCACTGCACAGTTAATTAGAAAGGGCCATGAAGCAAGTCCCTACTTTATGGCTTTCCGAGAATTGATGACGGTTTTTCTAACCAGGCCCGCCTGTTCTCCCGCAGGTGTGTGCAGCTTGCTAGACCATATGGTTTTTGGCTGTCCAAGGCCCCTTGCTTGAATCAATCCACGATCCTGTAACTGAATATCAGTTAATAACTTTTCATAACAATGTAGCTTGGATCAGCTTGTAGGTCCGGCCAGAGCCCCTGTACAAAGCGCTGTCTTTTTTCAGGCTCCTGCTGCCTCTTTGGCACACCTGGGGAGCTGCAGCCCCACGGCCGTCCCCAGGGCCATAGCAATATTCTAGGCTCACAGAGGGCCAGCTGCAGGTTCAGCAAGTGAGGAGGCCTGGGCACATGCTTGTTCTTCAGCTGTAATTTGTCTCTCTTGAGATCTGCCAGGAGGGCTGGGGTCCTGTGACTTAAATAAAAAAAAGAGCAAGAGCTTTTGACCACAAAATATTGTAGGGTGATTTTCAGCACGCAGGCAAAATCTGACTTAGTGTGAACTGATCTACACGCATCCCTGAGAGGCTTGGGGGTCGTGTGGGATCTTGAGAATGGCTGGGCCAGCCCTGTGACCAAAGGAATTCTCTACCTCCCTATCACCTGTGGGATTTCTTCCTCTTCTACACCCCCACTGCCCCCATCTCCTGCCCAAAGAGGTTCTGCTGTCTTTCCCTCTTGTCCCCTCTCCCTGATGGCAGTGCCTGAGGGAATGGATGGGAGGGAGTGATTCCAGGCTGCTACCGGTCTTCTGCATCCATGTGAACTTGTTCTTGTGCTGGAGTGGCCGTGAGCCCCAGGGAGCTGGGCATCCCTTTAGCCCCACTGTAATCTCTGATCATCAGAAACCCTTCTAAGCCATACTCGTGCTTGGGTCTCTGCAGTCGTATTGCCTTGAAATTATTCAGCTGAGAACTAGAAATGTCCTTGATCATTAAGATAAACAGTTATTGGCAAATGTCTTCAGAGCTTGCACTTGGATCTTCATGTATGGCAAGATCCCTACCATTTGATGTGCAATTGGCAGGGAGAAGGAGTGGGGGAGATTTCCACGAGCCCATGAGTATGTCTTTCCTGGTGATACCAAGCACAAAGATATCCCACCTGCCAGGCAGCGGGTGAAGGGAAGCAAGCAGCTTTTCAACTTGGCAGCCAATGGAAAGGGAGAGATGGAGCTAGGAGACGCAGGAGAGAAATGGGCAGGTGGCATCGTTAAACAGTGAACAGGAACAGCCAGACAGGAAGTGAGTCAGGGCACAGAGATGTCCTGGAGTTTGTCTTGGCAGGAGGTCCTAACCCCTGCAATGTCCTCATCCCAGCTGGACCCAGGCCGACCAGATCTCCCTGCACCCTGGCCTCGGAGGCAACGGAACCCAAGGAGAGGGTATGGATTTGTCATCTTCACTCAAGCTGTATCCCAGCATCCACCACAGAGCCTGGCCATGCTCAATCGATATGTATTGGATATTAAAAGCTGGTGTTTATTTGTAGTGACTTAGGGGCCATGCTAACCACTTGACTTGTGTTATATCATTTAATCTGTATAATAACCCTAGAAGTGAGAATAGATTATTATCCCCATTTTTAGATCTGAAGTGGAGGCACAGTGAGATCAGATGCTCTGCCCAAGTCTTCACTGCTAGCGAGAGGAGAGCTGGGACTAGAACCGAGGCCCAGGCCTGGCCTCTGCTTAGCATCCCTGCTATCACTTGGCCGTGACCCAGGTGCCTGCCATTTTTGTTCTAAGAGCCAGCCTCAGGAACATCACAGATCACACCCTCAGAGCCTGATCCCGGGGCATGGCGCTGCCCTTCTGCGAAGATATCTTCACCCCAAAATGAAGCTGAGGAAAATCCGACTGAAGCCTAAGCCAAATGGATCAAAACTGGAGCACTATTTGGGGTTCTCGATATTTCTAAACTCTATCCTCTTAAATGGAGCTCCCAAGAAATAATGCCTGAAGGGAACCTCAATTAAATTCTATGCTGATTCTTACGACATCCGCCCTCCACTTCTGCCTCCTTCCCTCTCCTTGAGTTTGTTCAAGAGCAACAGATTCTGGCTAAGGTCCGGGCATGGCGGGGAAGCGGTCCAACCATCTGCTGATCACTTCTGAATGATCTGGCCGACTTTGCGGCACATCTTCCTCCAGTTTGCCCCTTGGATCCTATGAGTGGGGATCAGATCCTTGGGGAGGCTCTGGACCCAGCCATCATAGTTGCCTTGGTTACCTTCTAGCGGGGATCCAGGGGAGACCCAGAACTAACCAAGATTCTTGTGAATTGGGAGAAGTTCACAGGCAAATGTCAGAGTGAGATAATCACCTGCTTTGCTCCTTTTCTCTCCAGGTCAAGTGCATCCATCTTCTGCTGTCTGCTGTGGGTCAGGAGGAGGGAGACATCCTGGAGAAACCACTAACAAGGAATTGCTTAATGCAAGTGCCTTGCCAGACACATTAGCAGGGAAGGGTGGCTCAGTCTTCAGACATATTTATGGCAGGATGTGAGGGGGAGTGCCTCTAAAAGTGTGTGTGGCGTGGGGAGTATTAATTCTACAAGGCACTCAGCCTTTGCACACTGGAAAGAGGCAGCCTTTCGCTCACTAAGCAACACAGCCCTGGCCATGGCAACTTCCTGGCAATGCAGTTTCTCTCTTAACACCCACATGCCTCAAACTTTGTCTTCATTCTATTTAACAAATGTGTGTGCATGTTGCTCAGTCCCTGAGTTAAACTCTGGCATAAAAATGTGGGGAGAGTCATTAGTTTAGGTTGCATACAGTAGGGTCTTACAATGAGCAGAGTGTTCAGCTGTGTCTGATGTGGCATGTGTGTAGCATGGGTGCTGTGGAGCAGTGATGACAGTGCTGTATATGTGTATGGAGTAGGTATGATTTGTGGCGTAGGTGTGACATGATGGCAGGGATGGTATTAAGGTGGTGGCAATGGTGACACACGTGTGTGCTTGTGTGTGTGTGGTGTGATGGTGCATATTTTTTCTATTTTACACAGTGAGGCAGCACTTGATGGTAGACAGCAAAACATCCCTCACTCTGCTGCTCCTGGTATACCTCTGCACCACAGGTAAAATCAAGCAGACGTGCCAAGTTGGGTGGAGAAAACGTTAGCTCACAGGTTCTCGGGACTCATCGGTAAGGGAATGATGAGTGGTCACCCTTGGTTGCTTGTCTTACACAAGAAGTGAGTGAGGAGTCTTTGTTAGGGGCTGGCCCCATATCTGAACCTGTGCTTCCCAGGGTCCTCTATGGTAGACTGTGGCATTGCTCTGGTGCTACCCATCACCTCCAACTGGCATTCCTAGTACTGGGCTGAGGCTGACACGTTCTGGGCCCACTGGGGCAATAAGGGCGGTTAGCACTGACCTTCCCCAAGCAAGGTGATGTTGTAAAGATGGCAAACACTAGAAAGAACCCATCATTCCTACCCTGTTAGTGGCGCCCAACCTTCCTCTGTCCAGCTCACAGCCTAGACCCAAAAACCCTGTTTTGCTAGATTCTCAACTCTTCAATTTCCCCCTATTTGCTGGCATTTTTCAAAAATTGAGTTCAGTTTGCATAAATGTCCAGAACAGGAAAAGATTTTTACTTTTTGATGATTTATTTTTTTAACCAGCCACATTATCAAGTTACCTTATTTCTTCTAATTATTTGTTAGGATTTGGAGCCTGAAAAAATATCTTCTTTGTCAGGATTTGACTGTTTCACCTTGTGAGATTTTATATTACAGGAAATTCTGATCATCTAATTTTGTCCATTTTTAATGTAATTTTAAAAACCAAAACATTTGTCAGTCTCTAAATTCTAAGTTTAATTTGAAATTTTATGACTTCATCAGAGGATGTCATGTGTGGATTTTTGTTCCCCAAATAATTTGCATACCTTTAATTGGAATTCTCTAGATTTTTTTGGTCAGGGATGTTATTGCTGTTCTTTTCTGGGAAATAATGTTTTACCGGATTGATTCTCTATGTTTCTTACCAGTTGGCTCATTGCATAATTCTCTTTAGTTTTCTAGTGAGTAATGAAAAATGTTTGTCTTTTTTTAATCTCTGTAACCTCAAGTGTACCTTTAGTCACTATTTCTTTCTAACATGAAAGCAATATTTAGTAGTTTCAGAGTCCATCTTCTTAGATCTCTAACATCTACAGAGCTCAAATTTTTTGTTTTCCTTGTTTCTCGGGGGCCAAAAAGTTATACAAGGAGACTTTAAAACCATTGTGGAAAAGCAAAATAAAAAATAAGTTGATTTGGGTGCAAAAAATTTTTTGAAATTTATATAACATTTTTTTCAAGACATATTTTCTGTGAACTTTCAAAGTATTTATTCTGAATCTTAAAAATGGTCCTTTGTTTTGAGTAATTTTTGTCTTTTAAAAAATCTACTTATTTTATTTGAAAGGCAGGAGGCAAAGAGACAGAGCAACATCTCCTGTCTGTGGGTTCACTCTCCAAATGCCTGAAGTAGCCGGGGCTGGGCCAAGCTGAAGCCAGGATCCAGGAACTCAATCCAGGTCTCCCATGTGGATGGCAGGAACCCAAGTACTCAAGCCATCAAGGTGCACACAGTAGGAAGCTGGAATCAGGAAAAGAACTAGAACTGGAACCCAGGTCATGTCGATATGAGATGCAGACATCTCAAACAGGGACTCAACTACTGTGCCAAGTGCTGGTCCCAGTTTTATCTTTCCTATGTCTGATGATCTCCCCTTTTCTCCTTTCTCCCTTCTTCCTTTCCTTTGTGATTTAGTGTTACAGGATGAATATAATTTCATAGATTCCTTTCTTCCTTCTCAACTACAGAGAAATGTCTATACATGTCCAATGTCTGTTGTGAAGGTAGATTATATCAAAGTTCATGAAGATATTTGTCCCAAACTTTAATTTCTAGATAAAGGGAGATGCTCAACATACATAAGTATATGTGCTATATATATGATATAGATAGGATGTATATTTAGGCTACTTCAATTAAACTGAGGGTTCCCATTGTCCATGAAGCACAGGAGGTCAAGATCAGCAGGAACCTTGAGGCAAGGAAGTTACTCCTTAAGAAGCATTGCCTTGTGCACCTGCCGTGGCAACTTGCAGTCAGCTCTTCTTGTTTCCTGGGTGAGGGCAGCACTGTCTTTCACAGTTGGCTGGCTCTCCAGTCGGCATGAAGTGGCTTTGTGGGATGATCCCCTGGGGAGCTGCCCCACATGTGGGGTTTTCCCAGACCTATTGGACTTACAGTCTGCCTGCCTTCGAGACCCCATCCCACTGACCTAGAGGTTGTATTTCAGTGTTGTTAGTGGTGACAGTCACTTCCTCATAGTTGTATTTTCTCTGTCACACGCTTGAAAGATTGTATTTTCAAAATGGTTGTATGTCATCCTCTCCCAGAAGTTTGTAGCCCGGGATCTGGCCTTTGAGAACAGAATGCAGTGGAAGTAACACTACGTGACACCCTTGCCAGAACATAAAAGGCAATATGGCTTCAGTCTGGTTATCCCTGTCTGTCTCTCCTCTCTCCTGTCTCCTCTCCACCTCTCTCTTTTCTGGATACATGGATCTCATGAGCCTGAGCTGCCCTCTAGTTCCTGTGCTGGAAAAACCTCATGGGGAGATCACACAGAGACAGAGAGAGATGTTCTCTGTCCAGGGTCTTCCCAGCACAAACACCGGATGAGTGAATGAACCATCAGACAAGCTGGTACCTCAGCCTTTCAGCTGTTTCTGACATCTTATTTTCATTCTTTTCTTATTTTATTTCATTCTTATTTTGATTTCTTTCTTGTCATTTCATCAGGGTTATGACTGATGAGAAGACAAAAATTTGGCCACAAATTACTACCTTGAGGGCAAGCCTTGTGGCACACTGGGTTAAGCCACTACTTAGGGTGCCCACATTTCATATTGGAGTGCCTGGCCTGAGTCCTCACTACTCTACTTCTAATCCAGCTTCCTGATGGAGTCCCCGGCTCTTGGCTCTGCCTGGCCTAGTCCCAGCTATTACAGGCATTTGGGGAGTGAACCAGCAGATGTGAAATCAGTCTCCCTTTCTGTCTCTGTCTCTGTGTCACTCAGCCCTTCAAATAATTGTCTTTTGTAAAAAAATTGCCACCTCAGACTGAAACTTGTGGTTTAGTTTCCAATTGAGACACTGTGTTATTTCCATCAGACACCATCCTTTATCTACACATCTGTGTCAATCGGTTTGTCAGATTAGCTGTTGTCATTGAATTAGGCCACCCTTGGCTGGGCTCTCCCTCTGGCCCTGCCTGTATGTACACATGATATTAATTTATAGTTTAGGGGGATTTCTAGGTGTTCATCTGCTTGATCCATAAGACAAGCTACTTCCAAATGTTGTCAATCTATTGAGGCAGCTTGCCACAAAATAACCAGAGGAGAGTGTTGTGTAAAGGAAAGCAAAGATAGCAATAGTTTCCTAATTCATGTGGAATCAACAACTCTAAGATCACCAGAATCTATAAACACAATGTCAGAACCAAGATTGAAGCTCCTAAAGAGTTAGAGTTTTACAAAGTGGGAACTGTTTTTTGATTATCTTCCATCTGAGTTGACAGATGATATTAAGTGTTTAAAATATTTCTGAAATTGCTCCATGTTTGTGAGTGATTTTCATTGCCATCCCGCTTGACTGGTGTTAGAAGTGAAACCTGAAACATTTTTTTTTCCATCCTGAGCCAGCACCTTTTCCAGGCATTCTCTCTTTCAGTGAAATATCTGATCGAGAGGCAGATCGTTTAGTCTTTGGAGAAAATCAGCTCTCAAGAGGAGGGATGGGTGAGGAAGAGAACTGCCTGGCAGGATAGAGAGGGCACACAGATATGATTCTCAACTTGGACTAAATCTTGGTACTGGCACTTCCAGGCTTGTGGTCTCGGGTCAGTTACCATCTTGGAATGTCAGTCTCTTCTTATGGGACATTGACGTGGTGCCGTGCCAATTTGCTGGCGGTGCCATAGGAAACTACCACGGCTGTGTGGCTTAAACAACCAAAATTTATTTTCTCACAGTCCTTGGGGTTAGGGGGCCAAGGTCAAAGTTCCCTGAGCCCTGAGCTTGCCCTGAGAGTCTCTCCTTGGCTTACAGATGACGTCTTCCACATGTCTTCTCATGGCCTTCCCTCTCTGTGTGTCCTTGTGACCATTTCCTCTTCTTACAAGAACGCCAGTCGTACTGGATTAGGGGTCACTTCAGGATTTCATTTTAATTGAAAGACCATATGTCTAAGTGTAGTCACATTCTGAGGGGTTGGGATGTGGGACTTCAATAGGAACTTTGTTAGGGACAGGATTCAGTCCATGACAGACACCTGTCCTAAAGCAAAGTTCTGAGATGTTGGAGATAAAGTGCCAAGCACACAATAAAGATGCTAAAAATGTTGGTTCTCTGTCTGCCTTCCCTCGGTTCCAGATTTATTTGTCCTTAGTGGTAAAAGAGAACGTATTTTCTTTTTTTTTTTTTTAATTTATTTACTTGAAAGTCAGAGTTATACACAGAGAGAAGGAGAGGCAGAGAGAGAGAGAGAGAGAGAGATCTTCCATCCACTGGTTCACTCTCCAGGTGGCCACAATGGCTGGAGCTGTGCCAATCCCAAGCCAGGAGCCAGGAGCTTCCTCCAAGTCTACTACACGGGTGCAGGGGCCCAAGGACATGGGCCATCCTCTACTGCCTTCCCAGGCCACAGCAGAGAGTTGGATCAGAAGTGGAGCAGCCAGGACTCGAACTGGTGCTCATATGGTATGCTGGCACTGCAAGTGGCGGCCTTACCCACTACACCACAGCACCATCCCCTCCCTTTATTTATTTACTTGAAAGAGTTACACACAGAGAGAAGGAGAGGCACAGAGAGAGAGGAAAATATATTTTCTTTATTAGCAATTTACCTTCCTCCTTTTACAAAAAAATATATTTGAGAAATCGCAGGAATATGATCAACCTTTTTTTAAGATTTATTTATGTATTTAAAATTCAGAGTTACATAGACAGAGGAAGAGACAGGTAGAGAGAGAGAGAGAAAGAGAGAGAGAGAGAGAATCTTTCATCTGTTGGTTCATACTCCAAATCGCCGCAACAGCCAGGGCTGAGCCAGGCCCAAGACAGGATGCAGGAGCTTCCTCCAGATCTCCCATGTGGGAGTAGGGGCCCAAGCACTTGAGCCATTTTCCTCTGTTTCCCAGGCACATTAGCAGGGAGCCAGACAGGAAATGGAGCAACTGGGTCTTGAACCAGCGCCATATGGAGTGCCGGCATCGCACATGGCAGCTTTACCTACTAGACCACAATGCCAGCCCCAGATGTTCTTTCTTATATTTCCCCTTTTCAAAGACCCTAAGTCACTGGCCTCGAAAGGAATTACTACATTTTTACTCCTGTTTTCTAGAATTCAGATATGATGACTTGGACTGCATCAGCCACACAGAGTCCAAAAGATGATCTTGAGAGGGGTGGGCATTGTGGTGCAATGGATTGAGGCACTGCTTGGGATGTGCGTATTCCATATTGGAGTGCCTGGAATCAAGTCCCATTTTGGCCTCCACTTCCAATCCAGCTAATTTCTGCTAATGTTCTAGGGAGGTGGCCAATGTGACTAAAGGACTGAGTCTCTGCCACACACGTGGGAGGCCCAGGTAGAATTCCTGGCTCCTGGCTTTTGCTTGGCATAGCCCCAGCTACTGTGGCAATTTTGCAAATGAAACAGTGAATAGAAGATCTCTCCTGATCTCTATCAGTTGCTCAAATAAAATAAAAATAAAAATAAAAACTAATGAAAAAAGATGACCTTGAGGTTGAAAATAAAGATAGAGGAGAGAAAATATAGGAGACACCCAGAAAACAGATGTTGCTGTATAGAGGCCAGCTACCTACTCAAGGCATCACGTTACATGAGAGAAAAAAAGTCTTTATTTATTCCCTTGTTATTTTAATCAAAAGTAATTCCTAACTAATGTGGAATTTGAGTTTAGTTGACAAGTTTAAGGTACATGTTAATAAACGAACTTAATGTATTTAAAAAATAAACTGACTTCATGCCTTTGAAGCTTACATCCAGTGTCTTGTGATTGACTACAGTGAAAGTCCCAATGGGTGGACACAAATTGGTGTTCCAGAAAGTAAGAAAGGGACTATTGGACAGAACCGTAGTGAGCACGGAAGCAGTTGCTATGTGAGAAAGTCAGATCACCAGTCAGAAGATGGAGCATGCATTGGCTAGTCACCAGCTGAACAGATCTGGAAAATATTCTGAGTGAAATGGACATGCACGTTCCAATTCCCATTTAAAATGTCTGATGCTGCTTAAAGAAAGGAGAGTAGTGACAAAGACAAGTATAGAGGCAGAGAGACCATTTAGGAGGCATTGACTTACTTAAGGCAGGAGAAGCGTTGACTTGGACCAAAGTGATGGCAATGACAGTGAAGAAACTGGTCAAATATATGATCTTATTTTGGATACAGCACCCATCAAGACTTCCAGTTTATTTGGATGTGAGGTTAGGCAGTGGTAAGAGTCAAGGATGATATGTAATTATCTCATTTTAAAACTGTCTTTGAGGGTGGTGCAATGTAAGAAGAGGTGGCTAGAAGGAGATCCTTGTATTTAAGAGACAGGGAGAGGCCGGCGCCGTGGCTCAATCGACTAATCCTCTGCCTAGCGGCACTGGCACACTGGGTTCTAGTCCCGGTCGGGGCGCCGGATTCTGTCCTGGTTGCCCCTCTTCCAGGCCAGCTCTCTGCTGTGGCCCGGGAGTGCAGTGGAGGATGGTCCAAGTCCTTGGGCCCTGCACCCCATGGGAGACCAGGAGAAGCACCTGGCTCCTGCCATCGGATCAGCGCGGGTGCGCCGGCCGTAGTGCGCCAGCCGTGGCGGCCATTGGAGGGTGAACCAACGGCAAAAGGAAGACCTTTCTCTCTGTCTCTCTCTCTCACTGTCCACTCTGCCTGTCAAAAAAAAAAAAAAAAAAAAAAAGACAGGGAGATAGGATTAAGAGGTCTCTGTGGATGCTTAAAGTTTGAGATGCCTGAAACATGAGGGGACTTTGAAAGGCTTGTGGGAAAGTGGAATTAAAAGATAACCTTATCTTGGTGCTTGGAAATTGAAATCTCTAAATGTTTTTTTCATAACATACATTTCCCTGGACTTGTAGACTTCTCATCTAAGTGTCAATATTGGGTAAGCAGTTGGCTACATGAGTCAAGGCTGAGAGATTCAAGCCTGAGATGCAAATGTAGAAATCATTGGTGCAAGACGGCATCAAAACCATAGGAGTGAATGAGAACACTGAAGGAAATAAATATGGACAAAAACGACATTCTGAACTGGACCCTGAAGTGCTTGTTTCTTTAAAAGTTGGGCTGAGAAGGAAGATGTGGTAAGTAGTCCCTTAAGGAGTAGCCACTGAGATAAGAGGAAAACCTGCTGAATCCCAGAAGCCAAGGGAAAGAAACGAGAAGGGAGTGGTTGACTGTGCAACATGGGTGCAGGTTTAAGGACAGGAGAGTAGAGTGGTCACTGGGTTTGGCAAGAGGGGGGTTTTCTCTGATGGAGGCTCGGGTTGGTGAGGAAGTAAAGGGAGAAAGTGGAGACAATTCTCCTGAGTTTCCTTATAAGGGGAAGCAGAGGAGTGGAGTGGTAGTTAGACTGAAATATAGGCTCTAAAAAGGACTGAAACATTTAGAGATTCCAAGTGTGTGTGTATCCAGTAGAGAGAGGAGAGAGAGAACGAGAGATGTTATACAAGATAAAGAGAATAACCGATCTCATGAAATCCCCAAGAAGATACAGAGCACAAGGGGGACTCTGATGGGAGAAGGAACAACTTAGCTTTGTGTTTTCATTCTATTGCCAATGATGCTATAAAGATTGCCTCAATATTTATATCAATTTGTTTGCACACTTCTAGGAAAAGATTGCCATGATCAAGGTTACGCACATTTTTTAAAGGTTTTCCACACAGTTGTAAATCTGCATCCAGATGTATCAGGTCAATTAATGGGAACTTATCTTTTTTAAAAAAATTGATTTATTTGAAAGGCAGAATGAGACACAGAGAGAGAGAGAAAGAGAAGAGAGAGAGAGAGAAAGGTAGAGAGAGAGAGAGAGAGAGAGAGAGAAATCTTCCACTGATTCACTTCCCAAATAGCTGCAACAGGCTACTGTCTGTAGCCCGGAGCCAGGAACTCCATCCTGGTCTTCCACATCCTGGTCTCCCTGGACAGGAATCCAAGAACTTGGGCCATCTTCTGCTGCCTTCCCAGGCACATCAGCAAAAAGCTGGCTCCTAAGCAGAGCAGCTGGGATTCAAACTGGCACTCCAGTATGGGATGCTGGTGTCACAAGTGGTGGCTTAACCTGCTGTGCCACAGTGCCCACCTCAGGATAATCTCATTTGTACCTTACATTCTCTGATAAACCTTCACTTTATCATCACTGTGATTTTTCTTTTGTAAGTGGCCAGTTATTATTCTGTTCTTTTGCTTCTCTTTTGACCTGGAACATTGGTGATCTCTACACTATGTGCATATAAGCTTTTATGTATTAATAGTTGTTGCCTTTGTCACATTTGGGATACACCCATTTCACAGTTCTCTTTAACAGTTTTCCTTGTAGTTTCCATTTTTTTACATCTGTACAAGTTCCCATGAGGTTTTACACTTTTTCCATTTTTTTACTCATTTTTCCTTTGTGATTCCTTCTGTTGATTTTATCCTTAAAAAGTATTTGTTTTCTCCCAAGAAACAATGCTTACAAAGTGATTTTGAAAGGATGAGATGCTGTGGTCTGGTTTGCCCTGCACCTCAGTACTGTGAACATCCAGCTCTGAAATGGAGCAGTCCACCCAGCCCCAGGAAATGAAACATTCCCAGCGAAATTGCATCAGATTTCATGTCTGCTAAGCAGCAAACAACAAGACTCAACTAATCTACATCAAAACAATTGGCCGTAGAAACCTTCACAAATGAAACTTTTGTAATTTCAGAAGCTAAGCCAAGTAACAACCAACCCACATCATAAAGCCCCAAATGCTGCATCAAGTTACCAATTTTCCATGTAAGCTTGCTTTTCCAGTTGTTCGTCTGGTGACATAGTCCTTTGTTTCATCCAGAGAAACTGTGGGTCTGGAATCGTTGCCTCCCTCGTGCCCTCCCTCTCCTTCCTTCTCTCCTTTCCTTTCCTTTCTTCCTAATCTTCAGTGTGCAGCATAGAAGTCATAATGAATGACAAATGATAGAAAAATGATAGGAAAATTAGGTGTCTCTGGCCACACGTGCTCACTCTCCCCACTGTGCAGTGGAGAGGCAAATTCAGAGGCAGAATCGTTGACTTCAGGCCCAGAATATATCAGGTCCCTTGTGGTTGGGTAATAGTGAAACCCACTTTTTGAAAGATTTCTTCTAGGCCTTTATCACCTAGTTCCCCTTTGCCCGTAGTCCCTGGCAACTTCCTCCTCATTTCTCTCTGGTATTTCCGTTGGAACTGGGCAATATGGCTCCCGGCTGGATCTAGGCTTCAGAGGATCTGCTCATTGTCCTTCCCTTCCCTTCTCGTTGAAGGATTCGGAGGATGAGGAATTGTGAGCTCTTAAGTCTGCTCCCCTTTAAGGTCATGCGGAAGAAACAAAGGCCCCAGAATTCCTTGCCCAAAGATCCTGAGCCCATTCCCAGAGCCTGTGTGGGCATCCTCCCTGGGTCTGGCCTGAGTGCTGAGTTGCTCCTCTTGGATCTGAATAGGGTTAAGGGAGGCAGATTGCAGGGGGTATAGATGGGCTGGAGTATCCGTGCGCCTGAGTGGAAGCTGAACCAGGATGGGAGTAGGTGGGGAGCAGGTCATGAGCCAGAGACTGGGGCAGGTGAACATCTCCTTCCATGGCTACATTCTGGAACTCTGAGGAGCCTAAGGATGAAATTTACCAGCACTGGGATTCCACTTGCTACACTGATATTTTTGGCAAGGCAGGAAGATATAACATAATTAACAGTCTATCCACCTGATGTTAAATTGTTTTACAAATTCTAGGGTTTTTTTTTCTAATATCTTTCCCAGTGGAGATAATGTCATGGATTCCATTGAATATAATCATAATCATCAAAGTTGCATTTAATTTTTATTATTGTTATTTATTTATTTGAAAGACAGAGCTATAGAGAGGGAGAGGCAGAGAAAAGAGAGAGAGAGAGAGAGAGAGAGAGAGAGAGAGAGACAACTTCCATCTGCTGGTTCACTCCCTAAATGGCCATGATAGCCAAGGCCAGGCCAGGCTGAAGCCAGGATCCAGGAGCTTCATCCAGGTCTCCCATGTGGTTGCAGGGCCCCAAGCACTTGAGCCATCTTTCACTTGCTTTCCCAGGCACATTAGCAGGGAGCTGGATCAGAAATGGAGCAGCCAGGACTCAAACCAGTTTCTATATGGGATGCTGGTACTGTGAGTGGCAGCTTAACCCACTGTGCCACAGTGCTGGCCCCAAACTTTAAGTTTTTGAAGATTGATTTATGGACCAGTGCTGTGGTGTAGCGGGTAAGGCCACCGCCTATGGTGCTGGCATACCATATGGGTGCTAGTTTGAGTACTGGTTGCTCCACTTCTGATCTGGCTCTCTGCTATGGCTTGGGAATGCAGTAGCAGATGGTCTAGGTTTTGGGCCCCTGCACCCACATGGGAGACCTGGAAGAAGCTCCTGGCTCCTGGCTTTGGATTGGCGCAGCTCCAGCCATTGTGGCCATCTGGGGAGTGAACCAATGTATGGAAGACCTCTCTGTCTCTCTCTGTCTCTGTCTCTCTCTCTCTCTCTCTCTCTACCTCTGCCTCTCTGTGACTCTGCCTTTCAAATAAATAAATACATCTTTAAAAAATATTGATTTATTGATGGATTTGAAAGTCAGTGTGACAGAGATAGTGGGAGACAGGGAGAGAGAGAGAGAATTTTCATCTGCTTGTTTACTTCCAAGATGTCCACAACAGCCAGGGCTGGGCCAGGCTGAATCCAGGAGCCAGAAGCTCCATCCAGGTCAGGAGCTCAAACACTTGGGCCATCTTCCACTGCTTCCCAGATGCACTAGCAAGCAGCTGGATCAGAAGTGGAGCAGCTGAGACTAGAACCGGCGCTATGCTATGGGATGCCGTCATCACAAGTGGTGACTTAAACTGCTGCTCCTTACTTACAAATTTTAGATGTTTAGGTGCATGTATATGGAGGTCCATTTTGTTAGTAAAATGGCACAGTCTTGCCGGCGCCACGGCTCACTAGGCTAATCCTCTGCCTGCAGTGCCAGCACCCTGGGTTCTAGTCCTAGTTGGGGCGCCAGATTCTGTCCCGGTTGCTCCTCTTCCAGGCCAGCTCTCTGCTGTGGCCCAGGAGTGCAGTGGAGGATGGCCCAAGTCCTTGGGCCCTGTACCCACATGGGAGACCAGGAGAAGCACCTGGCTCCTGGCTTCGGATTGGCGTGGCGTGCCAGCCATAGTGGCCATTTGGGGGGTGAACCAATGGAAGGAAGACCTTTCTCTCTGTCTCTCTCTGTTTCTCTCTCTCTCTCTCACTGTCTAACTCTGCCTGTCAAGGAAAAAAAATAAAATAAAATGGCACAGTCTTATTTGTGGTGCCATCTATGCCCCAAACACCATCTTGGGTTCTGGCCCCCGCTGCCATTGCTGGAAGCCAGGTGACCAGATGGCCCAGCCACAGGTGTCAGCTCCACCCCCACCCTAATGGGATTTGTTGTTCCTACTTCCCTGCCTGCCCCCGGCAAAGGTATAAGAGGACTTGTTCCTGATCACGTGCCTCTCTCTCTTGATCACTCTCTCTTAAACTCTGCTCCCCTCTCTTACACTCTCCCCCTCTCCCCCTCCCCCCACTCTGTCGGGCTTCCCCCACCTGACAATAAACCTTTCCTCTAACTCCAGTGTTAAGTGTGTTTTGTGTCAGCCTCACACGTTTGTCCTTTAACTCCTAGAACTCCAACGGTGGCTCCTCAGTTTTCTCTTTTCCTGCTTCTTTTCCCTTCTCTGTCTATCCTCTTTTCTGTTTCTGAGCTGTAACCCTATGACTGTTTGCTGAGGTCTGGTTCCAACCCTCACAACCACTAGTGTTACTGTTTTCCTTTTTGTTTCTTTGCCTGTGCCAGGTCATGTCCTCACCTCACCAGGTTAAGGATCCTGTACACAATGACGACTATTTCTGGAGGACAAACTAAAACCTCTCTAAGGCACCAAAGTACTTCATTTGTGAATGAGCACATGAAATGAAGGTGCTGAGTGCCAGGTGTGTCCCTTCTGTGTGTTTTTTCTGTCTGACCCACTGCCTACCTCCACATGCCTGTCCTTAGATCACTCAGCGGCGGGGAGGGTGGAGGAGGACAGGGACAAGTTTACCTGTTTAGTGAGACTTTTTTTTTTAAGACTTCTGGAATGATTTTCTTAATTCTTACCACTAGGGTTATAAGTCAGTGGTTCTCAAACTTTAATATGCATCACAAATCACCTGGAGGGCTTATGCAACACTTACTGAACCCAACCTGCCAAAGAATTTCTGTGTCAGTGGATGGGAATGGGGCAGGTCCTGAGAATTTGCATTTCTAACCATTTCCCAGGTGAGAATTGTTGCTGGTCCAGGGCTCACCCTGAGAACCACTGCTGTAGGTCACCAGATTTTATTAGATTGTCCTTGTTTGAATCACTGTTGTTAATCTGAAATCACTTTGAACTTGTGGTTCATGAGCAGACCCTGGCAGAGCTGAAAACATTGCCCAAAGCAAGAAAAGTGCCTTGGGACTCTAGCTGCTAGTCCCTGCATGGACCTTCAGCCTGCTTCATTAGCAATGGCCGGGGAGTTCTCCCACAGAGGCAATTTGAACCTCAACTTGGCTGAATATGAAACAACCTTGGCCATATCCTTCCCTGCAAGCTCCTCTTTAATTGCAGAAATCTGGGTGGCCTTCACACAAGCTGTTTGTGTAGCAGAGGAAAAGAGATAAGTTTGGTAACCTTGGAAGGCCTATCTCTCTTTTTCCCAGCCTCCTGGGAAACCAGTGCCCAGAGGAACACACTGTGTGTGTGGGAAACCAGAGCAGGGCTCTGAAGGGTAGACAGGGAGGCCAAAGAGGGCGTGGCTTTTCTAAAGAATCAATGGCTGTCTGGAATTGCTTCCTGCCCCACCAGAGTTCTTCAGCTGGAATTCCCCAAGTGACAGCATTCCAAATCTCTTAGCAGACTCCATGGATGATTCTGCCTAGTGGACTGCAATGACACAGAAGCACAGTCTTGGCTCCAGCTGCTGGGTTATGGCAGCCAGGCCACAAAAAAAAAAAAAAAAAAAAAAAAAAAAAAGGCTCTTCAATTGAAACTCTTGGGGATTTGCATCTGATAGAGACAAGCAATTCTCTTCTTTGTCTTCAGGGAACCATAGGGTTATAGGAAGCTGAGCCAAGCAGTGGAAGCTTAGCTACCAGCAGGGGTGCCCAGGATGTGGTGGTCTTTACAATCTTGTGCAGATCCATAGGCCAATCACTGCCTTGCTTTTCCAGCCTCACCTCTTCCAAATGACGTTGGGGGTGGGTTGCTCTGAGCCTGCCTGGATCTCTCATGCTGTAAGAGCCTCCCTGGCCTTAGACAGTGTCAGTTTAATGATAACAGGAGTAGCAACAATAGGTGCCACTTGTTGGAGTGTGAACTTTACATTGGGATGCATGCCAAGCATTCTTCATCCATGATGTAATAAAATCTTCAGAGTCATCCTAGGAAAAGAGATTTATTATCCCCAATCTATGAGTGACGGAACTAACATTCAGGAGTTGAAGAATTTTCCCAAGATCACAGAGCTGATAAGATGAACAGCCTTCATGGAAACCCCAACTTGTGTCACAGCCCATGACTGCATCTTTTGTATTGCTATGTCTTTATTGATGCAAGTCAATCAACATATCTACACATGCATAAATGATAATCTCAGAGGCAGGTTCTCATCTACTAAATTATTTAGTAACAGGAAATACACTTAACCAAACACTCCATTTTCCAGGCAAGCCAGTTAACTGAGTTGTTATAGTATAGTCAATACTCAATCAATACTCAATTAGTTGCATTATAGAAAGTAGCATTAGTAGAAATGAGAATTTTGAATAATCTATATAGCTGTTTTTGTGATGGGAGTTTGCTGTCTGTTGCATGGAAATTTGGTGTGAAGAACATGGCACCCCACATGAGGATTGTAGCACCTGGGAGCAAGTCTTCTTTTACTTGGATTATCTGTGGTTACATATTTCCTTAGCTTGTCCCCCAGGTCATGCCAGATTGCAGAATGTTTTCACTTCCTAGAGCAAAACCAATGCTCTTAGCTTCATCTTGTTGGCTTTGCACTGGGAATTAGTAGGCAAGCGGATGTAGGAGTGATGAGAGAAGATGATCTACGAATGTGTCTGAGAGTAGCATCTGCAAACAATGATTCCTTCCTGTTACAGCCAGAAGGAGTGTAGAAATCACCAGGAAAGCTAATATGCTGTTCATATAAGAACCACGTGAGAGGCAAGCTGCCTTCAGTGCCAAGTGCTGAAGAATATCTTCAACCACCACAGAGCTTCCTTCTTTGTGGTTGGCTAAAACCTTTGCAAATGTATGGATTTTAACCTGTAAAAGCATTGGGCTAGTAATTCCATGAGTTCACCTTTATTCTCCCTTTGTGAAAAGTTCACTTTCTGTAAGTCTTTTAACCTTAAAGGAGATGTCCTTACGATCGGGAATGACCCCTGGTTTTAGATTCAGAACATCTAGGTCTGAAGTCCAGCTCTTCAGTTTACTAGCTCATGGGGACTGGTAGCCAGAGTGGTAGGCCCAGTTGCCATGGGAACTCCCGCATGTTTGTGATGCATAGAACTGCTTTAAAAAAAAAAAAACTACAAAATTTTCAAAATATCTGCTTGAATTAAAGAGCAAGGGAGAGAAGCTTCAAAGACCAGAGATAAAGAAGGAACACTGTGGGGAGGGCCAGTGAAGGCCACACAGCCCAGGACAGTGACACACAGGGCAGACATGTGGCTTACAGCTGATGTGGGAATTCAAGTCATCTGGCCTCATGAGTCAGATCTGGGGTCCCCAGACAAGACTGAGAACCAAAGAAAATCAGGGACAGGAAAATCTCCAGCCCACCCCTAAGAATGGCTCAGAAGTGGGATCCCTGTCCTGGACCACAGGTGGGGAGCCGGTTAACTGAGAGTCAACCCTGATTGTGTGGCATGTGATGGGTTCAGAGGACCTGAACTCTTGTGTTTCATGTGATTTGGAAAACTTCTGACATGGGAGCCCAGAAAATAACCTGAAAATCGACCATAGGGTCACTTCTGAATTATGTACAGATTAGCTCACTGACTACTGCGACGGCCTTCCCTCCCAGTATTGGACATGTAGCCTCAAAGCACACAGGAGCTCCAGGGGAAGCCTACAAGGCCTGTGGGGGCAAGCCGCACTGCTTGTTTTCGTGTCCAGCTCTGAGGGCTCAGATCACAGCTTCTCTTTTCTCCTTACATTCCCTATCCTCTGAAAAATAGCCACAGCCAATCCCCATTTTCCTGGGGAAGCCTTAGCACCTATATTCAGACATTCGATGCTAAGATCCGGAGTAGAGAGAGCCACAAAGACATGAGGTGCGGGATGAAGAGGTGAGGGTTCCCCTGGTGGCAGTGGGAGGCATTGCGCTCCAAGTAATCCTGGCAGGGCTCTGCAGTCCAAGCAACATCTACCCCAAGACTGCTCGTTTTGCCTAAAATTGTACCTTTGGTTCTGCTTTTTTACCATGAGGTTGTCCTTATTTATTCCCACATGGAAGTAATAGCTCCCTTCTCCCAAAGTCTCACACCTCTGTACCTAATGGTATTTCTCTCTCTTATTGTATAGTTCTGCTTGTGCACACGACTCATTTTCCCCCCTAGTAATAGGCACCTTGATTATAAGGCTAGGTGTCCTCTTTCTTTGAATTTCCAAGTTCTGTAGAGTTATAAGAACCACAGAAACAAAAACAACCACATTTCCCCCATTCTATTTTGAAATCATTCTCTTTTGGTACCTTCTGGGACATTGCCTGTTCCCAGGTGATTCATATCCTCTTCAGGGAAGACTTTCTTATTATCTACAATGGTTAATAGAAATACCATAGGGATTGGCCATATATTAAAAGGGAGAGAGGGCTGAGCTACAGGGACCCTCAGGTCTTGCTCCAAATGTTACTGAAACACCCAAAACCTACCTAAAGTGAGAAAAGACAACCTGTGTCTCAAAGGCGACAGCTGTGCCCCACCCCTTGTGTCGGGCAGGACAGAACTTTGATCTTCTCTTTGGGATTACTCACTGTTGACTTCTCACAAGTTTCTGTGTCTGCCTTTATCCCGTTTCTCACCAGCAATCAGCCTAGCTTCTACCAGCCAGACACTCCCTAAGCTAGAAGGCAGCTGCGGAGACGGGGTTGAGAGGACGAGTTCAGAATGTGAGGCCAGAGTGGCTATGGGGTGTTTTAGCAGGGAGCTCCGAGTTTCTGAGACCAGAAATACTTTCAAGGAAGTTCAAATGGATAGGGAATTTATTATAAAGATGCAAAGGAATGTCATGGAAACATAAACAGGAAGTGCAGCAAGGTCCCCTGGGAACTGGGAAAATCACTGGCAGAGCCGGTCTTCCATCCTTATCCCCCCTCCCCACTTTCTTTTTCCTTGCAAACCCTCTTCCTGACTCATAGAAAACTCGGGAGGTCCCCACAGCCCTCAAGAGACTGTCCTCATCCCAAGCCCACATGCCCCCTTCCCAGAGCTATCTGAGCCAATCCCTGGCTCCCAGTCCCAAGTCTCTGAACAACCTTTCTTGGATCAAGTGCCGACCCTTGGTCTAAGACTGTGTCCAGGAGTAAGGGTAGGAGCTGAGAAGTTGAGAGTAGGAGGGAGCAATTGCTGAGGGGTAGATGAGTTGGAAAAGCTGTTTATTAAAGAGATGTGAATGGGCAGAAAATTTTGAGTCTTGATAGAAATACGCAAGGCCAGGATGTACTGCAGATCAGACTGAACACGAGTCAAAGCCATTCATCCATTTGACTCCCATAGAGGAAGCATTAACAGTGAGTCTGACTGGCCCGGAAGCCTACTTTCCAGGTAGTGGTGAACTCCTGGGGACCGACTGAGGACGGCGTCTTTGGAGTGATCCTGGCAGCAACCTCTTGTTGGACAGCTGCCAACGGAAGAACCTTTGTCTTCAGAGAAAACAGTTTATTGCCGGGCCTGATTCACGGATCCTCCATTTGGAAATTATTTGACTTAACAGTTTCTTATCCACTTTCAGTTCAAGAAAACAATCTGTGTTTCTCAGAACAGTCACTCCCCAAAGCAAGTTTCTGAAGGTTTAGCAGCGATTCTCTTAGTTTATCAGGGACTGGTAACTTCAGAATAAAATGGGAAAGCTTTGGACCGCATCAGTGCATAAGAGTGGCAGTGCACCTGTTTCTGTAGGTAGTTTCCTGGCCTCTTCTGCAATCACACGAGGAGACTCTGTCTTGACCCATAATTCTTCCTGAAGTAGCTGAATCGCAGTGTCTTTCATACTGTTTGTGATGGCATGAAGGCTGGAAGGCAATAATAATCTTAGTGGAAATGACAGTAAGAACGGCAGTCACTAGTGTTTCAGTGACCAGTCATCGGGATTCCCTAACATTTTACATACATTACATTATTTAGTCCTACACAGTGCCCAACAGCCTAGTCAGGTCAAAGCCACTTGAGGGCCTTATATCTGTAAGATGGTCTCATTAACTAGCTTTTGTTTGTGTTAGAATGTCTTTGCTAAGTAGTCCAGCAGTTATTTCTATCACTGTTTACAAATTAGTATCTTCCTACAGCTGCACAGAGTGAAATGAAGACTTGTTTGGGGCTAGGTACCCTCCCTGCTAATTCAAAGCAATACATGATGTTTGTCCTATTAAGCTAGAAGCATGATCAGTATCCTGCAAAATCAAGGAAAGGCAGGAGGAATCTGTGGCTAGCTGTATATAAAAATCAACACGTGAGTGCTAATAAGAAGCATAAAAACAATAATAATGAGGCTACTTTTTTCTTCCACACAACATAAAAGCAGCAGATATTTAAGGCCAGCATTCCAAAGCACTGCAGTCATTCTTTAATGGATTTAAATAATAAAGAAAAAGAAATTTATCACTGCTAATAAAAATACTGTTTATGATTGCCCACTCATAAAAATTGCATTATTGATTACTTTGTTCTAATAAATATTTTACATTTCATTAATATTTACAGTGGCATTAACCATGTAACCAAAGTTATAGTGTCTATATAACTTTGAAATAGGGGCAATACTTGTTTTCTCAGTAATGAGTTTTATTTTCTATTTCCCCTTCCTTCTTAGCTCAAATGCTGTGGTTGCCTGATTGTTCAGGAGTCTTGCCTTCATCAGAGTACAAAGGCAGTGGCACGCCACAGAAAGCACAAGGAGTTTGGGGTTGGATAGGCCAACTTTCAATCTGGGCTCTGTAACTTACTAGTTTCTGTTCTTGCTCAAAACACTTAGACTCTTTGAGTTTCAATTTCCTTGTTTGTTAAATGTGGATAACCGTGATCTGCCAGGAATGGGATGAGAATGAAATAAAGTAAGCAAAATATTTGGTATAGCAGGCATTTTAGAAAGTTTTCATTTCTTATATTATGTAACATTTTATAAGCAAGAGTTTCCAAGAAACTCTTGCAAGAAAAAATTCCTTCTGTTTTATGGAGATTTTTCAAGAATCTTTTCAAAAGATATTACTGCTTTCTTGGTTCATGCATAGAGTACACAGTGATATTTTTCTTCCTTTCCCTGTTCACTCTTTTATTCAACTATTCACCAGACACATGGGGACTTTTTATTGTCTTAGAAATATGTGAGAAAAAGAGATGCAGGTAGATATGAAGAGGTGGGGTACTCTTGATGCCAAAATAACATTGGGAAATTTAGCTTTTTAAAAAAATAGATATAAAAATAAATACAAATTTAAAATGTCTTGAGGACACTGGTACAAATCCAGGCAGATTACCTGGATTGGGGTATAGGTGTGTTAGTTTAAATCTTTAACTTTCAAGAGCAAGTCTTGCTACATTTGGCCAGTTTTCAGAGTCCTTGGGACTCCTGGTTGGTGAAAGATTTTCTGAGTCAACTTCTAAAACACTACTGAAGCAAAGAGTTGGGGAAGGAGATTCTCTGTTGTTTTCATTGTAGCAGCTGTAAAGGTTAGTTGTTGGAACAATAACTTCACATATGAGGAATCTTGCAAAACTTCATGAAAAAACAAATATTATGAAAAATTATACATAGATTTCAAAATTTGCTAGCACAAAAATAAGCTTATCTTTCAATTACATTTTTCCCACAAGCTTTTTGAATTACCCTTTTAATACCTATGTCATCATTAAAATACTCATGATTTCCTGTTGTCCCCAGTATAGTTCCATGTCACTGCATGCATTAATATTTCAAATTCTGTCAATCCATTTTGCAGATGACCTTACTGAAAGTGATGAAGATCTGTGCTGGCAGAATGGTTGAAATGGCCAATGGGAAACCAAAGATGACACATTGTGCACAGAGAAGAGTGATGCTTTACCGCACATCTGTAGTCACTGTTTTTGAATGTTGAGTTCAACAGATAGTGCAAACGCTTGGGACTAGTGAAGACCAGAAGAATTTTCTTCACTCTTCTTTGCTGTTCCATCAAACCAGGCCATTGACTGTTAGTTATGGCTCCAGGTCAGAGAGGAGTAAGCAGTGCCTTTGCTTAAACCTTTAAGAATGTTCTGCCTTCTCTTGTTTGCATTTTGAAGAAACAGTTTCAAGGCACCTATTTTTAAAAGAACAAACTATTGCATAGTTGAGAATGATTTTTCAGACCATTCAAGTCATGGGGCCTGTTTGGTCAGGATGTCTAACAGAACAAGCTTCTCCGTGGGAACTGGGTCTGTTGCCTTCTTGCCTTTTAAAGTCATTAACAGCACACTACGCAATTTGGAATATCCTGCCCGTGACTCAGCTAAGTTTTATTGTTTTGTTTACTTTCCTTTTCATCTTCAGCTTCTTCCTATTTGAGGAATTTAAAAACCTTCTTCCTAAAAGTTTGTCCACTGCAGTTGGATTTCAGCAACCTAGGGAAAGTTTCCTTCGTTTGGGCAAGTTCCATTAGACAACTGGTGAGGGTGTCTCACCTGACTGTGAATGGGCAAGTTTTTCACCTGGGGTCACACACTCACAGAGAGTCCATTAGAGTCTGGGGTTGATCCTTTCAACAGCGGACATAGATCATAACAGAAACCATAGGAAATCTGGCAAGTATCCATAGCCTTTCAAATTTTCATGTTTGTCTTTGGCTCTTAAGTGTTGGGAAGTTCCAAATGATCAGGGTGGAACAAACTGCTGGGGAGGAGCAATGGCGAGAGCATTCAAGAACAGTAGGTCTTAAGTCTGCACTGGAGCAGTGGAAAGGACAAAGGGCTGAGGGTCAGGAGGCTCAGAGCCTCAGCTTGGCACTGCCATTGATGAGAGAATGAAATGAATTGCATCTCTCCTGGACTGCAGTGCCCTCACTCATGTGACAAGGGAGGCTGTCCATTCCAAGGAACAGCCAATCTTGATCTGGGCTGAGTTAATTCACTGCCTGTGATGGTCAGTAGAATTGTTCTGGGATATGGACACTGCCATTTTTGTCTTGTTTTGTGTTTAAAGTTTTATTTATTTATTTGAAAGGCAGAGAGAGAGAGAGAGAGAAAGAGAGAGAGAGAGAGAGAGAGAGAGAGAGAGAGAGAGACTTATTCTATCTACTGATTCACTCCCCAAATGCCCATGGCTGGATAGCTGGTCCTGGCCAAAACCAGGAGCACAGAACTCCACCCCTGCCTCCCATGTGGGTGACAGGGGTCCACTGCCTTCCTACATGCATTATCAAGAACCTGGATCAGAAGTGGAGCAGTGGATTTGATGCCGGTGTCACAGGTGGCAGCTTAACCCTCTGTACCAATGCCGGCCCCAGCTATTTTGTTTATCCGTTGCCTATGACTGCTTTCCTGCTACAAAGGCAGAATTGCCCCAGAAAGCTTATGGTCCAAAAAATCTAAAACGTGTGTAATCTGCTCCTTTACAGAAAATGTTTGTGCAATCTTGGTCTGATGGATTTCTACTATCCAAACTCTACACTCTGTAATTTCTCTATATCTTGAACTTAGTATTGAACTGCTTCTTTAAGCACGCTATATGAACTATGTTCCTTGTTATCTCACAAATTGGGTAACTTTTTATTTTCACTCTGAAGGCCAAGATACCCATACTTGACAATAAATATAACTTTAAGCCAAAGAATCAGATCTTCCAGGAAAAGGTAAACAAGATGGAAGATGATTGATATGAAAGGTGAGGACTTGGACTTTAGTGAAATGGGAGAAGGGTTATCAGACATATCAGGCTGAGTTACCCAACTCCCTCCCTCAGAATTCTTCAAGGGCAGTGGCTGAGTCTGACACATATTGAAATGGGTTGTGTAATGGGGAAGTTCCCACTCAGCAATGGTAATGGAATGAAGCTGGACCAGCTGGTTGGCGGGGAAGGGGTTCCCTGTGGGAGATGTTATTGTGATTCATCCATGTGGGTTGATGTTGTGAGCCGGGGAGGAGAGGGAGGGAGAGAAAGAAGACAGGGAGGGAGGACAGGGATGGGCAACGTCCCGGTGGGATAAGCATTGGCCATGGCCAGGGCTCTCAGGCACTGTGGGGTACACAACCACCCCAGTAGCTTATTTGGAAGCCAGTTACTTAAAGACAAAGCAGAGTTTCCTACAGAAAAAGTACTCTAAGAAACAGCAAGAAGGATGGAATTGGTTTTTAAGAAAAATGTATAGATATACAGTGCCCCTCTTTGTATGTAAATCCTAGCAAGTCCTGGAATGCTCACTAAAAATTTCTGCTGAAAAGAGTATATTTCTTTATCCTTCTTCTCAGCCTCAAGTACTGTTGCTATGGATTCATTCTGAGAGGAGGAGCATAGTGGGGGCAAGAGGTATGGTGTCACCACACAGACACTGGGAGTTGGGTGAAAGTGGGCCAGAGGTGAGCAGCCCTCAGACTCGTTTATTTCAGTTGGTACAGCAGCCTATATAGCCAAGGCAGCCAATCTGGTCACGGGGCAGTTTATGTCCTAACCAATCACAGCCTGTTGCCAGGCAGGTTCTGTTGCCAGGTGGGTTTCAAAGCCATTCCTGAGTAACCGACGCTCGTTTGCCAGCAGCCATCTTGGCACGGCCTTCTCATTCCACCACAGAGTACAGTGTCCTTCATGATTTGTTCCTATCTCACCTCTCCAGCTTCACCACTCATCTCTGTATCTTTGCTGGTCCCTTCCCAGGCACTCTGAGCCATTCTACTTCCTTTAACATAGCAGGCTAGCTATTTCCTGTCCAGTTTTTCAATGAGTTTGGATTTCCTCAGAACCACTCCTTGAGATGAGGATTTGAGTGTCTCTAGTTCAGTTGGGAGATAATGCCAAATGAAACAAAAATCAAAATGTTAGGGGAGTAAGGAAGTGATACAGAAAAGAGATGGTGAAAAATAAAGGAATCATCAGGAAACAAGTTAACCCTGGCAGGTGACAGAAATTTGGCTCCTTGGTGAATCTGGTAGCCAGAACACACAAGGCCAGGGTTATCTTGCCTGAGGGTGGTGAGGAAGCTGGAGTATTCATACATCAAGTGCATTAGTCAGTGACAGAAGGCTCCTCTCAGGGAGGGGAGGGAATGAGTTCATTGGCGTGTGCAGTGGATTTTGGGGCTGAAGAAAGCACTGTGGCAAGGAGCATGGATCCTGGCAGTGGGGAGGAATGTTGGCCATAGTCGGGGGAGGAGCTGAGGGTGACTTTTTTTTTCATATCTCCTCTTAGATTCTCAGATTTGAAAGGCGCTGGAGCTGGAAAAGCCGGGTATGAGGGAGGGCAGGGTGAAAGCAGCTGGAAGCTGGTTGTGCTTTTCCTGCTCAGGGAACTGTAGTGCAGCATCTCCTTGTCAACCACTTTGAGCCCTCTTGTTCACGGCGGCTGTGGAGCCATCAGACCCTTACCTGGAGGATCAAGGATTCAAAGGCAGGTGTCTTCCATGAGGACCCGCAGTAAGCTGTGTCGCCTTTTGAAAATCTGCCCTCTGAAGTCACACACTGTCACGTCCACTGCAGTGCCCAGCACCACAGATTCAAGGAAGGGAGCGCAGATCCCCACCACTCCAAGGGGCAAGGGGCAAAGTCATGTTCTGGGAAAGGGAATGTCGTTGCAGCCGTTCCCAGAAAATGCCGTCTTCCATGCCCTTGTCCTGGTGATGTTCCGGAGATGCTTTTATACATTTTTCTTCACATATGAACATTTCACTTCACATGGAAACACATCCGATTTCTCAGGGGACTTTTGAATATTCCTGGGTCTCTTAATGGTCAGAACTTTGGTTTGGTTTTAGCAGGAGTCTCATTATTCTACCAAAGCTATTGAACATACTTAGAGCTCACTCTGGCATCAAAACTGACTTGGGATATGTTTTAGCTTATTTCCATTTACAAGATGTGTCATACAATGAACACTTTCAATTGATAGTGTAACAAATATCACTAGAGGTAGAAACGATAAAGAAAAAGACTGACAGGTTGGGCTTACAGATAAATTTAAAACTTCAGCAATCAAAGATATTATAAACCAAATTTAGTAAAGTTAAAAATGAGAAACTTCTGCAACATTAAAAAATACTTGGTATTCTTAATATATGAAGAAAGTTTACAACTAAATTGAAAAGGCTGAACAGTCCAGTATAGGACATATGGGCATATTAATAGCTCATCTTCAAGGAAGAAACACAAATGATCAGGCAACGGGGTAACAGCCCCACATACTGCTGGAGGCAGGATGAAAGGGAATAATTTTCCTGGAGGACAACATGGCAATAGTCATGGGAAGTCTTGGAAAAGACACACAGTGTGCTCCAGCAATTCCTCCTCTAGGGGCTGATTCTGTGGACAACAAGGGGCATGAACACAAAAATGCCTGGACATGACTATTATCCCCACTGTTGTTTATTTGGAACTAATAGTGATGGTTAACAATGGTATACTTTGCAACCTTAAGACAGGATAGATAGATGATGATAGATACACAGATGATAGATGATAGATAGCTGTAGATGACAGATAGATAAGTGATAGATAGATCCACAAAAGGAAAGATATTTGTAATATCTTTTTATGTGAAAGCACATGCAACAATTTCAAAACTGCAAATATGATTTATGCCTTTGTGTGTGCATGTTATATATCTCCAGGAGAATATCTCCATGTGTGTACATATCTCCAGGACAAACACCAGATGAAGTGCCATGCATCTGTCACCAGAGGTTACCTTTGAAGAGTATAATTCTAGAGGTTCTGCATTAATTTTTTTTTTTTTGATAGTCAGAGTGGACAGTGAGAGAGAGAGACAGAGAAAAAGGTCTTCCTTTGCCGTTGGTTCACCCTCCAATGGCTGCCGCGGCCGGTGCACCGTGCTGATCCGATGGCAGGAGCCAGGTAATTATCCTGGTCTCCCATGGGGTGCAGGGCCCAAGACTTGGGCCATCCTCCACTGCACTCCCTGGCCACAGCAGAGAGCTGGCCTGGAAGAGGGGCAACCGGGACAGAATCCGGCGCCCCGACCGGGACTAGAACCCGGTGTGCCAGCGCCACAAGGCGGAGGATTAGCCTAGTGAGCTGCGGGCCCGGCTAACTGCATTAGTTTTTAACCAGTGTATTCTAAAACTTCTTTAAAATGAATATTTTCATATTATTTTTCAACATTTTGTATATAAACATGACATTAAACCTTTGAAAAATGCAAGTATAATTAAATAAGGATATATACAAATATTCCAGTTGTGAAACATATAAAACATTACATTTATATTTAAATATAGTTAATATTAAATGTTAAATATAATTAATTATATTTAATTGTATTTACATACCATGAATATAAATAAATAATATATAATATACATATAATAAGTAGAAATACGCAATATGAAGTAAGATCTCATTCCCCATTAAATTTCTTTTGGAAAAAAATTAGGCCAGCTTCTTCCCCTTAGCTATCATAAACACAACCCAGATATGGCTAAATATGCACAACAATCAACTTGGTATCCGAGTGCAGTTTAACAACCGCCCATCATCTCAGTTGAATGGACTCAGGCACAGTCAGGAGACCAAGGGGCAGCAGCAGAGTCAGGGTGTGGCCCCCACTAAATGCCCCTGCCCGGAAGCAGCCTGATGCTTGGCTGGTCACATTTTAGTCCTGATCCTGAGGCTCCATCACAGAGTGTGTTGTTAACAGAGCGGCACAAACACCCTGAAAGGCATGGACAGCTTCAACGGGACTGGGCTGCTGTGGTCAGTCAAAGGCCAGCCCAAGGGCACCGCTTAAATGGAAACCTTAGGTGACAAAATCCATATTCCCAAGGCCGGCAGGTGTGAGATGCAAGTCAAATTGCTCACTCGATTCGATCTGAGCTGCTTTTGTGAAGCTTCCAGCAGTCAGTAACAGTTAAAGCAAGCTTTTCTTCCTTCTCACTTATCCCCCTGCTTTCCCATTTACGGAGCTTACAAGGAAAAGAGTCTGCCAGTGAGAATTTCCCTTGACTGTTGCACTATCGCCTGCAAAGCGCATGGTGGGTTTGCCGATAAGAATCTGTTTGTGCAGGGAGTCTCTTCTGAGGAAATAGGATTTTACTGCCTGCTGATTGCGAAGGGGCCACTTGCGTCCCACAGAAAATGCAGGTTTGATCATCAGAATCCTCTGGCTTCTCTGTCCCCTGATCTCCTCATGCATATCCAGGACATGGCCAATTTCTCCGGCCTCCATTCTCCTCGAATATGAAATGAATTTAGAAGAAATACTCTGATGATAATATTAGAGGAAAGAAATGAGACATTTTCTAGATGTTTCTATCTCATTACACATCACCAAGAGACAATGGTGTGGTTTAAAAGAATGAAGACATACAGAGTTTCCTAGATTTTTGGGGAAGCACTGAGCTATTAGGTGAAAAGGGCTGTAGACACACAAAGCACTGAGTTGTGTGCTGCTAGTACTAAGAGAGGGGCTATTTTTGCTTATAGCTTTAGGTACTTTGATTAGTTGTTTTTGCTGATGTTTTCCAGTCTTGCCCATCACATGCATTGGGAGGACTATCTTTTGTAGCAACGTGTAAGTTGTAAGCAGCACTGGGCACTGGCTCTCCTAGACACTCCCCTAGCTCTGAACCACCCACGTCTCATGATACCGGCCCACTCTTTTGCCCTGTGCACCAGCAAAGGGCGGGAGAGTGCAATGACAAACAAGCTGGGCTGTGGACCCTTGAGTCTGAGAATCAGTTTAAATGACCAGCTCGCTCACGTGAGCAAGCTCCCTAGTCTGTCTTCTCACTGATAAAACGGGGACGATGCAGTGGGATACCGGTCTACTCCAGAGATGGACTTGGATGCAGGAAGTGCGATGAAAGCGAGACTCGATTATCAGTCTTGCAGGATCCAGTGTCTGATGAGCACACCCACCCAGGGCAGTTACAGCAATGTCCTACCACGCAGGTCCCTCCCCTCATTCCTCATTGACCAAGTATTATGGGGTGTACAATCTCCCCAGACATCACCTGAGTTACAAAGCAACCTTCTTCTTTTTTCCTCTGTGCTTTATTTTCCCCTGGTAAGGTGCCTACGCCATAGCATGCTGTTTGCCTAGAAAGTTTTGCTACATCTGCAAGTCAGCTAACAATCATTTTCCATTCTGTGTTGAAAATGCACCACCAGGCATTTTCTTATCTTGTTAATAACACTTATCTCACAGAACTGTGTGAGGATGAAATAAAATCATGAATATCAAGTTCCCAATACAGTGTCAAGTACACAGTAGACATTCTCTAAGTGTTCAGTATTGAAAGCTCTTTCCCACACACCAAGACAAACGGCCTCACTCCCACTCATCCTCTCTTCCTGCTGTCTTTCTGCACCCCCGTGACATATTCCCTGCACATGTGCCACAGCAAGAAAATCCCCACCCTTGAGCTTTTCTGTCACACATGTGCTCTCCCTCCCAGACAGTAAACCCCATGGAGGCAGAGGACTGTGTCTTATCTTTGTGTACAGAAATATTGAACAGTGCGCTTTGGACTTCTGACAGGACATGGAATCAGGGGATAGAGAATCAGTTCTGCATACATCTCAAAGAGCAGTCTTCCAAACAGAGATGAAAACTGATGCCCAGAGAAGGACAATGACCTTTCCAAGGACACTGAGGCTGGAACAGGTGTCCCTCTGCCTGGCAGTGGGATCCCAGATTGCCTCTCTGGGCCCATTTCTCATTGCCCAATCATTCAGTCCACCAAGTGATTGGTGCTTAGAATATTTGCTCTGCTCTGGGGTTTGATCCAGGGGCTCTAGTTTCCATAAACAGAATGACTTTGGAGGTGGCGGTATGCCACAGTGAGCAAAGCTGCCAGCACCCTGTATCGGAGCATTGATTTATCTCTTGGCTGCTCTGCTTCCTATTCAGCTCCCTGCTTATGTGCCTGGGAGGACCTTGGAAGATGGCCCAAGTGCTTGGACCCTTGCCATCCATGCAGAAGACCTACATGGAGCTCCAGGCTCCTGGCCTTAGCCTGGAGCAGCATTGTCAGTTAGGCTATAGACTTTTGGGAAGTGAACTAGAGGATAGAAAATCTCTCCCTGCCTTTCAAATAAATAAATGTATTTTTTAAATCTTTAAAAACAAAACAAACAAAAAAAACCAAAAACTGTGACTTGTTATTTGGCCCTGGCTGGCTTCAAGTGGTGCACAAGGCCAGATGCGTGCTAGATTCTGAGTCCCTGCCCCTCAGCCATGTGGATTCTGGGACAAGCACAGTCCTTGGCACCACTGGGCTTGGTCTGCAGTGTGGTGCCAGGCTGGTGCCACATCACGTTTGCCAGTTCCCTAAATCAGGAAAGACTCAGGGCAGCTGCTGGTGCTGCCAATCAAGGTTTAAACTTTCCATCCCGAGTGAGCAAGCCTTGGTCTCCTTGCTGTCTTCCAAATTAAAACAGCCAAGTGGTTAAAAAAAATCATGCTTTGCTTATTTCAGTGGGTTTAATTTATTATGTATCACTTTTCTTGGGTTTTTTATAAACTTGCCTGAAGATTTTTTTTAATTCTTCAGTTTAAATCCTGGCAGAATGTTCCCTCTCCTTTGGCAGAGTGTTGATTAGCTAAAGAAAGACTGCTTAGCTAAGATTTTTTTTTTACAGATTGCTCTTGCACTTTAATAAAAATGATATTATGGTCATTATCACCACCATTAATTAGTCTTTAGTGATCAGTAATGTGGTGCCCCACTTGAGGTGCCATTAAAACATCAGCTTCCTTTGCTTCTCAAGGCTGGAAAACAACTGTTCTCAGGTTTCCCACCCAGAACACTATTTCTCTAGGATGGTAGAGAGCTAGAGGGTGATTCTTCTTTTGTGCCCGTTTTGCCACTGAGACCAACAGAATGACGTCTTCCTTCTGAACTCCTTCTCACGTCTTCCCCCTGTGCTGCTTCTTGAATGGTAGACCTCACCGTGTCCTGTCCCCGAGCTGCTTGGTGAGGAAGAATGTGCAGAGTGTTGGCCAACTCTTCCCTTTCCGAGGCTCTCCGCAGGCTGGGGTTCCTGCAAATCCCAACGGTGACTGAGCGGGAGGTGAGATGCGTAGGAGAGTTTCATCCCCACATCACAACAAAGGACAAACAGCAGCAGGGCCCTCCCAGGGCCGGTAGAGAAGCACATAGAACTGTGGCTCTTGGGGGACCTACGCTTCTCTTTTTAAGAAGACATAAAGACCCAGGGGAGCCAGTTTCAAAATGCGTGACTAATGATCCCTTGCTTCAAACTTCAAACTGACAGGCTCCGTCCCCCACTGCCACCCCCCACCAATCAGGAACTCGCACTCCCTCTCGCCGCCACCCACGTGGCATCTGCCAGAACCTAAAAATGAGTTTCAGTATTAGCCTACGAACATCACAAAGCAGACTCAGAAATTCCAATCAGCTGCCAGGGAAGACATCATATGGCAGTCCTCGGCTTGAAAACATGACATAAGCAACAACAGAAGAGAGGAGAGAGAAGGCAGGAAGCCAGGAAGGGCAGAAGACAAGAGAAAGGAAGGCACAGAGGACGGAAGGGAGGCGTGGGGAGGTGAGAGGAGGGGTGACAAGGGAACTTGGGAGATGTGCAGGACCTGTAGAAAGGAAATTTTGAGACATAAAGCAACAGTTCCAACAGCAGAGAGCTATCTTATTTTTTGGCCTGAAAACAAAGTAACATTTTAAAATGGTAATTTATTTCCAAATTAATTGGAAAGTTAATGTATTTACTTCTAAATGAAAGTTTTAGAGAACTTAAAAAAAAAGTCATTCTAAATCTTCTGTTATCTGGGAGACTGATTATTTAAGGTTAGTAAAAGTACTTTTGAAACCATTTAGGAATTCTTATTGCCAGATGTGAAATTAAAAAGAAATAAATAAAATGGTGTTCACTAACACAAGAGTAGACCAATGAACAAAAAGAAACAAAATCTGAGACACAAACAAATGTAAGTAGAAGTATTTTGGTGGATATGAAATTTCAGACAAGGAAGAAAAAGATGGATTATGGATTGTTTAGAAAAACTATTTAGTGGGGCCTATGTTGGTTTGCCATGGCTGCTGTAACAAATCACCACAAATGTGATGACTTAGAGCGACAGAAATGTATTCTCAAGTCTGAAATCCAGAAATCAGCCTCAATAAACCAAAGCCCACATTGGCGGCACCACGCTCCCCCTGGAGGCTACGGGAGACTCTGTGCCCGGTTTCTGGGGTCTGCCTCACATCTTCGGCTTGCGGCTGTGTCATTACGGCCATCTCTGCCTGCATCTTCAGTGGTCAACTCCTCTGTGTGTCTCTCAGGATGGGGTGACTGGATCTACAGCTCACCTGGATAATGTAGGCTAATCCTCCCGGGCCAAGACCCTCACATGAATTATACCTTCAAGATCCTTTGTAATTACAGGGTAACATTTATAAGTTCTAGGACTGAAGAATGTGGTATCTTTTTGTGGTCATTATTCAGCCAACTATACGGATACATTAGATTCTTTTTTTTTTTTTTTTTTCTTGAGACAGAGAGATGAGAGAGGAGACAGGAAGCAAGAGAGTGCTCCCATTTGCTGGTTCACTCCCCAACTGTCTGCAGTCGCACAGGCTAGACCAGGGTTGAAGCCAGAAGCTCAGAGCTCAGTTTAGATCTCCCACATGAGTGGCAGGGTAGGGACCCAAGTACTTGAGCTATCACTGCTACTTCCCATGTTCTGCAAAAAGCTGGAGTAGAGAATCAAACTCAGGGACTCTGGTATGCGACACCAGCATCTTAACCACTAGGCTAAACACCAGCCCTGGTAAACTATACTCATGGCACCCACACATCGAACAAGCTTATGATGTGCTAAATATTTAAATAGAAGCTCTGAAGGCAAGTAGTGATCTGATCTCTGAGATGCCTCTTTTTAGCAAAAAAAAAAAAAAAAAAAAAAAAAAGAGAGAGAGAAAGAAACAATTATGATTTTGCTTATCCAGAAATTAAAAATTGTTTAGATCTGAAATGACTATAAACAAAATGATAAAGAATTGGCAAACTGGAAAATGTTAAGAGGCAGAATGTTTTTGTCAGGAATTTCTGAAGATTTTAACAAACTGGAGAGTGAAAAATATCCTAGTAGAAAAATAGTCCAAGAACAAGAGAGGCCAAAAGGTTGAGGGACACGAAACATTTTTTATTTCACTTGTACTGATCACATGAAAATTAAATGTTGATGATATGCCAGCTTTGGCCAAAAAAAATTTGGAAAAATTATTAAAATCACAATACTCAGCAATGGCTAGGAAATGAGAAAGTTGCTACATCAATACTCTGTTGTGTGTTAATGGTACAGTCGCTCTCAAGAACAATGTTGCAATATAAATGAAAGATATTAAAATTTGCATTCTCTTTGAATGAGAAATTGTGCTTTAATTTAAATTACTGCAGTAAATAAAGCAACCATGCAATAGATATCCGTGGTCTTTATGGCTTCATTAAAATGTGGAGAAACTACAGAGGCCTACAGTAGGTCAGTTAGATTTTAATATAACTACAGGTTGGGATACCGCACAGGCATCATAAATTCTAATAACATGGGGAATGTTCACAATATGTGGTCGAATGGCAAGAGCAAGTGACGACACCATCTGTACCTCTGGGCCCATGAGTGTGTATGTGCTTGTGTGTGGCTCTGCAGATGTTTGAAAAGAGTGAAAGCGTTATTCCTACCTCTATTTAAAATTATAAAAATGCTCATATATGGATAAGGTGTTACTTTTATAATGTAGACAGAAGGAAAAATAAGTGCATGTATTTTAGCATTGTCTCCAGAATGAAGTCCTGTCTCCTAAATGTGGAAATGCAGGCCTTTGATGACCTATTTCCACCTCCTGTCCATTTTCACCTCCCGGAACTACCCAGCACCTGACCACCGTTGCTATAGCAACGTTGTGTTTCTTGGAGTCCTCTGAAGTGGCTCCTGTGTTTGCATAGGTCTCTGTCTTTATCCACCTTGCTCATCTGGCACAGATCTCCAGAGAACCCCCACCACTCACTCAATGCGCAGCCCGCTAAGGCAGGCAGAGAGTTTTCTTGACGCTCCCAGGGAGGAACAAGTCACTTCCTTTGCCTTTTGAGGGCAGCTCAGCACACTTCCCTACCCTGTGATTGCATCTCCACGCTGCGTCCCCATCCTGGCTCTGACACCCCCACCCACATCCCAGGATAGTGCAGGCTCCCACAGGTACCTCCAGCACCCAGTGCCAGACACGAAGCAGAGCCTTAGTTGGCCTACATAGAGCCTAATGAGAAACAAAGTTAGCTCTGGCCGTATGTGAGCAACAGAAGGTAAGGGAGGAGTTCAAAGATGAGGATCAAACACTTCTTTTTTTTTTTTTTTTTTTTAAAAAAGATTTTATGGATTTGAAAGGCAGAGTTACAGAGGGAGAGGGAGAGACACAGAGAAATCTTCTGTCCACTGGTTCACTCCCCAGTTGGGCGCAATAGCAAGGGTTGGGCCAGGCTGAAGCCAGGAGCTTGGAACTCCATCTGGATCTCCCATTGTGGCTGGCAGCATCCCGAGTAATTGAGCCATCTTCAGTTGCTTTCCCAGGCAGGGACTTGAATCAGAAGTGGACTAGCCGGGACTTAAACCAGCACTCACACGAGATGCCGGCATCGCAGGCTGTCGCTTAACACACCACTCCACACGCTGGACCGAAATATGATCTTTCTTGATGGATCAAGAATGAATTCTTAAATTGGGCATAACTTGGGCCGGCGCCGCGGCTCAATAGGCTAATCCTCCACCTTGCGGCGCCGGCACACCGGGTTCTAGTCCCGGTCGGGGCGCCGGATTCTGTCCCGGTTGCCCCTCTTCCAGGCCAGCTCTCTGCTATGGCCAGGGAGTGCAGTGGAGGATGGCCCAGGTGCTTGGGCCCTGCACCCCATGGGAGACCAGGAAAAGCACCTGGCTCCTGGCTCCTGCCATCGGATCAGCGCGGTGCACCCGGCTGCAGCGGCGGCCATTGGAGGGTGAACCAACGGCAAAAGGAAGACCTTTCTCTCTCTGTCTCTCTCTCTCACTGTCCACTCTGCCTGTCAAAAAAAAAAAAAAAAAATTGGGCATAACTCTTTCAACTCACTCGATTTGTGCTGGTTGAAATGAAACCAATTGCATTTCCAATTTGGTTTGAGTTCCTGCTTCTTTTGGACTTTGCCGTGTGGGGAAAGCTGTTGTGTGGTTATTGCTCTCTAACTTATGATTGGTGTGCTAAATGGTGCAGCCGTGGTTAGCATATGCTGGTTGTGTCTCAAAGTAGTCTCACCTTGCAAAAATCTGACTCCTGAGCTGTGCCAAATCATTTGCTCTGAGTGAGTATTTGAAGATGGTCAGGAACAGTTGGGAAGTAGGCAGGATCCCACCACACACCTTTCCCTAGAATGTCCAGGCAGGTAAGAAACAGGAAACACAAACTGAGGGATGAACAGGCATTGGCTCAGAGCCCTTTCTATCTGCTTTTTTTTTTTTTTTTTCGTAATAACAGGAAAGTAGCTTCCATGAAATCTGGTTGGTAGCATTGCTGGATCAGAGACGTTTGAAAGGAGTTGAAAGGAGTGAGCAGGTGCCTCCGATGAGTGGTGGAGATGATGGTGGTGCTGCACACTTGACCTGGGAGCTGAGTACACACTTCATCTATGCCCAGGATGTTCCCACAGGGGGTCTCAGCTGGGACTTATGTGCATTTGTTTCCAGTGGCTGGCAATCTGCCTGGCAGAATGATTGGCATGTATTAGGCAGTGGCAGTTGGGACATAGTTCCTGGAGTTTAGATCTTCTTTTCTACTCCTAAATAAAGCGTCTGTTGCTGGCTCCTAGACAGGGAGCGCAGTGTGTGCCACATTAGTGACTAGCAGCAGAAATGTTGGGTGGCGAGACAAGTGGACAGCCAGACTGGCTGGTTCTTCAGCAAGTCACAAACCCAAGGCTCAGTGCATTTCTTGATATGACACGGGGCATGGCCCAAGTCATTGTTTTTCAAACTTTACTTAGCAGAGGAATCTTCTTGTTCCCAAAGAAAACCTTTGACAGCATCTTGTTTCATCCGTGGAATGGGCATTCAAAACAGGGTTCTCCTCTCGTACCCTCCAGCTAGCCTTCCCTTGGCTCCCTTGCTGCTTGGATACCCCAAGGAACCTCAGGAACATGGGAGTTACTCATACCCCTTCATTTCTAAGGTCTTGCATTTTAAAAAGGAATAAAAGCCTAATAACACGGCTTTGTGGCTCAGCTCAGCTCAACTAATCCAACATGCAAAATAATTAAAAAGCAATGAAAATAATAGCTGAAGTTTTTAAGAAATGAAAAATCAAGTAAAACACTCACATCTGTTTCCTTCCTGCTCCTGCCGAGGAGAGAAACTCAACAAAGGCCATTAGATTCATCACCATTGCAGACTCCATGGCCCCGCCACAGGGTGGGAGGTGGGAGCTGCGCGGAGCCGGGCTGGCAGAGGTCTGTCTCCCTGCCGCCCCCTTCCTTTCCGCCTCTGGATCAGATCTGCCCTTTCTCTCCCCGGTTCTCTCTACCCTACACTATGGGAACCTGTGAGCTTCCCAGTCTTCCCAGTTTCATTTTCCTTTGCCCACTGTGACCCCATCACCTCGCTAACAGTCCCCGCCAGATAAGTGCAGTCTGAGATCCGGGTTTCTTCCTTCCCGAGAGACCCCCTGAGAAGATGGCAACACTTGCAGTTGAATTTCCCTGCTCGCTGGCCATGGAATGTCCTGTTCCCAGCAGGCCATCCATCCCTGCCTGTGAGCTTTTTTAAAATTTTATTTAAGGAATACAAACTTCATGCATTTCATATATACGAATTTAGGAACATAGTGATTCTTCTCACGCTACTCCCTCCTGCCCGTACTCTGTCCCTTCCTCCTCCTCCCTCTCCCATTCCCATTCTTACTCTTTACAAAGATCTGTTTTCAGCTAAGCTGCCTTCGACTTTTAGCAGAACCAGCTGGAAAGCGACTGTGAAGGGCTGACTCCCAGTTCGAGGTGCCATGGGGCTCACATTTAGGTGTTGTTTTCATGTCTTCTTCCTTGTATGGGTGTTTCTATCTTTCCTTTTCCCCAAATCAATGGCCGACCTGGAACCACTCCCCAGTACCCCAGCATGGCTGCACCATGGCAGATGCCCAGCAAGGGACAGACTCCCTGGTTCTCTTGTGGCTAATGGCTATTGAAGGAAGCTTTGGGTGTTTCCAAGGGAGCTGCCCATTAGGCTTTGAGTGGGCTCAGGAGGTCCCTGGAGGTGGCGGTCGCCCTAGGCAAGGTCCTGGTGTAGATGGGGTTCTGGGGTCAGACGTACAGGTTTCCTGTGGCTGTGTTCACACTCACGGCTGTCCCATGTGACAAAAGCTCTTTCTCAGACACAACCAGCACAGGCCTGAGTTCACTTTGGCTCACATGAAAGAGCAGCATGATCTCTGCCCGCAGAGCAGAACGGCTGTTTCCCAAACGGTGTGCCCATGCTCCCTGGCTTTGCTGTGTTAAGATCCATTTCCTATGTGCTGCCTACTGGCCTGGTGTCATGGTCTCGGCCGCTGAACCCCCTTCCCTCCTCACACACACACGCATACACGCTCACTGTCCTCTGGAGAGAATCACGGTGTTGCTTAGTTCTCTATAATGCCAGGATCCTGTGGAGGGTGCCCTCTCTGTATTCAACACCTGCCAACAGGCCTGTGCCATTGGCAGCTGCAAACCAACCACACGTACTTGCTTTTGCTTTCCTTCCACTGGAGAGGGTGAGCAACAAGAAGAAATTCTAAAGTGTAGCAGGTGAATGTGAAAATGTGTGTGTGTGTGAGTGTGTGGAGGGGAGAGAGGGAAAGAAAGGAGGGTGAAACAAAGCAGTGCGGATCTCACGGGCCTCACTCAAGCGAGGCTGTGTTTGCACAGCTCCCTGGTTGCCTACAGAGTCATCAGGGCTGGGGAACCAGTTCTACCTCATTGCAGAGTGTGCACCTGCCACAGACTGCATGCACCCAACATACTTCCTCTTTCTCTTCAGTTACTTGTCCCCTTGGGCTAAAACCCAGGATTTGCATTGGAAAAAAAAAAACATGAAAACATGGAGGGCACACTCAATTAGGAATCAAAAGCTCTTGTCCAAACCTGGCTGTCCCTGGGGAGGGAGAACACACACAAGAGAGAAGTGGAGGGGTGGACAGCAGGGAGCCAGGTTGTCTGGAGGTGAGCCTGGAACTGCTACCCACCACCCGTGTGACCTGGAGCAAGCGACTTAATATCCCTCGGCCTCAGTCTCCTCATCTGTGAAGTGGGGCCAGCGTGAGGGCTGAGTGAGCACATGTCCTGTTTACAGTGTTCTTCATGTCAGCACTTGCTGTGTGAGATGACCTGAGACAGTGGGAATAGCCTTTTATTTTTTTGAAAATTCATTTAAAAGAGTTATGGGGGGAGGGGAAGAGAGAGAGAGAACCTTTCATCTGCTGGTTCATTCCCCACATGGCCACATCAGCTGGTGCTGGGCCAGGATGAAGCCAGGAGCCAGGAGCTTTATCTGGGTCTCACACATGGGTAGTAGGAGCCCAAGCACTTGGGCTATCTGCTGCTGCTTTTCCCAGAACATTAGCAGGGAGCTGGATGGAAAGTGGAGCAGCTGGGTCTTGAACTGGTGCCCACCGGCAGTGGCTTTACCCACTGTGCCACAGTGCCGGCCCTAAGCCTTTTATTCTTACCACATCAGAGTTACTACTCTGAGCTGGGCCATTGTATTCTCCTAGTTTGATTATGGCCATAACGGTCAGAGCTGGGCTGATTTGAAGCCAGGAACTAGGAGCATCTTCCAGATGTCTCACGTGGGAGCAAGGTCCCAAGCACTTGAGCTATCTTCCACTGCCTTCCCAGGCCATAAGCAGAAAGCTGAGTTGGAAGAGGAGCAGCCGGAACAGAAACTGGCACCCATATGGGATACTGGTGCCATAGGCATAGGCTTAACCGGCTACACCACAGTGCCGGCCCCCACACTTCTTCTAGAAAGGATTGTCAGCCTTATGCATTAGAATCACAGGAAGGGTTTTTTTAAATATAGCCACGACAGTAGGTACACATTGGATGGAGCTATACATTGGATATAGATAGAAATATGGATATAGATGGAGGTGCACGTATCTGTGGCCATCTGGAACCCTGTCCCAGGCCTGCTGAATCAGTCTTTGGAAGCAGACTCCTGCCAGGCGTATCTCTTCAGAACTCCACCGCTGAATGTGATGCTGGTCCTGTCTCAGGCCACTGGAGCTGGGGACCCACACTAGGGGAAGAGTGTGCTTCTGTTAGAGGGTGATCCCTACAGTACCAGACCTGATACAGGAGAGGTGAGGACAGCTGGTCAAGCTCATAAGAACTGAAACTCAACTGTGCCACCCACTCTTTCGGGGACCCTTGCAAAGGAGTTTTGTTTCCAGAATTCGAAGCTATACTACTTTTGAGGAAAGGTTGCTAAGACAATTCAATGGGGAAAGAATAGTGCTGGACAATTGCACATTAACAAGCTAATAAAGCAAAAATAAGTCAGACTTCTTTCTCATACTATGCAGAGATCAATCCAAAATGGATTATAGACCTGAAAGTTAGAGCTACTGCTGTAAAACAAACAGAAGAAAATACAGGTGTAAATCTGCATAACCTTGAATTAGGCAAAGCCTTCTTCGATATGCTACCAGCGTCACAAGGGACAAAACAAATAGATAAACTGACTTCATCTTTATGTTTCCAAGGATATCACCATGAAAGTTAAAATAAATCCACAGAACTGGAGAACTATCTGCAAATTATGTCTGTGATAAAAGATTTGTATCTAGAATATTTAAGAACTCTTATAATTCAATAAGTGAAAGAAACCCAATTTAGAAATGAGCCCGCCGGTGCCGCGGCTCACTAGGCTAATCCTCCGCCTTGCAGCGCCGGCACACGGGGTTCTAGTCCCGGTTGGGGCGCCGGATTCTGTCCCGGTTGCCCCTCTTCCAGGCCAGCTCTCTGCTGTGGCCAGGGAGTGCAGTGGAGGATGGCCCAAGTCCTTGGGCCCTGCACCCCATGGGAGACCAGGAGAAGTACCTGGCTCCTGCTATCGGAGTCAGCGCGGTGTGCCGGCCATTGGAGGGTGAACCAAAGGAAGACCTTTCTCTCTGTCTCTCTCTCTCACTGTCCACTCTGCCTGTCAAAAAAAAAAAAAAAAAAAAAAAAAAATGAGCAACAGACTTGAATAGTCATTTCTACAAAAATGGTGAATGACTAAGAAGCACATGAGAAGATATTGGCACCTTGCTCAGGTATTGGGCAATATAGATTATACACTGGAACTTAAAAGTCTGTAGCAGAATAGAATCAAAACGTACAGGATGGATGTATGGCCTAGCAGTTAAAACACTGCTTGGGATCCTATCTGGCCAATATCAGAGTTCCTGGGTTTGACTCCTGACTCTGCTTCCAATTTCAGCTTCCTGCTACTGTGCACCGTGGGAAGCAGCAGGTGATGATTCAAGTACTTGGGTCCCTGCCACCCATGTGGGCAACCTGGATCAAGTTCCCAGTCCCCTGGCTCCAGACTGGCCCAGGCTCGGTGGTTGCAGGCCTTTGGGAAGTGAACCACTTAGAAGGGAGTTCTCTCTCTCCCTCTCTGTCTCTTTCTGTGTCTGTATGTGTATATGCGCCTATCTCTCTGCCTTTCAAATAAATTAAATAAATAAATAAATTTTAAAAACATAATATGAATTTCCGTGGAATGTTAAGCCCCCTCATACATTAGTCTACTTGTATAACTGTAAGTTTTGGAAATAAGAACACACAAAGTAAAAATCCCTGCGGCAATGACTGTGTTTATGATTATTGTTAATGTGCTTACAAAGCCCATATTTCATGTATTGCCATGCTTTCTATCCCTACTGTGACTATTTAGAAAGTTCTTCTTTGCTGAGGTGGCCACTCAGAAACTTCTTCAACCAGGAATGACTCCCAGGTCACTGCCCACAGACCAGATTTTGTGTATTCAATCTCAAGTGTACCAGGAGGACTTCTTAACCTTCTATGAAATACGGTACATGGGAACCAGGAGGAGTCGAGCAGGTGGGAAAAGTAAACACTAAAGAGTGTTGTTATACTTGCAGAAGGAGCAGTGAGCTCTCCCAGGAGACAAAGAGGGAGATGATCAGCCTGAAGCGTTAGTAAGCCAGACACCCAGTGCTGGCAGGAACTCCACACCCTGCCAGGGTGCGCAGCTGGCTCCGTGTTCAGCTGGTCAGAGGCACTGGCTTCCTCCTTGGTGTCCTTTGTAACCTGAATAGGGAAGAGGGAGGGGCTCCCTTCAGACTGCCCTTTGAATCCACCGCCTGAATGAAGGCCCAAGACATACCTGATATTCAGTGGCCAGCAACGGCTTTCAAATAGCAAACAAGCTCAGCATTTACAGCGTGTATGTAAATTTCCATCACAATAGTTGTCCTGCTTGGACCAAGGGACAATCTGATAGTTCAGATAAAGGGTGGACCCTTTGAAAAAAGACACCTGCTGAAATTGCATCTCTGCCAGAGGGGCACGTTTTCGCCACACGTGATCCCTTCAGATGACTGTCGCATGGCAGAGAAACATGATAGCGACTCCGCATGGTCACATCTGCATATTTGGATGGCGAATTGTAAAGAGATGACTGGAGAGCTCTTGGGCAGCCAGAACGTGCAGCTAGGCGATGCACCAGGGGCTTGGCAGCGAACAAGGAGTCGAGGCGGAGCGTGTATGCCGCGGAGGGGAGAGACTTGCTCAACCTGCATCCTGTCTTGCAGAGAGCTTTAAAACTAGCTAAGCTCTAAATTGGAAAGAAATGCAAACATTCTCTGGAGTAGTGGAGTCCCAAATTTGAATCAGGAGAGGAAAATGTATGCTCAGAATCACTCTCATTCCCCTCTTGCCCCTTGGTGGGAGACCATGAAGTGTTCATAACCCAAATAATTCTGTGTGACTCGGAGAACTCCTCTCGGAGAAGCATTAATCCCCGGGGCTACCTTGGAACACAGCTCTGGCCCAGGTCGGAACTGGGATGATAATCAGCAGATCCTTGGTCCATCATTTGTATTTTTTTGTGGGCAAATAGAAATTGAACAATAAAGGGTCATGATTCTGTTAGGTAGGAAGTCAGCTATGAGCTTATGTGTGTGTGACAAAGGCCTAAAGAGAAAACGTCTATGTCCAGCATATGCATCTCAAAGTCATCCCGATAATGTTTCAGGAGCAGCCCAGTGTTCGCATCCTGCCTTGCCCCCTCCTACCTGATAACCTGCCAGGTGGGGGTCCCTGTCCCTTCTGCCTGATAACCTTCCAGGTGCAGCCCAGTATCTGCACTTCAAACGCCCTTCCTGTCCTTCCTCTAATGGGGGCGGCGCCAGCCAGACTCCCCCTGGCCTGGTCAGGTATATTCTCCGCTCAACCATGTAACCTCGCTCTTCCCTCAGTCCGAGCGATTGGGCACTCTCTCTCAGGTTCTGTCTGGAGAGGTGCCCATCCATTCTTACGGATGTCCCTTCCCTAATAAACCTCGCTATTTTACTTTCCACTACTCTCTGTCTCATGCATGAATTCTTTCTTAAGCGAAGACAAGAACCCTGTCATTCTCCGGTAACAATTTCAGGTTAATTGAAAGACAGCCTAAGTGAGAGGGGGAGTTAAAAATAAGGCGAGTTAAAGAACTGCATTATTTTAAAGCCATCTTAACTGAGGCTGCTATCACAGAATACCATACACTGGGTGGCTTAAACAACAGATGGTCCCATCTCAGTTCTGTAGGCTGGGAGGGCCAAGCTCAAGGCACCAGCAAGTTGGTTGTCAGGCTCATCCTCATAGGTAGTGTCTTCTTGCTCTGTCCTCACGTGGTAGAAGGGACAAGACAGCTCCCTGGAGGCTCAATTATGAGAACACCAATCCCATTCATGCGGTCTCTGCTCTTGTGACTTAATCACCCCAATGGCCAGTCTCCTGATACCATCACAATTGGGACTGGGATTGCAATCTAAGAATGGGACGGGGCACAAACATTTAGCTGTTGAAGCTTCCTCCTAGGGCAGGGCTTCGGGCATGGGGAGGAGGCTAAACTGCCTGGGCAAAGGGTGCAGGCAGGAGCTATAGGGCTAGTGGCACCTACCAACCTGAAGGACAATGAGCTTTGGAAAGGGGGCATAGGGAGCGGGGGTGAGGTGAGAGCGAGAAACCTGCCTTACAGAAGAGCAGTTTAACAAGGAGGGAAAACCACTTGGTGACTCAACTCTTTCCAGAAAGTTCTTCCAGAGGGCTGAAGGCAAAGCTGTCACTCAAAGGGATTGACAGTGCCTATCACCTCCCTGTTGCTGCTTCCTGTGAGCTATGCATCTGTTTTAGAAACTGGAACATTGTCCCAGGAGGCAGTGGCTCAGGATTGGCTTCCACTGGGTCTCTGTGGAGACGGGTACATAATCCGACTTCCGTCTAGCAAGACCTCCCATCCAGCCAGAGCTCCCAGCCTCATGTCCAAGAATGCATCCCTAGTGCCCCTTCAAGGAAGGCTCCGGCTTTGTTCTCTGAAGTTTCCACTTGCCATCGTATATGAGGTGGTTGGGATGATAATTACATTTAACCACTTTGAAGCTGGCTGAGTGGAGCTTCCTCTAGCTTGGGGGTCCTCTGTGACCGACCACTAACTGCAGGCTGCCGCCTCCTCCCCTGCTGCCTCACCTGATAGACAGGCACTGTTCCCACACTGGACCATGGGCTTCTCCAGGGCGGGGAGCGGGTCTTACTCACCTCTAGAACTCTGCAGCCTCCACAGTGCCTGGATAAGGTATTTCTCTTTGCAATCTTCACATTAAAGAAAATACAGCTTTAACGAGAACTATCATACTTCATTTTTATGGGCCAAAAATGTTATTGGAAAAACATTGGATTGATGTGAAACATCAAAAAATGATAACTTTAAACACTGATAAAATAGTAAACATGACTATTATGCTTTAAGTCAGGGCTACATTCTATTCAAAAGCTATTCATTTAAGTCTAAGAACAGACCAAAAATGTTTCAGCACAGACGAAAATGTCATAAAATCAATATAAATGTGCTAATTATAAGATAGTTGTAGGAAATGCAGAAAATCGTAATGCACTGGGGACAGTCTAAGTCTGGGAATTAAAAGTTGAATGACGACATGTTTGCTTTGTCTCATTTTGTCACTGTTGTACATGAAAGCTTAAAACTGAGGCTCTTAGTGGCTGTGCGGTCTGGGAGAAACGGCCTTTGTCCCTTCCTTGTAGCTCACAACCGCACTGTAACAGGCCCCACCAGTGCCCAACCCTAGAACACGGCAGCCAAGGCCCAGCATGGCAGCCACTGGATGCAAACGACTTACAGCTGTGTGTCTGTGTCCGTGGCAGGAGGGCGTGGAGCAGAGAAGCCTGGCCTTCAGATCAGAGGACACCTGGCCACCTCTCCAGGTCAGTGCTCCAGCCATGAGCTGGTCCGCAGACTGCTCTCGTCCCAACAGCCAGCCTGCATTTCCCCTTTGCAGGAGGATTTCCCTGGACGGCTGGAACCAAGGTGCTGGGGGTGGGGTGCTGGGGGTTACATCCTCCTGAGGCAGCCTTTCAGCAAAAACTCACTGCTGCGGGGGCACAAGTACCCTGGCTCTCTTGCCCCTGATTGGATCAGCTCTGAGACTAGTGTTGTCTTGAGAGCTCACCTTCAGGCCTTTTCTGGAAACTTTTCTGGACCTGGTCTGCCTCCCTTCTGGTTCCCACTTTCCTGTCCTGTGTTCAGTTTTCCTAGGAAGCTGTCATAGCAAAGTGTTTTCTTACAAAGCCTTGCCTTACTGCCTGCTTTTGAGGATCCGATCCGAGGATGGGCACTTACCCTTGTTGCTGACTGTGTGACTTCCCCTAAGTTACCCTGCTTATCTGAACCTCCTTCTCTGTGTAACCGACCTAGGAATACTTACCCTTCTGGGACTATCTCAAGAACTGGAGGCCACGCATGTCGAATCCCTGGCACAGAATCCGTTGCCGTAGGTGTAAGCTGTAACTGTTAGATGTTTTCCTGTTCTGGTAGGCTCTCTCCACAGCCATGGAATGGTAGTGTGGAGGTGGGGCTGTGAGAGCTGGGAGGGAGAAGAAAGTCTGGGGGTATTTATTGCCCTGGGATTAAGCCCACGGCCCTTCCAGCTTAAATGGATCTGAGTAACTCTGCTGTGGGCTTGAAAACAAACAAACAAAACAAACAGGAAGAAGAACATGATTTGTGGTGTGGGTGCCGGGAGAGGATTCAGGGTTTGGTTTCAAGCACACTCAGAGTGACCGTAGAAGTCCTGCGTGGTTTTGACAGGGTTTACCCTTGGGAAGAGGCCTGTGTCCTTCCAGTCCATCGCTGTGTTCTGCAGCCTGGAAGGCGGGGACAAGCTGTTGGAGCTGAGGTTCCCCTGGTGGGTGGAAGGCTGAGCTAAAATGAGATTCAAATGGCCTCACATTCAGGAAACTATCAGAATTTCTCATCTTACGTGCAGTATCTGCCAATCCAATCCAAGTGATTCATTTCCTCTTTCTGCAACTGAAGAGTTACAGAGATGTGATACCTAAGATCCACTCCCGAGCCTCAGTCCCTGGCTATTTTTCATTTTCTCTGCCCCCTTCATTTCACTTACTTCACTCTTCCTGGACGCAGAGTATGATTCTCGCAGGCCAGCTGCCCTATGCCTGCGTTCTCCAGGGTTCTGAACATCTGCTCTGGGCTGCCACCTCTACGCCGGAAGAATCCCCCTTTGCTGGTAACTGTGAATGCAGATGTAGAGTGACTATTGCACGTGAGTCAGAGATGACCTGATAAAGCCGTGTGCACTAGGCAGACCGGATGGTGCTCAGGAGAGACGGGGCAGCTTATGGGAGAGTGTTCTTTGAGTACAGAGAATGGCCGGGGGTAGCAGGAGAGCAGGCCTGAGTGGAGAGAGCTGTCTTGAGCATAGCTGTGGCTTAATTCTGGAGCAGAACCCAGGCGCTTCGCTGTCTTCAGTGCCAGAGATTAAGACAAAACCAGCCTCTGCTGGCCATGGAGAGAGCAGCGAGAAGCAGAGGTAGAGGAACACATTCATTGCCCCTGCTGAGAGTGTCATGTGAGCGAGGGTGCGGGGGCAGGCAGATGGCTTCCCTCCTGGAACAAAGCTCCCTGCACCAACAGCAGAAACCTCCCAGAGGCCAGAGGGACGGAGGGAGGTCTCCAGGTCAAACAGGCATTGCTGCAGGTTGGTACAAAAGACCTTTGCATCCAGAGCCCGCCTTTCAGAAGGTGTTCTCTGAGGAGCTATGCCTCTGAGCATGAGCCTCCAAAGTGCCCCTTCCCCAGGAAGGGAGTGCAGGATAACCCCTCACAGAGAGGAGAGGGTGCAGAGGGCATGGAGGGGGGTGGGGGATGCCCAGTGAAGCAGGCGACTTCCGGCAGCCCTGGTGTGCCTGCATCGCCCCCAGCCCTCGACATGAAGCTTGCAAACCCACCAGGCACCCTCTTCCCCCCTTTTCACAAGGGCTAAGTGTTTCATACCAGGTCACAGCTAACGTGCATCTGAAGGATGGACCACCTTGCCGACGTCAGACTCAGGGCAAAGAATGGTCAAAGAGAGCAAACTCAAGCCCAGGAGAGGTTTGCGATGTCCTCCAAGGCCACTCCTAGAGGGAGCACCACTGAGAAAAGATATAATACTGAATGGGGGTTAGTCCGGGCAGCAGATCTTGTTCCAGAAACCCATCCCCCACCACCACCACTGTGTCCTCACAGCACGCGCTCTGCACCTGGCAGGTCACTCTGTTTGCCCAAAACATCAAATGGCCCTCCCTTTGTTCCTGGTCATCACTCCTAATCTGCTTTACTTCCTGAGGCACCTGTTTGTTATCACTAAGCAGTGTTTTTCATGGAAACTGGGCACGTGGGCAGACAGGGGTTACTTCCTACTTGCTGGATTTCCATGCACCCCTGAACCTTCACACCTGCGAGATGATGCTTGTTTGGTTAAGAGCGTGCCTGGGCCAAGAACTGCTTGTCATTGCTAGAGACAGCCCGCGTTGCCCTTGTCTGAAGCACTCGGTGCTGTTATGCCACGTGTGCATCTGCCAAACAACAGGGGGCCACGCAAAGAGGCCACGCTGCTGATTTTATGCCCAGGTCTGGGGGAGTGGGAAGTCGGCACACACTGGGCAGGTGGGAGATCAGTGTGGACTCCATCAGTTAGCACAGGGTAGAGGCAGTCCGAGGGTCCGGTTTCAGCCTTGGGTGCCCTCTGGGAGTGCCCAGGCTCTCCTTAGTACTTGCTAGAATGTGGGCCAGAGAAGTGGATTTCTCCGCTCCAGTCTCCATTGCACAAGGCTCTGTTCTCAAGCTGCGGGCAGAAGGCCAAGGCCATTGTATGGATTCCTGAGGATGCTGCTGAGAACAAATCTTTGGAGATCTGAGGTGTCTGTAGGAGCTCCTTTTTTTTTTTTTTTTTTTTTTTTTTTTTTTTTGACAGACAGAGTGGACAGTGAGAGAGAGAGACAGAGAGAAAGGTCTTCCTTTGCCGTTGGTTCACCCCGCAGTGGCCACTGAGGCCGGCGCACTGCGCTGATCCGAAGCCAGGAGCCAGGTGCTTCTCCTGGTCTCCCATGCGGGTGCAGGGCCCAAGCACTTGGGCCATCCTCCACTGCCTTCCTGGGCCACAGCAGAGAGCTGGCCTGGAAGAGGAGCAACAGGGACAGAATCCGGTGCCCCATCTGGGACTAGAACCCCATGTGCCGGCGCCACAGGCGGAGGATTAGCCTAGTGAGCCACAGCACCGGCCTTGGAACTCCGTTCTTGGCAATTACAGCCCTGGTGCTAGTCTCCCAGTGGCTGTGCCTCTGGGCCTTCTCCTGGGGACCCTGTTGGTGACCCTGGCAGCTCCATATGGCTACTGGATCAAGTAGCTGTGCAGCCCTGATCTATCACTGTGGGGACGGGGCCAGACTCTCTGTGGCCTGTGACAGACTCATGCGGGATTTAAAGGACCCACACAGGCTCAGGGGAAATGACCGCCAAGAGAGGGCCCAGCAATCCTCTCAGGTTGGGACTACGTGGCTGTTGCTGCTGCTTCCTTGGAACTCACGGCTCTGCGCAGGTTCAGCTCCAGCTGTGGTATCACTAAGAGGAATAAATTAAAAAAAAAAAAAAAGAACTTTGTGGGGGGCCAGACCTGTGGTGTAGTGGGTGAAGCCACTACCTACAGTGCTAGTATTCCCTATGGGCACCGGTTCTAGTCCCAGCTGCTCCACTTCCAATCCAGCTCTCTGCTGTGGCCTGGGAAAGCAGTGAAAGATAGCCCAAGCCCTTGTGCCCCAGCACCCATGTGGGAGACACAGAAGAAGCTCCTGGCTCCTGGCTTCGGATCATCCCAGCTCCGGCCATTGCAGCCATCTAGGGAGTGAACCAGTGGATGGAGGATCTCTCTCTCTCTCTTTCTCTCTCTCTTGCTCTGCCTCTCTGTAACTCTGCCTTTCAAATAAATAAATAAATCTTTAAAAAAAACTTTCTGGGAAAAGAAATGAAAAGATCTTTTATAAAAAAAATAAACAAAAAAACAAAGAGAGTGAGCTCAGGGAGGGAGCGAGCTGTCAACAAGCAAAGACTTCCTGCAGTAGGACCCTTCCAAGTGGGCAGACTGGTGGGAAATGTGTGCTCTGTTCCTAAACTGACTCCTAGAAGTGATTCACTAGCTGGCCCAGTGAAAATTTGATTTCCTCTCAGGGCAATTTTATGTTCAAGAGCCATTTCACTGAATGAAGAGTTGGATCACCTGCAGCTCCAGTGTCCTGCGTATCTTGCGGCTTCCTTTGCAATAGGCACTCATTGATTCTGAGTGCCACCTTCCTCTGTGCTCCACTGCTCCTGAGACCAGCAGGCGACCTGGCTACCCTTGTCTTTGCTGTATAGCTTCTGCTCATTCAGGACTTTGGTCTACTCTGGAGTCTTCCATTGGCTTCTTATTCTCTCAGAACTTCTATTGCTTTTTCTGTATCCTTTATGGTTATCAAATCCCAAATGCTTCTTTCTTTCTCTCTCCCTTCTGATTTTGTATGTGCATATGACTGTGTATGTGTATATGTGTGTGTGGGTGGTGTCTGTGTCTGTGTCTGCCTCTCTCTCTGCCCATCTCTTGAGTCCAGATGCTGCCAGAGAATCCCACTGGATCCGTTAGCCAGCATCGTTCCTCTTGGGTAGCCCTAGGTTTCATGCTGTCAGCTAGTTTGAAGCATACTTTTTAGCTGTCCTTCTGTCAGGCACTAGTTCTTGATTTGATCACTATTGGTTAAATAGTGCAGTTCATCTGAAGATGGATTTTGCTGGAGAAGCTACTCCTTAGGGGAGTGTTTGGACATTCCAGGCTTTCCGAGTGTTGGCCTGATCCATGCACTAATTCCTCACTGCAGCAGCTGATTGGAAATGCTATTAAGTCTTCTCTTAGCAGAGTGCACACTTCACTGGAAACTGCTGCAACCAAATTGTGTGCCCTTAGCAAGTGTTGTTACGTGCAGCGATGGTTGAGACAAGCACAGTGTACTGAGTGTTAAAGAAATTGACAGAGCAGAGAATGTGCTCCCTGGGAAGCCAGAGAAGGGCAGGTGGTGGAATCACCTTTGTCACTCAAGTGTTCTGGTTTTCCAGGGACTGTAACCTAACAAATCATCCTGAAGGGTGGCGCTGGGAAGCAGCGGTCATGTTATAATACTCAAGAGTTCTGTGGGGCAGGAATTTGGATAGGATACCGTGGGCATGGCTTTGTTTGCCCAGCACTGTCTGGGGCCTTGTCTGAGACAGGACTAGTACAGCTGGGGCCAGAAACCACTTAGGAGTTTCATCATTCAAATGACTGGTGCTGAGGCTGGTGGGACTGACAGGTAGGCTCACTTGGGATTGAATCTCTAAGCATGATCTCTCTGCCTGGATCAGAATTGGCAGTGTGTGTATTCTAACAGAGAATGAGAGAGATGGAAGTCACATGGTCTTGTAGGACTTGACCTTGGAAGTCATGTAACATTGGTCCCACCATACTCCCAAACGGGAACAGGGTCACTCATCCATGGGGAGGGGACTTGGCCCCCATTTCTCTCTCTCTCTCTTTCTTGTAGAAGAAATTATATATATATATATTTAATTTTTAAATTTTTCAGATAACATATTTTCATTTTACATTAGAGTCAATAAAAGAATTCAACAAACAAACAAAAAACCATAGTTCAGTAGGAACACAGGCAAGGGCCATACACAGCAATCAGATGAAAAGATTAAACTCCATTTCCAGTGGGAAGAATGACAAGGACTTTGCAACCTTGACTTACACAGGCCACAGCAAGGAGAAATGATCTCTTTGCATTAAGGGTCACCTCCCTCCAGCATGCCTGTCCAAGGGAGGCTGTCTCCACGCAGCTCCCAAACTGTCTGCCTAACATCCAGCTCACCCCCACACAGTGTGTCCTTCCTGGTTCCACTGGAAGCCATTGCTCCCCTTGTTGATGATCTCGGCCTCTAACCACGAATTGTGGTTCCCATGTTGCATTTCTTCTACATCCACAAAGATCTCCACGGAGAGAGAAGGCAACATAGAGTAGGAGCCACTTGTCTCTTTCCTTGACAAAAGCATGGCTTACATTTATGTGTGGATTCACTAGATTTTGCAAAGCACTGAAGGAACCAATGGGAATACTGATAGGCAGAGAAAGGAATTTAAAGTGCTGCCTGGGTTACAAATGAAATGTCATCAAGGAGTTAACCCAGTGTCTACCCCTAACTTAGAGAATCTCTTTTGTAGTCTGAAGGCTAGTCTTTCCTCATTTTGGGGAGATTGCAACTCTACCCATGAAGTTGTCTTTGTCCTTGCAATTATTCTCATTCTATAATACTATATTTTCTTAAGTTCTAGCTATTCAGCCCGTAGTGATATCCCGGAGTGCTTCAGCAGGATGACTTACACTGGGCTTGGGCACTTCAAATTGCTTAAATTTTCCTGGAGGGAAGCTTTGGTGTTCTAATCTTGTAGGATTATCAAGAATCATTCATTCCATCTGTGTGAAGTTCTCCGTAACAATGTGAGTTAGAGACATACTTTCTTATTTTTCTTATTGCCTGACTGACAATTCAAACACACACATACCTGCCTTTCAAGAACACAGACTGGGGACAGCATTGTGTTGTAGCTGGTCAAGGCACCACTAGCAATCCTGACATCCAATATCAGTGTGCCAGTTGGAGTCCTGGATGCTCTACTTCCCATGCAACTCCTGGGAGAGCACAGGATGGTGGCAAAAGTACTTGTCCTTCTGCTACCCATGTGGAAGACCTGCATGGAGTTCCTGGCCCCCAGTTTTGGCTTAGCCCAGTTGTGGTTGTTGGAACCATTTGGGAAATGAACCAAAAGATGGGAATATTTCTCTCTTTCTGTCTCTCTCTGTCTCTCTTCTCCCTCTCTCTCTACTGCTGTGCCTTTCAGATAAACAAATACATAAATATTTTAAAAATATATACTAAATTCTTAAACACAGTACAAGTAAGAAAATAAGGACAAAGAATAAACATATTCCTAACTGCTTAAGACTTGGTACAACTTTTTCTCTAAGAATACGAATTAGATTTCCTTTTTATCCTTTCCTCTCGAGCACTTTTAAAAAATTATTTATGTATGTAATTATTTATTTATTTTGAGAAAGAGAGCTTCAAATCGCTGGATCACTCTCAAAAGCCAGGAGCTAGGAACTCAATTTACATCTCCCACATGGATAGGGGAAAACCAACTACATGAGCCCTCATGGCTGCCTCCCGGGGTCTACATTAGCAGGAAGCTGGAGTCAGGAGCCAGAGCCAGGTACCAAAGGCACTGTGATATGTGATCTAGGCATCTTAATTAGTGTCTTAGCTGCAAGGCCAAATGTCCACTCAAGTGCATTCTTCAAGCCTGCAGAGAATGAGAACTTGATTTGTTGCTGAGCCATGATCACACCTAAGACCTGGCTGCAATTGTGAAATTATGCTTTTAAAGTCTCAACTAAAGTCTTAGAAAAGGCCAGTGTCTCACTTAGTCTCTGACAACAAGAGGGAACAGAGTGGGTTTAAACCCGAGTTAGTCATCAGCAATGCCAAGGAACTGATGATCCTAGGTCCATAGCAGGGACTCAGCCAGACTCACAGGCTGGCTGTCTGAAAAGCTGGCGGAGCCCAGCCATGACCATGACTGTGCTTCAGGAGTAGACGCCCCTGCTGTGCACTTCCAGAGACGCTCCTGGGCAGAGATTGCTGTTTGAAACAGTAGTTAGGGGCCCTCTCACCTTGCACTTTGACCCATTTAGGCCCAGGAGACCTCAGCCTCCCAATGAGGACCCTCATGGCTCACAGTGGTTGCATTTTTCTATGTCTGCCTGGGGACAGTCGCTGCTCCAAGCAGCCTGATGTCTGCGTTTTTGCTACTCTATCGTCACCTCCTTCTGAAACCTTCCTGCTGTCCTCGGTTCAGTTCTGATATCCCATCGTTTACTCCACTTCTGTTTCCTTAAGCACATCTTCGGATTGCTCCAACTGCATTCTTCTAGTCATTAACCCAACACCTTATTTCCTATTCTTCAAATACCTCTCCTCGCATCCATGGTTTCAAGACCACACATCCCTTAGCTTTTGAGTGTCGTGGACATACACGATCAAGAAATTAAAATTTTGATTTTGTTGTTAGACCAGCATGGGCATAAATGATCAACTCAACTGTATACTACTGAGATACCCACACAGACCTGGAAGAAGTCCTAAACTGCGAGTTTGTTGAGATTCATGCTAACTTACTTTGCAAGAAATCTTCCTCTTTTTAAGATCCTATGATGTGATCAAGGTAAATCCCCTGAGATTAATTAACTCATTAACTTATTTTCATTTTGTGTTTCAAATATAAATAATGTCAGCTTGAGAGAGAGCTATATTTTTATAGTTAGAGCTTTTGTTTGAAATGAGATAATAGCTCTTATTTCTTTGTGAGTTAGAAAAGTGAAAGGGGTTATATTTATAGATTTTTTTTGACATAGTAACACTCTCAATCATTTTGATCATAGTTTAGGTATAAGAAGAACAAACATCCCCTAATAAGCTTCATAAATCTTCTTTGGTGAATCTGTTTCGAGTCTGACACATACCGCATTGCTGCTGGGCTTCCAGGGTCCACCGCAGTAGGCTCCTCTCGGGAGCTCGCTCTTTTCTTCCCTGTTTGCCTGGCCGGTTGCCTCCTGGCGCTCTCCCAGGACTCAGAGTAGGTCTTACATTCTCGGGGTAGGTTTCCCTGGCTCGCCCCGACCACGTTCTCATAGGATCACACTTGTTCTTAGAAGCTCTCACAACACCCAGTCTGTGCTAACACCAGTTTTGGTTGTAGTTACCCGGAGGGCAGGGGCCATGGCTGCTACAGCTCATTGCTGGGTCCCCAGTGCCCAGACCAGGGCCTGGCAGACATTTAAATCGCTTCACTGAGTGCTCAGATGACTGTGTGATATTTGAATGAATACATGCATAGATAGGAATGTATAAGAGATGGTTATAAGAAATGTCAGGGTTTAAACCAGGTCTCATTGAAAACATGTCTATCTAATTTGCTGCATATAAACATTGTAACAACCATCTCCTTCTTTCTCCTTGCCTCTTCCCTCAAAACCCAAAGTTAATAGGTTGCACATTACTTGGTTTCTTTTTTTAACATACATGGTTTATAACTTATTTAACTTTTAATTTGTAACTATGACATTGAGTCATCTTTAGCCTGGGTAGCTTTTAGTGTCCTATACAATGTACAGAAATAGTAATGCGCTCCCACACTGGTCTTTAAATAAGTCCAGAGTACTACTTACGTTTCTACCTCTGTGGGTACAATTCTCGACCGTCCACATGGGGGATGGCAGTGGCAGAGTGAGGCTTGTCCCCTTCCTGTGCAGAGCAGACCTAAGTGTGGTTCTTCCCCAGTCTGTGAATTTCTACTCAGGAAGCGCTGTGGTGAGCATTTCCCTGCTGATCCAACATCCACTCCTGAGACCCTTATCTCCTACCCATCTCCACTTCTTAGAATGAACAAGCTAAATGCCCTGAAGGCTAGGCCTTGCCAGCAGGCTGAGCTGGGGCTAAGAAGCAAGCAGAAGACCTTCTGTGAAGCTAGGAACATTCCTGATAAAATGGAGGGCTGCTGTCAATGTCAACATCTGTGTTCTGTGCCCTGGATGTGGCCATGATGGTTGGAGATGCAGCTGCCATCTTGGAACCATGGAGTAACAAGCTGGTGCTGGAGGGATGGAGGAGCAGATGGAACTCAGGTTCTTGTCACCATAGTCACCAGATCTGGAAACTGCCAACTTTACACTCCCCTGTCACACAAGTAAAGGAAACTCCTGCTTGTTTGAAACTGAATGAGTCGGCTTGCTATTAGTTGCAGCCCAGAGTAATCCTAAATGACAGAGTTAGGTAGGCTATTTTTAGCCATCTTCTTTAAATCTAAATCTACCCTAAATATAAGTCTAATCTTAATGTAAATATGAATCTTATCTGATCTAACCCCAACCTGTAAGATTCTAATCTCAATATAAACACAAATACTTTAAGAAGGAGCTCAAACTTCAGAAGGGGTAGCAGCCTTTCCTTTCTGCATATCTTATTTTCTGATGAGACTAAAAAAGCAATTTATAATGATGCAAATCCAGATACCTATAAATCTAAGAATGACTTAGCTCTTGTTTCATGACACACAAATAAATAAGCCTCTGCTAGGTTTTTCTGAGTTTAACATGCAAGCAGCTTTCAAAGATGTGATTTGTTTTTATTTTTAAGAAAAGTAGAAATATAACTTCCCTAACTTCCAGTAGTAGGTTCAAGACTTAGACACTATCCTCAATTCATGTCAAATCTATTTTGGAATTAGCTTATTAATAACAGACAGTATCAGCAAGCAATGTGTAACTTTCAGAGGGTACTTTTCTATGAGTACTTCAAAAAGTTCATAGATAATGGAATTAAAAGCTAAGTTTACTTTGGAGCCTGCATTGTGATTAAATGGATCCTGCAGTGGGTTAAAACCACAGCTTGTAAAGCCGGCAGCCCAAATCGGGGTGTCTGGTTCCAGTGCCTGCTGCTCTGCTACCCTCCCATCCAACCCCCTGCTAATATTCCTGGAAAAGCAGTCGATAATGGCACATGTACCTGGGCCCCTGCCACTCACACGGAACACCCAGATGAAGTTCCAGCTTCCTGGCTTTGCCCAAGACCAGCCCTGGGCATCGCTGCCATTTGGGGGAGTGAAGCAGTGGATGGGAGATCTTTCTTTCTGTGTGTTCCCCTGCCCTGCTCTTCTGCCTTTTAAATAAATAAATAAATAAATATTTTAAAAATGTGCTTATTTTGATTCAAAAATTATTGAAATCCATGCATAGCTCTTTCACAATTCACATTTTCCATGAATTTTTAGAAGACTCTTCATATGCTGTGATTCTGTGTCTACAACAAGTGAGATGGGAAGAACAATAACTCTTTAGGCTCATGGTCCAACTTCCTTATTTCTTCTTTTTTTTTTTTTTAATTTTTATTTTTTTTTTGACAGGCAGAGTGGACAGTGAGAGAGAGAGACAGAGAGAAAGGTCTTCCTTTGCCGTTGGTTCACCCTCCAATGGCCGCCGCGGCCGGCGCGCTGCGGCCGGCGCACCGTGCTGATCCGATGGCAGGAGCCAGGAGCCAGGTGCTTTTCCTGGTCTCCCATGGGGTGCAGGGCCCAAGCACCTGGGCCATCCTCCACTGCACTCCCGGGCCACAGCAGAGGGCTGGCCTGGAAGAGGGGCAACCGGGACAGAATCCGGCGCCCCAACCGGGACTAGAACCCGGTGTGCCGGCGCCGCTAGGCGGAGGATTAGCCTAGTGAGCCGCGGCGCCGGCCTTATTTCTTCTTTTTAAAAAAGATTTATTTATTTATTTGAAAGTCATAATTACACCCAGAAAGGGAAAAGACAGAGAGAGAGAGAGATCTTCCATCTGCCTGTTCACTCCCCAAATGGCAGCGGTGGCTGAGGCTGGGCCAGGCTGAAGCCAGGAGCCAGGAGCTTCATCTGGGTCTCTCACGTGGGTGGCAGGGACCCAAGCACTTGGACCATCTTCTTCTGCTTTTCCCAGGCCATAATCAGAAGTAGAGCAGTTGGAATGGTGCCGACATAGGCACACACACGCCACATTGCTGGCCTCCCAACTCTCAATGAACAATTTCAAGCATTTTTATTTTATTTTATTTTATTTTATTTTATTTTATTTTATTTTAATTTTTTGACAGGCAGATTTAGACAGTGAGAGAGAGAGAGAGAAACAGAGAGAGAGACAGAGAGAAAGGTCTTCCTTTGCCGTTGGTTCACCCCCCAAATGGTTGTTACGGCCGGCGCATAGTGCCAGTCCGAAGCCAAGAGCCAGGTGCTTCCTCCTGGTCTCCCATGCGAGTGCAGGGCCCTAGCACTTGGGCCATCCTCCACTGCCTTCCCTGGCCACAGCAGAGAGCTGGCCTGGAAGAGGAGCAACTGGGACACAATCCGGTGCCCCGACCGGGACTAGAACCTGGGGTGCCGGCACCACAGGTGGAGGATTAGCCAAATGAGCTGCAGCACCGGCCAAGTATGGTTTGTTTGTTTGTTTGTTTGTTTGACAGGCAGAGTGGACAGGGAGAGAGAGAGAGACAAAGGTCTTTCTTTACTGTTGGTTCACCCTCCAGTGGCTGCTGTGGCTGTGTACTGCGCTGATCCCAAGCCAGGAGCCAGGTGCTTCTCCTGGTCTCCCATGCAGGTGCAGGGCCCAAGCACTTGGGCCATCCTCCACTGCACTCCTGGGGCACAGCAGAGAGCTGGCCTGGAAGAGGGGCAACCAGGACAGAATCCGGTGCCCCATCTGGGACTAGAACCTGGTGTGCTGGCACTGCAGGTGGAGGATTAGCCTATTGAGCCGCGGCGCCGGCCCCAAGTATGGTTTTTAAACACCAAATGAAAATGCAGAGATATTTCCAAGTTCACATTATACAGCGCTCTCTCAATGGTTAGCTCTTTTCATCTCTAAGAATTATCAGAGCCTATAGTTTTGACTAAAACCATGGAATGAATCCTCTCACCTCTGTCTCTGTCTTTCTCTTTGCCTTTTCTTTCAAAGCCCAAAGCTGGGCCGGCGCCGTGGCTCAATAGGCTAATCCTCCACCTTGCGGCGCCGGCACACCGGGTTCTATTCCCGGTCAGGGCGCCGGATTCTGTCCCGGTTGCCCCTCTTCCAGGCCAGCTCTCTGCTATGGCCAGGGAGTGCAGTGGAGGATGGCCCAGGTGCTTGGGCCCTGCACCCCATGGGAGACCAGGAAAAGCACCTGGCTCCTGGCTCCTGCCATCGGATCAGCGCGGTGCGCCGGCTGCAGCAGCGGCCATTGGAGGGTGAACCAACGGCAAAAGGAAGACCTTTCTCTCTCTGTCTCTCTATCTCACTGTCTACTCTGCCTGTCAAAAATAAAAAAAAAAAAAAAAAAAAAAAAGCCCAAAGCTAATAGGTTGCACATGCTGTGGATGGAGCCTCCATTCCTGCCAAGATGTCATGACTTTCAGTGTGTCTCACCGGTTCCTGGCTTGGGCTTCCTGGGATCTGAAACACTCTCACATGAAACCAGGAGGATCTGCACTGCAGCACTGTGGAAAATGTGAACCATCAGGCAGAGGATGCATTTCTCAGAATCTGAACTCTGGGACTGAAACTTGGCTTGCGTGCTGCCTGGCTGATAAGGGTGGATGAAGGATGAAGACTGCTCTGCTGCCTCCACAGAAGAATCTAAGCTTCAATCCTGAAAGAGACAATTAGGCTAGAAGAGGCGATTCAATGGGATCATCTTTTGTTTGCTACCTATTGGTGATCACTGCTAGTGTGGAGCTGCCATTTTGATGGCCTGGGGCTGGAGATGGACAGGGGACAGGCACAGAGCCACTGGTTTTCAGGCTCCACACAGGCCTCTCTCTTGGGGAGAGGACTGACTGCATTCTGGCTGTGGCTGAGAAATATGTCTGTCTGTGGTGGCTGCCTCCCTGGAGAGCGAGGGGCTGCTCCAGTTGAAAAACAGCCTCATCTGTCTTGAACAGGCCTACTGCTTTTAGGCACTTGCCGCTTGTTTTTTTGTTAAAAAAAAAAAAAAAGTTTTGCATTTGACCTTTCAAGATGGATAAGATTGTACAGGGCATTTTCATTAGTTTGTGGTGTGTCTGCTTTGCCTCTGTAGAGGCGAGATGTCATATCTGTCATGCCTGCTCAGGGTTTTACAGTCTCTTGTTGATTGCTCTTTACAGACCCCATGAGGGAATTGGGTAAGAAGCATGAATTGGCAAACTCATGCTTATGTTAGCTTACCTGAGTGTGTTGGGGTTTCCTTTCCTCTGACATTGATTCCTTTGCATAGTTTGGGGGTGTCTGTTTTCCCCAAATATATCTTGGTGGCTCACTCGTACTTAATGTCATTATGAGAATCACTAATTTTGAGCATATCCAAGAAAAAGAAACAACTTACATCACAACCTAGTGCATCTTTTATATGAAACCCTGATAGTTTATTTTTTTAAAAAAAAAAGTTGGTCATGATTCACTAAGGAGTTACAACTTGCAATATAAAAAACATTGGAATATCATAACTAATTTGAAGGGGCAATCGGTATTTTTGAATTAAAAATGCATCTACTCTTCTGGCAGTAACATTAATTGATGTTAAAAATCACCCAAGCTCTCAGAAAACTATAATTAAAAGGAGACTTCCTCAACTTGATAAAGAACAGCTACAAGAAATCTATAGCCAACATCATACTTAATGGTGAAAAACTCAAATCTTCTTGCCAAGATCAGGACAAGATGACAATGATCAGCTCTTACTACTGCTTTCTGTCTCATGCTGAGAATCTTAACTAGTAATATAGGAAAAGAAAACAAAAGGTAGATGGATTGGGAAGCAAGAAATAAAGCTGTCTCTATCACAGATGACATTTTCAAAAGAGAAATTGAAGGAATCAAGAAAACGAATAGGAAAGCCCAACTCCTAGAGCTAGAAAGTGATTATAGAGAGTTTGTAGAATACAAAGTTAATATACAAAAGTCCATTGCTTTTCTATGTTCTAACAATGAACAAGTAGAATTTAAGATTAAAAAATACATGGTAATATAATTCATTCTATATTTATATGTAATGTAATATGTATTATACTATAATGTGCATTATAGCAAACACATTAACAGCCTCCCAAATTAAATGCTAAGTGTAAATCCAAGATTTGTTTAAAGAAAACTACAAAACTGTTGAAGGATATCAAAGAAGAATTGTATAAATGGGGAGATAGTCCATGTTCATGGATAGGATGCCTCAATAAAGTCAAGATATCAGCTCTTCCCAACATAATCTAGAGACTAAATGTCATCCCAGTAAAGATCCTAACTTGTTACTTTTTGGATATTAACAAATTGATCATAAAATTTATGTGGAGAGGAAGAAGAGCTAATTCAATATTGAAGAAAGGGATGTGAATATGAGAATTTAGCCTAGCAGTTAAGATACCTACAGTCCATTATCAGAAATACCTGAGTTTGATACCTGGCTCTGGCTCCTGTCTCCACATTCTTGCTATTGCAGATTCTGGGGGTCAGCAGTAATGGCTCAAGTAACTGGGTTCCTACCTCCCATGTAGGAAACCTGGGTTGCATTCTTGGCTCCTGGCTCCCAGCTCCTGGCTTTGGCACAGCCCAGCCCTGGCCATTGAAGGCATTTAAGGAGTGAACCAGCAGATAGGAGTGCTCTCTGTTTCTTTGTTTGCCTCTCAAAAACATTTTTAAAAATCAAAAAATATTTTGAAGGAGAGGAACAAAATGAAAAGACTGACATTTCCCAACTTGAATACTCCAAAAACTACAGAAATCCAGACAATATGGTGTTAGTCAGAGAACAGGTAAATAGATCGATGAAACACAATAAAGAGCCCAGAAAGACTTACATCAAAACAGCCAACTGGCTGGCGCCACAGCTCACTAGGCTAATCCTCTGCCTGTGGCGCTGGAACTCTGGGTTCTAGTCCCAGTTGGGGCACCGGTTCTGTCCCGGTTGCCCCTCTTCTAATCCAGTTCTCTGCTGTGGCCCAGGAGTGCAGTGGAGGGCCCTGCACCTGCATGGGAGACCAGGAGGAAGCACCTGGCTCCTGGCTTCAGATCAGCACCATTTGGGCAGCCAAAGTGGCCATTTAGGGGGTGAACCAACGGAAGGAAGACCTTTCTCTCTGTCTCTCTCTCACTGTCTAACTCTGCGGGTCAAAACAAACAAACAAAAAAACAGCCAACTGACCTTTGGTCAAAGGCTAAAGAGAATACAATGGAGTAAAGATAGTCTTTTCAAGAAATAGTTGGGGAGCCAGAGTGTGACGAGTGTGTGATAGTGGATAAAGCCTGTTCAAGTCCTTGATGCTCCATTTTCACAGCCAAGTACTTGGCCCCTTGCACCCATGTGGTAGACCAGATGAGGCTCCTTTCTCCTGACTTTGGCCTGGCCTAGCTATGGCCATTATAGTTGGAGAGATTCTATCTCTCTCTCCCTCTCTCTCTCTCTGTCTCTCATCTCTCCCCTTCCCCCCATAACTCTTTCAAATAAATAAATAAATAAATCTTATCTTACAAAAGAGATAATTGGAATAACTAGATAGCCACATGCCCCAAAACATCTATGCACAGATATTACATCTCACATAAAGATGAATTCATTCAACTAAATGTAAAATGTGAAACCATACAACTCCCAGAAAACAATATAAGAGAAGAGAATCTAGATGACCTTGGATGTGGAGAGGACATTTTAGGTAAAAACATCAAAGACACAAATCATGAAAGAAACAATAGATAAGCTGGATTTTGTTAAAATTAGAATTTTCTTCTTTTCCAAAGACAGTATCAAGGAAATGGAATGCCAAACCAAAGACTGGGAGAAAGCATTTGAAAAAGGCACAACCGATAAAGGATTATTATCAAAATATGCAAAGAAACATTTAAACCTAGTAATAACAAAATAATCAGCCAATTAAAACACGTCAAAAGGTCAGAACAGATCTATCTGATCAAAAAAAAGATAAACAAGTGGCAATAAAATGAATGAGAAAGGGTTCAGCGTTCTATTTGTCAGAGAATTGCAAGTTAAAACAATGAACTATCACTGTGCTCCTGTTAGAATGACCAAAATTCAAAACATGAGAAGCACCAAATGCTGATGAAGATGTGGAGCACTGGGAACACTCAATAAATGCAAAATGGAATCGTTGCTTTCAAGGCAGCCTGGGTTTAGCGACTTGCTTTGGATAAGTAGAATGTGATGAAAGTGGTGGCGTGACATTTTTATAACTGGTTTATAAACAGCTGTGGCTGTGTCTTGCTTACGTTAATTTTCCTGCTAGCACTCTCTTTATGGCTCCTCTCACATAATTTCTCTAATTAATTAAGCTTAAAAGGAGCTGAGGGTTCCTCTGACTATCACTGATTCTTCCCCACTTGAGCTCTTAAATGAGGCCATATTCCCAACAAACACCATGACTGAGGTCTTGGGTGAGTCTCTGAGCCAGAGAATTCAGTTAAATCTTGCCTGCATTCCTGGCCTACGGGAACTATGAGATAATGAGTAGTTGTTTTAAGCAACCAAGTTTTGTGGGTAACTTGTCCCGCACTGACAACTGATACACTATCTTTTAGTGACACAGAAGATTGGAGCTTACTGTACTTCCTGTATACCATGAAAAAGAATTCTACAATCTGTCTTTGCACTACCCTAGCCAGTGCCAGAACCCTTTCGAAAATTGTTTCTAAAAGAATCTTTTCAGCACAAAGAAGATGGAAGATTTTAGGATTATCTGCAATTTTAGCTGTAAGTACTATTTTATAGTGGGAGCACTGCTGTTGAGAAAATTCAGAGAAAGTTACTTGGGTTTGACAAAATGGAGTTTTCCAAACCAAGCAGGACTAAGACATTTATGAACCACACAACTGTCCAGAGTTGCCCCAGCTATGCGGGAGCTTTTCTAAATGTTGGGGTGTACTCAGCCTTAGTCCCTGCATATCATCTCTTTTCCACAGGCATTCATTACCTGAGTGATCTCAGTCAGGCTCTTGGCTCCAAATGTCATCCAAATGCTGATAAAACCTAAAAATATGTCTCAAGTCTGGACTTTTTCCTTGAATTCCATATTTTTCTCTCTAACTGCCTACTCAACGTCTCCATTTGGATGTCTAATAAGCATCTCAAATTTAACACATCAATCTTCAAATCTTCACCTTCCTCCCACTCTCTCCTATCTTGAAACATGACAATTCCATCCTTTGGTGCTCAAGCCAAAAAATCCTGGAGTGATTCCTGACTCATGCCTTTCTCTCACGGCCTCTAATACCATCAGTGAGTCCCACTAGTCCCTTCTTCAAAAGCATCCCAGATCTGGCCGTTTCCCAAGCCTCTGGTCCATGTCTTCAGCGTTCCTCCTAATTGGTCTCTCTGCTTCTACTTTTGCCCCATGCAACCCATTCTTCACAGAGCATCCAGAGGGATCTTGTAAAGATCAGAGGCTGCCACGCCTCCTCACCACAATGCAATGGCTCTGCCCTACTCAGAGTCAAGGCCCACAGCTTACAAATAGCCCGGGAGACGCAGCTTCCAAGGCCCCTACTTCCTGTCTGACTTGTACTCTTGCCAACTGTCCCCACTGTCGTGCTGCAGTCCTGCTGACTCCTCCCTGGGTCCAACTATTGCAGATTTCTACCTGCTGAGAGTGGTTTTCCTTTCATCGAAAACTCTTTTTAGGTCTTTGCTCACACATTCACAGGGCCTCCTCGATTGCCTCTTTATAAATTGTCATCACCAGTCCCTTATTCTCAGAATTCCACATTCCTCCGCCTCGTTTTACAAGGGTATTTCAACATGTTCATAGAAAAAATGAACTCAAAAGATAAAGTTATTTTGGTGCAAAAGAAAACTGAGATCCATACATAATTTCTTCGTAAGATGCACTTTCCATGAACTTTTTGAAGATTTTTCCTATGCATGGATTTTCAAATGTTTCTGCACCAAAATAAACTTATTTTTTAAAGATTTATTTATTTGAAAAGCAGAGTTACAGAGAGGCAGAGAGAGAGAGAGAGAGGGAGATCTTCCATCCGTTGGTTCACTTCTGAAATGGTCCCAACAGCCAGAGCTGGGCCAGTTCAAAGCCAGGAATCTGGAACTTCTTCCAGGTCTCCCACACTGGTGCAGGGGCCCAAGGACTTGGTGCATCTCCCACTTCTTTCCCAGGCCACAGCAGAGAGTTGGATTGGAAGCAGAGCAACCGAGACTTGAACTGGCACGCACATGAGATTCCAGCACTGCAGGTGGTGGCTTTACCTGTTACACCACAGCATCTGCCCCAATAAACTTACTTTTAACTCCCCCTTTTCCTACAAACTTTTTGAGTACCCTTGTATTTCCATCCTTATCATGTATGTATCATGACACACCATATATTTCACACTGGAGTAACATAATACCACACTTTCATTATCTTTTTCCCAACACTACTACCTAGGCTCCAAGAGGGCAGGCATTTTTGTCTGAACTCCCAGTGTCCAGAACAGTGCTTGGTGCAGAGTAGACATCCCTGTTTCCTAGGTGAACGAATGATGCTCCTTGTTCACTAGCCTTTCTTTCTTTCCTTTACAATTCCCATTACAGGTGTTCATCTGGTAGTTCCCTGTGCACTAAAAGTCCAAAAGAATCTAGGATAGAGACTGGTCATTGGGAATAGGTATACATTTTCCTTTTCATTACAAGTCATAATTTCTGAAGTGTGATTCCTTTAGGTATGCATGACTTTATTTCTTTCAGCTTCTAAACACTGGTGATAATTTTTTAAGATTTATTTATTTTAACGGCAGGGTGACATAAAGAGAGGGAGAGACAGAGAGAGAGGCGAGAGAGAGAGGGAGAGAAAAGAAGAGATGGAGAGGGAGAGGAAGGGAGAGGGAGAGGGAGAGCGATCCTCCATTAGCTGGTTCACTCCCCCAAATGACTATATCAGCTGGAGCTGGACCAGGGCAAAACCAGGAGCCAGGGTGGCAGGACCCCTGGAACCCATGCACCTGGACCATTATCCACTGCCTTCTAGACATACTAGTGGGAAGCTGGATTATCATGTAGAGGAGCTGGGGTTGGAACGAGGCACCCTGGTGTGGGATGCTGGTGGTCTAAACAGGAGCTTCACCCTCTGTGCCACAACGCCCACCCCATGGTGATAATTAAGCAACTGCAAGGAGAAAAGTGTTTGTGTTCTCAGTGGTCTGAAAGAATTAGAAGAATATTGAATTTAAAATAGATCTCACTGTGTCAGCACTGTGGCATAGCATGTAAAACCACCTCTTACAGTGCTGGCATCTCATATGGGTGCCGGTTTGAGTCCTGGCTGCTCCACTTCTGATTCAGCTCTCTGCTATGCCTGGGAAAGCAGTGGAAGATGGCCCAAGTCCTTGGGTCCCTGCACCCACGTGGGAGACCCAAAAGATGCTCAGGAGCTCCTGGTTTTTGATTGGCCCAGTTCCATCTATTGTGGCCAATTGGGGAGTGAATCAGTGGATGGAAGACCTCTCTCTCTCTCTCTCTCTCTCTCTCTCTCTGCCTCTCCTTCTCTCTCTGTGTGTATGACTCTGATTTTCAAATAAATAAATAAATAAATCTTTAAAAAGAGAGAGAGAGATCTTGTCTACAATAAGTGCACTATTTCTACACACAGGAGGCATGCATATGCCAGTAGAAGTCAGTTAGTCAAAATAAGGAATACTAAACCTTTTCGAAACAAGGTTTCAAAACCTTTCTGTAGACTTGGCTCATGTCTAGACTTTGAAGAATGTCACGATGCCCTGTCATTTCCATGTAGCGCCTGTCTTAAAATATTTATGCACCTTTCTCCAGAGACTAGACTGTTTATAAATAATGCTAGAATTGATTATCAGAAGACTAGCCCAGCTAATGGAAAGGAATGCTACAGAGAGAGACAGGAGGCCATGCAGGATCCTGCCCACATTCTTTTCTGAAAGCATCATCCTTTAGGAGAGTCACAAAGGCCCTCTTGCTGAATTAGAGATGGTGGCAATCAGAACTTTGCATTTCTTGGCATTTGCTAGTTTCAGGCTTAACCTTCTGAATGCTTGAGTGTAATTACATGTGGTTTCTGAAAAGAGCCTCAGACAAAGCAAATCATTTCAGGAATGTCCTAGAGGACATCATTTAAAGGAGCTACGCTTTGGTCCCTGTAGACTTGAATATACCTTTAAAGAGACTTCCCCGTGAATTGCTGGAATTTTCAACAACACAAAAGACAATAAATAATCCCTTGAACTCAAATTTCTCCTGACTCATGGTATTCCACACTACCCAAGGATATTCCTTACCAGTGTTTCTTTTAAGTGCATGCATATAATTTCAAAGCCAACATCAGCTTTGAAAACTTGCAGCCTGACCTCATTTACCATGAGCCTTGAGATAAAGCAAGGAGGGACTGGTGACGTTGGGGTGGTAAGCCTTCTTTAGAATAATGCTGTAATGAAAGGGATACAATGATTGTGCAGTGCTTCGTTTATCTGTTCACTAGGAAAGGGGAAAAGCTGAGTGTTTAGAAACACACAGATTTCCTCTCCTGTGCCTCATTCATAGTAATATTAATATCTAATGTTTATTGAACACTTTCTATGTTCGAGGCAGTGTTTTGCATAGTCACCTCACTAATTATGACAGCTTTAGGAGATGAACGCTGTGATTACACAAGGAAAATGTGGATAGTAAGGTCACCTGATTTGCTCAGTCTATAAATTATGGAGTCTGGTCTGTATGCTGGTCTATGTAACAGGAGGCTCTCCTCTTCAAATCCCAGGTGCCTGCGGCCCAACAGGTGTCATGCAGGTCACCCCCGTCCCAGTCACCTGTGCTGCTCCTGACTGCATCGAGCTCCTGATGCCATGTCTGGGCAGAGCCAAGTTCACAAGGTCCCCCTGTGGCCTATCTCCAGGTGCATTGTTTGCCTATGCCGTTAACCTAATAGCCCAGAAGGCAAAGAACCCAGACGGATACCTTTAATAAATGGGAGTGGAGCCGGCACTTGTCAGAGGCCTGCATGGTTTTGGAAAAGCCTTCCCAAGATTGAGATTAGATCCTCAAGGATTTACTCTAAGACTTCTCATCCTCAAAGCACAGTTCTGTGGTTTCAGATCCCGTTTCTCTTCTCCAGAGGCCGCTCCCTTTTCCACTGTGTTTGTGGTCCATAAGAGTTTCTGGCTGACTCCGAGGCTTAGGACAGCGGGGGAGGGCCAAGGCAGTGAGGGGAGGGCTGACTGCTTTCCTGCCACAGTGTCCCCAAGGCCTCGGGTGGAACTCTGTTGATGATCCAGACTCACTCACGGCGAGCAGAACCGCCCCTGTAAGCCTAAGTGCGTGGGTGTGCACACGGAGGTGGGGTAGTGTCTGCGCGTACGGAGTCGCCAGAGATACATGGAGTTTGTAGAGTCCAGGCCAGCACACAAATCCTGCACGCAGCAAGTCAGTGAAGCAGCGGGGGAGCTGAGCCTCAAGGCAAGGTCAGGGTCAGTTCCCCCAGCCTTAGTGATGGACCAAGGAACAGGGCACCAGTGCATGTCAGAGCCCTGTGGCTGGAGTGGGCATGCACCTCTGCGGCTGCAGGGGAGTCGAAGTGGGAGCGCACAGTGTCTCGTACCCGGGGTGGCGGCTCCCTTGTCCTCCCACACCCTGTTCAGGGCTTTCATTTGCACTGCCTCTCTCTCCCTCTGAAGCTGTGGCCACTCTGAGTGGTAAGTAAGAGCAGCCAACAGGAGCCTCATAATATAGCAGAGCCAATTCTGTCTCCTTCCAAAAGTCACCTACTGGGAGTTTCCAACCGGTCCGCGGTCTGACACAGCTTCTTGTTTATTCCTGACAGTCTCTGCCGAGCTGCCCAGCGGGACGAGCCTCGGAGTCTCCCTCCGCAGAGGGCTGCGAGCGCTGTGGGTGGTACCTGGCAGGGCCCCGCTGGCCCCGCGTGCTCGCTGCGGAGAGGGCCGGAGGCACGGAAGGCTTCCTGGAGGAGCAGAAGGCTTTGGTGGGGTCTGGGGGGAGTGAGGGGAGGTCAGCCCTGCCCCTGGGACAGAGAGGGATCCCAGGGAACCCTCCATTAGGGGGCGCTCCATCTGAGGTGGATGCTTTGACATGGCAGGTGGCAAAAGCACATCTCCCATCAAGAAATGCTCAGTCCAGATAGGGTTAAGGAGCTATTCCAGGAGCAAGGCTGAAGTGGGCGAGCTGGTGCGCTTCCTGCTCCCTGTCTATGCCAGGTGAGTTACCACTGCGCTCTCTCCCCTCTGCCAGGGACCCTCCTCTCATCCGCAAGGCTAGGGGGTCCCCAGGGATTACAGCCAGCCTGACAAAGGCCGCGGGATCTGGCACTTCCTCAGGAGTCCTGTGAGCACCCAACAGCCAGCCGGGCCTTCTTTCCAACGATGCTGCTGAACCATAACCCAGGCTTGCGAAGATGACTCCGTTAGCATCACAGGCATTAGTAGCCGCTGCGCACACTAGATCGCACTTCGGAAAGAGAGAGAGCCCCTCTGAGGCAAGCCGCAGACCTGAGACCCGGTGACTGAACCAGCTCCACAGTGACCGTCTTGGTCCTCATCCCATCCTGGCTGGCGTGACCACGCTTTCCACAGAGCCTGGGTCTCAAACGCGGGGAGCACAAACTGCGGTGGGCAGGGCAGCCCCCATAAGGGGCCGTGGGAGGGGCCACGCTCGCCTGGTGTCTGAAGAGCGCCACGTGCAAAATCACCAATAGGAAGAGTGGAATCGTATCTTTCTATGGATCCTCAAGGAAGGGAGAAACCCCTAGGATTGTGGTGTGCTTATGGTTTGTGGTCCATCCCATCCCGTGGTGGAACACTGCAGTGCAGGGGTCAAGGGAAGGGGGGTGTGATTGCCAGCTGCAGGCTTGGCTCTCATGGCAGACTGCACACCCCCATGCCCCTGCACAGATTCCTGCCTTCAGAATCCAGCTCCCTGACACCCCTTCCATCTCACTGCTTTGTGGGGAAAATCCTTGTCCCCTTTTAAGATTTATTTTATTTGATTTGAAAGGCAGAGCTTCAGAGAGAGAGAAAGAGAGAGATCTTCCGTCTGCAAGTTCACTCCCTAAATGGCAGCAACGACCAGGGCTGGGCCAGGACAAAGCTAGGAGCCAGGAACTTCTTCCGGGTCTCCCAGACGGGTGGGGGTGCCCAGGCTCTTGGGCCACCTTCCACTGCTTTCCCAGGCCCTTAGCAGGGAGCTGGATTGGAAGTGGAGTAACTGGAGCTCAAGGCAGCACCCACATGGGATGCCAACAACGCAAGTGGTGGCTTAACTCCTCACGCCACAACACCAGCCCCAAGAGCCTCTGTTTTTGGGCCTAACACATGTCCTGCTCCCCTCTTGCACTTACATCCTGGCCTGCAGGACAGGTCTCTGCGGGTTTCATGGCTGCACGGGTGCCATGTGCAACTTAGACTAAGGGACACTCCAGGACAGCCCTGACAGCTGGACTGGGTTCCTTCATTTTTCAAAGCTTCTCCAGCAGTGTGGGCCGTGGGCTGTGGCTGCACTCAGGGTGGGGAAGCCATCCCTCAGGTTGCTACTGCCTTGCTGGGGGGTAAGGAGGGGAGGTTCTCCTCCGCTGGTTCCCAAGCCCAGCTGTGCATTGGACGTACCTGGGAAGCACTTACAAACTGCCATCACCTGTGTCCGGATCTGGTCTTTTTACATCAGGATGTCTGGAGGGCAACTGGCAGAGGAGTTCTTTAATGCTCTCCAGTGATTCTGATGTGCAGGCAGCATTGAGAAGTGATGATTTCCTCCCTCCAAGTCCACACCCTGTGCCCTCAATCAGGTAGGATACAGGGTTGGATCTACTTACTCATCCACTCTCTGGCTTCAGGTAATAAAATAAGTAATAAATTTACCAACATGAATCCCTGCCAGGAAAGACAGAAAGGTGGGAGGGGAGAATGAGTCATGTTCCCACAGACTTCAACCTTCCTTGGCGAAACTGACTTCACTGAGGGTTGCTGCTCCGGCAAGCACTTTCTTTGGTTCTGGAAGTGTCCAACTTTTGCAGGATGCCCTCCAATTTCACGCATCCAGTTCTATCAAAAAACCTTTTAAAAATCCATCTTCTTAAAAAAAATAAAAGCCACCTTTTTTTGGACATCCTCTGCCTCTATGATCCATGTGGGTGGCAGCTGCTTGTCAATCAAGAGATTGGGCATGAAGCTACCATGCATAAGGTGACATCAGCTCCTCCAATGCCGGGCACACCCACGCTTTATTTGGACCAAAAGTCTCACCTTAGGGAGAGACAGGTCACTGCCCCTAGAGGTGGTTTTTGCCCTGATCTTGATTATGGCTTCTGGGACAGTGTCTCAAGTTCCTGCTAACAATGGATAGCAAGGAGTCCTTGTTTTCAACAGTTTGAGACACACAATGAGAGTGGCATTTGGCCTACCGGTTAAGCCACCATTTAGGAGCCCTTATCCCCTATTAGAATTCCTAGGTTTGAGTCCTGGCTGGACTCCTGATTCCAACTTCCTGTTAATGCACACTCTGGACTACAGCAGGTAACAGTCAAGTAGTTGGGTTCTTGCCATCCATGTGGGAAACATGGATTGAGACCCAGATTTGGCCTGGTCTAGTCTTGACTTTTGTGGGCATTTGAGAATTGAACCACTGTGTGGGTGCTCTCTCTGTGTCTTTGTCTCTGTCTCTCTGCTTCCAAAATTAAAAAAAAGCTGTGCAGTAAGAAAACAATTGCATTTAGATAATGGAAAGAATCAAATAGGTTAAATTCAGATCAAAGCTCATTAAACTTGCATCAACTCTTAGGCAATCACTGGTAAGATCAGAGAAATATTACTTTTTCCCCTTTTATTCCTTTTTCCCATTTCCTCCCTCTTTGATGAGATGATTGTTCCCATGAACTATGTCATTTGTTCTTCAAATCTCTGGACAGAATCAAATGTATTTGGCCACACTTTATTTTGCAGGATGAGCTCAGGTGACATCCCAGCAAACTTCATCTCGTGATGTGTGATCTGCTCATTGGATTGAGCATCCACTTCGGATATAGCACAGTGGTTCCATCCTCCAGCTGTGTCAGTCACAGGTCCCAGCCATGATGTGCAGGTGTCACTTTCCAAGTGTGCCACCGTCGGTTAAATTATCCATGCTGTAAAATAACAGCACTGTTTCCCGGATGGGGACTGACTTGCAGAGAGCACGTGTCGTGGTGGGGGAATGAAGGCCCAGACACTGAGCAGGCTCATTGGCTGAAATTTTGGAGGAGGCTGCTGGGCCAGGGCCAGTGTGTCCAGTTCCAGCAAGTGTTCTCCCTCAAAATTTTCTTGGATAAGTCCAGAAATTTCACAACTGAAACATGGACCCTGGATTAGTTTGTGAGCACTGCCATAGCAAACAGTCACAGACAGGGGTCTTGATGAACAGGAAATTACTTTCTCACAGTTCTGGAGGCTGGAAGTCCCAAGTTCAAGGCATCAGCAAGGGCATTTGCTTCGTTCAAGACCTCTCTCCCCCTTGCTTGTGGAAGGCTGACACATGTCTCTCCTCATAGCTTCCCTCTGTGCTAGTCTGCCTTTACCCAAGTCTCTGCCTTTAACAAAGACACCGGTCAACCTCCTTGTCAGTTGATCTCCTCTGCTAAGGCTTCCTCTCCAAGCACAGTCACAACCCGAGGTGCCGAGGCGGGAGGGCTCCAACCACAGCTCACCTGTAGCAGCACAGCTGGAGTGCAATCTAATAACAAAGCTAACTTGCTGGGAGCACTTGGACTTTCTGTGTTAGCATGCCTCTGAGTGCCTCACATGAATTATCATTTATTTAATCTCCACAACCCTAACTGTTCGTGCCATTATTATGCACGCTTTAGAACTGAGGAAATCAAGAAATCGAGTTCATGGCAAGGTCCAAGGCCACGCTGCGGCTAAGAACAGAGCCAGGACCTCGAAACCAGGGGTCTGGTACCAGGCAGGCTCTCTGGAACTCCCTGCTCCCCATAACCTCTGCCTTACGGGGTTCTACTTAGAGAAAACTGTTCTGTTTGATAGCGCCACCAGAATGGGCTTCACAGGTCGCCAAGCCTGAGGCTGTAGCTGACTGAGGGCCCCAGCTCCTGTGCTTTGAAATCCATGCCCATGTTTTCACCAAAGCCCAGCTTCCCAGGCGCTGCCCCCAGTACCACAGGTCTAAGTTGACAGGTAATTTTTGGCTTGGGATTCCCCCACAGCCTTGCCCAGGCTTCCTTCTGCCCTAGGGCATTTCAAGATGCCCTACCCAGCCCCTAGTCCTTTCCTTCCCTTTCTCTGGCACCCAGGGCAGGTCAGCCTTCCAACCCCCTTTGCACCCCTGTGTGCTTCGACACCTCTTGAAGCCTTCTTGCAGGGCCTGGGCTGAAGCAATGTTCTAATCACCCCAACTCTTAACTCTGAATCAAGTTTATTTAGTTCACTAGTGTTTTAAAAGCCAGGGCACTAAACATACGGTTTTTCTCACTAGGTATGATTTATGATGTTGTTTTACTTTGTGTTCGGGAGATCAATGTGGTTTAGGCCAGTTTTGATGTCTCTGCTTTCTCTCTTTGCTCAGCACACAGAGCTCCCGGAAGCTGGCACGTAGGAGGGCATGAGCAATTGAACACTGACTGGCAGATTGACAGCTGACAGCTGGGTGCAGGTCCCTTCTGCCCCGCGATAGTCTGGACCTAGGCTGGCAGGGGTGGGGAGGCAGGGCCTCTGAGGCTGGGTACGAGCATTACCTGAACAGATGCCTGATCCTTCACCGAAGCAGAGCGCCATCACGATGAAGCTGGCTGCTGGGAGACCCTGCGCTCACTGGGGTCACCAGGTTATCCCTTGCAGCTTGGAGGCAGGAAACCTGGTCCCTGGTTAACGAGTTACACAATATATATATTTGTTTAGATAGCATACAATTTATATTTACAAATTTACATAATACATAATTAGGTATATTAATATGTAACAATTTATAATATATAATACATCCAATATAAATTATGTAATATATAAGATATAAACATATGTATTTATTTATATTTATTTGCATCCATAAATGTATTGTAATTTATAAACTAATATGTAGTTATGTTATTAAAGTAGCTTTAAAAGAAATTAATTTAGGCCGGCGACACGGCTCACTAGGCTAATCCTCCGCCTGCAGCGCCGGCACCCAGGGTTCTAGTCCCGGTTGGGGCGCCAGGTTGGGGCGCTGGATTCTGTCCCGGTTGCTCCTCTTCCAGTCCAGCTCTCTGCTGTGGCCCGGGAGTGCAGTGGAGGATGGCCCAGGTCCTTGGACCCTGCACCCGCATGAGAGACCAGGAGGAAGCACCTGGCTCCTTGCTTCGGATCAGTGCAGCGCGCCGGCCGCAACATGCCGGCCATAGCAGCCACTTGGGGGGTGAACCAACGGAAAAAGGAAGACCTTTCTCCCTGTCTCTCTCTCTCTCTCACTGTCTAACTCTACCTGTCAAAAAATAAAAAATAAAAAAAGAAATTAATTTATTAAAAGGCATTAGTATATAAATTATACTAATGTATAAATTTGTTATGTTTTTAAAAGAAACAGCTAGAAGAAACCCCTTGCCCATTTTTCCTTTATCAAGTGAACCATTCACTCTAAATCTAGGTGAGGGACTTGAACCCTGGGCTCCAAGTGCTCCCAGTCATGTTTAGCTAGTTAGCTGCCAAGGGACCTTTCAGCTTTCTGGGCCTCAGTCTCCCCTTCTGTAGTTAAACAAAATGTGGCAGCTGGCAGGAGTGAGCTCTATGCTAAGTAGTTCAGAAATGCCCACCCTCACAAACGCTGATGAGCTCAGACACAGGTGCAGGGTGTCAGCACAGTGGGGAGCTCGCCTTCCAGCAGCGGAGGGCAGTCGGGGGACTCACCTTGGCTTTGCCCCTGAAAAGAGCCACGCAGGGCCCCCCACCCCTGACTCCACACTCTCCGCAGTGCTCTGGCCATGGGCCAGTGGTGTTCGAGAGAAAGAATAGTCCCAGCTGTCACCTCGCCGGCTGGCCATGCCATGAACATGGCTTTTCCAGGGTCGGGAGGAGCAGCTAGACCGTGGAAACCTCAGAGCCCCTGTGATGCTGTGTGATGTGAACAGCGTGTCCTGCTGAAGCTCTCAGCTCTCTCAGGGTTTGAAAAAAAAAAAAACACGCTAGCAGGGATTTTTCAGTTCACAAGATCATCTCAGGATTTCCTAACGCATGCAGGAAGCCGAAGGATGCTGTCTCTGCTGGGCAGCGTGAGCACTCGCGGGGCAGCTTTGATGTGACTGGTGGGGTAGTGTTTGCTGATAGGGCCTGCTAGCAATACAGCGAGGTGATGTCACTCTTGGCAGGGCCCACGGGGAGGGACATGAGGCCAGCAGCTCTCCGTGGCTGGGACAGCCCCTTCATGGTTTGCTGAGTTTACCATTGTGGAGCAGATGAGATCGGAAAGTTCCGTGAGCTCAGCGGAGCCGTCTTGCCTCCTGGGATGGGAGTTTTGTCAAGAAACCTTGGGTCACTGGCTGGTCTACATAAATCCCCGAGAAAGGTTTACACTGCCTTTGAAAATGCTCCCTGGGATCCAAGCATGCAGCAGAGCTGGATCAGTAATTGCTGGGAAGATAGCCCTTCGTGCTAGAAATACTTCACCTGCTGTGGAGAGATGGAAGCTCTCGGTCTCCAGGGTCGGGTAGCCCCGGGAAGGGGAGGAACAGGAATCAAGGAGGAGCAGGGCCAAGTTCAGGCTACCTTTGATTCTAAAATTGTCAAACATATCCTCTGTTCTTCAACAGAATATATATATATATACACACACATATGTGTGTGTGTATATATATATATATTCTTTTAATTTCTTGAATTTTGCTTGCACCAAAACCCAGGGAATCATGTTTCCAGGAGAAGAGACTACCTGTGGTTTTCCTCCCACCAGTTCTGGTCCTGGTGGCAGGTGCATGCACCCATAACCCGTGGACAGCTCCCCTGCAGGTTGCCCCCCCCCCGCAGTGTCCACACCTGACTCTTTGACCCTTTAGGAAGATGCCTGCTCTGATGAAGGACTAGGGAGAGCCCCATCCATGCTTGTTAGGGCCTAAGGAAAGCTCGTTGATTTGAGGGAACGTATTCACTGCAGAAACACAGGGCCAAGTGAGCACAAAACTCAGGGGAAACTCGACCACGATATTCCAAATTGCCAGACCTTCTTCAGGAGGGATAGGTCGTACATCACCCCAAAACAGTGCATTATTTGTCAAATTGCCTAGATCAACAGGCTTTTGTACAAAGGGAAAACACGTTCCTTTTTATAATCCTTGAGAATAATGGAATTTTACGTGGCTGAAGATATTCTTAGTGACTATTCTGCAGAAAAAATGAGATGTATAGACTAGAGACCATGCAGCAGGCTTGGAAAGAGAGAAAAGTGTTGGTAAAGCCGGTGATATATTCCCCGGGGATTTTTATGATCATCCGGGATCTGTTGCAATGGGAAAAATCTGTCAGGCTGCTGTGTTGAAGCCATTTGAGAAGAAGGCTGGTGGTTATTTCCAGCTCCACGGAGGGCAACAGGCGTGTGTGCGTTGCAAGGCAGCTCCGTGCTACACGATGTTCAAGGAGCCTGGCCACAGCAGCGTACAAAGCAGAACAAATCTCTGTTCTCACAGAGCACATTCTGGAGGGGAAGAGAGGCAATTAAAAATAGATAAAATAGAGAGTGTCAGATGGTGACAAATACTGCAGGAGAAACCAAAGCAAGGGAGAGAGACGCGGAGAGCCAAGGTGGTCCTGGGAATGGACAGGGAAGGCTTTGCTCACACCGTGATCTTCAAGTATGGAGCCCAGGGAGGCAGAGTGTCAGGAGGACGCTGGGGGTGATGATCCAGGCTGAGGAAGCAGCGAGTGCAAAACTCCTGTGGCAAAAGCCTGCCGTGGTTGAGGAACGGGAATGAAGCCGGTGTGGCCATGCTGGGGGGTGCAGGGATGAGAGTAGTGGGAAAGATGGCAGAGGTGGCAGGATACCAGGTTGCACCTGCCATGTAGGCCCAGCCATCACTGGCTTCTGGAACTTTCCTCTGCTGCTGGCCCATCCATAACTTACCTACAGGCTCAGTTCCTCCTCTAAGCCAGAGCTGACATCTGGTCACAGCTATTGCTGAAGTCCCTTCCTGATACCCAGAGCCCACACTTTGTGATAGGTCTTACAGCACTGCCAAGGTGGTTAATTTCATGTGTCCGTTTGCTTGGGTTAAGGCAGGCCCAGAAAACTGGTAAAATAGTCATTCTGGGTGTGGCTTTGGGAGTAATTCTAGAAGAGGCTCGCATTTGGATCAGTAGACTGGGGAAAGAAAATCGCCCTCACCAACGTGGGCAGGTATCAGCCAATCTGTTGAGGGAAGGAGTGTAGTCAAAGGGCAGCTGACTGGCAAACCCCCACTTCCTGCCCTCTGCTATCAGAGCTAATTGGTTCTCAGAACTTGGGAAACTGAGACTTACACAAACTGTGTTTCCGGATTTCTAGCTTGTAGATGGCACACCATGGGACTTCTCATCTTCTACAGGCATGTGAGCCAATTCCCATAATAAATCCCCTCTTATGTGCTTTTATATATCCTGCTGGTTCTGCTTCCCTGGCGCTCGCTGCCATGACCAGCATGTTACATTACGTCATTTCCCTTGTGTGTCTTCACTTTCCATCCAGATCCTTGATCAGCTGGGGAGAAGCCATGTGCAGCCTTTTTCCTTCTTTGCTACAATGATTGACGCGGTGTTAAAGCCTTCAGCAAATACAAGGCGAGTTGCTCGTTGCTCGTTACATAGAAACTCTGACTATATTTAGAGCTTTAGGAACCTCATTAGCTCTTTTTCCTTCTGTCTGAGTCTGAGAGAGAATGCTGGTAGGGACAGTCTCATCTTGCCTACTAATCAGTATTCTTTAAGTACAATGATTTAATGCAAGAAATATCTCAGTCCCAAATACCAGTATAGCAGAGTTTCCAACTTTGCTCCACTTGCCCCACTTAATTTAGTTTATAATTGGAAAACAGTGAACATTTTTTTCAAGTAATTCTCAACTTACTCTTTGTTTAAATAAGAAAATGGATTTTTTAATCTCACAAGCAGCTTCCAAACCATAAAGATGTAACATTCTAAGCTTCTTAGAGATGGACTCTTGGCAACTGTTCTGAAAAGGGCAGCGTGTACACAGGCACTCAGGTTTGGTGATCTTCCTGAGTAACCACCTCACCTTGCTCTGCTCTGGACTTCCCGCTTGGCTAGAGCCAGGAGCAGGGTCCAATAAATGCCACTGTGCAGGTCCTACTGTTATTCCCATTTTACAGGTGAGAAAGTTATCTCAAGAAGGGTGTCATGCACTGAAGGTCACACATATCACTGGTGCCAGATTCAGCATTAAAGAGTTGGGTTGAGGGGCAGGCATGGTGGCATAACTGGTAAAGCTCCAGCAGCTGATGCCAGCATTCCATATAGGCACCAGTTCAAGTCCCGGCTGCTCCACTTCCAATCCAGCTCCCTGCTGATGTGCCTGGGAAAGCAGTGCTTGGGCCTCTGCACCCACGTGGGAGACCTGGAAGAAGCTCCTGGCTCCTGGCTTCAGATCGGCCCAGCTCCTAGTGTTGTGGCCATTTAGGGAGTGAACCAGCAGATGGAAGACCTCTCTCTCAGTCTCTCCCTCTAGTTGTCTGCAACTTTATGTCTCAAATAAATAAATAAATAAATCTTAAAAAAAATAAAGTTGGTTGGTAGGGATTGTTGTTTTTGAATGTGTAATAGGATGTGAAATGTTGTGTCTAAACAACAGGAGCCTTCTATTTTGCACTTTCTTAATTTGTCACATGTCTCTGAGGGGACACATAAGGCAGTTTCTTGGGTCCCTATATGGTGAAGCAAAAAGACCAGAGAAACCTGAGTAGAGAAAAAAAGAAAGGACCTTGAATCTGGACTGCTTCTTGGTGAGCACAAAAGTGGCCAGGGTAGTGGGGCAGTAGGTTAAGCCACAGTTTGCAATGTCATCATTCCCTATCAAGTCCCAGATGCTCTGCTTCTCATCCATCATCTGCTAATGTCCCTGGGAAGGCAGTGGGAGATGGTCTACTCGCTTGTGTCCCTGCCATCCACGTGGGAGACCTGGATGGAGCTCTAGGCAGCTGGCCCACCAACAGGTGGAAGTTTCTCTCTCTGTAACTCTGTATTTCAAATAAACAAATCCAATAAAAATAAATAAAGAAATCCATCTACTGGTTCACTCCCCAGATGGTCACAATGGCTGGGGCAGGGCCAAGCCAAAGCCAGGAGCCTCGAACTCCAATCAGGTATCTTTCACGGGTGGAGGATCCCAAGCACTTGGATCATCTTCTGCAGCCTTCCCAGGCACATTAACAAGAGAGCCAGACTGGAACTAGAGTGGTCGGGACTTGAACTAGTGTTCCTATAGGATGTGCGTTGCAGGTGGCAGCTTACCTACTGCCCCACAACATAAATAAATAAATCCTTAAAAAATGAAGTGGCAGCTGAAGAAGGTGCCTTGGGGGGGAAGGAGGAGAAGGCACGTGATGTTTTTTCCTGTGGTCAGCAAAAGTTGCCATGTACTTCCTTCCTGGGTGCTGCAAGTGATCAGTCTTGGATGGATCCTGCTAGATGCCAAGATGATATCTGAATGAGAATGAGGCATTCGGAAAAGTGTTTCCTGATTCTTGGGCTAGGTGAGCACTGATTCTGTCCAGATAGGAACCAGGAGGACAGGAGTAGAGGGCAGTGTCCCAGGAACTGGTACTCCCAGGTCTTTGGGAAAGATCTGCAAACTGGTCCTGCGCTGGAGATGGGCGGGTACGTGGGAAGGGGGATATTGCTGTCTTGGCTTCCTCCTCTCCCAGGAATGGCCAATAGGAAGAGCAGGAGGTTTAACTTCAGGGTAGTGACACACTCCCTCCCACCCCTTCAAACCAGTCCTTCCCCTCTGGCTGTGTTGTCTTGGGTAGACATGAGGGAGGCCACAGAATCTGGACAGCTGAGCCCTGGCCCTAACTCTCATGCTCTTTTTATGGCCTTAGGAAAGCTTCCTACTGGCTAGCCTGTTTCACAAAATGACTTTGCTTACCAAATGACCTCTAAGATCCTTTAGCCAAACGATCTGTGATCCTAGGGTCTTCAGTACGTCTGTGCTGAAGATAAAGGTTAATGGAGAAGAAGAATAAGACAGGAGTAGGTCGGAGCTGGTGCTGTGGCATAGTGGGCTAAGCCTCCACCTGCCTGGCTGCTCCTTTTCTGATCCAGCTCTCTGCTGTGGCCTGGGAAAGCAGTAGAGGATGGCCCAAGTGCTTGGGTCCTTGCACCCATGTGGGAGACCTGGAAGAAGCTCCTGGCTCCTGGCTTTGGATAGGCTCATATCATGCAACTGTGATCATTTGGGGAGTGAACCAGCTGATGAAAGACCTTTCTCTGTGTCTGTAATTCTGCTTCTCAAATAAATAAGTAAATAAAGAAGTCTTAGAAAAGAAAAGAGAGAAAGGAGTGGGTCTTTGTGTGACTTTGCCATCTGTCAGTCATAGCACAGGTTTGATCAGGTAATGTACCTGGCATCTCTTTCTTTAGCTCTAGCACCACTGACGAAAGAGGTTCCAGCAATGTTGGGAAGTGACGTCCTTTCTGCTCCTTGTTTTTTAAGATTTATTGTGTTTATTTGAAAGGCAGAGTGACACACACACACAACACACACAGAAGAGAGGGAGAGAGAGAGAGAAAAAGAGAGAGAGAGAGTTCTTTCATCCACCAGTTTACTCCTCAAATGGCTTCAGTGACCAGGGCTGGGTCAGGCCAATGCCAGGAGTATGGAACTCCACCCAGGTCTCCCAGATGGGTGGCAGGGGTCCAAGCATTTAGGCCATCTTTTGCTGCTTTCCAAGATGCATAAGCAGAGAACTGGAGCAGCAGAGGAGTAGCCAGGACTCAAACTGGTGCCCATCTGGGATGCTGGCATTGCAGGTGGCAGCTGGACTCACGGGGCCACGACACCAACCCTTGCTTTTTGCCAGTAACTCAAACCTATATCCAGGAAACCCTTAGCTGTACTTACACAGGTGACTCGGACCTCTAGCCCACATGTCCTTGCCCTGTCTAAGGCTTCCTGATCTGTCACCCCATTTTAAGGACGAATGAGCTACACTCTCAGCCAGCTGAAATTATTTTGCCCGAGCTTACAAAGAGTGGCCCACTCTTCTACTCATCACTCACAGTCTAGCAAAAGCAATCGGGAAGGAGCAAAAGGCAAACATGGACATGGAAAATGTAATGGTGCCCTCCGTCAGCAGCCTCTTGGAAAGCTTTTCAGCTTCTAAATAGTGACTAATTTAACTCCATAAAAATAAATTGGCTCTGGGTCAGATCATTTGTGTCTGCCTGTGGAAAGATAAATTGCATAACAGACCCAGCCAAATGCTGTAGCCTAAATATCAGCCCTATTGGAACTGCTAAGCTGAAGTCTTCAGAACACAATTCATAGCATTCCTCGCCCTCCTGCTTCTCTCTCTGCAGGCAGCGGGCTTTCTTCCTGTTCCCAGAACTCCAGACAGGAGCCCCCAGAGTGCCCCAACCCTCTTTGACATACCCAGCTTTCTGATTTATGGGAATCATGAAGGATGACTGTGCTTTATCTGAGTGAAGTTCCTCAGTGTGGCAACCTCACCGTGACCACCAACGTGGGCGGTTGTCAGCCACAGCTGGGCCTCTGGTCTTTGGAAAGTGCTCTTTGCTGTGCGGGCAGCAGCCTGGGTGCACCTCAAACCCTGTGCACTTGTTTTTGCTAGGAACCTGTTATGGACAAAGCAGCTTTTCTGGGCTCTGTGCAAAGGTCCATTGTAAACGTTTGCTCAGTCTGTGTTTGATAAACACTTGTAAGCCTCCTAGAGTGAGCACTGCAGAGCTGAGTAGAAAGAGTGTGGGACAAGGCATGGGGTTACTGTCAGCTCAGTCACCGCCCAGCCTACAACTTGCAAGGCTCAGCTGGAATTTTCTGGGCCTTTTAAGTGCATAACAAGAGAAACCAGAACTGGATCCAGGCTGACCTGGATCCTTGGCAAGACTACGGCTGGGCTTGTGGCAGCTAAAGTCCTGGACAGAGACCCAGAGTGTGTGTAGGCATGGCTGTGTCTCCTTGCATGAAATGCTTGGTTCTCACTGACGCCTCTGCCTCATGGAGCGAGATGGAGGCAGACAGAATTTCCTCCCTCAGTCTTCCTTTGTTGCCTTGCCATTTCCCTGCTGAGCTCGGGGAGTGAGGGAGGGGAAGGAAGTAGTGTGGGGTAGTGGTTAGGAGCTCACACTGTGAACCTGGCAAGACAAACACTTCCATTCCACGTCCACCACAGCTCAGTGAGCCTTCCTGGTAATGGGCAATGCACACTCCTGGCTTCCCTTGGCTGGGGCCTTCATGCAAGTTGAACAAGACAGCAGCTTAACTGGTCTTCTCACTAGAGTAGCATAACACTGGCCTTGGTAAGCAGCAGATGAGGGAGGGTGCTGAGGGGTCTGAGACAGGTGACAAAGTCGTACGAAGAGGAAGGTTCTCAGAAAAGAGCTTTTGGAAAGGTTAAGCTGAAAAACTGGATCATTCTCAGGGCATCTTTTTTATGTGTCTGACTCTTTTCTCTTTGGTGAACATTTTTCTGCTTTAATTCTCTTCGTTACCACTCCAGCCCCCAGAACTTTAAGACATGCTGCTTCTCACAGCTCCTCAGCGTCTCGAGGGGAAGAAGGAGGAGGAGCTGTGTCCACGTTGGCAAAACTGGTGCCAAAAGGTGGCACAGCCACAGGGGCTGAGAATGAGGCCAGGGAGCTGGGGGCAGGGGGGCAGAGGAGAGCCAGGTCATGGCATGAGCTGTGCCAGGACTGACTGGGGCACCAGGTCCCTTCCAGAAAGCATCTTGCAGCCAAGAAGGAAGGAGAGTGGGGTAGGTAGGGTGGGCCTGCGCTGCCCGTCCTCTGTCACATGGGGAAAGGGCAAGGCGTTTGATCTGAACATCAAGGTGTGGCTTTAGGGTCTTACCCCTCGGGTGCTGGCCAAGCTCCTGGGTGCCTGTGTGGGTGAGGACAAGGACCACTGAAACCCACATGGGTGGTCTTGGGGTGGTCCTAGGGGCAGTCCCATGGTCAGAAGTCTCTCGTGAGCTGTCTCTAGCCATCCCCACTTTGGCTCCCGCCAGCAACTCACCACCATTATTCCTCCCTTAAGCCACCATGGTCAAAATGGTTCCGGAACGCGTTAAGTGGAACCAACACTGAGTCAGTGCCAGCACTACATGGTGGGTTCAGAGAGCCCGTGTTCCCACATCCCAGTCCAGCTTCCAAGGCTGTCTCCTGGCATTTGGAACCTCCCTTCGTTTCCCAGTCCATGTCTGTGCTTTGTAAGATAAAGGACAAAAGGATCAACAGAGAGGGATTTGGACCCAAATACCCAGAGCCCTTGTTATTCTAGACCAGCTCGCCTCCGCAGCCCTGCATGTGTTACTGTGGCCTGTTCCCCTGGGGAGATGGGAAAGTGCTGTTCCTGGGGCCTTGGGAGCCTGCTCCTGAGGTGCTGTTCACAGTTATCTTAGGAGGCAAGGGAGGGTAGAAACAGCCAGCTTTCTGCACCTGCTCCTTTATCCCGATCCTTAGCAGCAGTGATGAGAGAAGACTCCATGGTTGCCAGGAGCCTCTGTCCTCACTGTGCATTCCCATGGCCCAGGTCTGCACCTAGAACATACGGTGATGCCCAAGCGGAGGGCTGTGTGCGATCACCCAGATGGAAACCCAAGGCTGGCTGGGACAACCAACTGGGTGCGTTCTCCACAGTTATTCCCCAGGACCCACCTCGGAGGAGCTTCCAGTTACCTGCATGAGTTGAAATGGACAACAAGCCTGCAGCTAGACCATCACTCAAGGTGTAGACAAGCAGGGGGCAGAGGGCTTCACCTCTTCTGCCTCCTGCCTTTTGTCTCTACAGCAAAGATGAGTGCCATTCCCCAGAGAAACCAAGGCAGCTTCTCTCTCGCACTTAGCTTGCCTGATTGATGCCCAAATTAGCAACTTTGTGCATTTGCTTGACAGTTTTCTTTCTGTTTCCTGAACTTTCTCTAGGGACAGTGTTAGAGCAGAGCTGTTCAGAGCAGAGTCATCGCTTTAAAACGGCTCCAGAAAAGAGTCCATCATTTTCATTCTAAATAAACTCAGTGGAAATGTAAATGGGAAGTGTCTGGAAAGTTCCAGAGCCAGCTGATGAGCGATCAGCACCAGCAGAGCCCTGTTCCATCAGGCCCTGGGCGCTGATGACCCTGTTGCATAGGGAAATATGTTTGTATGAAAGATAGCACAAATGGGTTGTCAGCTGGAGGGTGTGGCAATCATTTTTGTTGTAGGCAACACACACTTTTTTTTTTTTTTCTTGCTTGCCAAGTTTGTACTTACAACCCATGACCCTCCGTCGCCCATGTGAAATTCTCTCTCTCACATTCAACATCTCTTCTAGCAGCAGAATCTGTAGTCTTTGTCTTTGGGACAACCCCAGGTCTGACATTCTTAGAACTCTGCTGAAGCCTTTCCGCCTCTGTCCTGCCTGTTCTAACCCCAGTCGATTCTCCAACAGGAGCCAGATGAACTTAGAAAATGTCAAGTCACACCACGTCTCTCACGTGCCGAATCGCAGAATAGATGCTCAGAATAAATTCCAAAGTCCTTAGCAGGGTTGCCAAAGCTTTGCCTCCTCCTGCTCTCCCAGCTGTCCCTGTGCTTGGGCCTCCTCGGCATCCTTACTAGGCCTTGAACAGAGACAAGTCTGTACCCCAGGGCCTTGGCATTTGCTGTGCTCTCTCACCAGCATCCTAGAGTTCTCTCCTTTTTCAATTTACTCCCTTATTTCCTGGCCGTCTCTGGTGAAAGGCTCCCTCGTCATTGAGATGACACTCCTTTGACTCCAGTCTATCCATCCTGGCCTGTTCTCATTTGCTCTAGATGAACCATCTCCACCTGATGTGTTGCACATGGATTCGTTTCTCTAATTATCACCAGCCTCCTACAAGGGCAGGGACCTGCTTGGGTTCACTGCAGTATCTCCAGTGCCCTAAACAACCCCTGGCACAGAACTGGTGCTCACAAAATGCATGAGTGACTGAACCTCAGTGTCCTAATGTCCTACACCATGAGCTGGCCGTGATGCCCAGTAAGACGGGGGGGGGGTGCTGGAGGGGGTGTTAATAAGAAGCAATTATCAGGGTGACCAAGGGTTTTGAGAGAGTAAGCAAATGGAGGACAAATATTATTTAAAAATTACGGAAAAAGAAAATAAGCAGAGAAGGATCCTGGCTAGCACTCACCCGCTGGCTGATTCAAAGCCAGGCCAGATTTGTTCTCTGGAGTTGCTGAAATCTGGTTCTTGTCACGGGCCAGCCCAGACATCCATTTTGATACACATATTATATGTCTCTTGGCATGCGGCTTACTTATATCATTTACCAGATTTATTGAAATTACGGAAAGCAGTGTGAAATGCCTCCTGCCAAATGGGAAAAGAGGTGAAAATGCTGACACTTGGCTCCCAGCCAACCTCAGAAAAGTTTGGAGTTTGAGAGCTCATTTCTCCTGGGTGGGGCGGCTTTCTCTTATCAAACTCCCATTCTCTGGGCAGTCCTGCGGACATGTCTGTGCACCTGGTGGTATTTTAACATTCCCAGATCCATATTCTGTTGTGTGCAAAAATTGACATTTTGGCCCAGCTCTCGCCAGAAGAAATGAAAAGGCTTTCTTTGCCCTGCTAATTGTCTGTCTTCTCATATTCCACTCTCTTTCGCTCTGATCGGCTAGGAAGATGCTTGGGGAAAATGGACCCATTTGATACACAAACCACTAGGCCCCACCACGTGCCAAGCGTGGGTCCAGCACAGGGACCTACAAAAGTCTCGGCCTCCTCCACTCATCTGTCGTGTGGTGCAGACTCTTTGAGCTGCACCAGCTGTTCTGCTGCCCCCTGCTCTGGCCACCGTCGTCTCTCACCTGAACCATTGCAGAAGCCTCTTAATGGGTCTGCTGGCTCCCAGCTTCCTCCCCTGGGAGTGGAGACGGCACAGCTCCTCCAGCGTGGGGTTGTGGAGGTTGGACGAGGCGGTGCGTGAACAGACTTTAGCATCGTGCTGCAACAGAGACACTCTGTAAGATCTCACTGGAGATCACTCCTTTTAATTATGATTCTAGCTCGTGGCCCAATGGCCTGCTTTCGGTGGGAGTGGAACGATCTTTTCCATTCGATATGCTTCTTGTCTAGATTCTATTTCTGACTTGAGTAGGCCTTTTTGCCAGGGGTCAGTCATTGTGAACTTTGCATTATGCATGTTTCTAGCTGTTACCTAAACACTCGCCTGGTAGGGATGTTGTTGCATAATTTCTCTGTGATACACAAAGGGGTTTTGGCATTACTGACTCTAAAACATCTTTATTTCCAAATTATCAGACAGATACTGTCATGAGGTGGATCAGCAGAAATAATCAACCCCTCCTCTCACCCACAGAGATCTCATGTGTAGCCCCCAAGTGCAGCTTACCTGGTCACGCAGATGTGTCACAACCCTTGGGGGATGTACATTCAAACACAGAGGACAGTCAACCCAAGTGTGTGTGACAGCGTGTATGTGAATGTGTGTGTGTAAGCGTGTGCGTATGTGTGCTTGTATGTTTGTGAATCAGTATATTTTAGTGTGTGTTAATGACTATGTGAGTCTCTGTGATCTGTATGTTTGTGTGTGACTGAGTGTATGTGTGTGAGTGTAAGTGTGTATATGTGTCTGTGAGTATATGTGTATGAGTGTATGTGAGTGTGTGTGAGTCTTTGTGTGTGAATGTATGTGAGTGTGTATGTATGTGAGTGTGCAAGTGTATGTGCAAGTGTATGTGTGGGTGAGTGTATGCATGAGTGTATATATGAGTGTATGTGTGAGTGTTTGTGACTTTGAGTGTATATGTGAGTGTATGTGTGCAAGTATATGTGTGCAAGTGTTGTGTGTATGTGTGTGTGAGTGTATGTGTGTGAGTGTATGTGTGTGTGTATGTGTGTGAGTATATGTGTGTATGTGTGTGTGAGAGTATGTGTATGTGTTAGTATATGTGAGTGTGAGTGTGTGAGTGTGTGTGTATGTGTGTGTGAAAGAGAGGGAGAACAGTTCTGAAGGAAGAGAACTGAGTGAACGCATTTCATCCCTCAAGAGGGCCTCGTGTGTTTCAGTCCTGCTCACCTGGGGCCCGCGTAGCTTCTCAGACTCAGGGCGCCCATGTGCAGGGAGCCAGGTAAGATTCAGGGAGTCTCTTCAGGGATGAGCACCTGGAATACCCACTCCCATCCCTTAGATATGAAGAAGCTGGAGAGGTCTGGGGCTGCGACTGTTGTCCTTATGCTCCCGTGTGATGGGGGAAGGGAAAGACGTGTTCTTCACTCACAACATGCATCCCGAGCACCTCTGGTGGGCAGAGCACATGGCTTTGCTCCCACGTTGGGGGCGTCTGGGTGAGCACAGCTGAACTCCCATCCATTGCCAACAGGCTTTCCCTGTAGCGACTGCACGCATGGTTCTTATTCCTTTGCTGATGTATCCATGAAGGGTTCCACAGTGTTTGCTACCTGGCAGATACTGCCAGCTTCTTCCGTGTACAGACGGCAAATGTCCTTGTTAGCATATGATAAGACCCTGTAATTTTTCCAGAAAAGAATTCTGTTCATGTTCAGATGAATGCTATGGGTAACTAGGACCCTGTCACTGAACTAAATGGACTATAGTTTGCAGAAGGTAATTGCTTATGAAGAATAAAGCCATTTTGCATCATTCATACAGAGAGCATCGGTAGGTGATCAGCTTTCCTGTGGATGTGCTGTGAGGTTATCCTGAGAATTCAGGTCTGAAACATTCTTCTTAACTGTTTTTTTCTTTTCTTTCTTTTCTTTTTTTTTTTCTTTTTGGCAGGCAGAGTGGACAGTGAGAGAGAGAGACAGAGAGAAAGGTCTTCCTTTTTTTCCGTTGGTTCACCCCCTCAATGGCTGCTGCGGCCGGCGCACCGCACTGATCCGAAGCCAGGAGCCAGGTGCTTCTCCTGGTCTCCCATGCGAGTGCAGGGCCCAAGCACTTGGGCCATCCTCCACTGCCTTCCCAGACCACAGTAGAGAGCTGGACTGGAAGAGGAGCAACCGGGACAGAATCTAGTGCCCCGACCGGGACTAGAACCCGGTGTGTTGGTGTGCTGGTGCCGCAGGTGGAGGATTAGCCTATTGAGCTGCAGCGCTGGCTTCTTAACTGTTTTGGATACAGTTATTTTCAAGGTGTATTTTGCCTATCTTGCCATCTGAAATGGAGTGACTGAACATATTTCAGCCTCTTTTGATGACTCAGAGTTGTCACCAAGAGCATGAATAATTTGCTTGTGCTATGGATAAGCAATGACGTCAGGCCCTTTTGAGTTATGAGCTGCACTGGGAAAATTCCTAGGTAAATGGTCAAAGGGTCTTAGATTTACTGAGCCTCTACAATTGTTCCAATGCTTTCATAAATGTCAGTCAGTCTTTTGCTTGTCCCTGTCTTGTGTTTGTCTCTGGGAACCTCCCTCCTCACCCAGCCTTTATTCAGGGCTAGGTTTAGAGCATCTGGTTTGTGTGGGGGGCTGGCTTTTCCACGCAGAGGGTATAGCTCCATCCAGACCATGTGGTGCGGGGCTGCCTGCCAGGAGCACTCCTGTGGGTGGGAGAGGCAAACAAGTAAACAAAGCCACAACTCAGCATGATAGCGCTCCCTTGCTCTGCTCTGGGAGAGTGAGTGATCCCACTTAGGAGGGTGGAGCTTAGCTTCAGGCTGGACAGGACCAGAGCATGTGGCCTGCTCAGTGTCCATGTCTGTTAACTCCCGAGTCATTCCTGAGCGGCAGTCCTGGGATTGTTGATGCCAAAGTGCTCTGAACATGTGCGGGGTGCTGAGCATATTATTGAAAAGGCTTGGGGTCGCCGGAACCAACCAGCCCTTTGCCTGCAAGTTAAAATACAGGACAACGTGGTGCCTGAGAGTAGAGATTCCACATGCGCATCTCTGGTCCTGCCTTTGCATTCTTCTCTAAATTTGTGTATCTAACTGCCAAGTCCCCCACTCCACATGGATGCCTCATGATGTCTGAAATGTCACTTTCCTTCCCACCCCTCACCACTGCTCCATTGTCCCAATCTTGGCAAACAGCAGCACTCTTGTCTTCCAAAAATCGAGAAATTATGCTCGAGTTCTCTCTTTTCCTGTCCTAATGTACATTCAATTCATCAACCAAGCCTATGAATTCTTTTATTTAAAAACAAAACAAAACCAAATCTTGAGCTTGACATCCACAAGTGACCTTGCTTTGCTTTTACAGAAAAGCCCTGGCTCCCAGCAGTGGGTTCAAGCCCTGATGGATCAGTTTCCTATTGAGGCTTTTATTTCTTCTTTTCCCATGCTGCTCTGCTGAACTCCTATCACACTGGCCTTGCTTCTGTTGTTCCCTGCTCGTGTCTCGGGCCAACTCATTGGGTTTCCTCCACCAGAACTGATCTGCCTGTGGCTGACCAACGGCTGATTTCTTCCTGTTATCACTGAGATCTCAGCCTCCATGTTACATCCTGGTGGCCACCTGTGCCTGTCCCTCTCTCACATTTATTGCCATGCATGCACATCATGGCAGACCCTGACGCTGATCATGGGGCTTCCATGTGCAGATCTTTGCAGCTGTTCTTTGGACCACAATGAATGCTAACACACAGCCAGTAAATATTTGTTATCAAATATATTTTCTGTTCTTCTCAGTTGTCAGGGGTAGGAAGGAGCCAAGTTGTCAGCTCGTGGTGAGAGCAAGCTGCCTGGCATTGGGAGATATTTCTGAGTCAAGTGCTAAGTTTCCACCAGGCAGCTTTCTCCATCAGAATATCCAAAGAACAACAATAGAGCCTACTTGAGAAAACAGATGACAGCGTCTGTTACAGTATTCAAATGGGGTTTGTTTGTTTTCAGAGTTCTCCTGGTTTAGATCTTACAGCATTTTTTAAAAGCAGATCTTCTCAAACACAGCACTGGATGAAGTTGAAAGGAATGTCTTCCCAGCCAGCTCCTTATGTATCGTAGATACATTCCCCACAAATAAAATAAGCAGCAACCTCTCAGAACAGGGCTGCAAGCTTGAGATTCTTCTGTAGCTGTCTGTTTTGCAAATTTACATTTAAAAATAAGTGTTGTGCCACAGCTCTCATCATAAATGAGATAGGGAGCATACCAGCATTTTCTGAGACTTTGCAGTAGAGTCACAATCAGTCAGCCAATGAATACTTGACATATGCCTACTGATGAGCAGGACATTTTATGCAAGAATTTTAAGACATGGTCACTACTTTTTGGAGTTATTACAGTTTAGGTGAAAGACACAAGTATCTACAGTACAAAACACCATAGGATTCATAATCTACCATTCTTTTGGTTTTAAATGTTTTTAAAAAATAACATCATTTTTAAAAATTTATTTACTTGAAAGGCAAACCAACAGAAAGAGAGAGGCAGAGGCAGAGACAATGAGAGGTCTTCAATTTGCTGGTTCACTCCCAATAGCCAAGGCTGGGTTAGCCCAAAGCCAGGAGCCTGAAACTCCATGCAGGTCCCTCACATGGGTGGCAGTGGCCAGAGTGCCTAGATCATCTGCTGCTGCTTTCCCAGATGCATTAGCAGGGAGCTTGGTTGGAAGCAGAGCAGCCGGGACTTAAACAAGTGCTCCGTTATAGGAAACCAGCACCCCAAGCAGCAGCTTAATCCACTTTGCCACAATACCGGCCCCAGTTAACTTACCATTTGGAAGGCAAAGACCTAGAATATTTGAGCTCTAAAGGATCTTTCCAAGGCCATGAAATGCCACTCCATGTCAACCACTAAATACGACAGTGCATTTCGATCTTTAAGATGCAAAGAACTGCCTGTGTTAAGATCTACCTTCTGATTCAGTTGGTCTGGGTGGAGCCCTAGAACTTGTAATTTTAATAGGTTCCCAGGGGATGGCGATGCTGGTAGAAGAAGGACCACACTTGAATTGCCACAAGATAAAACAGTGCTATTCAATATATGATCATCAAATTCCCAGATCCCTCCCCAGAGCTACTGAGTTAGAATTTGTGGGGATGGGATTCATGAGTGACATTTTAACAAACTCTCCAGGCAATTCTTATGCGTTCTAAAGACAGAGAAGCACTCATGCACACACTAAATGTGGAAAGGTCAGATGCATTGAACTTGAGCCATGTGTCCTTTTCCCCAGCAATTAGCCCCCAGGGTGATATCAGGACTGTCAATTCGGTGCCAAATGGTTTGGCTTGATGTTTCCAACATCAGCAGGTAGAAGGCAGGCCAGGAACTCCAGCAAGAGACTGAAACATCCCAACATGTTCTTAAGCACAGTCTGAACCAGGCCAGAAAGGAAACAATGGCCAGAAAGCAGCAGTGATTTTAGCCAGATTGATGGCTATTCTTATTGTAACACTCATGAAGAGCAGAGATTTTGTAATGGATTTAGCAGATGTGGACGCCCTAATGCCAGAGCGTCTCTCTGCCTAAAAGGGAATCGCAATTATCCAATATGTTTCCCCATCCCTTGGCCTGAGATTGAGTTGTCACCAGCTTCCAGACACTGCTCCAGGCACCCCAGATGGTACTGGCTAGCACGCTCTGAGCATGTCATTGCAAACACATGCGAACCACATGAGGGTGGGGAGCTCCTGGAGACTAACGCATGGCACTACCTCCAACCCCAGGTCCTTATGAAGTTGCTGGGGGGAAGAGAGTGGGACCCAGGTGCTGGGAGGTCTTGGGGAATTGAAGAGCCATGTAATCCCTTCCTTTGGCAGAGGGAGCTAGGCAGACAAGAGGAGACCCCTCCAACAATGAGTTAATGAGACAGCAACATATATTCATGTTCTGGCACTTTCTCCCACTTTCTCGTTTCATGTCAACACTACTCAAGTGTTTGGTTTAGGAAGCATCTTTTAAGAATCAGGATAGATCCATTAACTTTTCTTTCTCTCAAAGGATTTTTAAAATGATTTATTATTATTTATTTTGCCAATGGTATATGTAATGACTTTGTCCAGCTAGTAATAATTTGCAGTTGACAGATTCCTTAGATAATTGATTTGCTTTGATCAAGTGGGTCTCACGAATCTAAGGACCTCATTAATCAGCGTGTGCCGCTGAGTCTGACTTTGGAAACTGAGCTGCCAGAGTCCAGTTCTGCACCGTGGAGCATCATCAACAGGTGTGTGCCGGCCAGCACTCTCCTGATGCCTTGGACTGTGCAGGAGCCCTTTCCACTGTGTCCAGACTCAAAACACAGACACAAGCAAACAAAAACTAAAAGGAAGAAAGTTAATGTCTGCAGAAATGGGATTGCAGCAGAGTTGGGGTGGGGGTGGGGTGGGGGTCGTCCCTCGCCTCTGCCCTACGCCCCTTTCACTTCCTGTCTGCTCACAAATCCTACTGCCTGAGCTTGAGTTTGAAGGCACAGATTTCCCTTGCATGGGTACTGCTTTAAATGTCCCCTGAAAAGCAAAGCATTTTGTCAGGGAGAAGAAGATAGCACAAGGGTTCAGGAGGCGCTCGGGGCAGCAAGAAGAGAGCGCGAAAGACTTGAGACAAACCTAGCTCTTCTAAATATCTCCAACCTATTGCTGGGAGATGCCTGATCTTAAGAAAGGTGACATCTCGGAAGAGCTGAGTTTCTCCATCTGACCGAGCCCAAGGAGACTTCCCCACACCTTCTCCTCCCCTCGCAAGGCTGCTGAGAGAAGAGAACGAAACAATAGTTTGAAAGTATCATAAAAAGCTAGAAGTGTCCCGCAGATACGAGCTGTTGTTTCCCAGGGTAATTTTTCTTGCCTTGTGCAAGGTAGATCTGACTTTTCGAGGAAGATCAGGTACCGTCCAGTGAAGTGGAAGGCAACCCAAAGAATGTTGTCTATAAACAGTGCTTGCATTCTTTGAAAGTCTTACCTGCTGCAACATACAACAAAACAGAGTGATTAAACCATCAGATGGGGACCCAAGGACCTGAGCGACGGTGTGTTGGTGGTAGCAGATGCTTAGGATGGAAGAAAGCTCGTGGCACATTTGCAGTAGCCAACCCCAACCCACGGACAGTCTCAAGTTATTTTAGTTCATTTCCACCTCAGCTTTCATGCCATCCTTAGCTGGTTGCCATTCCAAAGGATATTATGTATACAAAGTTTCAGTTGTTAATTGTTGATTGTTTCATTTCAGGGACCAGAGTCAGAGAGAAACAGCCCTGGAGATGAAAAAGATCAGACTGAAAAGTCTCTAGCCACTGATCCCTGGAGTTAATGAAGGGGGATTTATTAGACCCTGATCCCACCGGTCAGGCCGTGGGTTATCTGGACAATCAGAAGACTGAAGGTGAGTAGCCCACGAAGCGTGGCTAACACAGAGATGTTTCCACCTGGAAGGATGGCTGCGGTCCAGCCCTATTCCTTGTGGATTTGTTAATTGGATTTGTTCTTGCAGTTAAGGCAAATCAGCATATATTCTAGTTAGTGGTTTCAGGCGCTGCAAAATTGGACTTCTGCTTAAGGAAAGGTGGCCAAGAAGTAAAAACACTTTCTCAAGAGGGTTAGTCCTACTGCACTGAAAGAAAATTTACATGGGAAGCAGAGCCAGAGAGGAAAGTGGAAGTTGTATGTGTCTAAATTTCACGGCCTAGGGTGGGAGATGTAGAGGCAATGTATTTAAGCATTTCCACATACGAAAGAGGCTCTGGGTTAGGGAGCCCTGCAGAGACAGTGCATGCATACAAAGTTATGGGGCCACGAATCCAGCAGTTTCTGACCCATATGAACGCTATGGTCACACAATAACATCATGGATAAATCAGAGTGCTGTCCTCGTTAGAAGACGGTGGTGCTACCGGCGTTGCCATTAGTGAGCACAGGTGTGCTGAAAGACCCGTACGGAAGAGTGCTTTCCACACTGGCTGTGAGAAGACTGCTCTTCAGTTTGCAGCAGCAGCTGTTACCGTGCAGCCAGTGCAGTTGGTGGTGGGATGCAAGCCTGTCTGGGGTTGCACTCCACTTGGGAAGAATCCCCTGCCCTGACAGACCTGCCGGGATTTGGGGGGGGCGGGGTGAAGAACGGAGACCAGCAGTGGAGCCAGCGTGGCTCTGCTGTTGAAGGCCAGCAGCTGTACACTCAGAAGGCTACAGAGGGGTCGGCGCCATGGCGAACTAGGTTAATCCTCTGCCTGCGGTGCTGGCATCCCATATGGGCACCGGTTCTAGTCCCGGCTGCTCCTCTTCCAGTCCAGCTCTCTGCTATGGCCTGCGAAAGCAGTAGAAGATGGCCCAAGTCCTTGGACCCTTGTACCCACATGAGAGACTGGGAAGAAGCACCTGGCTCCTGGCTTCAGATCCGTGCAGCTCCAGCCATTGCGGCCATTTGGGGAGTGAACCAACGGACAGAAGACCTTTCTTTCTTTCTCTCCCTCTCACTGGCTTTAACTCTACCTCTCAAATAAATAAATAAAATGTTAAAAAGAAGAAGAAGAAGAAGAAGAAGAAGAAGAAGAAGAAGAAGAGGAGGAGGAGAAGGAAGGCGGCTGCAGAACCAAGTGTGACACGACATCCTGAACTGGCTCCTTGGACAGAAAAGGAACATGTGTGAAATCAGAACAAACTCTGTGATTTTGTTGATAGTGTTACACCAATGCTCATTGCTTAGGTTTGATAAAAGCCCCCATGGTTATGCGAGAAGCCAACATTAGGGGACGTTCTGAACTTTCTGTCTTTGTAGTTTTTCTGTAAATCGAAAGTTACAGCAAAAATTTAAAATTTATTTAAAAACTGCCTGGGGCAATTGGCACAAAATATACAGGAATGAAATGGGCAAGCTTGGGCCACTCACCAACTGGTCAGCTCCTGTCCCATCCAGGATGCTCAGCTGTTTTCCTCTGGCTGATGGCTCTCATGTGGAAATGCAGGTTCAAGAGGGACAGAGTTTCTGACTCTTCCAAGAGTATCTGAAGTGTGTATGTGTGATCTGAATTTTAAAGACATGACTCAAAGACATTTAAAACACATTAGAAACAGAAAATACAGCTGCCTCATGAATAGTACGTGGCCTATGGAAACGATTTCTCTTCTGGACACCAGAACAGGAAGTGTGCAGGAGAATTATTCTAGAAGCCTTAAAAATTCAGGCTCCTAGATCTCAACCGTAGACATCAGAATTGGGTAGAGTTGGGGCCAAACTTAAGATTCTGCATTTTTAATAACCCTCCCCAGCAATGTGGGAGTAGGAGTTCCTAGATTCTATTCTGAAAAATGCCCTGTTAAGGAGACAGATTTCTTTTCCTCCATTTCATCCTTTCCCTAAATTCAGTTTCTCATTCTCTCTTATCATCAGTGACACAGCTTCAAGGTCAGTGTTAAAATGCAGTTACAGAACTGTGCTGGTCAGAATAATAGACATCAGTCACAGATATGTAGCTAATGAGCAATTGAAATGTGGGGTTCTAGGTGTAAAATACGGACAGATTGCAAAGATTTATTCATGTCTAAAGCTGTAAAATACTGGGGCTGGCGTTTTGTGGCACATCAGATTAAGGCTGTGTACAATGCTGGCATCCCTTGTTGGAGCACAGTCCTGGCTTCTCTGCTTCTGATCCAGCTCCCTGATAATGCACCTGGGAAAGCAATGCAGGATGGCCCGTGCTTGGGCCTCCATCACCTACGTGGGAGGCCTAGATGGAGTTTCTGGTTCTCTGGCTGTTGTGGTCATTTGGAGAATGAACCAGCAGATGGAAGAGCTCTCTCTCTCTCTCTCTCTCTCTCATTCTCTCTCTGTAGCTCTGCCTTTCAATTAAATAAATCTTTAAAAAATGCAAAATACCTTATAATAAATGTTTAATATTGATTAAATATTAAAATGATACTATTTTAGATACATGGTGTTAAAAAATATATATTTAAAATTAATTTTACCAATTTTATTTAATAGTAGCACATGTAAAGTTATATATGTGGCTTACATTTGCTACTCTCATTATATTTCTATTGGATAGTGTTAGTCTTAGAACCTTCAGTGAAAGGGGCTGTTTTCCCCCTGCAGGCCCTAATATATAATGATGAAAGGCATGGTTAGTGGCTGGTGCCGCGGCTCAATAGGCTAATCCTCGCCAGCACATCGGGTTCTAGTCCCGGTTGGGGCGCCGGATTCTGTCCCGGTTGCTCCTCTTCCTGTCCAGCTCTCTGCTGTGGCCCGAGAAGGCAGTGGAGGATGGCCCAAGTGCTTGGGCCCTGTACCCGCATGGGAGACCAGGATAAGCACCTGGCTCCTGGCTTTGGATCAGCACGGTGCGCCGGCCACAGCAATCATTGCGGGGTGAACCAACGGAAAAGGAAGACCTTTCTCTCTCTTTCTCTCACTGTCCACTCTGCCTGTCAAAAAAACAAAACAAAACAAAACAAAACAAAACAAAACAGGCATGGTTAGCATGTTTAAGTCCGTAGTTCTGCCCAAGGCACCAGGGTTAGGGATTTCTCAGGGCATCGGGTGATGGAGCTGCAGGAAACCATTGTTCGTGCCTCCAGGGAGACGGCAGTGGGCTGAGATTTGGAGCCATCCTTTTCCTGGCTGTGTCTGTTATCAGAGGTATGACTAAAAGACAGTCACACAATTCATATGGCACAGAGGGACAGGACAAACACAGTCATCACAGGTACTCGTTCCAAGAGCAGCAAGGAAAGCTACATGTTCTGAGTCAGTATCAGGTGGGCATGGAGGAAGGCAATGCTGCTGGTCTGGCCCCAGGTTCAGAAAAAGCATTTCCCAGAGACACCTGACGTTGAAGTGGGTTTGGAAATGTTTCAGGTTGATACTAGAATCGTTCCATGAAGAACACCAAAACATGGACAGGAAGACAGGATGGAGCTACTGTGAGAGTGGCACAGGAGGATTATGGGACCTCACACGTGGCCTGGGTGGAGCAGAACATTCAGACTTTATTTTCCATCTCATTCATTCGTCAGCTCTCCAGATGTATTATGTCAGTACTTCCTCTTCTTATTTTTCTTTGAAAATCTATATTGTACATATTTAGGGTGTATGGCATCATGCTGGGTTTAATAGATACATGAGGGTACTTCAATAGGTTCATGAAAAATGGAATTTAAAAATAAGTTTATTTTGAAATACAAGTATGTGCATGGTGCAGTGATCACTACAATCAAATACATCAACCACTATCATCTCATAAAAAGTTGCTCCTGTTTTGTCTGCTTACCACTGTGTGTCTCTGTGTTAGTGTGCTTCAAATCTACTCACTTGGAAAATTCCCAGAATAAATGTTATTGACTATAGTCCTCATATGCTCCATTAAATCCTTAGACTTATTCACCCTTCATGACTGCAACTTTGTATCCGTTGATCAGCAGGTTTCTATTTCCCTCAGCCTGTGATGGTCACTGTTCCACTATTGCTGTGCCTCCTCCCCCTCCTCCTCCTCCTCCTCCTCTTCCTCCGGCAGATTCCACAGATAGTGAGATCATGCAGTGTTTTTGTGTCTGGTATATTGTGCTCTAGCTTCATTAATGGTGACAAAATAGAAGAATCTTCTTTTTTAAAATTATTTATTTGCTTCCTTATTTTATTCATTTGAAAGGGAGGCATAGAGAGTGTTACCCTCTCCATGGTTCACTCCCCAAAGGCGCATAACAGTGGGAACTGGGCTGGGACCAAAGCCAGGAGCCAAGAACTCAATTTTGATTTGCGTCTCCCTTACGGATAGAACATTGAGTACCTCTTCTGATAACTGTTGCCCATTTTTATGTCTTCTTTGAAGCCATGTCTCTTCAGGTTATTTGTCCATTTTCTTATAAGATTTATTTACTTTATTTGAGAGAGAGAGAGTGGTTTCCCATCCACTGGTTCACTCCCCAGATATCCACAAAAGCTTGGATCAGGCCAGGCCAAGCCAAAGCCAGGAGCCTAAAACTCCTTCTGGGTCTCCCATGTGGGTGGCAGGAACCTAAGCATTTGGGTTACAATCTGCTGCCTCTGAGGCACATTAGCAAGATGCTGGATCAGATGCCAGGACTCCAAACAGGCACTCCAATATGGGATACAGGTGTCCCCAACTTGAGGCTTAATTCACTCACCACAGCTCTGGCCCCTTTGTCCATTTTTAAATAGGCTTATTTATTTTTTTCCTATTAAGTTACTTTTTTTTGGATATTAACCCTTATCAGATACATGGTCTGTAAATGTTTTCTTCTAATCTGTAGGTCGCTTTTTCATTGTATTGATTGGTTATGCAAAAGCTTTTTAGTTCTTTAAAAAAATATCTGTGTGCCTCAAGAGAAGTTTCGTTTGTATGTTTCTGACTCATTTAAACTTAACTTGTTAAAATACCATTTCGTAAGAACAATTTGAGGTTCAAAAATACTCCCGATCCCCATTTAGAATTCTGCTTTCCCTCAACCTGTATTTGGGTCTGAAGTCAGATGCTGCCAAGGTCCCATAGGTTCACAACTTGGCAAGGTGAACTTTGCTGATTCGGTGTTGAAGAGCCGACTCAGAATCTACACCCACCTGCCCAATCTTTGGGGATGCTTGTCCTGATCTCATCTGCCTTGGTCATGTGTATGGATCTCTGTTGGTGTTTTAAAATTAAAATTATTTGGCATTGTTCTCACCTTTGGCATTGGCCCTTTTGTCTCCAAGCCCCCAAGTTCCAGCCTCTGCTTTTGGTTCCCAAAGCTCTGGTCACCCTTCTGCTCTCTGCAGTCACACACACACACACACACACACACACACCTGCAATCAGAATCACATTCTTTTCCCAATGACTTCTCTGGTAACCTTGGGCCTTTAGTCCAGGGCACACACTTTCCCTTGCTGTGCTGCACATTTTGCAAGTGTCTTTCAGGTTGTTCTTTCTTCTTTCCCCTTCCATTCTACCATGAGTAATTTAGGTATGGCAAATCTACAGAGGCTCCCTCCTTATGAAAAGATATGACATTATACGCCTGTAGCAGTCAACACCCCTGCAGACAGTGCTGTGTGTTATTACAAACAGAGGTGAGCTGAGACATGTGTCCAATGGGTACCCATCCCCTCGACCCCCCAGGTCAAAAGAGCAGTTAAGCTTTTAGCATCTGGGATTCTCCAATCTTGTCACATAAGTCCATTCAATCTCATCAGTGTCCCTTTTTTCCCAAGATGCTAAGCACTCCCCACCTCAGCCAGCTTCCTGGCTCCTGTAGGGGCCCCATATCTTGTCCCATCAGAATAGCCCTATTTGGGACCAGTACTGTGGTGGAGTAGGCTAAGCTTCTGCCTGCAGCACTGGCATCCATATGGATGCTGGTTTATGTCCTGGCTGTCCTCTTCCAGTCCAGCTCTCTGCTTATGGCTTGGGAAAGCAATAAAAGATGGTCCAAGTCCTTGGGCCCCTGAACACACATGGGAGATCCTGAAGAAGTTCCTGGTTCCTGGCTTCGAATCCACCTGGCTCCTGCCTTTGTGGCCATTTAGGGAGTAAATCAGCTGATAGAAGATCTTTCTCTCTTTCTGTAACACTATCTCTAAAAGAAGTAGATAAAATCTTTTTTAAAGATTTACATTTGTTTCCTAGAGGCTTTCTGCCTTTGGCAAGACAAGAGCCGCCAGAGCCCAGAAGTTAAGGAACAGGATCCTGTGTTCAAAAGCAAAATGAGTCTTGGATGCCTCAATACTCTGCAAAAGCAGATGTATGCATTAGAACCATGACGTCAGTATCAACATAGTCAGAGGAGATACATCCTGTTTTCATAATCTCCATTGGTTGGAAAATCCTAATGGAGGATTCCTTTGGCTTATCATTGCCTAAACAGTGGCATTTTCATTTCAGAAACATTGGTTATGCTCAAATATACACCATCATCCACGTATGTGTATATATAGATGTGAAAAGGAAAATAGCACAAAGCAATTTGAAAATATCCTGTCTCAATGACAAATCAAAGGATGATAGTGTTTTCAAATTGTAATATAGGAAAATGAAGCTATGCATATAGCAGATGTCCAATACTTTAATTAGTTTGTTGAAGACTGGCTCTCCAGTTTAAGAAGTAAGTCAAAGGAGATTACAGTAAAAGAGAAAGGAGACAATTGAGGCAAAGGCCTAGATGAGAGAGGACTGTGACAACTGAACACCACATTGAACTCCAAGCCTCATTGCAGTCAAAGGAAAAGGGCAAAAGTGTTGAGCATTATAGTCTTCAGGTCTGATAAAGGAGTTGGTAAGTTCTTAGGCAGAGGCTTGTTTTCTCCTGGCAATAATTTCTTCATGGTTTTTGTTGGATTTATATTTATATAAATGACAATACAGACAATACAGTGGCTTACTGAAGATGAAGAAGCGATTTTCTCATAGCCATGTCTTATGCTGACCTGCAATAAACCTTGAGGGCAAGCTGTTGATTAAGTCATAACTCAGTGAGGGCATTTCTTTGGGGAGTTTCGCTAATGCAGGCCAGACCCATCACTTCCTGGTGATTTATCTTAACAAATAGCCAGAGCTCCGAGGGCCTAGAGGAGTGAGTGATCAGCATGGCTCAAGACGCTCACTGTGGAACATTCAGTTTCTGGAGACTGGATCGTGTGTTCAAAAGCAAAATGAGGCAAATGCTCTGATTGCAGCTGTCAACCCTCCAAAAGCAAAACAAAATAATAGAACATGGCCCAAGTGCTTGGGACACTGCCATCCACAGGAGACCTTGAAGAAGCTCCTGGTTCCTTAAGTTGACCTGGCCCAGCCCTGGCTGTAGCGGCCATTTTGGGAGTAAACCAGCAGAGGGAAGACCTTTCTCTCTCTCTCTCTCTCTCTCTCTATGTAACTTTGACTTTCAAATGAATAAATAAACCTTAAAAAAATTGATGCTTTGGATTGTTCTTCCTCTAACGGGCTACAAGGTGTAGACTTTCAATGGTGACCTCTCCAGCAACTGGAATGACAAAACATTTCATGGAGATGTCTGTTCTGCGCGGTCCAATGGAGACAGTCAGGGACAACGTGCCAGGCCACATCTCTCCTTTGAAACCACTATCCAGAAGAAGCAGTTAGCACCAAAGAGGGGGCCTTCCAACTCCTACTGGAACTACTTCCTGGGTGGCACTGGTTGGTAGTGGCCTGACACAGGGTGTGGGTCATTTCTTGAGAGTGGGTGTGTGGGGTGAGTCTGTCACAGCCCATCGACAGGTTGCACCTGGAAGCCAGCCTCTGACCCAGCACCAAGGGGAGGGCGTGACCTTGAAACCTCAGGGCTCCAGCTACCAGCTCAGGCCAGGTGCTACCATCAGGGGCTGAGTTTATCTGTGGTGTGAATAAACAAATGTTTGAATGCCACTGAATATGAGGTCAGCAGCGACTCTGGGGCTAGAGCCAACTGCCCTGGCTTGATCAACACGCGAGGAGGAGGCAGGGTAGGACCCAGGCCTGCAGCAGGCTGGGTAACACGTAATCAGAGTGGACTCCAGATTTCCGGCATCTGAGAGCCTTCAGTTCCTCATGACAAAAAGAGAGAAAAGCCAGGGACAAACCAGTTGGTAGGATTGTGTACGGATCCGGTTAGCTCGAAGGCCTCCCATGAGCAGGGCTGGAGGCAGCCACTGGCATTCTCCCCTTTCTCGTCTCTTTCCCCAGAGTGCTCTCCATGTCCTCCTCTGAGCATGGCCCCCCTGCCACCATCACACATAGATCAAGTGGAAAGAGGGAGGCCATTGGGAGAATCTCCCTGGCCAGTGGTTCTCGGAGCATGGAGAGCACACGAACGCCCACAGTGCTTCCTAGAAACTCTGAATTGGTTTGGGGAAACCACAGACATTAATATTTTTTCCCAGGTGATTTGTAAATGCAGTCAGGTTGCCAGCCACCATCATGGTCAGACTTTAACCCTCACCCTCCGTCAGCACGCACTCTCTTCTGCACAGAAATGGCTAGGGCACATGCACGCTTCCTCTTCTCTGTCTTTGCAGAAATCCGCAGGGTTATTTTCTCACTTACTCCATGAACTTTCAAATATTGCAGAAGATTGCTTATCCGGAATGACTGAGCCTGACTTAATTGCTATTAACACTATTTCTAGTGTTTATGGTAACATAACTTCAAAAGAACCCTTTGATTTGACAAACGTGTCTCCATGCAATATTTCTACACAGTTGTAAATTAATACTTTAAACCAGTTATTATTCCTCCCACAAGCTTAAGCAGTTGCAAATAATAAATAACCAAGCACTGGATGAGAAAAAGCAGTGAAAGCCCATGAAGAGCAAGCACGCTTGCAGTGTCAGCCCCACAGATGCAGCCGCAAGGCCACCGCCCACTGACCTAGCGCAGGGATAATGCCATCACCCTACACTACACACAGCACTGAATTTGCCCGCCATGGCGTCAATGGCATGATTTTGTTTTATATTTGAGAGGCAGAGAGACAGATAGGCAAAGTTCCCAGCCAAGCGGTTCACCCCACAAAAACCAGGGCTGGGCTGAGGCTGGAGCTGAACCTGGGGTCCGGGAACTCTGCCATGTGGGTGGCAGAGACCCAGCTATGTGTGAGGCAACATCCGCTGCCTCCCGGGCCCTACAGTAGCAGGAAGCAGCAGGCGGCAGGCAGAGCAAGGAATCAAAACGGGGCACCCTGATGCTGGGTGTGGACACCTTACTCAGCATCGTAACCACTCGACTAAATGCCTGCCCTGTGGTTCATTTTTAAATCGCTGATCTTTCAAAAAAAAAAATACTTTTCAAAAGCATTCTGTGATTCGCATGCTGTTTGGGATCAGAATCCCTGATCTTATATTGTTTTTCAAAACAAATTAAAGTGAGGAGCAGGCGCTTTCTCCTGAGCAGGGGTAAGAAATCTCCAGATTTGTGTGTGGGGGATTAGATCCCCTCTCTGTCTTCATTTTGCACGAACTGTCCTCAGTGTTTTAGAGCATTGAAAACCACTCGTGTGTAATTGGGGCACCCTTGAAGATCTTCACTAACTGTATTAAAAGGAGGAGGTCATTGCAAGGGGGCGGGGGGGGAGGTTTCTCAATTGACCTTTCCAAACAATATGACCGGATTCTACAACATAGTCAAGGAAAGAGCGCACACCCACGTGAGAGACAGAAACTCGTCCATCCACGTTATCTCGGATGGGCTCACTTAGAAGGCATAAGCCAGGGAAAACTTGCGTCTCCTTTTGCAGCTGCAGGGGGCGATATTTTCTGATGAGAGAGGCTGTTATCCAGGAAAAAGGCATGACTTCCCTCAAGCACATGCCGGAGAAACTGGCGATCCATGGCTGGCCCCTGGGTATTCCCTCTTCTCTGGACAGAGACGCCTGGCACACATGATGGCCCACAGCCAATGGTCTGCCTTCTTTTTCGAATCTCTATTCAGTGTCACTGCCTATACTCCTGGTCTTCTGCCTCGATTTCTGGCTCCACTCCTTTGGCACATTTAATTCCAGGCCCTGACACCTCACAGTCTGCTTTATTTGACCTCTGATGGGTATCTCCTGCCCAAACACTAGGCCAGCGGTTCTCAAAGTGAGGTCTGGTCCCTGGGCCTACAGCATTAGCTGTAGACATGTGCGTTCTCAGATCCAATTCCAGACCCGAGTCAGAAACAACAGGGTGGGCTCAGCCATGTGCTCCAACAGGCCGTCGGGGCTGCTCATGCACGCTCATGCACACTCAGCTTTGAGAACCACTGCTCCGGCATCTAACGCTACAGAACGCGACCCCCAGTCCTGAACATGGAGACTGGCATGATAAAGCAGATGTTCTATCCTTGCTTCCAGCAGGAGAACCTGTCTGGAATTTGCCCAGGTAATCCTGGCTTTTCCCTTTGGTGGAGATTTTCAGACAACTCTTTGAAGTGAAACTTAAGAGTCCCTTACACCAAGATAGAGCATTTCGCTTAAGTCCATGACCATAAATTGAAGGACTTGCCCCACATGAAACAAGCAAGCTCTCCAAATCCTCTTGTTATGTGTATTTTTTAAACAGAGCCATGAAAAATTACATCACTGCAGAAAAGCTGAGAGCAAGATCTATATTTTCTGGAAGAATCAGTTGAGCTTCAACCCCTTGTGTTGCTGATGAAGTCACTTTTTGTCTCCAAAGGGGATTCCATGTTGACTGAACAATGGTATTGCAGGTTGCAGAAGTGACCCTGAAAACACAAAGCTTCCTTTACACGACGTTTCATCCAGCAGTGAGGAATAGCTTAGTCCCTTCAAACAGTCAACAGCAAAGTATGAAGTGGGGCACTCTGAGACCGCTTTATTCACTTCGCAAAGTGACAACTTGGTGGAGATGAGACATTACAAATGTTGTCTTTCTCCTCACACAGCCTTAATTGCTACAGAATGTTTGTTCATGTTTGCAAAATCGGAGGCCCTCTGGAGAGCATGATAGCTGAGAGCCAGATAGTGTTTGGAAAGGAGATGGAAAAGACACTAAAAGCAAACATATTTTTTAAATACATGAAAAAATTGACAGCATCAACATGGAATTATTCTGTACTGTCATGTTAATGACATGTGGCAATAGTTGAAAGCTTTTGGTTTGTATTTAAATGTTTGATTGCAATTTCTAAATATTTCTAAAATTCATCAAGGCATAAAGCAAATATTTTGGTATCACTTGGCGGGTTACAGCTAGGGCTCAAAGTATAGCCAGTGCCACCTCATGGAGGTTACAATCCCAAGCAGGCCCCCACCATTCTGAGTTCCAGACTTGATCGCTGCTGTGCCTTGTTGATGGAGAAGCATTTAGCACATGGGAAATTATCTTTGGTATTCACTTTCCAGCTCCAACTGTCTGGCACGAGCTGAGAAGTGAATGTGTTTCGACCTGAGGGTTATTTTTATGCACACGTTGGGCTGATGGTATAGATCCCTGTGACGAGAAATCAAATAAACAATAAAGGTAAGAGAAGGGAAAGTTGGTGATAGTCAACTTACAGGGACCAGCTTGGCGAATCACAGCTAACCTCTTCAGAGGCGGGAGCCAGAGGCCGGTTCTTACTTACATGTTGGCTTCCAGTCCAGATGTGCTTATTTTGAAGTAATTTTCAGATGCCTCAAAGTAAAAAGTTGAGATTGTTGTCAGCAGCAGCAGCATTGCCAATCTGTGAGAGATGTTTATGCTCTTCTCTAGTTCAGTTAATCCCCTGGAAAGTGTGACCAAATGTGTTGCTACACTGTGCTTCCATCTGTTTCCAGAATGCCCACATCTTTGGAAGGACGAACTCCAAAGTGAAGCCACAGCACAACGTCTACCTCCTTTGAAATCTACCTCAGGATGCGTCTCTGAGAAGGAAGCATCATCCTGAAAATTCATTTTTGAGCACACCGTTTACGAAGAACTCTGTGCTACACAATAGACAACCAAATTAGCAGAATTTTAACTGTAAAGATTAAAAACTTGAGATGCACTCACCACAACGATGACATGTAAGACACAGGGACTGCCAATCAAACCATGTCTGCATATATGTGGAAACAAAGCGAGCTTCTATGGAAAATGCGATGGACAAGCAATAAAGTTGTAATGGATGCAATACAGGAAGCAGTGGTGGGTATCACACACTTAAAAAGAACAAACTGCGATACACACAGAGAGAAGACAGCATCAAGCAAAGATACACACAACAGAAGGAAGACAGCCACAGGACAAAGGAGGCAGACACTGGAGTTTAGGGGTTGTAAGCCAAGGACTGTGGACAACCCCCAGAAGTTAGGACACAGAAAATGGCCCTGCTAACATTTTGATTCTGGTCTTCAGGACTGTGAGAGATGAATTCCTATGGTTTTAAGCTAAAAGGGAAAGAAAGGGACAATCTCTCTCTCTCCATCCACCCCCCACCACACACAAACACATAAAGCTTATGTACCCTCCTGGTTGTAGCACTGCATGGGCATGTAGTACTGCATGGAGATTCTCCTTTTGGGCAGTTGGGAAAACTGTCCAGTATTCTTCCCTGACTGGGTTGGCTCAGGGATGCACTGTTTTCTTTTTGCTTCAAACTTCAATCAGAAAGGCCCTTTTCGAACAAATGGGTATTTAAAGGGCTCCTTTTATGGATTGAGCTTGAAGCAGGATCAGGATAGAGGATGCTGAATTTTACAAAGACAACCATGAGCCCTCAAGTTAGAGCAGCAGAGGGCCGCTGTGTTCCAGAGTGACAGCCAATATTTTGAGAACATATCAGGGGGAAGCAGAGTCTTCCATAGAATTTAACTCATAAAGGCATGGTTTTCAGAAAGCAGCTGGACAAATTATGAGCCAGAAGTAAATTTTATAACGAGGACACTGAAGTTGGAAGCAGACATCTGAGCGTGGGTGACATGGCCCCTTATTGTCACGCATTGGAGGCTGTCTCTGGGCTCAGTGAGGAGCAATTCGGGAGCGACATGAACATAAGTGTGTACCTTTCACTGACTGCACACATTTAAAAAATGTTGATTGTGTTGTTCTTCCATCAGAATACTGGCCTAATCACTCTCATCAAGTCCTTTTTCATCCTCATAGAATCTTAAGTTAAAAAATGGAACGCGGGTGAAAGACTGTCAGCCTTTTTTTAAAAGATTTTTTGAAAAGCAGCGTTTTAGCCGGCACCACGGCTCAATAAGCTAATCCTCCACCTGTGGCACTGGCACACTGGGTTCTAGTCCTGGTCGGGGCACCAGATTCTGTCCCGGTTGCTCCTCTTCCAGTCCAGCTCTCTGCTGTGGCCTGGGAGTGCAGTGGAGGATGGCCCAAGTGCTTGGGCCCTGCACCTGCATGGGAGAGCAGGAGAAGCACCTGGCTCCTGGCTTCGGATCAGTGCAGCGTGCCGGCTGCAGCGGCCATTGTGGGGGTGAACCAATGGAAAAAGGAAGACCTTTCTCTCTGTATCTCTCTCTCTCTCACTGTCTGCTCTGCCTGTCAAAAAAAAAAAGCAGATATATATATATATATACACACACACATATACACTTTATATATATATATATATAGAGAGAGAGAGAGAGAGAGAGAGATCTTCACTCTGCTGGATTACTCCCCAAATGGCCTGGCAGGGCCAGGTCAAGGCCAGGAGCTAGGAGCCAGGAGCTTCTTCAGGGTCTCCCACATGAGTGCAGGCGCCCAAGTACCTGTGCCATCCGCTGCTGCTTTCCCAGATGCATTAGCAGGGAGCAGGATCAGAAGTGGAGCAGTCGGGTTTCACACTGGTGCCCTTGTGAGATGTGACATCACGGGGAGTATAACCCATTTCACCACAGCACCAGCCCCAGGGACTGTCAGCTTTAGTGTTTGAATTGTTGAGTATGCACCTCCATAATTCATGTAAGAAATAAAAACTCCTAATCACAAACAAGACAAAAAGAGGGGAATCCTACATGAATCAAGAGATGCCAAGGCTGAGGACCACTGCACTGCTACATCAGGGTGTGTCTGGAGAATGAAGAAAAGCAGGGGAATGACCCCATTACAGATGTCCACCTGGTGGCCCCTAGATTCCAGGGTAATCACTCATTTCCGGCTTGTCAGCCTCGATGTCACAGAAAGACTACCATTGACTTCCTGATTCGTGGGACTACCTCCCCACACTCTTGTCTCCTCAAAAACAAGGCTGAAAGAACCCTCTCTCCCCATCACTTGAGTAGCCACCTGTTCCAGCTACCTCCATCCCTCCCTTGCCTGCCCCATTTGGACTCAAATCACATTGCCCATCTCTGCCTCTCAGGAAGACACTAAGGAATGACTCCTCCCCTTCTGGTGAGACTCTGCCCCTTCCTCTTAAAGCACCCCAGTAAAACAACATCTGAAACATGACCAAACATGCTATCTACTCAGCAAGTATTGCTCCCATGTACTAACAGGGATGTGGTCAGCAAGCTTAGCTAGGTCAGCTCTGGAATTGGTGAACAAGAGCTGGAAAGAAAAGAGGAAAATATGGCAGTGAATAGGAAAGGAAAAAGATACCCAGACTGTGCAGCCAGATGCAGGGAAGGTATGAAATTTGTTCATTCATTTGACAAATGCATATTGAATGTATACTCTGGTTCAGGTACTGTGTTAGTGGGGATATACTAGGGGGCAAAAAAAAAAAAATAACCCAGATACAAAATAGCACAGATGGGATGACCTTTAGGAAAGGATGGGGAGCCCTTGAGAGGCAGAATTGTATAATTATAGCCCAGAGCTGCCTTCTTCAACCCATTAAAGACTGCTTAGACGTGAGGGCTGTGAGAGGAGCTGGGAGGTAGCCCCAGGAGGCAGTTCCCTGTGGTCTTGACCCCTGGTTCCTAAACACTTTTCTGCTGCAGTATTTATAACAATGGCACTCATGATGGGCTTTATATCCTCGTGGGAATGACCAGGGTCAGTTATAGCAGAGAAGCCTCTATCTCCAACTTGATCCTGATCTTGATCTCTATTTCCAGGGTTGGACAAAGCCCATGGCCTTCATGGACCCAGCTCCATCTGTGTTTGCACACTATCATCCTGGAGTGTGGCTTCTTGTTAACTTGTACTCCCAAATGGCTGCACTGCACCCACAGCGCACTGGGAAGAAGAAAGCCGAAGTTCCCAGCATCCCTTCACAATGAAGTCAGCTCCCTTCAAGCAACCTTTCTGGAAGTCCCAGGCACAGTATCCCCTTCCATTTCATTAGCCAGGACTGAGTCATATGGCCACACTTAGATGGAAGAGAGGCTGGGCACACTGCCACCACAAATAAAGTGGAAGTACTGTTAGAAGGGGAGAGGAGATGGGTGGGAAGTAGCAGATCTGTCTCTGCCATACCAGGGTTCTGCAGAATTCCCGAAGCACGATCACCTCCGCCCTCTGTCTGCCTCAGGGAAGTGCATGAATCGGAAGGCTCAGCCCCGAATCTGCATTAGCTGGCTTTTACAAACAATAAATCATTGTAAACTTGGGGGTTTATGTACTATTATCTGGATGCACCTCAAAATCCACTCTAATTTATCAAGGTAAATTATAATGTGTATACTGTAGATAACTGTGTGGATGAGAATTAACAACATGCTGAGGAACTGAGAAAGACAACAGGATGGATTTTACAGCCAGATGATTACTGCATTTTAGTCATCAAAAGAAACGATAAGTAAAACGCCATTCAGAGGTGCCTTCTAGAATGTTGGCAATACAGCTATGGTGGCTGCAATGGAGAACCCGTAATTAGTCTTGGCTCCAAAGCCTTTTGCATATAGGAGGGGCTTCAGCCATGACAGTCCATTGCCCTAATGGTCCAGGCCTCCAGAAATTCATGCCTTTGTGTTGTTCCTTCCCTTGAGTCTGGGCTGTCCTGGGACCACTTTAACCAGAAGAGAACATGCACCAATGGTCAGCCTAGCTTTAAGTTCTAGGAGCTTCTATTTTTGTTCCCTGATTAGACCGAGCTTCCATATAAGAAGCCTGGCTTCCCCACTGGAGGGATCATGTGGAGATAGTCAGTAGAGAGCCCATGGACAGAAGTCCTAAGCCCACATGGAGAGACTGGCAGAACCCAGTAGTCTCAAGTGTCTGGCAAAGTCCAGATCCCAACCTCATCGCCAACTGCTCTGAGCAAACAAAATGGTTGTGTCTTTAATCCAGTAATATCTTAGAGTGGCTAGTTACCCATAAATAACCATATAAAGCACCACCAACCTCACAAGTTCCTACAGACTTGGGATGGGACCCCAGCCAATGTGGCCATTGCAGTATGTGCTGCTACTTTCTTGAGAACTGCAAACAACAGTCAGTGTCTTTGGGACTCCTCCATACGCCCCCTCTCCAGAACACTGCTGACCCCTTATCCCTGAAATACACCTTTCCCCACAGCCCTCATCCTCACTCTGTCAGGCTTACTACAAACATTCCTTTTTTAAAATTTTTTGACAAACAGAGTGGACAGTGAGAGAGAGAGACAGAGAGAAAGTCTTCCTTTTTCCGTTGGTTCACCCCACAATGGCCGCTGTGGCCGGTGTGCTGTGCCGATCCAAAGCCAGGAGCCAGGTGCTTCTCCTGGTCTCCCTTGCAGGTGCAGGGCCCAAGCACTTGGGCCATCTTCCACTGCTATCCCAAGGCCACAGCAGAGAGCTGGCCTGGAAGAGGAGCAACCGGGACAGAATCTGGCGCCCTGACCGGGTCTGGAACCCGGTGTGCCAGCGCCGCAGGTGGAGGTTTAGCCTATTGAGCCGCGGCGCCGGCCGAAGCATTTCTTTTTGTCTCTGAGAGAGAGAGAGAGAGAGAGCAAAAGCAAGAGCAAGAGAGAGAGAGAGGGAGAGGGAGAGCTCCATCTTATTGGTTCATTCCCCAGATGCCCACAACAACTGATACTGGGCCAAGCCAAAGCCAGAAACTCAATCCAGCTCTCCCACATTGGTGGCAGGGACCCAAATACTTGATCCATCACTGTTGCCTCTGGGGGTGTGCCATAGTAGGAAGATGGAATCAGAAGCAGAGCCAGCACTCAAGCCTAGACACTCTAATATGCAATTGTGAGCATCTTAACTGCGAGGCCAATGGAAGCATTTCCAACATGAGCACAACTTTCCCTGTCTCCTCAGCCAGCTCCCCAACAGTGACTTGTGCCATCCCTCCCTCACCTTTGCAGTTCCCTCCACAGGACTGCATGGTAACGTGCACCTGTCCACATGTGTGCAGATCAACGTGTGGATATGCACGTGGATGGGTGAAGAGAGTTAAAACTGCACGTGGATCGAGTCCTGTTCTGGAACCCTGGCCAGAAAAAATGGGCTCTTGGCATCTTCAGTTGGAATCTGGAATACGTTTCCCCATAAAAGCAATATATTATAGGTGATTTTAGGTTCTGCAGTACCATTGGAACTATAGTTAAGTTGTATCACTAGTGCAATAGGCATTTGGGGACTGGTCCAGGAACATAACTACCTTTTATAACATTGTTCTCATGAAAAACAAGCTCCAAATAACAGACTGAAGAGCAAACTTTTGGAAGTGACTGGATTAGAAGTTAGAAATTCATCCTATATTGAACACCAGTTATACAATAGATACTGTGGAGTAAATGGGAGAAAAAAATGAGTTTGAGGCCTCTTCCCAAGAAGTCACATCTGTGCATCTGAGAGAGAAAAACATACAGGAAATCACAAACAGGCAAGGCAGTGAACAAGCCAGTCTTAAATTATGGAGGTCTGACAAGTGAGCGCTTCAGAGCTGCAAAACCAAGGCCAGAAGTTGTCTTTTGTGGTGTTTATTTGCCTTGGCTCCTGGACACCTGTTTTGAGATGTCCCATGGGCACAGTGCTGTTCCCAGGTACCCAAGTGCTGGCTCACTGTTAATGCGACATGAGTGAGCAGGTATATGAGCCATCTGTGTTCACCTGGCACAGGGAACAGGTGAGTTTTGGGTTTAGGGATTAACTGTAGGAGAACAGCCAGGTGGCTGCAAAGAGACCCAGGCATCAGGAAAAGCCACCAAAGAGGCATCGCCATTGTTTCCCAAAGTGTGGTCTGGGAACATTTGTGGCAGAATCGCATGGGGGCGCTAATTAGCATGGGGAGGTTCTTGGGTCCTACCCCAGATGTGAGAAACCAGTAATCCTTTGGGGTATGTCTCAGACATTTGCATTATTGATAAGTTCCTTGCTGATTCTTTTGCTGATTAAAGTTTGCAAACAGCAATAAATCAGTCCCAGAGATGAAGGACCCTTTAAGATCCCAGGAGTGCTTTCGCCTGGAAAGCGGCTGTGGCCCCAGATGGCTAACCTTCACCCCTTACCTGCTCCACATTTGTGCCCCTTGCAACGGCCAGCTAAGTTTCTAGGAGAAAACAGTTCAAAGGGCCAGGCAGAGGGAGACAGGGGGCGAGGAGGGAGGTACTTTACACTCTCTTCTACCACTTTTTGGCTCTATTTCCATCCCAGCCCGGCACCCCCATCCCTCCTCCCAACACACACACTGAAAAACGTGTTTGAAGCATCTGGACTGAAACCCAGCATCTGTTGTAAGAAAAATGAGATTTTCAAGCTGGGCCTCTTTGGAGTGGGATGGTGCCAAGTAGGATAGGGCCTCCCAGGTAGACGCCATCACATGGAAACTTACAGCGAATTTCCCGAGGCTGGAAAATCTGCTCTGAGCCACAGCCCAGGACTCAAAGGAGAGTGTGCTCCCTTTGCTGCCTGGGGCTCTTGCCCACCCTCTTGTCTGCCCCATCAGCCCTACAGGACATCGGCCCTCAGCCATCTGTACACAGGCAGGCACCACGGCACACGGGGCCCTGAGCTGGTCTTATCACCAGGGTGAAATAATTTTAGAAGTAATTTTTAGGGGGCCGGCACCGTGGCTCGCTTGGTTGGTCCTCCACCTGCGGTGCCGGCATCGCATATGGGCACCGGGTTCTGGTTCCAGTTGCTCCTCTTCCAGTCCAGTTCTCTGCTGTGGCCTGGGAAGGCAGTGGAGGATGGCCCAAGTACTTGGGTCCCTGCACCCGCATGGGAGACCAGGAAGAAGGACCTGGCTCCTGGCTTCGGATAGGTGCAGCGCCAGCCATGGCGACCATTTGGGAAGTGAGCCAATGGAAGGAAGACCTTTCCCTCTCTCTCTCTCTCACTGTCTATAACTCTATCTGTTAAAAAAAAAAAAGAAGTAATTTTTATTTTTTTTTTTACAGGTAGAGTTAGACAGTGAGAGAGAGAGACAGAGAGAAAGGTCTTCCTTCCGTTGGTTCACTCCCCTAATGGCTGCCACTGCTGGTGCTGCGCCAATCCGAAGCCAGGAGCCGGGTGCTTCCTCCCAGTCTCCCATGTGGGTGCAGGGACCCAAATACTTGGGCCATCCTCCACTGCACTCCTGGGCCACAGCAGAGAGCTGGACTGGAAGAGGAGCAACTGGGACTAGTACCTGGCGCCCCAACCAGGACTAGAACCCGGTGTGCCGGCGCCACAGGAGGAGGATTAGCCTAGTGAGCCACGTTGCCGGCCAGAAGTAATTTTTAGAATGTACACCCATGTAGCGGAGTAATTTTGAGGTCATAACGGTTGCCCCTTGCCCCCCACCTTCACCCACCCTCTTCACGCATTGAGCACCTAAGTGTTTTGTCTTTGATGGCCTCAGGGAAGGGATGCTGCCACCCAAGCATGGGTGACAAGGGGATTAAGCCCTTTGCATCTCCCTTTCAGCACAACCCAGACCAGGACATGAATGAAGGATTCGCATAACTTGGTTAGGGCTGCTCTCCACGCCTCCAGCACCCCCCCTTTCCTCCCGAGCAGAGCAAGCTGCCTGGAGGAGGGAACCCCTAGTCAGAGGGAAGGAAGATGTGAGTCCAGCAGCTGCTGGTGCTCTTCCTCGCCACTGGTTAACTCCACAGGGACTCGAGACTCAGCAGAGCACCCACGTGTGTCCTTGTGCCAGGGAAAGCCTAGAGAGAAGCAAGGAAAGGCCTGGCCAGCTCCCTCTGCTGTCTCCTTAGATCCCCGACACTGGGGGAGAACAACAGACATTCCCAAGACTTGAGAATGAATTGTTTGGGTGGATCTCTGGGGATTGGACAGGACAACACACATCTCAGAGAAAATCAGGCTGCAAAGGTGACGGGCAAGCGAGTCTCAAGCTTAGGTCTCCCCCTCCCCCAACACCTAGGAACTCTGTGATCTCCTGGGACTTAGCCACAGTCCTGGGAAGACCAGTGCGGGGACTTGAATTGTTGAGGGGCTGAAAACGGAAATGAAGTTCAGACTGGCTCAGAAAGGTTGCAAACATTCAGTTTTCTGTGTCTACATTTCTGACATATTTATTACTGGCATTAGAAAGTCTCTCAGTGGCACAGGGATCATGCTAAATAGTGCATGGAACACAGTGCTGAGGTTTGAAACCCTTATGTCCTAGGTCCTTGTGGTCCTATTAGTTCAGAGCTCCAAGCTCCCTGTTTGGTCCTGAGTGGAGCCCCAGGAAAAAGCCAGAACATTCTCCCTCAGTTTCTTCCTCTCGTGTCATGGCTGGTTTGCAGGAGTTCAGGAGAGTTGGATGTTCTCCAGCTTCAGGGACTAACAGAGCCTTGCTGACGTGAATGGCCTCATCCTACACACAGGTGTTTCAATCACTGCCCGAAAAAAGTGGCCACGAGAGCTACGCTGGCCAGTGGCTCACTCAGCACTGACTGTGCTAATCTCAGGATTCCAGAGATGCTCACCAATCCGAGCCAGAATCTCCTGTTGAAATCCGTTGTTTGGATCATGGCGTTTACAGTGAGTCTAAGACCTAAATACACACATTGCCAAAACACATTCCAGCCAGATACAGTGCTCTAAGAACCATCATGTGTTTATCAAAAACATGGTTGGCTTTACATTTTGTGATGGTTCTGAAATCGTGTATTAGAGTCACATTTTCCTTCTCCTGTCTGCGTTTCCTGATTTATGTGCTCCTCAGTCCCACCATCTGCACCATTCGCTTTTTTTTGTCCTCTGTCTTTTATTTACTTCTGACCTTTATTTCTTCTTTTTTGCTCTGTCTTCTATTTTACTTTTCATACTCACCCCAGTCTTTCTTCTTTTCCTTTCCTCACCTTCTCTCCATGTCTTACTTTCTTCCTAATTCCATTTTTACCCCATCTTGATCTTCCTGCTTTAAGACAGTAGTTAGCATGTATTGGGTACCTAGTATATTCTGTGCTGAGAGGTGTTTGAGGTGTGTCATGGTGCTGTATGTTACAGGGGGAGATGGGACTGGGGGATTAGGTAATTTGTCTGAGTCACACAGCTGGGACCTGGAGAACTGGGGTTGGGAGGGAAAGAGCTACTCCAAGCCCTAGGCCCCCACTCTACCTCTCCTCCAGTCTTGCCCCAGCTTTCTGGCCTCTGGCCCTGAGTTACCCCTGCCTATACCTCTCCCTCCTTCTTCATACTGTGCTATGTCCCAATGCACACGCACTTAAATCTGCCCTCTGTCTAAGTTGTTGCATCCTCCCCTTAGAGGGTGTGGCTGACAGGGACGAAGCATTTGCCTGCCTCCTTCACGTCTATTTGGGGAGCGTGTTAAGTTTGCAGATCACTTTGTGAGCCAACAGGCCTACTCTATTCCCATGCTATGGCAATTCTGATGGCCAAAATTGTTCCCTTCTAATGTTACTTTTCACTTCTTTGTGTGATTGTGTATATGTGTGTGTGTGTGTGGAGTGAACCAGATTCAAATTTTTTCAGAAAGAACTTTCAAAAAAAAAAAAAAAAACACTTTGATTTTTGCTAAATCTATCGAAACTGGGTACCTGGGGCTGGCACTACGGCATAGCAGGTAAAGCTGCCGCCTGCAGTGCCAGAGTCTCATATGTGCACCGGTTCTTGTCCTGGCTGCTCCACTTCCAACCCAGCTCTCTGCTATGGCCTGGGAAAGAAGTAGAAGATGGCCCAGGTTCTTGGGCCCCTCCACCCACATGGGAGAACCAGAGGAAGCTCCTGGTTCCTGGCTTCAGATCGGTGCAGCTTTGGTCATTGTGGCTAACTGGGGAGTGAATCAGTGGATGGAAGACCTCCCTATCTCTCTGCCTCTCCTTCTCTCCATGTGTAACTCTGATTTTCAAATAAATACATCTTTAAAAAACAAAACTGGGCACCATAGTGAGCCCTTCCTGCTACCTGGGAGTCATATTTTCCCCACCTCTCCCATCTGTCAGTTTCATGGTCTTCTTTTTCTAATTTTATAAATTTATTTTTCATTTTATTTGAGAGAGAGAGAGTGCCTCCATCTACTTGTTCACTTCCCAATTGTCTGCAACAGCCAACAGCCAGATCTGGCCCAGGCCAAAGGCAGGAACCCAGAGCTGTATCTACAACTACTACATAGGAGGCAGAGACCCAAGTACTGATGTTATCATCTGTGGCCTCCCAGGATGTGCGTTAGCAGGAACCTGGATCAGAAGTGAAACCAGGACTTGAATCATGCACCCTGATGTGGGATGTGGCATCCCAAACAGGAACTTAACTGCTGCAAACTCCCACCCCGTGTTCTTTCATTTCCTACCATCCTTTCATCTCTCTACCATCAACCGCTGTGGATGACCTTGCTTCCTAAATAATTGAGTAAAAGGGAAAGTCAGAGTTGAAGCCACTGGGTGGACTCCCACCACCACATCTACCTGCACGCCTGCATGCAGCCCATATCACCTCCTTCCATCTGTTGCCATGTTACTGCAGGAGAAGCACCTGCAGGCTCCGCCCACCCAGCTCTCCACAGGCCACTTCCTGCCATCCTTCCCTGCCTACTCAGAGTCCCTTCTCCTTCAAGGCTGCCGCTGTCCTGAGTCCTCACTCCCCCACCCCACCCCACCCCCCTGCACAGGATCTGGTCTGACATGAGGAAGATACACTGTTACAATTCCCTTCTGGAGAGGTATGGGGAAGGGGAAGAAGGAATGAGGGGTAGGAGAGAAAAGAAAGAGCAAGAAAGGGGGAGGGAGGAGGAGCCAGGGAGGGGGAGAGGAGGAAGAGAAAGGGGGGGGGGAGGAGAGGAAGAGAAGACAAGGAAGCCATTTCTTAGTTCTGTGCCCCCATTCACTATCCCTCTCCTGTCCACTTCTCTCCTCCAAAGACTCGCTCACAGTTCTATCACCTCCATCATGCCACCCACTTCGGCCCTTCTCTATTGAACTGCACTCATTAAGCTGTGTGCATACATAGCTCCACGGAAGCATCACCTCCACGTGGCACCACTGACATCCACCGGTAGCCGATGTGGGACTCCAAAGGCAGTTCCCTGGAGCTTGTGACCCAGTGGGCAGGCTCTCTTCTGCCAGCTGCCCTTCGTTGGCCTGGGGTCCAATACCCCTCACCCTCTGGTTTCCTTCCTCTTTCCCCGCTGATCCCTATCAGCCTCTTCCCTTCTCTCTAATGTCTAAAAACAGTGGTTCTCAGAGTTTAGTAGGCAAAAGAAACCCCTGGAGGGAGAGGGGTTAAAACTAGGCACAGGACCCCAGCCAGGAGTCTCTGATTCATAGGTGTAGGTGGGTGCAAGAATTTGCATGCCTATCAAGTTGCCAGAGATGCTGAAGTGGCTGATCTAGGAATCACTTGTTCTTTGAGTAGCAGCACCTAAGCTTCCTATGGTGATTCACTTCAGTGCAGACGTGGTGCAGTTCTAAATGCTCTCTCTACGATGAAAACTAGCAAATGCCTCTCTCCCCTAACCAGCAGAGTCGGAGATCTAACTGCCTGCTTGACTTCTCTGCTCAACGCGACTTCCTGTGCATCCCTCCCACAGCCTGCCCCTTCCAAGGAGTTCCCCCTCTCAAACAAAGAACAACACCAAACTTCTCATGCTCAGGCCAAAATCCTGGGAATCATGTAGGATTTCTGTCCTCCCTTTTTTTAAAGGACTTATTTATTTGAAAGGTAGAGAGAGAGAGAGAGAGAGAGAGAGAGAGAGAGAGAGAAGGTTGTCTTCCATCTGCTGGATCACTCCCCAAACGGCAGCAATGGGCAGGAGCTTCTTCCGGGTCTCCCATGAGGATGCAGGGGCCCACGGTCTTGGGCCATCTTCTGCTGCTTTCCCAGGCCGTTAGAAGGGAGCTGGATTGGAAGTGGAGCAGCCAAGACTAGAATTGGCACCTGAATGGGATGCTGGCGCTGCAGACTGAGGCTTTACCCACTATACCACAGCGCCAGCTGCTCTGTCCTACTTTTACAGCCCACTTCAATCCTTCAAATAATCCTAATGGCTTTAATGTCAAGATATAAGTGGAATCCAACCGCTTCTCATGGGCTAAGTTTCTGCCACTTCAGTCCAAGCAAGCATCTCTCCATAGTATATTATTATAATCATTTTAAAAAACATTTATTTTATTTATTTAAAAGTCAGAATTATAGAGAGGGAAGGACAGAGAAAGATCTTCCATTGTCTACTGGTTCACTTCCCAAATGGCCAGGCCAGGCTGAAGCCAGGAGCCAGGAGCCTTGTTTGGGTCTCCCACGTGGGTGCAGGAGACCAAGCACCTGAGCCATACTCGCTGTCCTCTTAGGCACACCAACAGGGAACTGGATAGGAAGTGGAGCAGCCAGGACTCAAACTGGCACCCTTATGGGATGCTGACATTGCAGATGGCAGCTTAACCCACTACCCCACAGTGCTGGCCCCTATTACAATCATTTCTTAACTGGCCTCCCAGCTACCACGTTCTTATCAGTTAGTCTTAAGAACTCAATTGAAATCGACTTGGTGGCTCTAAGCCATGTTGCTCCTGAGACAACAGAATTGTTTCCTGGTGTCACCACTGCTGGTGACATTCAAGGGTCCTGGCTGAAGCTTTTGCTATGACTGCTTATTTATATCACTTACTGTGTATAAGTAACCATTATGTGAATAATGTATTAGGTGTTTAGAAATGAAAAAATATTTATTGTAAAGAGATCAGCAAAGCGTAATTCCTGTATCATAGTGGTTGGACTTAGAAATACTTCCTTCAGACGTTTAAAATTCTAATTAAAAACATTTAATTTATTTGAAAGGCAGAAAGATATAGATTAGATGATAGATAGATGATAGATGATGGATAATAGAGATCTTCCATTTGTTGGTTCACTCCCCTAATTTGGGCCACACCAAGGGCTGGCCAGACTGAATCTAGGAGTCTGGAACTCAATTTGGGTTTCCAGAATGGCTGGCAGGGACGCTAGTACTTGAATCATCACCTGCTTCCTTCTAGGGTGCACATTAGCAGAATGCTGAGATAGGGAGTGAAGCTGGGACTTGAACCCCAGGCCTTCCAATCTGAGACACAGACATCCCAAGCAGGATCTTAAGTGCTATACCAACAAGCACAGACCTCCATGCTAAGTCCTTAAATGAAAGCACCTCACCATCATACTTTGAACTTGGGCTGTGTAGTTCAGAGTATATGCTCAATTATCTTGGGCAACTCCCTCCAGGCCAGCTTCCTCATCTGGTTGTGAGCTTGTTAATTAATCCACATGAAGAACTTAGAATAGTACCCGGCCTGTAGTGACCAAGCCTCTGTTAGAGCTACAATGGTTAGCTATTATGTTTGGAATACTACCAAAAGACTTGTGCATCATTTTGCATTCATTGTTTTGTAGATCAAAATTTTGGGGGGGCTCCTGGGTAATAAGGGAAATTGATAGTTGAACTTAGGGGCTGGCATTGTGGCATAGCAGGTAAAGCAGCTGCCTGCAACACCGACATCCCATATGGGCGCCGATTTGTATCCTGGACGTTCCGCTTCTGATCCAGCTCTCTGTTGATGGCCTCAGAAAAGTAGTAGAAAATGGCCCAAGTGTTTGGGCCCCTGCCACCCATGTGAGAGACCTGGAAGAAGCTCCTGGCTCCTGGCTTCAGTGCTGGCCATTGTGGCCATTTGGGGAGTGAACCAGCTGATGGAAGACCTGTGTGTGTGTGTGTGTGTGTGTGTAACTCTTCAAATAACTAAATAAATCTTAAAATAAATAAATAAATAAATAGTTCAACTTAACCACGAAAAGTTGCATTTTCTCAAAAGAGTTTATAGGGATAGGCAATTATTGAATTTTTGAATGGGGAAATAATTGGCCTTCTTGGCCACTATATAGATTTTCTCACATATTTAAAGGGACAATTCTCGGTTTGTCAATGATTTTCTTCTCTGACAGTTTCTTTCATGACTGTCCTATTGCAGTATGTAGAAGGCCATTAAGTTGAATGAATGACAGCAGTCACTTTAAGCGCTGGCCTTCCTGGGCCAAACATTTGAAAAGCCTGTGCAAATACAGCCAGCACAGTCATGAGAGCGGGCATCTGTGTGTGCACAAAAGGAGGGAGAACGCTTTCCACGTGAGGGCAGCTGCTCAGACAGGATTGTGTGCTTTAGAAAAAGTGTGTGAACTCACTCTCCCAGGCGTGGGGAGACCAGACTCTTTCAAAGCAGGCCCACAAAGGATCGGGGCTTTGATGGTGCGTGGCTGGCACCTCACCTGGCCTCACTTAGCTCCCAGCCAAAAGTTTGATTGACATCCACTACGAAGATGATTCTTACCCGAAGGATGTTTGTTTTATAGATTAGTAGTTCAAAGTCACTTTACCCAGCAACGCAGAGTGAAACTGTAGACAGGAACAAGAAGACGCAGAAAAGGTTTTGCTCCCTGTGCTTACTAGACCTTTAGCCTTTCGTATTTTTAAGGGTGAGCTGAACTTGAACTGAATTTAGCTGCTGATTGTGGAAAACTCATTATTCTCTATCTAAAGTCTAGGTAACTGTTTTCCAAATCCTGTTAAAACAACTCCAGGTACCTCACTGGACTTATTGGTAGGTCAGCACAAAGCTCTATACCCAGTGCTGAAATCGGGCCACGGCTCTCTGGGAAGCTGAGAGTCACAACCCTCCTGGAACTCAGCATTCTATTTAGTATTGCTTTCCCAGACGCCGACATACCCACATCCATAAACATTCGGAGCTATGTAATGTTATATTCTATCCCACACAGACCATCCGGTTAATACTAATTGCTTTTTCTATTGACCCCTCACTTTGCCTCGGGCATTGCACAGAGAACTTTGTATGTATTATGCCTGTTCAGCACTGTCTTCACGGGCGAGTGACCAGTGCATTTGTACAGGGTCCTATGCGAAAAGAAACCCTGCACCTGCAGTTGAATGTGCTATGTTCTTTGAGATTCTTCACAGTTCTATCCTTGAATATGTTTTTATTTATTTTTTTAAAGACTTTATTTATTTATTTGAGAGGTAGAGTTACAGACAGTGGGAGGCAGAGAGAGAGGTCTTCCATCCTCTGGTTCGCTCCCCAGTTGGCCCTGATGGCCAGAGATGAGCTGATCCAAAGCCAGGAGCCAGGAGCCAGGAGCTTCATCCAGGTGTCCCATGTGATTGCAGGGGTCCAAGGACTTGGGTCATCTTCTACTGCTTTCCCAGGCGACAGCAGAGACCTGGATTGGAGGTGGAACACCTGGACTAGAACTGTCACCCATATGGGATGCCGGCTCTGCTGGCAGAGGATTAACCTACTGCGTCACAGCGCCGGCCCCTGAATCTGTGTTTTTAAGTGAAGTTTTTTTGGGACAAAGGAGCATGCACTAGGGTCTAAGAGACCTAGCTCAACCATTATTCAGCCTTTTGCTGTCTCCCTGCTTGATTCCTTGGTCCCAGCCCATCCTCCACACCCCCACACATCCACTACTGAGGCCCTCCACCCCCTGGTGTCTTAGCGCACAGCAGTAACTGTCCTTTCCCTCTGCTTGCAACCCTCCATGAGCGGTCACCAGGTGACTCTCCTATGGGAGACATTCCTGCCTACCCTTGATCTAGGTATGGAGTGAGCCCTTCGGTCTCACCTGCCGCTGTGAGTTGATGTCTTAGTCCGTTTTCTGTTGCTATGACAAAATAAAGGAAGAGATCACATGGTGAGGCAAGAAGTCAGCAATCCCGGGTGCCACACTTGCTGTTTTTATGACAACAAACTCTTGTAGGAATGAACAGGGTCACATGGAACTACATTATTCTCCGAGGACAACACCCTTAATGACCCAATTACCTCTCACCAGGCCCATCTCTTAAAGGTTTCAAAAAGAACCAACATTTCCACACTAGGGGATCAAGCCTCCAGCATATGAATACGTGGGGAACACACTCAAACCATATCCAAACCAGAGCAGTTGGATAGCAGGCCCATGAGAATGGAGGTCTCCCAATCCAACTTCCCTGCCTCCAGCTGGTGTCTTGCAAGAGGGGTGAGCTGTACCTGCTGGGTCACAATGGCATGGTCCACAGGTATCTGTTAGAATCCGTAGTCACCCCTTCAATTTCCCGGGGGAAAGGCTAATGTTTACGTTTAAATACAACTGATGTCACTTTCCCCCTGCCTTTCAAGCAAGAGACCTTCCATCTTCATTTTGCTTTGAGCACTGCAAGTTAGGTAGGCGGTCTTGTTCCCTTTCATTTTACAGTAACACTCTTGTGGTGAAGGAAGGGTACCAAATCATGTCGGTGGTATTGGAACCCAAATAGATTCATTAAGAACCTATTTGTGATAATTCTGCTACACCTCCTGCCCCCCAAGTCATGGCCCACTGGGCTTGCATTAGTCCCTTGGTTGTCTAATCTTGTCTTCACACAGCCTGAAGTGTCTTCTCCTCTATACACATCGTAAAGTCTATTCATGTTTCACTTTTAAATGGATACTGATGTGTCGCTCCCCCTCTTCATGGAGGAATGACACTAAACCCTGCCTAGGCTTCATATCCGAGTCACGGCACCATTATGTCGCTCCCCCTCTTCATGGAGGAACGACACTAAACCCTGCCTAGGCTTCCTATCCGAGTCATGGCACCATTATGTCGCTCCCCGTCTTCATGAAGGAACGACACAGGACCCTGCATTGTTCTTTCGTCTGCTCGGCCCTCCCCGGGTTTGCTGCTGGTTCTTCCCGGGTTGGCTACTGACCCTTCCACCTCTGTGGAAGAGCGGTTCCCCCTAGCCACTTTCCCCACTTCCACGGGGGAGCGGCACACTGCCGGCCGGCTCTCTCGGGGGCTGCTCAGGTGTTCCTCAGATGTTCCTGGTGCATGTTGTCTCTCTCCTCTTTTATAGTCCTCTTCCACCAATCCCAACTCTGCTACCCACATGCCGAGTACGCTGCTCTCCTGCAATCAGGAGCAGGTCCTGCTGTTTATTGGTTGAACTGGAGGCAGCTGTGTAGAAGCTGTTTCCTCCTCTCCCAGCGCCATATTGTGGGAGAGTAGATGCATCGAATAAGTCTTAATTCCAGTAGCTTAGTCTAGTCCGAGTTGCTCCCAGTTGCTCCCCACACTGATGGGATTGAGCATTTGGCAAGGTAGGAAAAGAAATAAGAGTGCATGTCAGCCAAAGGAATAAATGGGAGAATAATCAAAAAGGCATCATGATGTGTGGCAAGCAAGAGAGAAAGCTACTTGGAACTTGCAGGTCTTTCAAATTGTACCCGAGTGCATTGCCAACTGTCAGTAGCACTGCCCGAACAGATGGGCAGGTGCAAAATCGTAATAGTTGAGGGACATAAGGACAACATTGTGCCAGCCGTATTTTTCTCACAAGGTGCCCTATTCATCTGTTAAATAGATGAGCACTTTTATTAAGCATTTTAGAGATTTTCTAAGCGATTTAAAACATTTAGATTTCACATCTCTGAACAGATGGCCAGTAGGGAGTGAATGTGTGTATTGGTGTGTGTGGGAAGAGGGGGTGTGGGTGTTAAAACAGAAGAGATGTCCAGTATTGAAAGCAGGAATGAGAAGAGGCAGCAGTGGTCAGCTATCTTTTCTGTCCTGTCTACTGCCTCATTTTCTTTTTGTCTGTGTTGCACTTTTCAACTTTGTTAAATCAAAATTTAGGCTATAAATGTGGAATTCATAAAAAGATGTTCAAATTCGCATTGTGAGAAGAGCTGCTGGTGGAGGCAAGAATCCGTTATTTCTCGGTGCTTGGTTTTTTGTATCCTTCACTTGAAAATCACTCTGCAGAGGACGGAAACTCGGCAGGAAGAAGGAATTACTCAGTCTCTGATGTCTCATAGCAAGGATAGGTTGTATTCTGGAAGATGTTGTGAAATTGGACAAAACTCAGCTAATGAATTGCACTGAGTTCTCTCAGAAGGGATAAATTCAGCATGCTTTGGACTTCTTTTTAATAAGCATTGAGATTCTGTTATGTACTTGGCAAGTGTGAGGCACACAGGGGAAATAAAATAGGAAGAGTGGAGCTCTGGCTCCAGAAATGATAAAGGGATTGATTCATTGGAGGAATACAATTGCTGTAAATATGTACATGTCTGCTACTCTGTGTGTGTTCCCCAAGGTTTGTGTGCTGCAAACTTTGTTCCTAGGCTGGTGACACCGATGGTTCAGAACCTTTAAGAGGCAGGGCCTGGTGACAGGTAACACAGGACTTGGAAGGGATTAACGCTGGTCCCCAGGACTGAATTAGTTCACACAAATGGGTTGCTATAAAGCACAGGGAACCCATGTGCTTGCATATTCTGTGTGTGCATCTGCCTTGAGGCCCTCCACCAAGCTGTGCAGATGAGGGTGCCATACTCTTAAATCTAAGAACTATGAACTAAATAAACTTCTCTTCCTAATCAAGTACCCGGTCTTGGCTGTTTTGTTATAGCAACACAAACTGGACTAAAACAGTCCCTAATTATAGAATCTTAAAATACATAGACAAAAAGTTAGAGACTTAAGGGGAGAAATTGAAAATTCCATAACCATAGTGTTGCTCCCCATCTTCGTGGAGGAACGACACAGGACCCTGCACTGTTCTTTTGTCTGCTCGGCCCTCCCCGGGTTTGCTGCTGGTTCTTCCCGGGTTGGCTACCGACCCTTCCACCTCCGTGGAAGGGCGGTTCCCCCTAGCCACTTTCCCCACTTCCGCGGGGGAGCGGCACACCGCCGGCCGGCTCTCTCGGGGGCTGCTCAGATGTTCCTCAGGTGTTCCCCTTAGATGTTCCTGGTGCATGTTGTCTCTCTCCTCCTTTATAGTCCTTTTCCACCAATCCCAACTCTGCTACCCACACGCCGAGTACGCTGCTCTCCTGCAATCAGGAGCAGGTCCTGCTGTTTATTGGTTGAACTGGAGGCAGCTGTGTAGAAGCTGTTTCCTCCTCTCCCAGCGCCATATTGTGGGAGAGCAGATGCATCGAATAAGTCTTAATTCCAGTAACTTAGTCTAGTCCGAGTTGCTCCCAGTTGCTCCCCACACGTGGTTTTTGATATTTTTCTCTTAGCTATTAATATACAACTACATTTAAGAAGTCAATAAATATATAAATAGCCCAAGCAGCCTAATCAATTCCTTGATTTAGTTGATATTTGTAAAACATCATACCCAATGACTACAGAAAATACATTTTTTTTCAAGGCCACATAGTACATTGTGCAAGATTTATAAGCATCCCTGACCATAAAGTAAGTCTTTGTAAATCTGAAAAAGATTGAAATCATGTAAATGTTTTTCTGATCATGTCATGATTAAATACAAATCCATAATGGTAACAAATATATCAAATACCTTGAAAAAATCTCAAATAATTTGAAACTAGCCAGCATCTAAGGAATCCAAGGATCAAAGAATAAATATCAAGTAAGTGTAAAAAAAGATTTTGAGCTCAATTATAATGAAAATACAACAAGGAAAAATTTAGTTGTGGAATTCTGTTAAGCAGAGCTTAGAGTGAAATAGCTTTCAATGCTTATATTAAGACAGAAGAAATGTCTCAAACCAATGATTGTTTGAAGTTTCCATTTTCAAAACACAAAATAAGAGTAAAGTGAACCCAAAGTATAGAAGTAAACAAATAAAAAGAAATAATATAGGTAAAAACAGAAATGAACAAAAATAGAAACAAATAAATGCATAAAGAAAAGCAACAAAGCCAAAAGTTGTGAGAAGGTCAAGAAAACTGATATATTTCTAGCTGGAAGGATCAAGAGAAAAGAAAAACAGAAGTCACCAACATCAAGAATGACAGAAGATCATCACTTGTATATGTATACTATATTATTATATATATATATATATATACTCTCTATATTGTATTATATACACTACTGCATGTATAGAATGCCATAGACATTTTAAAAACTAAATACAGTTTAGAAGAAATTGAGTCAGAAGCTTGAGTTAGAAGTTATCAGAATTGGCCCAAGGACTCGGGCTCTGTCACCCACATGGGAGACCCTGCTGGAGCTCCAGGTTCCTGGCCTCTGCCCGGCCCAGCCCCAGCTGTTGTGACTATCTGGGAGGTGAACCAGGGGTTGGAAGATCCTTTCTCAGTCACTCCCTCTTGCTTTGTCACTCTGCCTTTCAATTAAATACAGTAAACCTTTTTATTAAATGAAGTTATCAAAATTGACACAAGATGAAACAGAAAGTCAGAGTATCCTAACATGTACTTTAAAGTTTTGGTATCAAAACCTTCTCATCTAGAAAACTCCAGGCCCAGCTGATTTCTCTAATACAGTGCATCAAATATTCAAGAAAGAAAGTGCATTAATCTTATTCAAACCGCTTCAGAAAATAGGGAAGAAAAACTTCCTAATTCATTTTTGAGGTAAGCATAACCCTAATGGCAAAACCTGACAAAGGGACAGGCATTTAGCCCAGCGCCCAAGATGAATGCTTCTTTGATGCCTGTCCCTGACTCCTTCCTTCAGCTTCCTGCCAATGCAGTCCCTGGGAGAAGAGGTTGAGTTCCAGGCTCCTGGCTTCACCCTAGCCCAACTCAAGTTGTTGCAAGCATTTTGGGAATGAACCAGTAGATGGGAGTTTTTTTTTATCCTTCTCTGTCTCTCAATATCTCAAATAAATAGTAAAATTAAAGACAAAAACCAAACCAAACCAGATCACAACAGAAACCTAGCAGTAATATTACAAAAAATAAAATAACAGACCAATATTTATTATGTTCACTAATATAAAAAATCTTTTTTGTAAAAAATCTTGATAAAATATTCACAAGTGAAATCCAACAATATATGAAAAGTAATGCAACATCGTAGCCAAATTGTATTAATCCTAGTAATACAAACTTAATCTAACATATGAAAAATCAGTTAATGCCATTCCTTGATTAATAAAAATAAAATATAATTGATTTGATAGACGAGAAAAAATCATTTGAAAACATTAAGTATCTATTTTAAAATTTTGAGTGCACTAAGAATCTATAGAAGCTTTCTCAATCTTACAAAGTGATCTACAAAACACCTAGAATTAATATATTTTTAAAATATATATTTTATTTATTTGAGAGAGTTATAGAGAGAGGTGGAGACAGAGAGAGAGGTCTTCCATCCACTGGTTCACTCCCTAGATGGCTGCAACAGCCAGAGCTGCGCTGATCTGAAGTCAGGAGCCAGGATCCAGGAGCTTCTTCCAGGTCTCCCACATGAGTGCAGCGTCCCTTCTACTGCTTTCCCAGGCCACAGCAGAGAGCAGGATTGGAAGAAGAGCAGCTGGGACTAGAACTGGTGTTCATATGGGATGTCGGCGCTTCAGGCCAGGGCTTTAACCCACTGGGCCACAGTGCTGGCCCCCTAAAATGAATATATTTAAGAACCACACATTTCATATGTTTCATAGTTATATTAACATTTTTTAATTTTTAAAATTTAAAAAACTAGAAATATTTTTAAAAATAAAATAAATACCTTGAATAACTTAACAATGTATTGAGTTCTGCCCTGTAGGATGTAGACCAAGGCAACAATGCTTGTTTTAAATTCTGCTCTAGATCCTAGCCAACACAGAAAAAATAAGAGGCATGTGAATAAGAAAAGAAGTATCTCTCCTTGTTTTGCAAATGACACAATTGTTTAAGTAGAAAATCCCAGGGTATCTACAAAACAACTACTAGAACTAATAGGCAAATTAACAAATTGCCCGATGTTAGATAAAATTCAAGAATCAATTATATTTCCACACATTAGCCACAAACAAGTAGAAAACAGAATTTAAAGAAATTCCTTTAATGGCATAAAATTATTTATATAAAAAGTTATTGTATTCCTAAAGTTGTACTTGTGAAATGTGTGAAGTTTGTATTTTTTAAATAAAAGGCTCCTTTGGGAAAAAAATATGTTAGCAAAATAGATACAGTATCTCCATATTGAAAAGTATAGAACATTGCTGCATAAATTCAAGGGACTTAAGTAAATGGACAGATTTAATGTTCTCATTTATTGGAGGACTAACTGATCAATTTTCTTCATATTAGTCTATAGATTTAATGCAACCAAAAACAAAATCTCACAGAATGTTTTCTAAAAGTGAAAATGTTCCTTCTAATATCTATAGGGAAGAGTAGCAGACCTGGAACAGTCAAAACAACCCTAAAGAAGGGAAAACAAAAGTGCAGGATTTGCACTTTCTGATTTCAAGGCCGTTACGATGCTATAGTAATGGTATCCTGGTACTGGCATAACCATGGTCAAATAGATCAACAGAACAGCACAAAAAATTCAGAATTAGGCCAGCATGTACACCATCAATTGACTTTTACAAAGTCACCAGAGCAAGTTCATGAAGAAAGCTAAACTTTTTTTTAAACAAACACTACGGAGAAAGCTGTATAAATATATGCATAAAAACACAATTGTCCTACTTCGTATCCACCTCAACATTTATTAAAACAGAATGGTAGACTTAAATATAGAACTAAATTAATAAAGTTTCTAAAGGAAAATACAAGACTATTGTCATGATTTTAGAGAGCAAGCAAAGATTTATTAAAAGATTGAAAATTATTGAAGATCAAATAAGGTAAGAGAAACATTAGACTTTATCAAAGTGAGCACTCTGCTTCCTTGAAAAAACAGAGCTTATGAAATGCAAAGCTAAGCTATACACTGAGAGAAGATCTGTACAACTACATATGTGACAAATATCTGTATCTGGAATGTATAAAGGACAACGCAATCGATAACAAAAAAAATATAAAATGAACAAAAGACTTCAACAGACAACTTCACTAAAAAGATATTCAACGAATGACAACGCCATGAAACAGCTGTCAAGTCATTACCAGAGAATTACAAACTAAAACCACTGCATGATTTCGCTACATACAAGAATGGCTCACATTACAAAGACTAACACAAATGCCCTACAGGATCAAGACTCTTGTACCTTGCTGGTGGAGGTATAAAATGGTCCATTCCTTGGAAATTCATGTGAATTCTAGAACAGATAGAACCAACGTATGTGACACAAATGGGGATGGTGGCTGCCTCCTTGGGCGGAAGAATAAGAACTGACATGAGAAACATAAAATTTGCCATTTTAACCATTTTTAAGTGCACAGTCCAGTGGCACTGAGGACATTCCCATTAACTTGCAGTCATTACCACCGTCCGTTTTCAGAACTTTTTTTCATCTGCCCCAACTGAGATTCTGTGCCCATGAAACAATAGCTCTGCCTCTGCATTCCTCCAGCCCTGGAAACCAACATTCTCCTTTCTCTGTCTCTGAATTTCTCTCTGCTAGGTATGAGGGAGGTCTTTTCTTTTCCTTTTTTTTTTCAGTAATAATAACATTCTATTTGTATTTGGTTAGGGGTGTGCATGTGTGTGCGTTGGGAGTATATATTTGTCAAGACAGACTGAATTGAATATGTAAGGTCTGCACTCGTCACTGTGTGTTAAATGATAAACTATTGGAAGACACAAACAATAAAGCAAATGTCTCATCTTCAAATTTCACACAAGCTGGTGAGGAGAGCCCTGTGGACACTGCCCCTGAGGGAAAGCTGCCTGGCCCCCACCATGAGCGCATAGTACCCATTTGGTGGACTATGACTTCCCTCCCTCTGCTACCGCTTTGGTGGCCTCCCTCCTTGTGCTAAGTGTTCTGAGTGCATGGAGGAGGCAGCCAGCAGGGACAGTTCCATTTGGAGTGTGAACCAGTTCAGGTCACCACGGAGAACTTTGCATGCTGGGATCAGGAACATGCACTTCACCTTGTGTGTGTGGCCGCGGAGCCACAAGATGCCTTGGGGTGCATGTTTTCAGACACTCAGGGCAGATTCCTTTTTAGACCGCTTTGAACAGCTCCTCCTCTGCAGCTCCTTACCAGGAATGACTGCCTCCACCATAGCTCACCAAGTCATTGGGTTTGTGATAGCTTCTCCATAAGTATGAGAGCTCCTAACCCTCCAAGCACAGGTGTCAACTGAGGGGTGCCTGGGGTATCCTCTGAACAACAGCGCAGGATGCTTGCACATGTGCCCCTCCCCTCCCGCCGCCCAGGATCTCTTTTCCAAGCTGGCTTTCTTGCAGTGCTGAGAGGAGATTGAGGTTCTCAATTTTGTCACTATTCCACAGCATTGAAAGGGGAAATGGCTTTGAGATTTTGCTTGGCAAAGCTTTGCTTACTCGATCACCCTGATACTTCTCTAATATGTTTGTTCTAGAAAAGTCTTTCCAGCTCCCAGACTTGTAGGACTTTGATTTGGAATTGGGTTTGGCTTCAACTAGTACTCAAAGGGAACTCAAGATTCTCCAGTATATGCCCTCTTCACTTACCATCAAGAATAACAATTTCCAATTAGTGCTACATGATCTGGTTTCAGAAACACCACAGTCAGACTCCTCCATGGGAATCAACAGCAGCAAATGGAGGCCATGCTAGGGATTCCACTTACTGAGCTAAAATAATATTTAAAAGAGTTTCAGTTCCAACTTGTGCTGGGAAACACAATTACACCCCAAAGGGGAAGAAATTATTTAAAATCCACGAGTTTGAATCTGCCCCCAATGCTGCTATGAACTTTTTGTTGGTTTACATGGGCATACATATTATTTACTTGTCAGGAAATATGAGCTATACCAATAACACATCTTAGAGGAAGTCAAGATATTCAAAGGCAACAATAACTGCACAACTGAGAGAGCAATCAATACTAATTCATTATGTAAATGAGGGCATCATTAAGTTCTTTCCTAATAATAGACACTAGCTCAAGTTTCTTTGGATCACATTAAAATTTTGTAATATGAACTTATACACTTAATTCTTTGCATCTTAGTATCCTATGTAATTATACTATGGCTTAGCAAAACTATATTTTAACCTATATCAGGAAAATTGTGTTCATTTTTATGTACACAAAAACATACAATAATAACAAGCCTTCAGCTTTTTCAAAGAACTGGTACAGAATTGCAAAATAAAATAATGCCACTGACAAGAAAGGCTTTGCAAGCCTTTGTTTGCTTTTTTAGCAAGCGATGATATTGGGGGGGGGGGGGGCGGGAACCAAAGACTGGAATGGCTCAGGCATTTGTAGAAAGACAAAACTGCATTTTAAAAGCATTGTTTGTTTCCTACAAGGGGGTAATTTGTAGATAAGTCTTATTGTGTCCATAATAAGTCTGGATAAACTGAAGATCTAGTTAGGCTGGCCAGAAGCTCTGAATACCAGCAGGCTTCCTGTCCCAGGAGATGCCCACAGAAATAGTGGGAGAGCAAAGTGACGTCATCAAATGGAAGCAGCAGGTGAAACCGCAGCATTGGTCAAGCTCCAAACTCCGTGCTTCGCAGGCAGGATTTCATTTGCCCTTCAAGAGAGCACTAAGTACTGGGTGTTTTTGTCTTCAGAGAAGGCTCAGAAGGTTGAGAGTTGGGAACTCACGGAGTTAATGGTGACTCCACTAAGTTTTGCAGTCAGGTGTCCCGGACCCCAAAGTCAGTTGTTCCTGTGCAATTCCCCACTTGTTCCTCCATTCAGTGTGCATTTGTTACAGCCAGAGTACAGGGCTGGAGGATGAATCTGCAGCGAGAGAATGCTCTCAGCAAACACGCACTAGGAACACTGAACTCAGCCCTCTAGCATCATCTGGAAGAGGTAGAACCACGCTCCTCAGTCACGGCTTTTCTCCCATGACCTCTCTGCTGCTTGTCCCTGGGGAAGCTTGATCTGCACACCAAATGCTCGCTCTACTCTTCCCAAAGCTGCCTCCTCGCGTCCCTGTTTCTGTGCATGCTGTCCCCCTCCCAGTCAACCAGGGCCTTGCTTGGCTCCTGCTCACTCCAGCGATGCCGCAACGAGTCCCCAAGGCTGACTCCATTCTTCTTCATGTATGTCTCCCAGCTGCATCTAAACTGACAAATGCCCAGGGCTCCGGGAGCAGAGCTGTCTTTTCATTTCAGTGTGCTATCTTTCTCTTGCACCATTTTCACTCTTCACTGGAAAGTCTTCATCACTTTTCAGTAGCATTTCCCTCCTTCCTGCACTCAAAGGTTGTCAGGGTAGAAGCTAGGGAATGAAGAATGGAGAATGCTCGAATTCAAGCCTTTAATTTGAGACTTCAAGTTTACTGTTAGTTCCAGGTTCCAAACGTGGGGGCAAAGCTTTTCCCATCTCCCTGCTATCTCGGTGCTCTGCAAGGCAGGCAGGGACCCCCACCCGCCTCATGGACTCCACGCTGAGCCTCAGAGAGCTTACAGTGAGCCTCGCCCTACTCAAAGGTTAATGCATCTAAGTCACACTGTTGGGTAGGTGGGAGGCACCTTTGCCACCTCTCTATGTAGGAGAGGCCTAGGTGAAATTTTGCCATCCTGATTCAGAGCTGTGTTTGTTTTTGACAACTTATTTGTATTTACAGAGAAGATGGGGCCCTTTCTCTTTCTAAGCCCTCACAGAAAAGTCTCTCATCTGCCAAGAAGTCTCACAATTCCAACGTTGCCCAGGGGTCCTGGCATTCCTCTCGCCTGAAATAGTGAGTGCCTTGTAGCAGTTTAGGTGCTGAGGGAGGAAAGCGGGGTCCTGTAATCTCTATCCCCCTCTTAGCTTCCTATATTTAAAACCTCACATTCTCAGATTGTCAGTTTAAACTGGTGGGGGAGGGGAGGGACCCTTTTTAATTATTTACAAATAAATGATTTGGAGAAATAAAATGTTATGTCTTTTGAATATTTTATTTTTACTTATTTGAAAGGCAGAGTGACAGAGGGAGAAACTTAGAGAGCTAGAGCTGTGGAGTTCAGTTATAAGTAATTAATTCAAACCCTAGGTTAGTTTAGATTAAGTACGTTTGGAGTTAAGACTTAATAGTATGTAGTATGTTAAGATTAAGTGATATAAAATGCGGGGCCACATATTAAAGCCAAGCTCAATCTTGGTCTCAGGAGCTTTCAGGACCTGTCGCGAGAACTGCCGTTCCTCCATGATAGGCTTTATTTTAAGCCAGAAAAGACAGGCTTATGGGTACGGGAGTGAAACTCTTCCTGGAATTTAGATTCTTCAGCCTTCCTGTGTGACGCCTAGCCCCTAAGTTACTCAAATGCACCAATAAAATGCATAAATTTAGGTAATTGCCATCTAAGGAATAAGGAACTCACCTACATGTGCAGTGACAAATGTATTTGTTTACTCGAGTGCATAAAAATGCTGGGGAGGGGGCAGGGCTTCTTGCCTTAGCACTGCGCTACCTTGTATGTGCCAGTAAGAGCCCCAGCCAGCTGGTAATAAATCCTCTTGCTGGTGCATCCAGCCTGCCTTTTGTGAGTTGTTTTGGGGAGGGTCTCCTACTTGACACAACAAGAGCGAGCTTCTACTTGCTGATTCACTCCCCAGATGGCCAAGGCCAGAGGCAGGAGCTGGGAACTCCATCCTAATCTCCCACAAGGGAGAAGGGGCCCAAGCACTTGGGTCAGCATCCACTGCTTTCCCAGGTGCATTGGCAGGGAGCTAGATCAGAAGCAGAGCAACTGAGACTAGGACCAATGCCCAGACATGGACTTCCGGTGTCCCAAGTGGCAGCCGATCCCTCTGTGCCACAACGTCAGCCCCCAAAAATATTTCAAAGAGCTTTTCTTTTTCCCCAAATGTGATGGGTTTATTTCAGTTGACTCTGATGCAGAACCAAAGATTCCACTACAGCATAAAGAACAATCATATTAAAAGGTCATGGGAGAGTGGTGGGGAACACGCAGGCTGTGATGTACGAATCGGAGGGCTGGCTTGTCTCCTGTAACGCGACGGTACACTGCTGCTCAGGGGTGTACACGTGAAAACTAACGGAACTGAACTGAAACGTGGCACAAACACGACAACTTCCGGGCATGCCTCCAGAGCCTCCCTGAGGTCGAACCCGCCATCCCCAGACTGCAGTGTGGGCAGGATTACGGCTCTGTGGGGAAATAAAAAGCTCATCCTTTTGAAATTTCACAGAAGAATTTTAAGGCCAAAATGTAGTGGGTCCCTTCGCTGCCAGGACCAGTGTGATGCTTTACTCAAAACTGCATTAAGCTTCCAGTTCAAAGCCCAACCCAACCTCGTCGCCTACTGCAGTGAAGTTCTTCCCGTCGATTAAAGCACAGAGGGTCAGTTTGACTCCTGGTCGAAGGGTCTGCGTATAACCCAGTCCAATAAGGCTGGTGTGATTCACTTTAGCAGGGAGAGAAGTTCTACAGTCCAGCTTGTATTTAGCTGTGATGCCAAAGTGCGTGTTGTTACTGCCAGCCGTCCAAACGCGGTTTATTGATGCTTCAGTCTTCTCACTAACCTTCTGGGAGATGGAACCTCTGAGCCAAGAGTCCTTTAGTTGTTCACTTTCTAACTGGGAGAGCATGGGTTCCCTGACTATTGACTCACTTTTTAGAAGTTCTGCTCATTTCTGAGTCCTTGAACACATTCAAGCTTCTGTCTGAGTTGTCAACAGTGTCTCCTTAAAAGCAACAAATAGAAGCCAAATTTCTTCCCTGGGTGTGGAGTTGGCAGCTCGGCCTGAAAACCAGACAGCCGTTCTCTAAAAAATGAGGCACCTCCAGATTTTCCTGGTTGGAGTCCTCTGGAAACCCTGGCTCCGCTGTGCGTGCTGGAGGACAATTTACAGCGGTCAGCAAGGCAGCCAGGAAAAGATCCAGGTTTTCTCTCTCCTGTGTGCACAGCCTAACCACTTGGATTGATAGAACACGTCTTCCTTTTGGCCAACTTGAACACAGAAGAAAACCAAACAATTGAGAAATTAAACAAAAGGAAGAAAGAGAGAAAGAAATTCATGACCAAGTGAGCAAAGAAAACAGCCTTCAGGAGACAGGTTGGCAAACTGCCTTGTTTCAGGCTCTGAATACAGAGGGATTGACAGGTGGCAGCTGCCAGGCTGCTCCCCACGCGGAGCAATCTAAAGAGCATGGTTTTGATCTTGAGGTCTGATTCTCTTCTTTAAGCCGCAGCACAGGCGTAGCTGGGATGGGGCTGCAAGGTGCTTTGTTCTTTAATTTTGGTTCATAAGGCACACATGTGATTCCACTTTGTGAATCAGTGCCAAACCAACTCAGATCCTTCTGCTGTCCCCAGCTCTTTTATCATATGTCCTATGAATTCTTTTGAATATTAAACAAAAATTCATAAGCTGTAAACTTATGTCATGTGTCACTGCCTTTTTCCATGAGACAAGAGAAGGGAGTGGTTCTCTTAGAAACTACATCTATCTAGATGAAATAAAATGACACTTTTGCCTCCAGGGGACATTGTTCCACAACTCGAATCTTCTGACATGCTTAAGAGAAAGTAGAAAGGGTCTGGTGTTGTGGTCCCGTGGGTTAAGCCACCCCCTGTGATGCCAGTGTCCCATATTGGAGTGCCAGTTCAAGGTTCTGGCTACTTGAGTTCTGATTCAGTTTCTTGCCAACGTGCTTGGGAAGGTAGTGGAAGACAGTTTAAGTACTTTCCTTTGCCACTCGCATAGGAGACACAGATGGAGTTTTTGGTTCCTGGCTTCTGCCTGACCAAGATTTGCTGGTTGTGGCCATCTGGGGAGTGAGCCAGCAGATGGAAGTTTCTTTGTCTCTGTCTCCCTTTCTATCTATTTTTCTCTCCCCTTTCCCTCTCTCTGTGTTGCTCTGCCTTTCAAATATATACATATATATTTAAAAATCTTTTAAAAGAGAAAGCAGAAGAAAAAGAAAAACTTTTAGTACCTACAAATTCATGTTAATAGTGCATGTATCGGCCGGCACTGCGGCTCACTAGGCTAATCCTCCACCTAGCGGCGCCGGCACACCGGGTTCTAGTCCCGGTCGTGGCGCCGGATTCTGTCCCGGTTTCCCCTCTTCCAGGCCAGCTCTCTGCTGTGGCCAGGGAGTGCAGTGGAGGATGGCCCAAGTCCTTGGGCCCTGCACCCCATGAGAGACCAGGAGAAGCACCTGGCTCCTGCCTTTGGATCAGCGCGATGTGCCGGCCGCAGCGGCAGCCATTGGAGGGTGAACCAATGGCAAAAGGAAGACCTTTCTCTCTGTCTCTCTCTCTCACTGTCCACTCTGCCTGTCAAAAAAAAAAAAAAAAGTGCATGCATTGAAATCCATGCAAATGAGTCATGGACGAGACCCTGTGGATTTGTGCAGAACTTATACTCATGTTGTAAACAATTCTGTTTAAATTGCATTGGCTTGGAAGAGGAGATGAGGACAAGGAAAAGAGAGAAGGCAAAAGAAGGTAGCTGAGTATTACCTGCAAACACTTGGTCTGTTTGGTTCACTGCCAAAGTCCCTGTACTTGGAATAGTACTGGGCATGGAGTAGGTGCTAAGTGGCATCTCTTGAGTCAATTAGTGAGAGCAAAGAAAGCATTGGCTTTCAGGGACAATATGTTAGGGAATAGGGGAAAGAAGAGGGAAAGGAAGAAAGGAGCTGGAAGGGAACAGGAGGCCTCATAAAGCACACTGATCTAAAGCACAGTTTCGACAGCTTCAGACATTACTGCCTGCTGTGAAAGTGGTGGATTAGATCACTGTGTTATGGCTTTGATGATGAGGATAGCTATCACAATCCTATATGACCAAGACTCCAAAATAAGCAGAAATCAAATCAAAATACATTCATGATCATCTTTCGAAAGCATGAAAATGTGAAACATCTGAAAAATATCTTCAAAAAATTTGATTATGATTGTTTTCAGTTTTCCATTCACAAATGTGGAACACAACTTTCCCCTGTGATAGCTGATAAACATAATTAGTATTCCCAAGGCACTGCGTACCTGTCACATTGTCATCATGGACTTGGATAGAGCTGAAAAGATCATGTCCTCTGCCATGCCCTGGCATCTTGTGGGTGCAGCATCTCACCATATGACCGACTCTGAGAGAGGTGACAGAGCTGTGTTCTGCAGGGACCAAAGTTTTTTCTGAACTTTATAGAGAGGCAGCAAGTTCCAGGTGTTTAAAACTTATTTTTGTTAGCATGTAATACATGCTGCATATAACACATTTATATGCAACATAGTGCATCCAATACACATGTACAGCATAAACCAGTGCAGTCCGGTAGTCAGTACCTCCAGAATTCCTTGCCCCCTCCTCTCCAGCCCCGATGTACTGTGCAATGTGTGCAGTGTGTGACTGTGCAATGCATGACAGCCCCAGTGTACTGTGCGATATGTGACTGGGTGAGAAATCTGGGGTCTCAAAAACTAGAGGTCCAGCAACATTAAGTCACAAGTTGGGTTGGTTTTATTATTTCTTTGGTCTTTGCTTCCCCTGAGAATCCTAATGATAGTTGAAATTAATTTTGAGAGAAAACTTTCTAATGACAAAAAAAACCCATAGATTATTTTGAATTCCTGGAAAGAGCAAGCAGAAATCATAATCTAAGAAAAACTCAGGATCCTCCATAGACGTAATTAGGAGGGTATCAATTAAAAGATAAAGCCATTTCCATGAACTTCTCAAAGTATCCTCCTACTTGTGTGTATTGCCCTCAGTTTACCCATAAGTCTTGGTTTACTAACAGTTTGGGGGCATCCCAAATAGAGTTAAGGGGCAAAGTGATGGAAAAGGTCAATTTCCAGGGTGTGTGTTTGACCTGGCAGGCATTTGGGAAATTTGCTAGCCAGGTGGGAACTCTCTCTGTTTCTGCCTCTCTGTCTCTGTTTCTATCTCTCTCTGTTTCTCTGCTTACCCAATTAAAATAAGATATTTTTCTTATATTTATTTATTTAGATCCTAAAATAATCTCTGGGAAATATTAGAAATTGTGTTTTACTTAATTGTCGGTAACTGAGCCCTGGAAGACTCCTGTGGTTGAGGAGTTCAGCCTCTCCAGGCTTCAGGGGAAGTGGGAACCAACCACCTGGAAGCCATCTGTCCAGCAATCTGTTGGAACAGAGGAGAGGCAAGGTGACAGTCACCTCTCTTAAGGCAGGAGGGGAAGAGCTGGTCCTTCGGGCCATGACCACAGAATGGTTCTAAGTCTTGAAGTCCTCTATGGCTTCAGGTTGCCTAGCACCTACTTTCCTTGGGGAGGTATAGCTGTCACCCATTCTATTTGGCCTGGAGGGCTCTGCTCTGGTCTTATTTGAAGATCTCCCAGAAGCCTATTGTGAGACAGGATTCCAGTACAAATGGTTTGCTTGTGAGGCAATCCCAGCAGACACAGGTAAAGCAGTGGGATCTGAGGCAGGAGAGGGAAGGAAGCCAGCAAAGTGTCGTCTGTAAGCTGGCTACGACCATGGGCGAAGACCTTAAGTGCCACCCAGCCTTGGAGAGCAGTGCCAAGCAGGAGACTCAGAGTCTGGGGGAAGAACCCCTGTTTTTACTTAGCCACTTCATGGTTAACGGTGTGGCCAGGCACTTCTAGCCTGTCTCATAAATAGACAAGACAAGACAAAACCGTCAAGTAGAGACAAAGGAAGAAACATTTGAGCATGTGACAAGTGCGCTCCAAAAGAGGAAGAGTCAAGGGGAAGATGTTGGCTTGTTGACCATCTTTCTCCTCTGCTACAAGCTGGCTCGTTACAGCACGGGGTGGGGGGTGGTATGTGACCTGGGCACATATTCTGGGCAGAGCCAAAGCCAGTCCTTCTCTTACTCCTGTGCACACAAAATGAATGATCTCTCTCCACTGTGGCTGCCGAATGAGACCATGTCGGCAGAGAATCACCATTTAGTCAGCTGCCCTGGCAGGAGGAAGGGATGAGACCAGCGGCCACGAATAAGAGGCAGAAAATGATAAAAAGAAAGACAAATCATTACATCATTTTCATTTGACGCTTGGATCCAGCTTGGGCTGAAGCCAAATTCATTTCTGGACATCCCTAAATGTGAACAAATACTTTTTTGTTTTGTTTTGCTTAAACAGTTGTGACCTAGCATGGGAAGGGCTGTCTTCTGCCATTCTCTTCCCTACAGTCCACACACACTCAGAGATTGTAGATATGTCACTGAATGATGTGCCTACTAGAAATCTGAGCCAGTTGTCTCTAGCCACATAATCTGAGAGTGTTCTCCAAATGGAAAATTGGAAGAGGGACAGGTGCTTGACACAGTGGTGGTAATGCTGCTTGGGACACCCGCCCCTGTTGGAGTGCCTGGGATTCAGTCCTGGCTCTGCTCTGCTTCCAACTTCTTACTAATGTACACTCTTGGATGCAGCAGGTGATGGCTCAAGTACATGGGTTCTGGCCACCTGCATGGGAGGTCTAGATTGAGTTCCAGATCCTGGCTTTGTCCTGGCCCGGCCCACCCACTTTTGTAGACATTCGAAGAGTGAACCAGTGGATGAAAAATCTCTGTCTCTCTCTTTCTCTTTCTTTGGTTTTCAAATAAAATGAAAATAAATAATTTTTAAAGATTTATTTATTTATTTGAAATGTAGAGTTACAGAGAGGCAGAGGCAGAGAGAGAGAAAGAGAAAGGTCTTCCATCCACAGGTTCACTCCCCGGATGGCCACAACATCTGGAACTGAGCTGATCCAAAGCCAGGAGCCAGGAGCCAGGAGCTTCTTTCGGGTCTCCCATGCAGGTGCAGGGGCCCAAGGACTTGAGCCATCTTCTACTGCTTTCCCAGGCCATAGCAGAGAGCTGGATCAGAAGTGGAGCAGCCAGGAATTGAACCAGTGCTCATATGGGATACCGGCACTGCAGGTGACGGCTTTACCAGCTGTGCCACAGAGCCGGCCCCAATAAACAATTTTTAAAAAGAAAGAATTGGAGGAACAGGGGAGTGCCATGTCATTGAGTACTCCAAAAAAGAGAGCTGCAGTTCAGAAAAAGGAGTTGAGAGAATGCCAGATTTCATTCTCCCAACACTCAAGATTCAAAGCAGAAAAAATAGTTCAGGATACTCTCAAGTTCCCTGATTATTCAGATAACAGAGCTGACCCAGCCAATAGGGAAGAAGTCAGGAGGACTACAGCAGGACCTGGAATCAGGCAGGCCGGAGGGGCAGGGCTGGAGGGACAGATGTGCTTGCTCCCTGGGGCCCACACCCCTTTGGATTTGCAGGTAGTGAAGATTCAGGGCAGAGCTGTCATGCACAGCATGAAATATGCAAAGCAATCAGGGGCCATGGACTGGGAAGCGGGTTGGGCATTCAAGGTGCGTTGCACAGAGGGAGTGCTTGGTCACTGACAGACAGCCATTGCTGTGTGTGTTGGCAGAGGCCACCACAGTGTTGTCAGTGGCACAGAACACCTGCAGTGACCACAGCGCTGGCACATCCTGAGAACTGGGCTGCATGCAAATGGAGGTGAGAGCAGGAGGATCAGAACACCCTGGTGTGCAGAACCAGTTCTTCGGGCCTCCCAAAAGCCCATTGTTAAATTTCCAAGACAGCTGTTAAATACAACAGTTCCTAAAACCAAAGCAATTACTAAAATGAAAAGCAAAGATAAACATTCAGAGCTCACCATCTCCTATTTCTTGTACTCCATTTTCGTGTTAGCTATGCTCTTGAGGTTATTCCTTTTGTATCTTTGTGATGCACCTGGTATATAAGGGCGTGCTACTGACCACGTCTTCTCAACTCTTCTTGCGGACATCATTGTTGGTAGCTTGAAATATGCCAGGACTAGAGTAGCAATCACAGCTACTGTGTAGGGCTTGATTTAATACTTTGTTGGCTGTCTAAAGTTGAGAATGGGGTGGAAATGTTAATAATGCAAATGAAGCTGCAGAGCATGCTATGCCTATAGCCACTACATTGGGAAGGGCAAGGTCACTCACATCATTGAGTAGAGCGAAGTTCCCTCATATCCAACCTAAGTATAGCTATCACTCAACATCCACATAGGAAATACACACATCAGTTGTGTGCAAATGTTGTATTCGTAGGTTAACCATTGGAATAAGAGTTCCACAGAACAAAAACCATTCTGTGAGAATAAATTGGCTATATGGAGTTAGGAAGAAAAGAGGATTGAGTGCTCGCCATTCTTCTTAAATGGTGTGCTACATAACCTTTGTTCCAATGAAATTTAAAATAGATACATGCACATAGGCACACCCATGCATTCTGTCCTGAGAGCTGGTTATTAACCATTTACCAACACCCCGCTGAGCTTGGGCTCCTTCTCTACCTGGTGCATCCAGAGAGCCTGATAAGGAAGCTCCATTTCTGCCCAGCATGGAACGAGTGTCTAGAAAAAGAACAGAGAACCGACCATGCCTTCATGACCCACCATGGGTCAGAGCCCCAGCAGACACAGGACTAAGTGTTGTAAAATCTTACCTCCTGCCTGGCACCTCACACACACACATTCCCCATCCTTTGAATTTTTCTTCTGTGTTTTTAATTCAAGTCACATGTGTTACTTGAGAACCTCTAAATTACAAAGAGCCTTTCAAACAACGTTAGCATGTAAATATAAAATGTAACATTAAATTCCCATCATTAATATTGAAGAGTAAGTCAATATTTGATAAAAAATTGCCTCAGGGGAATGTGCCTTTCTGGCTGGTTCTATGCCTTGCAGACTTATTCAATTATTATTTAATTACTCGGTTAAATGTCATGGCTTACAGAGCAGGGATTAGATTAATAATAGCATGAGGTTTATTTTAAGCCAACCCGACATTAGATAGAGCTGATTCTGTTCTACCGCCTCACAGAGCACTGAATATACATTAGTCTTCTGCACCTGGTTTTGAGAGAATTGCTTCTGCTTAAGCTCCCCTCCTCTGCCCTCTCCCCTTTGAACAATTCATCCCTCTGTATTTGCCATATTTTTCCAGACCCTCAGCTATTCTTCACCGTACCTCTTCTTTTCTCCCTGGGGGTCTTAATTCCATACCTTTTGTTAAGGTATTCAATTTATCCAAAATAGGAGCTGGGTCACAGAGAACAGTCTGTTTTCAAGAGGAGGTGGGGCATCGCACAGAGCAGTTTTCACGCCAGCACCTTCTGACCAACCGGTTAGCTGTTTAATTCATCGCTGTAGGGTCGCTATAGCAACCACTGTATCCGAAGGATTTGTTGGCACCTAGGTGGGCTGGACTGCAGTGACATTTGAAAAGGAGAGCAAAGACAAAAGGTCATCAGAGGACCCAGGGATGCTGCGTTGCTCCCCTTTCAGCTGTACTGTGTTGGACCAACATTTGGGGTGTCCGGGCATGACCTGCTGTCAGCTGCAGAATGGCAGCGGTGCTCTCTAGGGGAGGGGTAGCGAGGGGATGAGGGAGGGAACCCAGGAGGGCTGGGGACAAGGCTAGCAGAACAGCTGAATCGTGGTGGGCCACGCAGGCCTTTTGTTCTCCACCATCTGTGTGCTGTGGTTTGGGAGCAGAGCCAAAGCAACGTTACCTGTATTGTGCTCCGCGGAGCTGGGGCATGGGCGGCCAGTCCTGCCTCACACACAGTGACAGGGCCATAATAGCCTGGCAAATAAATGATTTGAACATTTGGCTTTATGAACATTGAGCAAAATTATTCAAATAAATTATGAAAATGCCTGCAAGAGAACAGACATCTGTATCCCATGGCAAGCCCAGGGCCACTGATTTATAATGCGAAGTATGATGATAGTTGCAAAATTTGCAGAATCAGTGGGGAGCTTCAAAAACTGGTGCACAAAAAAGGGTATTCCTTGATGATAGTTCTTAAAGAACACCACAGCCTATGGACACTAAGTCATGCAGTAGTCCTTATGATTGCTTAACCGTCAGAAATATAAATGCAAAGCACAGGGAGTGGGTTAAAGTAAAAATCCATGTTACAGAGTATTTGGAGCTATTAAGAATGATGTTGAAGTATTGTTGACAAAATGAACGGAACATCCACAAAATATAGCTATATGCAAAGCCTTTTCAGATACCAAAAATAGACCTCAAATTAAGCAGCCTTGAAAAATTACCCTTGACAAAGTATCATGTTGGGCAACCTATATCAAAATCCTTGAGGTTTGGTGTGACTTTTGACTCAGCAGTTCCACTTCTGATTTGTTCTAAATGATTATATTTTAATATCTTAGCAACAAGAAAATCAGTTGTAGTCTGTATGATTGCTTAACCTTCAGAAATCTAAATGCAAACCACAGTGAGTGGGTTAAAGTAAAAATCCATGTTACAGAGTATTTGGAGCTATTAAGAATGATGTTGAAGTATAGTTGACAAAATGAAAAATAATATTAATAATATGCTACTGAAGGAAAAAATCAGGTTGCAACAGAATATATATGGCTGATCTCATTTTAAGAACATGCATGGGATTTGAAGACTCTGTTGAGATACAGCAAAACATGAACAGCTATTATCTCCCTAAGAGTAAACACGTAGGCGATTGTGTTTATTTTGCTCACTTGTATGTTCTGAGTTTTCAATAAGGAGTATGTTTTCCTGCTGTATTAAGGTTTTGTAAAAGTATTCCACAAAGGGAACACACTCTTTTTACATTTCTACTAATCACTTACGTAATTCTTATCCAAGTTATTTTGGAAGATGGAAAATTCTGGCCAGACGCTCCAACCTCCTGTGCCCCAATAAATTCGTAGCTACTCTGGGAATTAATGGGACACAGATGTCCTGATTTGGTTGCCTGCAAGGAGAAGTGGCATCAAACCCCTACATTCACAAGTCTTGATTCAGGGATGCATAGTGTAGGTGTTCCCCTATTTTGTGGGAGACCCAATTGCAAGGAGCAGAGGCCAGGGGCCTGTAGCACAGACAGGGAGAAGTGGAGGTGGTTCCACACACAGAGCAGAAAGTGTCATAAAGGTAGTTCAAAGAACCGGTCTCATTTGATAGCGTTTTACAGAAAACAGCCTCTCTTGTGTAGTCTCGTTCAGGACAGTGCCCTCTCTTCCTGTCCATTCCCAGCAGCTGTGCACAGCACGGAGGACACCACTTTCCTCTCTCACCTGCCCCCCCTGCCCCAGCATACACAGTCATTGACAATTAATCAGTCAGCAATGGGATTTGCACTTCAGCTGGGACCCTTATGCATTCCCGGCCAACCTGAATCTTCCTTACCAGGGACCCTGTGGTAATGATACTGTTGCATATTGTGTGATACTGTTGTGTGTTGTGTGCTGTGTGATACTGTTGTGTTGCTGTGCACTGTGACAGCTAAGACATACAACCTGGGACCCCATCACAAACCAGGTGCGTTAAGATGAAAAAACAGCTGTACAGAATGTACATTGCACAGAATGTCATGATAGGTTTACCCTAACCTCCGCTTTCCTCTAAACAAGGAGTGCAATATATGTAAAGTACTTCAGTGGTTGCTACATGTGCATATTTGACCTTGGCGGCACTTGCATAAACTTATTACATTAATAGAGTTACATGAATTTGATTTTCGAAAAAATAATCCGTCCTTGGAAGGCAAGTGTCATCACCTCCGTGTAAACAATATTTCCCGGCAAACAATGCCCTTTATTTTGGCAACCTGTCATTCCTGCCATCTGCCTCACAAAGCACTTGCCAAAGTTGCAATAATAATTGAGTTACAGAGGGAATTAGGTGTAATGGAGGGGAAGGAAATTGATTGCTTAATTTTTATTAACAGAAAGCAAGAAAAATCATGACGCCCTGCCGTGAACCAAAATGAAACAAAGAAGAAAGATACAAAGAGATGACTCCAGGTGGCAGGAATGTGCCTGCACCGGAAATTAGCAATCCTACCAGGAGGTTGAGAAGAGGCCAGGGAAGGGAGAGGGCAAAAGTGGCCCCCCGGGGCGGAAGGGCAAGGGCTCCACACCCCAAGGCAAGGACTCGGGCACCTGACCCGAGAGAGCGTCTTCTGTTGGAAGAGCAGCTGGGCTCTCACTGCATTCTGCCAGGGTAGCACCAGGTCACATCTTTGCAGAGCTGGAGTTGGAGTTCAGGATGTGGGTGCCGGTGGATGCAAGACGAGCACCTTGGAGTCTTGCCTCAAGGAGACCGGAAGTCTATAAAGCCCTGGATGGATTCGTAGAGGTTGTTCAGACTTCACGGACAAGGATGCATCCCCTGAGCGTTGGGCCCTGGTCTGTGAATTAATAATAGGCTCCCTGGGCTGAGCTGGGCCATCTTGCTGTGCTGGAGGGAGACCTGCTCCGCCTTCCTTGCTGTCAGTTTCCCTCCTCTCTTCCGGCAGCTGCTGGCCCTGATGGAACTCACTCTAATGTGGATGCTAGTTTCACAGCTCTGTTCTGCAGGTTGCAGACAGGGGATGCCCTCTTGGATGTTGGGGGAGAAGCAATGGCTCGGGAGAGAGGCCCAGGTGATCATGTCCCAGCGTCATTAACTGCAATGCTGTCTGTCCGCTAAGGGCTCCACCACACCGTGGACCGTATGCATGAGGGGATGGTGCTCAGTCCTCTGGGAGAGATGCACAGGCTTGAGTGTGGAGAGGGGAACTGAGGCACACGTCCAGCTCCGAAGAATTCCCATCCCCTGAACTGCATTCTGGGTAGTAACTTTGTAGAAAATGGATTCTCTCCACAACTGTGTGCAGAAACGGTTGCTAAAGAAAAAAGGCACAATTTTGCCTGCTGCAGAGAAAACAGGGAAGAGTGTACAGAGACATTCTAAACCATCCCATGGGGACATTTCTCAGTGTTTAAGTTACACTTTGGATCTGATAAATCCAGCAGCACAGCTAGGTTGATAACATTATCATCTGTATAACGAGGTGGGAGGAAGTTCAATGAAGCTGACATGTCGTATGACACATTAGTAGATAAAAATAATACTTTTGAACTTTCCTTAGCTTTGTGAAGCTGTCCATGATATAAAATAACTTATAAAGAGGATTTAAACCTCTATTGTATAGTGCGAGCCCAATTATGGACTAAGACAAAGAGAGAAAGAAATATAGGTGGAAATAAAAAACAGACTAAGAAAGTACACGCAAATGTTATTGAAGGCAAAATGTGGAGTGTGGAATTCGGGAGTTTCATTTCATCTCTATTCTTTTCTGATTATGCAGTTTTACTAAAATGATTATGTTACTCCAGAGTCAGCAAGTAAAAGGGGCATAGCAGGTAAAGCCTCCACCTGCAGTGACGGCATCCCACATGGGTCCTGGTTCGAGATTCGGTTGCTCCACTTCCAATCCAGCTCTCTGCTATGGCCTGGGAAAGCAGTCTTGGGCCCCTACACCTGTGTGGGAGACAGGAAGAGGTTCCTTGTTCCTGGCTTCAGATTGGATCAGCTCCAGCCATTGTGGCCATGTGGGGAGTGAGCCAGTGGATGGAAGACCTCTCTCTCTCTCTCTTTCTCTCTGTGCCTCTGCTTCTCTATAACTCTGCCTTTCAAATAAATAAATACATCTTTAAAAAAAAGAAAGAAAAAAATTAATACTACCAGTAAAGAGGTTTTTTTAATCTATTATCACTTTTTTAAAAAGGTATGGAGACCAGTGAAGAAAGAAAAAGTTAATTTATTAAACTCAATCATTTGAATTATAAGGAATCTCCAAAAAGTTCATGGAAAATGCATATTAATAAGAAACTATGCATGGATTTCAATTTTTTGCACCAAAATAAGCACCTTTTAATTCCATGATAAGGAGTCTGTGTCGGAGAGCTGTGTCTGTTAGTCAGTTGGTAGGTGCCTTGGTTCTTCTCCAGTTAAGTGTGTTCTTCCCCATTGTGCTAATGTACTTCCTGTTGCTGTAACAGAACAACTGAGGCAGTTACTTTATAAGGTCGAAGCGTTTATTTAGCTAATGGCTTTGGAGGCTGAAGTCCAAGATCAAGTGGCCCCACTGGTTTGGCTTTTGGTGAGACCCTTTTGGCTATCTCACAACATGCAGATGGCATCCTGGCAGGAGAGAGGTCACACATTGAGACAGGAAGCCAGAGACGTACAGGGCTCAGGCTCACTGTTTGATCTCAACCCAGTCTTGAGGGAACTCACTCACCTCCAAGACCAGCATTAGTCCCTTCCCACACCAGTGTCCTAATGACCCAACCACCTGCCACTAGGCCCCACCTCAAACGTTTCACCATCCCTCACAGCACCACCCTGGACACACGTTTCCAGTCCATGAACCCTTGGCACTCATGCTCCATAGCACAGCATGCTCCAAATCATAGCACCCATGCCCTGTCTGCTGACATCACATTCACTGGCTCCGTTTTTCCCTCTGCTCTTCTGACAGTTGGGTCTGTAACTGAATGTTTTCCAAAGTCTAACGCCATCTAGAACATCCTTTGTTTATATAGTTCTTACTTATGAGCTATGCTGTGACTTAAAATATGTGGTCTACATGTTGGCTGTTCACAGACTGCTTCAGCCAAGCCTTCTATGAAGTGTTTCCTGCAAAGATCAATGCTGAACTTGTGGTCACAGAGTTTTACCTCAGAATGTAATCTACAGACCCCAAGATCCCCATATTCCAACCATGTCCTGACGTTTGAGTGATCTGGGACACTAATTATAAAGTTTCTAATTGCCTTTAGGCCTTCTGCTTGTAACATGGTCTCCCCTGTGGGGCAGAGGCCAGCAGCATTCTTGGGTTCCAAAAGATACTAGGCTCTCAGTACGTTTCTGTAGCACCAAATGGCAGGAGCCACTGCGTACTTGTTCCCACCTCGGCTCATTAAGCAGACAGGGGCTGTCTGAAATGGAATTGGCACTGTAGGGTCCCCAGGACTCTCTGGCTTCACCAACTAACTCTGTGCATCCAGGAACGCCCAGCTGAGTCCAGCAGAGACCATCACTCCTGGTCTGTATTACTCAGCACCTAAGGTAAGGCTTACCAAGTACTTGTAAAAATGAAGGCGTATCCCTACTCATCAAGGCCCCCAAATGGAAGTCCCAAGGTGCATCAGCAGAAGAATGAGTAAATAAATTGCTGTTTTCAGAAGACAAGTGCAGCAGTGAAAGCAGAGAGTGAATGACCTACTACTTTGTCTGGTACTAAGGAAGAGACTCACACACAGTGCTGAGTGGGAGAAGTTACATGTAGAAGAGCTCATACAAAGTAGCTCACTTTTTAAAATTTATTTATTTGAAAGAGTTACAGAGAAGTAAAGAGAGACAGAAACAGAGGGAGAGGGAGAGAGAAAGAGAGAGGGAGAGAGAAAGAGAGAGAGAGAGAGAAAGAGAGAGAGAGAGAGAAAGGTCTTCCATCCATTGGTTCACGTCCCAATTGGCTACAATGGTCAGAGCTTGGCCCATCTGAAGCCAGAAACCAGGAGCTTCTTCTGGGTCTCCCATGCAGGTGCAGGAGCCCAAGGACTTGGGCCATCTTCTACTGCTTTCCCAGGCCATTGGCTTACTTATAAATATATTCAGAGTGTGCTCATAAAAACTTACCTATGGGAATAGAAGTCAAGAGAGAGTGGTCATCTTTGAGGAGAGGGAGCAAAGAAAGGCATCGGGGGTGTTTCTGATGTTTTGTTTCTCACGGTGAGTGCTGGTTCATGTAAGTAAAGAAAGGAATCTCAGTCTGCATACCTAGCATGCGTGCTCTCTGTGTGTGTCTATGAGGGTACTTCAGAAAGTCCATGGAAAATGGAATTAAAAGATATGCGTATGTGTGTGTGAAAGGTTTTAAATCCATGCATAGCTTTTTCATAATATGTATTTTCCATGAACTTTCTGAAAATCCCTTATAGTGTCTGTGAGTGGGTATGTGTGTGTGTGTGTGTGATATCTCAATACAAAGCTACCATTGGTGAAGTCTAAGTTTGAAGAAGTAGAGGCCGGAGCAGAGCAGGTGCAATGACCTTGGTAATTCCCCCGCAGGGCGGTGCCTGACCCCAGCTCCGCAGGATTTTCCTGCAGCTGTTGTGGGACCCTTTTGGGTGATGGAGGAGTGCTTAACACAGGAGAGCAGCAGCTTCATTTGCAGGCCCCTTTCTGTCTCTCCCACTGGCCAGGGCTTCCCCCGCTTGCATTACCACCAACAGGAGCATGGTGAGTACTCCAGAGACAACTGCCCAGGAGAATGCACAAACAGCAGGACACCTGGCATCCCTGAGTGTTGATGCTGCCTGGGCACAAGACTCTGCACAGTTTCTGGCCTGCAGGGGTTGTCTGCCTGGCAGGTGTCAGCAGGATCCACAGGTGCCCTCACTCCTGGTTTTGGAGCTAGGCCCACCCTAAGTTATATTCTACTTTTGCTACTTAGGAGCTTTATTACCTTGAGAAAGGCATTTTTGGGGCCATTGCTGTGGCACCGGCATCCCATATGGGCACCAGTTTGAGTCTTGGATGCTCCACTTCCTATCCAGCTCTCTGCTGTGGCCTGTGAAAGCAGTTGAAGATGGCCCAAGTGCTTAGGTCCTTGCACCCACGTGGGAGACCTGGAAGAAGCTCCTGGCTCCTGGCTTCAGATCAGCACAGCTCTGGCCGTTGTGACCATTTGAGGAGTGAACCAGCAGATGGAAGACTTTTCTCTCTGTCTCTCCCTCTCTCTTTCTGTAACTCTACCTCTCAAATAAATAAAATCTAAAAAATAATTTTTTTCCAGGCTGTGGGTTCCCTCATCTCTAAATTGGTGTTAATAAGGGAACTGTTTGGCCCATGAGGCACACAACCCATAAGGTGACCGACAACAGGAACCCTGGGCCCATCATCATCCCATTTCCTTCTGCCACCACCAGAAACTGGTATTTCCAATCTGAATAGCCGAGGATTTGCCCTCGCAGAAGCACTGGCTGACGGAAGACTGGTGAAACTGCAACACACCCTCCTTGTAGTGAGCCCTGAGAGAAAAAGACCCAGCCTCTGAGACGCGACCCCAGGACTTGTGCCTCAGAGACTCCGGAGCACAGGGACAGCCTTGTGAATCACGGGCTTTCTGGAGCCCCTCCCACATGTGAGACATTCATGAGAAACGGCCATTGCCACAGGCAGCTCTGAGACAACCCGGCATTGTCAGGGGCACATATTGATGCTGAGGGGGTGGAGCTGAGCCCCCGGCCTCCGGAGAGAACAGTTGAGTGATTATGCCGCAGCCCGCTGCAATCGACGCCAGCTGTACACTCGTCTGGAAGCAGAATGGAGAGGGGCCTTTGCAGAAAAGAGATCTTGGAGCCGAACGCTGGGCCAGACAGCCGTGCCATGAGCTCACTGTCTTTGGCAACCCATTGAAACAGGGATCCAAGAAGAGCAGCTGCCAGGAAGCTCTGCAGGACGCAGCACCACCCACAGCAGCAGGGGAAAGCCAAGGAGGTCAGGGTGGGCCCCGGGGCAGGAGCCCCAGGCTCGGGCCGTCAACATAACCTCGCGTGGTGACTTGGGCCTTCCTTTCGGGTCTGAAGTTGCTCATTGCAGGAATTAACGGTGCTTGTTGAAGAGGCAAGATGGGCTTGGAATTATTTAATCACAAAGAAGGAAGCCAAAATTAAAATCGCCTTTCAAAAAATATTTATTTATTTATTTATTTGAAAGGCAGAGTGACAAAGAGAGAGGGAAAGACACGGAAGGGACACAGAGAGAGCAAGAGATTTTCTCCCACCTGCTAATTCACGCTCCCAAATAGCCCTAATGGCTGGCGCTGGGCGAGGCCGAAGCCAGGAGCCCAGAACTCCATCTTGGTCTCCCATATGGGAAGCAAAGGCTCATGTATTTGGGGCACAGCAGGGAGCTGGATCAGAAGTGGAGCAGCCAGGACTTGAACCGGTGTTCTGATATGAGATTTGGAGTCACAGGCGGCAGCTTAACCTGCTAAACTGCAACACCAACCCTAAAATTAAAATCTCCTTGAATTCAGTAAGATTTGGGGTCATTAATAGGAGTCATCTTCCTTCTCCAAAAACTCAACCCCACAGAGCCTTTGCATTGGAGGGGGCTTCATCATTGTTCCTCTGGACCCTCCATTGCTTCGACAAGGGAAGGGAGGACTAGAGAGATTAAGTGACGCATTTTACCCAAGCAGGGGTAGGTGACAGGCAGCGAAGGGACGAAATTCCAGAGCGATCGCTGGTTCACTTTATAACCTGCCATCCCCCACAGCCTCGCCCTCCCTGAGCAAGTGAAACAGCCACAGTGAAAACATCAGACTTGGAGATAAAACGTCTTTGGAGTGGGAATGGGACCTGCAGCTAAGGTGGGCCACAGGAGAAGCAGAGCTGGGTGGGCCACTCCCGACCCGTCCTGGCTGGGGCACGGAACTTCACCTCTTGGTGCCTCTGCTGGAAAACACATATGCCCTGAAGCCCTGGAGGGGTGACTGGAGGATTAATCAGCTAATGCGGAGGGCGCTGCACGGTGTGTGGCATTGTAAATGAGCTAAGTCAACATCAGCAGGCTCTGCGACTACGGAACACAGGAAGCCTGATGAGATAATTTCCTTCCTCACCGCGAAGGGCCGTCGACCTAATGAAAAGCTACAGATCCCTCTCGGAGACAGCACAGTCCACAAAAATGCTGCAGCACTTAGAGAATGTGCCGAGGCTCTGTACACACCGCTAAGAGCATTCCTGCTGCACCTCACCCCACTCCCCGGCTCAGGGTAACACGTCCCGGTTATTAAGCACTGCTACGTTTCAGGCACTGTGATCAAGGATTTGCACACACTTTCTCCTCTAATCCTCCCACCCATCCTGTGAGGGAGGGAGTGCCTTTCCTGCCTTGGTTCAAACAGTGAGATGGAGGACCAGGGCAGGCAAGCAAATCCCTACTGTCACAGAGCTGCTCACACATGGCACTTGAACGTGAACTGGGGCTCAGCCTGAGCTCCTGGCCAGGCCATTCTGTTCGTTCCAGCGCCACGGCAGAATACAGTTGAGGCTCTCCTTATCTAGCTGCAAGTCTCCAGAAGCCCCTACCTCCAGCGGTACGGTTTGCAAACAGGCTCCAGGCTTTGATATTTTTAACAAGTCGAGTGGGAGCACAAACACAAGGACACAGGAGAACGCGCAAAGGGATAGCTCAGGAGGTTTGCAAATCACATCCTATTTCAAACCAATCTACTCCAAGCGTATTCCGTGGCATTAAAGTTAGAGAACATAAAATTCAATCACTCTTGTGGACAATTGGATGAAACTAATATGAACGCAGCTTATTCCCTGAATAAACATTCCCCCACACGGTGTGGTTCCCGTGGAAACAATAAAAATAATCCAATTTCGTTCTACAGTGCTCACCTTCCCCTGCGTGTCATTAGTACGGCTGCAGGGAGGGAGCAGGGGAGAACACTGTACAAGTTGCCAGCATAGAATTACACCTGGCCCCCAGTGAGGCCCAATTCTCTCTCCCACCTACAGTGCCCAACGCCGCCTCTTGTAGATACTCAACCTCCCCTAATCTGTTAAGCTCCCTCACCACTGGGGCTCTCACTTCTGTTCCTTAACCCAGTGCACGAAATAGGTGCTCAACCAACACGTGGATTGCTCTGGTCTCGTTTTGTTAGTTCATTTCATAAAAGGATCCTTGTCCAAGAACAATGGCTTGGGCCTAACACTGAAAACATGAGACTCTAAGCACAGATGGCGGGCACTTCTCTGCAGGTTTTACTAATGGCTGCAGAGTCCACCTATCGCCTGGCAAGAATCTCTCCATTACAGAGTGAGAAGGGAGATAAAGAGCCCCTGAGAACCTAAAATATGTGAAGCGTGGATGTTTGACAAGGGGGATACATTCCTTTCCTTAAGTGGAAAATGGGGGAAGCTCATGACACATATTAAACAAACAAACAAAAACTTCTGAGGTACCTAGAAGCAGGATGGAATATTGGCGTCCCAGATTTGACACCTGCCTTGGTGCCATTATGAGCAAGACACAAAGACTGGGAGCAAGGTGGCCAGGCTGGGGGAGGGTGGTTGGCGGAGCTTTCTGCCCACCCCCAGACCCAAAACCCGCGGTTACGTGAGGCTCCTGGGGTCTCAGGGCCACAGCAGGAGGGATCTGGACTGACAAGATTCCCACTCGTGAGGACAGTCTTCTGCCCTGGCCGTCTCAGCAGCCAAGGGCTGATGAGCAGCTTGCTGGTGTTGTGAGCCAGAGGAGGTGACAGCGGCAAATTGCAGCTAGGCCTTTCACATCACAGTTTGGCCCCACAGGCTGCCGGAGAACTCACTGTGCGTGAGACCCCTGATGGAGACCACGTCTACACACCATCCATGGAGGCCATCGGTGGCAAACCACTTATCCCATCTGCACCTCAGCTTGGGGGGGTGTACTGCAACTCAGTGCTGAGCTGGCCGCCTGCAGTGACTACCTGACTCCATAGGTCTCCTTGCTAAGACTTCTTTTTTTTTTTTTTTTTTTTTTGACAGGCAGAGTGGACTGTGAGAGAGAGAGACAGAGAGAAAGGTCTTCCTTTGCCGTTGGTTCACCCTCCAATGGCCGCGGCCAGCGCGCTGCGGCCGGCGCACCGCGCTGATCCGATGGCAGGAGCCAGGAGCCAGGTGCTTTTCCTGGTCTCCCATGGGGTGCAGGGCCCAAGCACCTGGGCCATCCTCCACTGTACTCCCTGGCCACAGCAGAGAGCTGGCCTGGAAGAGGGGCAACCGGGACAGAATCCGGCGCCCCGACTGGGACTAGAACCCGGTGTGCCGGCGCCGCTAGGTGGAGGATTAGCTTAGTGAGCCGCGGCGCCGGCCCTCCTTGCTAAGACTTCTTTTATTTCCAAAGTCAAGTGCAGGTGGGGTCCCCAGGCCACACACCTGTCCGATCAACTTGATTCACAGCCTCACAACCCTTCATGGGTAGTGGTTTACTAGAAAGACTCAGAGAACTGAGCAAAGTGCTATACTTATCATTACAATTTTATGGAAAGAATACACCTAGGACAGGTTCTGGGAGGGGGCGGGGTCAGGGTACACCACCTGCTGGCCACATCCAGGGGTTCTCCAACCAGGAAGCTCTGCTGGTCATTGGTGTCCACAGATTTTCCTGGGGTGTCATGACATGACACAGACGAGTTGATGGAGCCATGGGTCATGTGATCTAACACGGACTCCAGCTCCTCTACCCTCCCTTGAGCTCAGGTTGGCCCAAAGCTCTGATCCCCTAATCTTGTGGTCTTCCTGGTGACCAGCTCACTTCCTACAGCCTTCCAGTAACCCACCAAAGTCTTCTTATCCACCTAACAGAGGTATCGTCATCACTCGGAACACCAGAAGAGTTTTGTAGCCATGTGCCAGGAACCGGGGAGAAAAATCAGATATGGCCCCTTTGATACCACACTGGTCAGTGCCAGCCAGAGAAGCAGCCACAAGCAAGAAAAGATTCTTGTGATCTCACACAGCTCATTAGTGAGACATCCTCCCTGAACTCCCTCCCCCTTCCCTAAGCCCAAACTGGACCTGGAAACTAGACAAGGGGGGAGCAGGGAGGGCGTGCAGAGAGCAGACCACACACCTCTTCACTCCAATCCCTTTAAGCCACAGGTTTAGTCTGAAAAGGAAGTGGGAAAGCGCTCTGAATCAGAGAGGGAAGAACATTTTGAATTGAACCAAGTTAAGTTTTAGTAACTGAAAAAGGCCCTAAAGTTATAAGATTTTTCCCCAGGAAATCATTTAGAACTGGGAAAGCAGGATTTGACAGCATGGCTAAGAAAGTAGGGCCGAGATGAACGAAACCACTTCCTGTTTAAGCCTCCCTGAGCTTAGCACTCATTTATAGCCACTTACAGTGACTAGGATGGCTAATGTGGAAAAGATGGAAAGTATCAAGTGTTGGCAAGGATGTTGAGCCACGAGAACTCTCATAAATTGCTGGGGAGTGTAAATTGCTGCAACCATTTTGGAAAAATGTTTAGCAGCATCTGCTAAGGCTGAATACATGTGTACCCATGACCTGGCCATCCCACCTGTAGGGATACTTCCAACAGGTTTATCAAAACCTCCATATGTTTATCAAAAGACATAAAGCTGCACTATCCATAATAACATCAAACTGAAGATTATCCCAAAGGCCATCAAGAGTAGGATGGAGAAAAAATAAGTTGTGGCAAGTTCATGCATGGAGTACTGTATAGCAATGAGAATAAATAGTTGCAAATCACATTCAACAATGTGGATGCTTCTCATGAAAATAATATTGAAAATCTAATTATCAAAGAGTATGTAATAGCAGCTAAAAGATCTGTGTTTGTTGGAGGCAGGATGGTGACCTGGAAGGCACAGGAACAGGGGCTCCTGAAGGGCTGGGTGCTGATTAGGTGGGTGAGGTCCATTTCAGAGAGTGCTATGTTCACATTTCTGTACACACAGGTTCTGCAAAATGTGAATCAGGAAAAAAAAGGACTATGCATAGGTTTCAAAACTCTTTTGCATCAAAATAATCTTATCTTTGAATTTCAATTGTTCACAGGTTTCTGAAATAGCCTTATAGGTTATAATACATTTTTTTTTAAAAGTTCTTTGAAAAGAAAGGGAAGCAAACATGAAGTACACAGGCTGCAGAAAAAGCATTCTACACAGGGCTTGCAGGTGCTCCGGGGCCAGCTACTCCCTCCATCTCTGTGTCATGGCGCAAATGGTCCTTCTCCTGGAGACAGATCATCCTGGACACCTGCACCTGTCTCCTCTCTGCTCTGCAGGGAGAGCACTTGGTAATCCCAGTCCTGTAAGGGGTCTGGTCTGATTCCCCTTGGCTAATTAGCCATGCTTCCAGAAACAAAGAGTTTCTTGTTGTTCATCCTGGGTCAGGTACTACTTTTCAAAGACAGGGACTAGGATGGGTCAGGTTCAGCTTAAAAGGAGATGCTGAGCACAGCTGGCCTGCAGTGACTCACAGAGGAGCAAGGATGGACATGCAGCCTAGCCGTGTACGCTTTCATCTTCAGTGATGGAACAGTTAATATTAAGTAGCATTATGCACAAGTTTCTATGTACTCATTGATGCTTTAAAAAAATTGTCCATTATCTGTTGGGGGACCTCCAAGAGTCTGTTCTGTTCCTGCCGGTCTTGCTAGCAGAGGCCTGGGAACTTCTGCTACAGACTACAGAGGGCTGATGGTATAGCATTTGAGCCCTGGACACACAGCACCTCTCTCTGGAGCAATGGGCAGACTATAAAGATTCCTCTCCCGTAATAGAGTATACTATGTTCTGGCATCATTTGGTCCTCATCACTTCACCCTCGTGGGGTTTGGGGTTCAAGGAATGGGCACAAGAAAATGATGATACTCCAGCTGCTGCTACTGCCATGGTTGATGTGTTTTGTGTCTGAACCAGGAATCTTGTGTCCTCTGCCAGCATCGATGAAACTATGGCAGGCTAGCTTGTTTGTTTGCAGGCAGGGTAAAATCTCAGGTCCTTCAATGTTCTGGATTGCTTCCAGATGCACCTGGCTTCAGCCTGCCCCAGCCCTGGTCATTGCAGCCATTTGGGAAGTGAACCAGCAAATGGAAGATTCTCTCTCTCTCTCTCTCACTCTCCATCCTCTCTCTGTAACTCTGCCTTTCAAATAAATAAATAAATCTTTAAAAAATAATATAGCTCTAGTATCTCTTATCTTAAAGAATAGGAAGCAGAAATATTTTGTAAAAAAGAAACAGAATGCATTTAAGTCTATATCTTTTGATTCTGTCTATAGATAATGTGGGGAGAAGGTCCCATGGAGTCGGAAAAATCACATTTATCAGTCTTCTTTCCTCTGGTCTAGCTATACCTATATATTTTCAATTTTGTCTGCACATCAACACTTTAAACCTTTCTAGTGTTGACTACCATCATCCATTCACTCCCATGTGAGGCCTGCACAGCCATGCTACAGCACTGGCTGGGGCAAAGCAGCATCATTCACCAGCATCCAGTTATCATTCACCATCAGTGTCAGCTCTTCCCTGGGACCCTACCACCTGCCGCTGCCCTGCTGTAAGATGGTTACTCTCTTCTTCATTAAAGTGTGTGGTTTGTATTTTTGTCACTTCAATTCACTGGTCCTAGTTCCCTTCTCTAATTTATCAAATTAAGTGTGGCATTACCAGTACAGGTTTCTATTTTAAAAAAGTTTTTACTTTAATTTTTAATTAGCTTTTAATATATTCAATGTGCTATGTAGATACAATTATTAGAACATAGTGATATTTACTTCCTGTACAACTTGCTGGAGAATGTTTGCTGGTTTCTTATCTCAGTTAAATGGACTAATTGGAACAGAATCTACTGGGACTTTGTAGAGTGTCACTTAACTGCTTCCTCCAGTGGGCAACAATTCTGACTTCTTCCTGATTAATTTTCAAAATTTTATTTTTTATAATTATTTGAGAGGTAGAGAGGAGAAAGGGGGTGAGAGGGAGGGAGGGAAAAGAGAGAGGGAGAGAGGGGGGATAAGAGTGAGAATGCGAGGGAGATGGCTCCCATGAGAGAGGGCTCCCATCGACTGATGGTTCACCTTCCAAATACCATAAATGGTCAGAGCTGGGTCAGGCCAGGGCCGGGTCAGGCCAAATCAGGAAGCCAGAAACACAGTTCAGTCTCCCACATGGGTGGCAGGGACATATCACTTACGCAATTAACCTCTGGCTCTCAGAGTACACATTAGCAGGAAGCTGGAACCAGGAGTAGAACCAGGACTCAAACCTAGGTAGTGTTGACATGGGATGAAGACATCTTAACGGTTGCCTCTTCCTAATCGTTTTTCACTTTAATCATATGCTTTCCTTAGGAGGTTGTCACAAGAGCCAAGAGGCATCTTCACAGCCATCTTCATGTGATAACCCGGGTGCAATATTGACAATGGAAAATGATTGACACTCTCCCTAAATTCCTGACACCTGCTTTGCAGCTGATCATTTTTCTGAACAGCAGTGTTTCAGATTACTTTTATTTATTTTATTTATTTATTTATTTATTTGAAAGTCAGAGATAGAGAGAGAAGGAGAGGCAGAGAGAGAGAGAGAGAGGAGAGAGAGGTCTTCCATCTGCTGGTTCACTCCCCAATTGGCAGCAACGGCCGGAGCCGCACCAATCTGAAGCCAGGAGCCAGGAGCTTCCTCCGGGTCTCCCATGCGGGTGCAGGGGCCCAAGCATTTGGGCCATCTTCTACTGCTTTCCCAGGCCATAGCAGAGAGCTGGATCGGAAGTAGAGCAGCCGGGACTTGAACTGGCGCCCATATGGGATGCCGGCACTGCAGGCTGCAGCTTTACTCACTATACCACAGTGCCACCTCCTCAGATTATTTTTAAAATGTCTTGCTGATTACTAGGGTTCTTTTCCACCTAATTTTTTCCAATTGTAATTATACTTTTAAATTTCCCACTATGCTAAAAAGGTAACAAGATCAGAATAGTGTCTTGAGTTTTCACCTCATTAAAATGAGTAAATATTCTACATATATTTAACATGGTCTGGTCTAATGCTTCTGAAATAATTTTAGATTGAACATTTTTTTGGACCAAGTCAGATAAAAAAAGTTTTTCTTTAATAGCATTTTCCAGCAAAAGATAAAGATTTAATATAATTTCTATGTCTTAGGCTTGCCTTTACGCTGACCTAGGAATTAAACAAATAGTAGATTCCGAAAATTGAAAATTATACCTATATTTCTTGATACAGCCCTTTCCTTGCCTACAGCTCGGTAGTATTTCACTGATATCTGTTACATAGCCCCCCAGCCCCTCAGGAAGTTAGCTTCATTAGCTGGTGGGCCTGTGAGGCCTGGCTGCGCTGTATGGTGGGGTTCACACAAGCTGAGCTCGGGAGTCCCCCAGCCAGCATGCTGGACTAATTTATACTCAAAGGTAAAAGTGAAGTCTAGTCCTTGGTAAACGGCCAGGCTGCTGCACGGGGTTAAGGCTGAGGATACAGATTCAAAGCAGAAATATGCTTACCATTTCCCTCCATTCGTGCTGTAGGGCATGGAAACTGTATCCAGAGCTTCTCACCTGCACATTTCTCTCACCTGCACTTACTTATCACATAACTTTCAGCAAAAGGTACCTTCAGGAAAATGGGTACAAGTGGCTACCGAGTTTGGGGTTCGAATTAATAAACATTTATTTCTCCATGTAATTACACACATACATTTTTCAATATCTTTGACTATCCCATTTCTCTGTGAGGTTCATCTTTGACCCAAATCATTAGTAATTCTCTTTCATTATAACCTTGTGGAACCCGAGATTCCACCACCACACCCTCAACTTCAAAGTAACCAAGTAACCAGCCTGGGAGATTTCTCTTCTCTTATGTTTCTCTTGACTTTGCTTGTGTCCAGACTTCTGGTGTCCAATACCCCCTACAACTTGCTCTTCCACCCACTGTGCTGCTGAGTTATAGGAGGACTATGAAAGATGTCTTTGTTGGAAAGGTTCATGGAGGTACCGAGGGTCACACTAAAGTCTGGCCCTAGAGATCTGAAGGCGGAATCATTTAAGGGCACCTTCATAAAGTTTGTACGAAATGGAATTAAAAGCTAGTGTGCATTCCCATGATGTCTTTCAAGGCCCCTGCTACTCCGGCACAAGGCTCTGAGGCCTCCATCACGCTGGTTTCACCCTGACAGTGGCATTGTGCCCCAGCTGCCAGCTGACTCTTTGGAACCTCTGATCCTGCACAGACCCTTCTGCAACTCTGGACAGCTATCAAAATGACTGAGATAGTCTGGGAGAGCTAGCCATGAAAGCACCATTCTTGAGATACGCCCAGCCAGCAGGACACACGGGAAATCGGTAATGACCAAGTAGCACATTTGCCTTTTTGGATGGAACAAAGTGTTTAAAATAGAAAGTGCATAGCTTTGCTTCATCAGTAGGGAACAAGGTACCTATCAAAAATATTCCTACTAAGTGGATTCAATTTGCTCAAAAGAAAATAAAACAACACCCAAATGGTGATTCAAGTTGATGTCTTATGTTTTCAGAAACATCAAAAGTTCATGAGGATTGTTAAGTCCATAATATGACAGGAGGAAGTACACAGATTTTTGATTAGCGATAAAAAAGTATGTCATTATGTGGAAGATAATACTTACCAAGGGGTGCAGAAGGAATGCTTCATTTTCCATCACTAGAGACACTGAGAAATAGCTGATTGATGTAATTGGCATAGCTAAGAATTCTATCTGGCTTGCAGCACATAATCAAAAATATTGAATAAATCGAGGAAGAGGGAAGCAAGTAGATGTCATCCATTATGAGAGAAAATCACAACTTAGGATCTTGTCAAGGACTGACTCTGCACCAGTCTGTTTGCATGTACCTAGTGGGGTCACTGCCCCACATGGAAAGGAAAGGACGATCCCAGGGGACTTGAGGAGCAGCAGTGGTATGATCTGAACCCAAGAAGGGCCAGGGAGAAGCATGGAAGAGCAATGGATTTTGTCCTCCCATCGTAGTGAGGACAATGGATCTTATCCCCCGCAGTTTTAATTGCAGAGGAAGGAGTTTGTGATCAAACAGTGACTCTGTTTGTTCCAGGGAGGTAAATATCATTTTTTGCTTTTAGCACAGAGTTCTACTAAAACCAGTCACGTGTCAGCTTGACTTGGATGTCCCAAGTCGTCACCTGTGGTTTGTGGCATTCCTCTATTGTGTAGACTTGTTCTAGGATATAATTAATGGCTGTCTTCTGAGCTATAAAACTGACCAAATTGCATAGCCTTTGCCATTTTACAAGGTTCTAAAGCAAATATAAGTAAGTGAACACTGTTATGACACCTTTGTGCTTACATCTGTGTTTTTAATTATTTATTCATGATTATGATAGTTTACCATAATTTGAGTGTACTGTCTAACCTCCTCTCTTTTATAAGCAGTTAACTTATGGCTTAATGCAAAGGGGTTTTCTGTGGTCATAATATGTGGGTGCTCCAAAACTTACTTGATCTCATTATTTTGTTCTCCAAGACAATCAAACTAAAACTTGGGCCAACAAGAATTAATTGCTACCTTCTTTCTACCAAAGATTCCAGGTAATAATTAAATAATCCAGTGAAATACGTGCCTCCCAACACTCGGAGGTTCAGGAGACAACCTGGAGAACTCATTGTCCCAGTTACCTCTATAACTCAATTTCATGTTCGGAGCTATCTCTTGCAGCAGCTGAATCAACAGCTGAAGTATTCCCCATGGCTCCCTGTGATCCTCCTTCCCCTCTGCTGAAGGCAGCATGCACAGCATGCTGGGAGATCTAGATGGAACGGCAGTAAAACAAAGAATTGCATTTGAGAGTTGTTCTGACACTGAACAATCTGGAGTTGATTTTTTTCATTCCCTTACGTTTCTTAAGAAAGGAGCAGTTTTCCAGGGGCGATACATTCTTCTTCCATTCTAGCCTTTGGATCACACACTCAAAGCCTACAGTAGCCAGGCAGGTGATGGGATCAACTGAAGCAGGTGGGTGGAGGCTGTGGCAAATCAAGGAGCTCACGGCCCATCCACAGGTGTAGCCTCCCTCAGCACCTGCTGACGGCTGCAATTGGGTTTCACTGTGGTCAATAGACCCTGGAGTTCTTAAGATTTTTGATCAACGCCAGCACCATGGCTCACTAGGCTAATCCTCCGCCTGCAGCGCCGGCATCCCGGGTTCTAATCCCGGTCGGGGTGCTGGATTCTGCCCTGGTCGCTCCTCTTCCAGTCCAACTCTCTGCTGTAGCCTGGGAGTGCAGTGGAGGATGTCCCAAGTGCTTGGGCCCTGCACCCCATGGGAGACCAGGAGGAAGCTCCTGGCTTCAGATCGGCGCAACGTGCCAGCCGTGGAGGCCACTTGGGGGGTGAACCAGCGGAAAAAGGAAGACCTTTCTCTCTCTCTCTCTCTCTCTCTCTCTCTAACTCTGCCTGTCTAAATAAATAAAAAATTTTTGATCACATCACCTGAGTTTTAAATGCTGATAAGTCATCCAAAAAAATTTGGAACAGTCTCTGGCCAAATCATTCTGAGTGCAGAATGGGTTTAGTTCATGGGCCATCAGCTTGCAGCTTCCGCCTTGACATGTCCTTGGAGTTCCTGCTGACACTCACATTTTGCACTCTGCTTTTCAGAGCTGCTATAAATTGCTAGTTAGTGGGAAGGAAGTGAAATGTGTTGTCACTATGGTAGTCTTAGAATTTTCAATAATACTGATGACTTGTGTTTGAATAATGTCCATTAATATCGAACTCTAGAGGTTAAAAATACACCAAGTTTCTGTGTTTTAGGGAAAGGGAGTTCTGCTGTTTTAATTCTAACGAGCATAGAAGCGGCCTTGGAAACATTTTTAGTGCCGGAAAATCAGAAACCTTATCTTTAAGCATTTCCCCTTTGATTTAAAACCCTGAACACATCTAAAGGAAATGCAGTATATCCATTTCTGGTTCATTTACATTAAATCACTAAAATGTTGTTTTATACAACCCTTTTGATGTCTAAGACACTTTTGGAAGTCATTCAAAAAATGTTCTAATCCTTTTCCTTTGTAGTCACATTTTGACCAAAATAAACAAATTCAGACACCAAAAGATTCTACTTCTAGGTGACAACCGAAAACTTACAGATTCTATGAATTCAACGCAGAGGGAAAAATTGAATGATCTTTTCCCTAATTATCACATCTCCATTTATCCCATCCCATGGAGATGATGAAATAAACCCGCCGAGCAAAGAATTTCTATTTTACGATTGCAAGATATAACATCTCTCCATTTTCCCTGTGAGCTGAGATCAAACCCTTAAATTCTTAAACCAACATGAATTTGGTTGTACAGCCCAAAGCCCCTGTCTGCTGTTCTCTGGATGCACACAAAGCCAGGCTGGAAAGATGTGCCATATGGGAAAGGGATATGTATTTATGAGATGATTCCTTATGCAGAGAAGATGTACATCGCTTTATGTTCGTATTCAAGCAGACAAAATAGATCTTCTGTGAGAGATGGAGCTATCCCCACATTACCAAGAGCTGTCATTTCAAATACAATTTTGATTAATGTCATTTGCAAATTGAATGCTGACTTGGTTCCTTTCCTTCCAACAGGAAATGCAGATCTGTAGGGATACAAGCAAGGAACATATGTAAGCCCTTGGGGATGGACGATGATGAAATGACCCAAAGCATGATTATTCCTTGCTACTTCCTGAAATCTGTTCCTCAAATCCCCAAACTAACAATTCTCTGAATTTATCGTTCACAAAAGTGTTCAAGGGTTTTCAGACCTCTCGCCTGAGTCCACAGAAAGTGCGGAAGGGAGGGATTTCAAAGATGTGCATAAGTAGGTCAGCCAAGGGTCACTCCTTGAGATCTTCCAGATATTTATTAGGGGTTCATGGGAGGGGAAGTGCATTTCTGTAGACACAAGATGGATTTTCCAAAACAGGAAGCTCAGGTACTTCTAAGTCTGTGGCTAGACTGAGATAAGCTTGTCTGCCGCTGCTGAGATTGTTCAAATGGAGCGTGTCTCGTCTACCCAGGGCCCACCAAGCAAAGCAGGAGGGGAGTTGGAAGGCGTGCCAGGAAGCTTTCCATTGAAGGGACGATCCCAGGCTCCAGGGATGATAATCAGGCAAACCCATCGTCCCCACGAGAAGGGCTATGCTGACCAACATGGCAGTGGTTATTCTGAGCCTGCCATCCAGCCTTGCCTTGATGGGAGAAGTCCACACTAGTGGATCTTGTGAGATAAGTATGTACACTTGCCATAGTCACGCTCCTGTCTCTAGCTATAATCGGAGTCAAGTTTGCTTGTAAGGATTCAGACGGAAAATCAGCAAATGTTTGTGACTGTGGGTGTACAGCCCTACACTAGGTAGTAGGGTTACCCAGAGCCATTGGCGTGGGTTGTGTTCTTCTTTGGCCTTTCCTCTGTCTGTCCTGGCACATTCTCTCACTGTGGAGGAGGCAAACGCACATGTGTGGTCTTTCCAGACTCTGCTGTCTGTGGCCCTTCCCTAGGTCAACCACAGATAAACACATTCCTTTGAGTTAAAATTGTTAAAGGATGAAAAAGAGAAAATTTGGTGTCCATATTTTATATTTCCCAGATAAGCTCTTTTCCTTTACTATTAAGTCAAGGTGTAGGTTCACTAACCCTTTTAAATATCAGTGGAATTTCTACAGTCACGCACAAATATTCTTCAAATGTCCATCACCACAGAGTAATTTGTTCCTGAACTTCACTGCAATATAATCTTACAGAATATACACTTTTTATTGGTTTATTTAATTCAATATAATATCATTGAGATTTGCCTGTGTTTCTTGGTAGTTCATTCTTTTTTAAAAAATTGTTGTATTATTGTATATTATGTATTTATTGTATATTATGTATATAATATTGCTGTATATTGTATTATTGTATATTATGATTTATTTATTCATTGTACAGTGGTATTATTGTACAATCGATATTTCAGTTATTTCCAATTTCTAACTATTAAGAGTAAAGCTTCTGTGAACATGTGTTGTGACTGTTATTGATGGATGTAAACACTGATTTCTCTGGGGTGTGTAGCTAGGAGGACAATGTCTGTTTAGCTTAGGCAGATGTTACTGAGCAGTTTTGCGAAATGATTGTAAAAGTGTAACTCCCCACTGCAATGTGTGACAGGTCCATATTCTTACAACCTTGCCAATTCTTGATGTTGTCCATCTTTTAAAATATTAGTGTAATGGTATTTTATTGTGGTTTTAACTTGTTTTAACCTGACTACTGGTAATGTTGCACATTTTTCTATATAGTTTAAAAACTATAAATATTCTCTTTTGTCTGGTGCTTGTTCAAGTCAAGTCTCTCTCTCTCTCTGCTACTATCTTTAAAGCAAGTGTTTTCTTTTCCTTATTTGTTAACATATCTATCATGGATGTCTATCCTGTCTCAGCCATGCATGTTGCAAAAATCTTCCTAGTCTTTGGCTTGCCTGTTTATTTTCTTATCAATGCCTTTTTAAAAACATTTATATTATTTATTTGAAAGGCAGAGTTACAGAGAGAGAGAGAGGAAGAGGGGGGTGCAGAATGAGAGAAGAGATTTTCCATCCTCTGTTTCACTCCCCAAATGCCCACAATGGCCAGGGCTGGGCCAGGCCAAAGCCAGGAGCCAGGAGCTTCTTCTAGGTCTCCCAGGTGACTGCAAGGGCCCAAGGACTCTGGACATCTTCTGCTGCTTTTCCCAGGTGCGTTAGAAGGGAGCTGGATCATAAGTTGAGCAGCCGGGACTTGAACCAGCACCCATATGGGATGCCGGCACTGCAGGCAGCAGCTTAACCCATATGCCACAATGCAGGCTCACTTACTAGTGCCTTTTGATGAACAGAAGTTCTCAATTTAATGAAGTCCAATTTCTTGGCATTTGATTTTATATTTAAATTCTTCTTTTTCCTTTGGAAAAAAAATTGTTGCCTATGCAATATGTTTCTTTCACAATATGTATTAATTCACTTCACATTCGAGGCTGCTGTCCATTCTTCCTAGAAGTCCATAAGTAGAGTGTGAAGTGGGGATCAAGGTAAATGCTTTTCAGATAGACAACTAATTATCCAAACATGACTTATGAAAAAGATCATTGTTTCCTTATTGAAGTGTGCTCTGTCATAAATCAAGTGACTATGTAGGTTTGGATCTGTTTCTGGAAACATCTCCAGAGAGAAATATTCAATGTGTAGTTTTTTATCTTCCAAAGTAAGTTTTCGCAGCCTATACGAGAAACAATTGTTTTGAAAGCCAAATGTTTTTATTTGTTGGAGCCAAGTTTTGTCAGGACAGGAAAAGGCTTTGAGCACTGAAAGGAAATTGGGTGTTGTGTTAGCTTGGAATTGGAAGGAAGGTAAAAGGAGAGCATTACTAACGGCCCCTAGGTCTGGAGGCTCACATGGGATTGGGGGTGGCAGGAAGAGCAGATGCAGCTGGTCTACCTGAAGACTGGGAGATGGACTGAAGCACCATCAGGGAGGGAGGAATTGGCACGAAGAGAGAGACGCGTGGGGATTGCAGGGGAATGAGGGGCTCGTTTCTAAATTGAGGTGACTAGGACCCACTGCCAAGGTTGAAGTCCCACGCAAACAACGCGCCCTGTGGGGGCTTCTCACCTGCATGTTTATCATTTGCCACACTGATATCCCAGGCTCTAAGATTTTCTGAGACTCAGACGCACTTCTATACGGACTCAGACGCTGCAGACAGTGACAAAAGGCAAAGCCCCCTGAGGTGGTTTGAAGGCTGTCAGGATGGGGACAAAGGCAAACATTCAGCTTCTTCGCTTGGATAGAACTGGACGACGGTGCCTCCTGCCTACAACAAATTATAGCAGCCTCCGGGACCTGCGGCTGGGCTCACCCGTCATCTGGCGTTGTAGAATCCATGGGGAGGTGCCAGAGTGTTCATGGATAACTAGCAGCGTCCTCACCCTGCTAAGCGCATGCCTGCTGTCGCAGATTCGGATACAACAAACTCATTTCCCACGCTGCCAACCGAGTGCCGGGACAGACTCAGCCAAGAAAAGGCAGCGCTATAGGGATCAAGATGGCGCAAGAGAACAGGCCGCCAGCACTGCCCCTGTCTGCCACCAGCAGTCTCACAGGGGGATGGGGGCGCGGCGAGCCGCCCCCCCGGCCTCCTCCCAGTGGCCAGGGGCGCTCTGCGCTTTCCTCAAAGGCAGCTCAGGCTTGTTTCCCGGCCCTTCGAATAGTTCTACAGACCCATACTTCCCTGCTTTAAATCACTTCCCACTAAAATGTCTACAGTGAGTTTTGGTTTTCTGACCAAACTCTGATTCAGGAAGTTTCTTTCTAAGCAAAGTTTATTTAAATCGTGAGCTGACCAATGTGCAATTAAATTTCATACATATGACGAGCACGACTCATGAGTAAGTGGCTGTAAATGTTTGTTTTCCTGGGGTTTTGTTGTTGGCAGCTATTTCTTCATCACACTTGATTTTATTTCATCTGCAAGGGGGAATCACAAAGTTCATGGAGAATATATTTTACAAAAAAATGCATGGATTTCAAATTTTCAGTACTAAAATTAACAAATCTCGGGCCAACATTGTGGCACATTGGGTTAAGCTGCCGCCTGAGCCGGCATCCCATATTGGAGCACAGGTTCAAGTCCTGGCTGCTCTGCTTCCAATCCAGCTCCCTTCTGGTGCACCTGGCAAAGTCCCAGCAGATGACTTGGATAGAGCTCCAGGCTCCCGGCTTCAGCCTGGACCTGCCCCAACTGTGGTGGCCATTTAGGGAGTGAACCAGCTGATGGAAAATTTTTCTCTCTATACCTGTCCCTCTCCCTCACGTTACCTTTAAAATAAATAAACAAATCTTTAAAAATAAATAAAAATAAATGTATCTTTTAATTTCCCCCTGCCTGAACTGATTGGAATAACTTCTTATTCCAGGGCTGGGTGTGCATTCAACCCACATGGGCTGAACAAATCAATGCAAATTTGAGGTAGCAGGGTTTAGGAGAAAAAGTATAGAATTTGGATGGAGTCCAAGGCCTTTAAGTTTTTAACTCCACAACTTAAAAATTGTGTGATGTTAGACAACGTATGAAAACTTACACATTAGGTATCATAAAAGCATCTATTTTGCCTATGTCACGGGATTTTGCAAAATACTGCATGTACTGCCTTGGAGTGGTAACGTGTGACAATTTAGCAACAAACATTAGCAATTATTCTACTGTTAATAAGCACCTCTTTTCAAAATGAGTGTTTCAATTGTGCCATGAATCACTGCTGTGGTGTGAATTCCTTCTCAGTAACAAAACGGAACAGCTAGCACTTTTGTGTAGGTTCAGCCCCATTCTCAGTTCTTCACATATACTTCCATTAAATTCCCACAACAGCCCCAGAGGGTAAGTGCTGCTATCTCCTTCTCGTAGATGTAGGAGCTGAGGCACAAACAGGAACAAGTAATTTGCTCAACACCACATCAGTTATAAGATAGCAGGGGAAGGATTTGAACCCAGCTGGACGGAGGGCTGCAGAGTCCCTGCTCTCAGCCACTAACAGAAATTCGGAAGTTGGAAGAATAATATGAAAAGAAAAATCGGGACAGTCAGCTCCCTGCTAATATGTTCCACTCTACGAGAAGACAGTCAGTCAGCGTCAGCTGTCAGTCTGCATTCTTGCTCTTGACATTGGCATAGAAGGAGACCATGACGAACAGGCTGTGAGCAGCAGCAGCTGTAGCTTCCCACCCAGGGGTAGGTGGGGAGGAGAAGCAAAGCCTGCCCGGAGAAAGCCCAGAACGTGCTCAGAGCCTTCAAGAGAATGTGCTCGGGCCCAGCCAGCAACGGTACCAGCCCGAGCCAGCATGTGAGCAAACTCCCCCGGCAGACAGTGCAGCAGCTGTGCGTGGTGACATCATCTGCATTCCTGGTACCCATCTGCATGGGTCTGTGCAGGCTGGAGACACTGCATGGTGTCCAGGGGAGGTACCACACCCAGCATCCTGCTCCCTGGGATGCTGGGAATGTGGGAGCCATGGCTTTGGACCACTGAGCCCATTCCAAAAGGGCATCTGTGCTGAGGTCCTTGCCAGCTCAGCAGCTAGCCACAGAGATAGCGGCTGCTTTCCTATGTCTTCCTGCAGCTGCCATGATCTTCCACTTAGCTTCAGCTCTCTTGCTTCTGGAGGAGTACCAAGAGACATGGAAACATCCCCATCTAGGTGCTAGGAGGAAACACTTCTCTCAAGCCTCCCAGCTCTTCGAAAATACTTACTAAGCTCCCCATTGGTAACTGAAATTACAAAATAGAATGAATGGCTGGAGTGGACAAGGCTGGAAAGGGACCTAGCTGGGGAAAAGGGAACAAGGGAATCTGGCCTTAAGACAATGAGCGTGCGGCCAGCGCCACGGCTCACTAGGCTAATCCTCCACCTTGTGGCGCCGGCACACCGGGTTCTAGTCCCGGTCGGGGTGCCGGATTCTGTCCCGGTTGCCCCTCTTCCAGGCCAGCTCTCTGCTGTGGCCAGGGAGTGCAGTAGAGGATGGCCCAAGTCCTTGGGCCCTGCACCCCATGGGAGACCAGGATAAGTACCTGGCTCTTGCCATCTGATCAGCGCAGTGCACCGGCCGCAGCACACCAGCCGCGGTGGCCATTGGAGGGTGAACCAATGGCAAAGGAAGACCTTTCTCTCTGTCTCTCTCACTGTCCACTCTGCCTGTCAAAAAAAAAAAAAAAAAAAAAAAAAAAAAACAAAAAAGACAATGAGCGTGATGGGGGCAGGACAGCCAGGTGTGGCCCTCAACGTCGCATACCCAAGGTTAAGCAGAACGAGCCTGGGAGACAGATTGGAGCACTGTTCCGTGGGAGAAGTGGCTGTATCCATAGAAGCTAAAATCTCAAGGACAAGACTGGGGCTGGCAAAACCAAAGAATCAAAGATGAATCTGGGTCACCTCTCCGGGTGTGGAGTGGGGTGGGAAGGTGGTATTCGAAGGGTTCAAGGTGTAATGTTCTAGTCTCCCGCTAATATGTTCCCTTGACTCTCGTGGAATTCCCTCTAAACAAAGATTTGGGAAGTTGGATTAAACTTGGAATTAGCAGCCTTTGGAAAAAATACACAGAGATATATTTTGTGAAGGGGCATATTGTCTATTCACTCTGTGGCTTTCAGGATGGTTTGTACTACCCAATAATCTCTCAGGCAAGTTTTTGTCATTATCCATCATTTTCAATTAAAAGAAAACTACCTCTGTTATCTAATAGAGAATGTACAACTTAATTTTTCAACACATCGCTTCGAGATGCTTGGGTTTTTTTTCTGTGAGTGCTCCTAGTTTAAAAGTTTGTAAGTAGATGAACTTCTAAATGCCTGACACAGGACAAATTTAAGGGGCTGAAATGAATCCACATACAACAGGGGTCCTTGCTGGGCTGACATCTGGAATCACTACATAGGCACTTGGTTATGAGATGTGCTGGGTATCACGCCACCCATTTCTGTCCCATCCCACCCCACGCCTGCCCCTCCTCCAATCATGCAGCGGTGTTACCACCCTAACTGTATCCTCAGTGGGACTCAAGTGTGCGTGAACACGTCTTGAGGGGTGATGCAGAGAGGCATGTATGGGGAAGACAGAAGGGGACTTCACTATACGGAATAAGCGGATAAATACGTGGCAAGCAGACCAAGCAACTGCGTCAGCCTGCAGTTGGCGTTTCTGGAACAGGCAGCGTGACATCTGGGCATGGAATCCTCCTCACCCCTGCTGCCCTGGTGGCCTTTTCCACTCTGTGAAGAGCAGGATGTGGGTGTGTCAACTGACAGGTGTTACAATAAGCCTTGCAACGATCTGAAGCCCAGGAACCACGCTGTGGGACCCCTGCTCCAAAGGTGGCATAGAGGGAGGGGGTGTTTTCCTTTCTAATTTACAAGACTGTGAAACTGTCAGAGTCCTCTGGTGATGGATGGCACTGGTGGCTGGGGTGAATTAGCTGAACCTTGGCCAGGCACAGGCTGTTGGAAAGGACCCAGGTCAAAACACGAATGTTTCTCAGGGAGGCAGGGCTGTGGGAGACTACAGCTGCAACAGCAGAGGCCAGGCAGGGCGGTTGAGGTCGGGGCAGTGAGAGGCAATGCCCCTGAGCTGACCCACAGATGGACACAAGTCACTCTTTGGGAATCTCCATGTATATGTGGGGTTCCATGGAAGGTCCCATATGAACTGTGGAGAGCTTGGGGTTCCCACAATATTGGCAGTGGGAGTCATGTCATTTCATTCAAATCCACAGGCCAATATGTTGACAATGTCTGAACTATAAATAAAACATGTGGATCACAGAATAGTTGAAGGCAGCTGCTTCCATACTCCAGCTAACACATGTGCCTACTAAGCATGGCCTGGTAGAATGCATTTGCAATTAATTTTAGGTCCCTTAAGTAGTAATGGATGACTTTAAGATGCTTGAACACTGTCCTCAAGCATTGTAAAATTATGCGCACTCCTTGTCTGCCTCTAACTTTACTGACATCATTAATTTGCTTAGCAAATATTCTCTAGCTAAAGTCACATTTCTGAGTGCTCCTGACTTAGGCAACTAGAAGCACTTGAGATCTGCTCCAGAATAAATACCAACCAGCCAGAGAACGGAGCTTGCCCATGTGGTCTCAAGGAGGTGCTGCTTCTTAGTGAGGAGCCCTGTGATGGTTCTGCCGGGTCTTTGGCAAAGCTACAACGCTTGCTTCTTTGGTAGCCTGGAACCAGGAGCATGCCACACAGGCACAGGCCGTTCTGTGCCCACAGGATCATTTACATGTGCTGACAGCAGCTGAGACAATGACATCATCAGTTCTTCTTCTGCCTGCTTCGTGACAATTTTGGCATGCTGGCTGCTTTGTAATATTTATGTTTATAAGAAGAGGAAATCTACGCCTGGTGCCATACTGGAAGAGAAGAGTCGTAATTGGGTGCCATCCATGTCCATCATCAGCCATTTTTAAAGATGGAGGCTAGACACCTTGCAGAGAGAGGAATCCTTCCAAGGTTGTGTATGTAGTCTTGGTCTTAAGCAGATCTGAAAGGACAATTTGCCAGATCAGCTGGGACCTTGGGAATGATTTAGGAAAAGGTGTCTTGGCAGCTGGAGGCCGAGCATTTAGCCCACCGGGTCTTCAGCAGAAGTGCACTCTGAGAGAGCCGGTTACAAATCCCCTCTGGCTGGCTCCTGCTCCCTGGAATTGTGCCTTTAGTCACTTGCAATCTAATAGACAGTACACAGGGTTGGGAATGACTGGAAGAATACAGAAGACCTGAGAACGCAGGCTGGTGGAGGAACCGCCTTTAAGGAAGGGAGGGAAGAGCTGTGTGTACGAGCTAATGAAGGAAGCAAAATGCTTGTTTGGATTCTTGTTAAATTCTGTACTTTGTCTTCCCTTCCAAGGTGTTCAAGAAATTCAAGGCCAGAATTTGAATATCTTTTGCTGGCTGCACTGTACATTGGTGCCTGCAAGTTTATATTAATATTGGTCCATTAGGGTCCCCGTTTTATAAAAACCTCTTCAGAATATCCCTCCTGCATCCTGTAGAGTTCTGTGTTTTTCCCATCTGTTAGTTGTTTAGCCTTCAAGGAGTTCTTTATCTTCAGGACGTACAAACACTCAAATCCTGCTCTCCACGAGAGGAAGGAAGAGCTCAGAGCTCGGGAGGGAGAGCAGAGGAGGGACGGGGCTCAGTGCAGCAGTTCAGCTGCCTCTTGGGACACTCACGTCTGGTAACAGAATGCCTGGGTTCGAGTCCCAGCTCTACTTTCAAGTCCAGCTTTCAGCTAATGCACATCCTGGGAGGCAGCAGTAACGGTGCAGATACTTGGGTCCCTGTTATCCACGTTGAACACCTGGATTAAATTCAGTTCCCGGCATCAGCCTATTTTGCCAGTTGTTGAAAGCATCTGGGAAGCAAACCAGTGAACGGGAGATTTCTCTCTCTCTCTCTCTTTCTGTATCTTCATCTCTCTCTCTCTCTGTATCTCTATCTTTCAAACGAATGTAATTTTTTTTTTTAAATAGAGAGGGAAGGAGACAGGGAGGGAGGGAAGTAGGGAGGGAAAGAAATACAGCTAGATTTTGACTTCCTTTGAGCCCTGGCATGTACAGGAACACCACCAGCTCTAAATAATTCTAGGGAATAATTCAGTAGGAATTCCCTAAAGCACTGCTGTGTGAATGAATTCATTTATCTCCTATGCATCCAGATTAAAACTGGTTATGTGGCATCTCTGGGTGAATCGGGAAAACAGTCACACAAATCTTTTGCTGTGTTCTGGGGGGCAGATGAGAAATACCAACTGCGAAAGTGGAGTTTAGATGAGAGGCCGTCTCTCACTCTCTCTCTCTCATACACACACACACACACACACACACACAGACCTGTGTGGACACGCCCCCTCACACAGGGTCACAATAACCTCTGAACGTTGCCGAATGCTGGCTGCACCCGCCCCCCCGCCCCGAGAACCTCTGCTCTAGAGCCTCACTACACAGCTCGGCAGCGGAGCATCTCCTGGAAGCGCGTTAACACGGTAGAGCTGTAATCTCTGTCCTAACGAAGCCCCCGTGTGACCGCGTGCACGCCGGAGTCCCAGCCGCCCTCCCAGCTGTGCAGAGGCTGCCCAATCAGAGCACTACCGAGCACCTACATGAGCATGTCCTGTCTGGGGATGAACTGACACCTCAAATAGGCAGAATCCCAGGTCTCACTGACCACCCAGTCTACGTGTGTCCCGCTACGCTACATGTATTCTATGATTATTCTCATATACATCCATACAACCAAGTAATATGTAGCCAAAAATATGATGTGGATCTGTATTTATTTACATGTATTGATGTTTTTAACATACCTTGTTAAGTGGAAACGCAGATGGCAAAATAATATGTCCTGCATGGTATGATCTGTTTTGCAGACACAAATTAATTTAAATTATATGCACATAAGAAATCTATCAGAGTATATAAACAATTTTAGTATCTCTTGAGTAAAGGGATTATGAGCGATTTTTATCTCCATCCTTAAAATATTTTCAGCATTTTTCTGAATTTCTGCAATGAGCACATATTATGTTTATAATTAGAAAAGACAAGAATCTTTTTTTTCCAACTTTCAAAAAAAAATGACCTTAACAGCTACATCTGCTCTGGCTCACAGTCTGTTCTGGCCATCAGAAGGCTGCAGATTCCTAAAAGATGCCTGTGCTGCTTCTGCTCTGACTGGAGCTCACCACCCCCCCCCCCTCCCCCCGCCCAGGCCAGGGTCTGCTAAGGCAGACATGAGTCTCTGTCAGTCCCCGTGCTGGGGGCCCCTCTCATCTCTGGGGTACACGTGGAGTGTTACGACTACAGAGGAGGGGGACAGAGGCTGGGTCAGGATTCACCACCCTACTGCCTCCTCCTCCTGGGCACAGAGTTAAGCTACATTTCTCAGACTTCGTAGCGTTTCAGTTTGGTCTCGGGACCAAAGAAACGTGAGCAGAAGTGTCAGGTGACATTTCACACCTTGCCCTTAAAAACCTACCAACAGGAGTGTGTGTTTGCCCTACAACTGGAAGGCCCACGTGCCCTATCAGAGGGCCTGGGTTTGTTCCTGGCTCCCAATCTCAATTCCAGCTGCCACCAAGGCAGACCCTGGGAGGCAGTGGGTGATGGCTCACGGGATCAGGGCCGTACCACCACCTGTGTGAAGCCTGGATTGCATTCCTGGTTCCCAGCTTTCAACCCCAGCCTTCCCCCAGCTATTGAGGGCATTTGAAGAGTGACCTAGTAGATGGGAGTGTTTTCTCTCTCTCTCTCTCTCTCTTTGCCTCTCAAACTAAAAACAACAATAAATTTCCCAACATGATTCATCCAGCACTTTCTCCTTGTACTGGAATGAGAAGACGGATGATGTGAGATGGAGGGCAGAGCCACAGGTGGAAGGATCTGGGTCCTTGTATCCCAAATTGAAACAGAGCAGGCTGCCACTTAGGAACTTATTTCAGAATTTATATGCTTACATTTGATGTATGGTGGGGGGGGAGTTGTGGGTTACCAAATGCTTACCCTAGGTTTTTTTAAAAATTAATTTATTTATTTTAAGGTCAGAGTTACACAGAGAGAGAAGGAAAGAAAGAGAGAGGTCTTTCATCCACTGGTTCACTCCCCAATTGGCCGCAATGGCTGGAGATGCGCTGATCTGAAGCCAGGGCCAGGAGCCTCTTCCTGGTCTGACCATGTGGGTGCAGGGGCCAAGGACTTGGGCCATCTTCCACTGCTTTCCCAGGCCATAGCAGAGAGCTAGATCAGAAGATGAGCGGCCGGGACTCAAACCGGCGCCCATATGGGATGCCGGCACTGAAGGCGGCAGCTTTACCCACTATGATACAGTGTCGACCCCTTACCGTAGGTTTTGTTGAATGAAGTAGTGTTGGTGTGCAGAGGAAAGGGAAGCAGAGAGTGACTCCTATGGGTGCAGTGGCTCTCTGCAGCAGGACCAGTCTGAATACACGGAGTCACTGTTAACTTGAGCCTCACGTGCAGGATGATGGGAACACACGTGATGCCGCTGGAAAAGACCAGGTTTCTGGGCTGTGCCCGACAACAAACTGGTGAAGAGTAAATTCAAAAAGCAGTTTTTCTTCTCTGGACAGGTGACCTGTGGCAGGAACCTGAGTGCACTTGGAGCCATTTGGTCGTTACAGCAGCAAGTTGTGGATCAAGGGCACAGGCAGTTTCATCAGAAAGCTGAGCTTTTTGTCTGCTTGAACACAATTCATCCAGTGGAGACTGCGTTAGTCTGAACCTTGGCACCAGGCTTGTCAGCCCAGATGTGAAATTTTATTGTCAAACAAAGAAGAAAAGTTTAAAAGATTCCAGGGATCCCAGGTTGTTGTGGTTGGAGGGTTCATTTCTTGCAAAATTAAACCAACAGATAGAAGCTTCAAACTGGAAAAATTTTGCAAGCAGTTACTTTAAAAAAAAATAAATGACTCTATGTATATGTTCAAGGGCCTTTGAAATAACAGCCAATAACAAAAGAAAAAATGTGCACATTAATAAACTGTTTGGGTGGGCCTGTGAATGTTCTTTTCCTTTCCACTAAAATGAAACCTTGATGTTGAATAACAAACCTTGACCTACAAATTATTCCTCTGTTTTTCATGGTTTCCTTTCTTGGTCTTGTACCAGGAAGACAGAGCACAGTCTGGATGGTGTCTTGACAACCAGTGCCTCCCTCTGGAGGAGAACAACTGTGGCTGTAAGGAGAGGTGGCTCCCGGGCTGACAACGCACACGGCACCACGGTCAGCTGCAGGCCTGAAATGATTCAGCATCGCAGGACGTCACACGCCAGCGTGAACCAGACAGTCGAACACTCCAAGGGGCTACTCGGTCAGCACCAGAGATCACTCAGGCCGTGCAGCACTTGCAGGGATCCCACAACAGGAGAATGAGGAGCAGGGTGGGCATGGACAATGTCACAAGGGAAAAATGAGAAGACCGGTATGAAAATCTGGCACACTCTCAAGAGGCATAGCACACACGGACGTTGTAAATCCCCCCTGGAGCCTAAGCAGAGGCAGTGCTATTGATGAAGCGTGACTGCTCCAGGAGACCAGCCCACAGAGCCCTGGGAGCCCACTGCAGACCACCAGGGCGGCCAGGACCACCCCCAGAGGACGAGTGAGCAGGCGGGTAACTCCGGGAGCCCAGGGGTAACGCTCTCCATGACCACAGCTCCTTTGTGTGCCTGAACAACGCGAGGAGACTTACAACCCGTTCTAGGAGTCTGTAGGGCTTAATAAGTTCATGGGCATAAGCACTGAGAAGCTTGGATAAAGGACAAATTATATTATTCCTGGCTGGGAATGTTAGCTTTAAAACTCCTCCTAATTGCAATGCCACCCTTGAAGATACAGACCACAGTGAGGTCCCGAGCTGTGTTAAAAACTTATTACCACCTAATAAACCTCCTTCCTCCGCACTGCCCTCCCTGAAGCGGTTTCTTTTACCCCGAAGCTCTCTCTACCCTGGCCTACCAACTTCAAGAGCAGTCCCAGCAGGCTCAGCCTGGATGAAGATCGTAGGACTGCCCGTCCAACCATGTCCAGTTACAGATGAGGGACAGACGAGGAGGACCGACCCCACACAGAGCCCAAGCTGCCAAGAACTCTCCCCAAGGTCACCCGCGTGGCCCTCGGGGTCAGGGCTCTGCCACTCTCTAGAGTTTTTCAGACCTGGCTCTTTAAGGACATTGGCAAACCCTGGGTCCCCCAACTCAGGTAAATTAAGGTAACACAGTTTTTCAATCTCAGCATCTCTCTCTCTCTCTCCCTCTCTCTCTCTCTCTCTCTCTTTCTCATACACATACACAGTGTTAATGAGTTGCATTTCCTTAGGTGTAAGGAGTGTGTGTGCGTGTGTGCATGTGTGTGTGTGTTCATGAACTATGCTTAAATTCTGCTGTCTGCTAATAGTTGGGGTGAGGATCCAAGGGTAGGAGATCTATTTAGGAAAATTTCAGTCCTTAGTTATTCTGGGTGTAAAATATCAACAAGTCATGGATTTCCAGAAAGAACGCCCTGCTTCCCAGTACTGTGCCAGATGAGTGTGTGAGTCTACTTCTTTAGGCTCCCTCCTTGCTGGCTTTGGGCTCAAGCAAAGCGAGTACTTTGGCTTGAGGTGAAGGAGCCACACTGTGAGACCTGGGCCGCAGGAGCATTGCTTCAAGGGCAGGTTACAGGATGTGGGCTCTGAGGTCCTGCTCCTGGGTGCTTCACAGAAACCAGCTCCATCCGGGGCTCCTGGAGCTGGAAGTTCTGGGCCAACTGAGAGCTACCCCCCTCATTTTCCCAAATGTACCACTGACAGCAGCTACAGCACGACCACCTGCAACAGCTTCATGCTCAGAAGAGACCGACAAAGAAAAGCTGTAGAAGAATATGAAAACTGGGGCCAGTGCTGTGGGTAGTGGGTAAAGCCACCTGCCTATGTGGGCGCCGGTTTGAGTCCCAGCTGCTCCACTTCCAATCCAGCTTTCTACTGTGGCCTGGGAAAGCAGTACAAGATGGCCCAAGTCCTTGGGCCCCTGCACCCGCGTGGGAAACTCAGAGGAAGCGCCTGGCTACTGGCTTCAGATCAGCACAGTTCCGGCTGTTGCGGCTGTTTGGGGAGTGAACCAGCTGAAAAAAGACCTCTCTCTCTCTCTCTCTCTCTCTCTCTGCGTCTCCTTCTCTTTCTGCATAACTCTGACTTTCAAATAAGTAAATAAATACATAAATCTTAAAAAAAAAACAGAATATAAAAATTGGGGGGCTGGCGCTGTGGCGCAGAGGGTTAATGCCCTGGCCTGAAGCACCGGCATCCCATATGGGCCCAGTTCTAGTCCCGGTGGCTCCTCTTCCAGTCCAGCTCTCTGCTATGGTCTGGGAAGGCAGTAGAAGATGGTCCAAGTGCTTAGGCCCCTGCACCCACGTGGGAGACCTGGAGGAGGCTCCTGGCTCCTGGCTTCGGATTGGCGCAGCTCTAGCCGGCTGTTGCGGCCAGTTGGGGAGTGAACCAGCAGACGGAAGACCTCTCTCTCTCTCTCTCTCTCTGCCTCTCCTCTCTCTGTGTATCTCTGACTTTCAAATAAATAAATAAATCTTTAAAAATATATATATAAATTGGGGCACCCCAAGGGAGCTGCGCCTGGTTTGCACGTAGCTTTGAGATCCATGTAAGCTGATGGGTGAAAATTTTAAGAAGCATTTGTATGTGCATGCACATGTGGGCTAAGTGGAGTGGTGATGGCATTATTTGAGGAAAGAGGAATTGAAGAGTAGATGGGCAAAAGCAGGTGCTCTGGGTTATAAATGTTGACCATAGCTCATTGGTCATCGCTGGCTGAGCTGATAATGCCTGGGACGTTCAAGAAACACAAAGTGAATGCTTTAAAAAAAATTTTTTTTTGAAAGGCAGAATGACTGAGAGAGAAGAAGAGACAGAGAAAGAGATCTTCCATCCACTAGATCACTCCCCACATGGCCACAGTGGCCAGGGCCAAAAACCAAGAACTCCATCCGGGTCTTCCACTTGGGGGACAAGGGACCCAGGTGCTTGGACCATCCTCTGCTGCTTTCCCAGGCACATTATCAGGGAGCCAAAAGGGAAGCAGAGCAGCTGGGACTCGAAGCAGCATTCTGGGGTGTAATGCTGGGCTCGTGAGCTGTGGCTTACCCCGCTGCACCACAATGCCAGTCCCAGCGTCCCGTTCCCCTGTTAGTACAGAAGAGTATCCTGAGAATGCAGTGGGCCTGCTCAGCCCTACAGGGCCAGCGTGTAGCACACAGAAGCCGGTGCCCAGGAAAGCTGAAGTCCCACTGCTCGTGCAGAAGCAACCTTGGGCGTATTGCACAGCACTCTGCACTTGAATGCCGGTTCCCCATCACGACGTGATTTGGGTCAAATGACCCAATCTCGCTGATTCTCAATTTTCCTTCTAGTTAAGGGCACTCACAGAATTTATGAAGGGGGGTGGGGATCATTCATTTATTTAACTGGTAAGTATTATTAACTGAAACCAGACATGGTCTCAGACTCAGATAAGGAGGAAGTGACGGATAAAAAGGCACCGTCCCTTCAGGTTGACAAGGCTCACCTGGTGGAACACACACAGTGCTGCATAAGGGTCCCAGCAGAACCAAGGACACTGAATGGACAGCACTCCTGTCACCATTTGCGTTGCTAGTGCTCCCATGAGCACTTTCATACCTACACATAGACACTCCACAAGTGCAAGGGTCTGGATCCATGTTGGGCTTTGCTAAGCAGCATGTAGCCTTTAAATGAGAAATACTTGCTGCGTGAATAAGTCCTCAGAGCCTTCAACAAACCCAACTCCTTCCCAAGGTCACATGGTTTTGGCTGCAAATACACATATTCCCCCATATGTTATACTGGGCTGATTTTATTAAAATGATATGTGTCACAGAAAAGTGGCCCTTGAAACATTTTGGTCCGCATAACTTATTTGTATGTCTTCCTCAACAGCCCAGGTTAGTAATTTTTACTACACAGCTTCTCTGAGCTGAGAGTTATCTCCACAACTGGGAAGAATCCCCAACACAGACATCACCAGGCTCTCAGCAGTGAGTGTTCTCAGAGTGTTCTGACATCTGGGTTATTTACTCCCCTGTGTCTTCTCAGCCATTGTTCTTGTGTTCTAGGGAAGAGTTTTGATCCCAAGGAAGTGGGAAAAGATTCCTACCTGTTGGAGCTAAAATTGGCAATGCAAGCGAAGAGGATTCTACTGGAGGGAACAATGTAAGTTTATTGATGCTCAAGCTATCTTGAAAGCACCAATGATAGGAGTGGGAAGCAAAGAGCAGGGACTATTGGCTTCTGGACAAATCCTTCAAAGTTTTACAAGTAAAACATCAGAGCCATTGGAGAGTCTGATGGACAATTATACAGACCTGGTAGCTCCAGGGACCATGGCCAGAAGCATGCTACGCCTGCAAGAGATTTGTAGCAATGGGGGAGCCCTTACAAACAATGAGGAAATACCTCTTCATAGGGATGAAGTTCCCTACCTTCTGGGATGTAACCCCTGTAGGTGTGCACAGGGTTGATAAGTAACCTGTGCTAGATTAACATGGAAAAAAGATTATTCAGTAATGCTTCAAATAGCCCAAGGACAAGCATGTCTGGGATGGCAAAATAAACTAGAATTCGAGGGACATTAGGAATCTGACTTTGTCTCCTCTTCATAAGGGGTCTGCTACAGCCGGCGTCCTCTGCTTCTCTGGACACCACTGAATGTGTACCCACTAGTGGCGGTTCTGCACAAGTTTACTTTCTCCACTCCTCTTCGTGTCCCTAAAGAGATAGTCTTATCTGCGCAGCCTGGGCCTAGTAACTGGGCTGTGGCCGAGGGTGACTCACAGGGCTGTGGTGGCAGAGGAAGGCAGGGCGAGCTCTTGAAAAGCCTGGGGTTGGATGGGAAGAGTGGCTGGCACCTAGCCCATTGGTTTTTCTCACACTTCCTGTTGAGGCCAGAGCCTGTAAAGCATATTGACGGGGAGTCTGAAAGGGGGCCAGCGCCTCTCAGCCAGGTACAGGCTGAAGCAGAACAAAGTGGCCCTCGTGGCTGGACACTCAGGTTCTCGATTCTGCTTTGTGGTCTGGGGCTGGTCCCCTCTGTGGATGTCTATTTCCCTCTCTGAGAAAGGCCAGTTTTACATAGATTATTACATCACAGTCTTTTAAGCAACCCTGTATGTATAATCTACTGACAATAAAACTGCTTGGGTTAAACCTAATTAAAAATAGTCTTTACCTTTTGACTGGAGTTACAACAATGGATGACTCAGGTAAGTCGTTCTAATGGGATGATGTTAATATTTCTGAATACTGAAAAATAGGATGAGTAAATTTATTATGAATTCACACACACAGTGTTTTTTATAAACTCCTTTGAAATAAAATCTGTATGCAAATAATTACAATAATCCAATAATAGCTACCATTTTCCTAGCCATTAACCACATTTACCATCTGAGTGACTTTGTGCTAAGACTTCATTTGATATCTCATTTATTACAATAATACAAAAATATAGATACTATTACTAATCCCCATTTTACAGTACTGGATGCCCTCTGTTCCTTCCATTAACTATGGTGAAATCAATGAATTATAAAATTATCTACCATGATGTGTGTGTATAAATCATATCTATTCCCTTTCCTCTCTGATATTCCATACATCCAACACATGGGTCAGAAAGGTATAGATTGGTGTAGGTATCTGGCCTAGCAGTTAACTAGCTGCAGTTTGGGACACACACATCCTGTATTGGAGTGCCTGGATGCACAACCCAGCTCTGCTCCCAATTCTGGCTTCCACCTAACGTGCACCCTGGAAGGCAGCTCAAGTAGTTGGGTCCCTTCTACTACCATGTGGGAGGCCTGAATTGAGTTCCTAGCTCCGGGCTTTGAACCTGTTCAGCCCTGGGCTGTTGTGGAAACCTGAGGAATGAACCAGTGAATGGGAGCTCTCTATTCATTTGTCCATCTGACTGCCTCTCTTTCTCTCTTTCTGCCTCTCTAAAGCCAAGGGCCCGGGTAGGGGTAGGGAGTGGGGGAGGGCTGGGCCTGGAGGTGCATATGAATATTTAAATAGGATGTGTTCCCTTTTCTGCAAGGCATGCCAGTGTTTCAGTTTCAGAGCCAGGCACGTGGGGGCTACTCTGCAAGCACCAGCCCAACTCTATGAAGGCTCAATGTTAAGTTTTTATTGGCCCGAGCGTGGTGACTCAAGCCTTGATGTTTTACTGCTTGGGCCATGTGGCTAGGGAGGTGCTGTTGTAGGGTATGTGGGTTTGTGATTGCTCACATGTGCACACATGTGTGTATGCATGGTTGGGTGTTTTCCAGAGTGGAACAAGAAAGATTAACTTTCAATGTTTGGCTCACCTTAACCTATAGCAGATGGGCACTGGCTTTAAGTTCTCATAAAGTCAACCCCTGGAGACTTGTTAAATAATTTATCCTCAGCTTTGGAAGAGCAAAGGTATAAGGTGATTAAGAAAAATGGAAAGCCACATGATAATGTGCCATTGATGGAGCAGTGTTGTCTTTCACTGGCGTACACGGTGAGCGTAGCAGTGAAAGGGTTTGGAAGGAGCTCTGGGCAGGAGAGTTGGGCCTGAGAGGGAGGAGGCCTTGGAGCAGGCAGCTCCTGCCTTTAGCCCCAGCAGCTGCAGCAGAGAAAGTGAGAAAACCTCCACTCTCTACCCAGGGAATGGCCCCAACTTTAAGACATATTGAACCATGCTAATTTTAAGGCCTCCCAATATAACCATTTTATTTCATCCAGCTGTGAGGCCTGACTTTTGGCTGGAAGGGAGAGCCAGAAAGAGAGGGAGGCAGGGCTGGAAAAATAAATCCACAGGATGCCTGTCAGTACCTGCTTTTAAGTTGGGGGTGTGGGAACTGCAGGAGAGTCTCATGGGTGACTTGACGTGAACCCCCACCGCCTGCTGGCTGTCAGGGACCCCCTTTCCTGTTCCCCGAGCAGCAGCTGGAGAAGGAAGCCTCCTTCAAGGCTCAGGCGTGAAGCTGCTCTTCTCTCACTCCCTGTGAATAAGAGGCCTTGTGCAGTGTTCACGCTTCAGATACTCGCTCACTGATTGCAGCAACTTTAAGTAGGTGAGGCTAGGCAGGATCTGTGGCTGCAAACAACAGAAACCATTGCTCGTTAACAGAAGCGGAAGAGGAATTTCTAGGAGACCGAATCCCTTACAGCTCTGATGGGGATGCCACATGGAGAACCAGGCTTGAACAACACACAGGTGCCAAGGCAGTCTGGGCATGGGAAACACAGCCAAGGTCATGCCAGAAGGCTCACCCCTGCTAGTCCTAGACTCCTCGTTAAGTAACTGTTAATGCACTGGGCCTGCCAGAATCACCCTTTAAGTACCCCATGGTATCCTGGACCGTTCTCTGACGACACAAAAGTCCAGGGACATTGCATCCAACTCCACACAGCTGTGGCCAAGTCACTCTGCTTCACGGTGAGAAGCAAGCCCCGCCTCCAACACACCTTGGGAGGTGCAGATGCTAGGAAGGGAAAATTTCATACGTTTTAGAACAGGGCTTCCTCTTCCACTGAGAGTCCCCTCTCCCCAGAGAGGGGTAAAGAATGAGGACTTCCCAATGTCATAACACACACGCAGACTGATAGAGAGGGTTTGCATTTTGTAGTTTCCACGAGGTTCAGATTTCTGTGAGTTTCAAAGGAAAATTGGTTTTGAGGTTGCTTGTCCAAGAGAAGTTGATGTGTGTATCCCATGAGTCCAGCAGGTATGGACTTTGTACATCTAGGAAGACAGCAGGAGCCAGAGAAGTTCCATGCCTATAAAATAATGACCCACTCTTTACAAGTGGCCGGACTGATTGGATCACAGGCAGAAAATCAAAAAGAAATGTTTGTTTCTTTAAGCTCCTCGCCAGACATGACATGTGTTAGGTTGGAGAGTTCAACCCAGAGCCCAGGGTGGAGTCCACTGGGCCTCTCTACTGAATCCATGTCAGCCAAGTGTTTCTACCAGGTCCATGTCAGCCAAAACAGGCACCCAGAAACACCCCTCCCGCTGCTGTGGAGGGAATGACTCCCAGCTGTTGGTCTTCTGTGTCCATTACCATCGCCATCGTTGTCCTATGGGAGGCGCTGAGGGTACAGGAGGAAAGGGAACCCCTGTAGGAATTGGAGACTCCGTGTCAGGGCAGCAGTGTGATCCTAGCCTTCAACTTAGGGATGGGAGGGAAGAAAATCCTTCCCAGCCTTACTATTAATCCATGCACAAAGTAAAGTTTGAGGACATTTCCTTTTAGAGACCCAGTTTCCCATCTCTTGCATAAACAGATTCATTCTCGATTGCCAGAGTGTGTCTGACATGACGAGCAGCCCAGGGCCTCTCGCCTGATGCTCACTCATCTCGTTGAGGCATGCATTTCTTCTCCCCCAACTGAAGGACCCACGTTAGGCGTGTGGGCTGGGGTCACATTGCACTGGTTTGGACCCCTCTGATGTCAATAGCTGTGCAGTCTCGGCAAAGCTACTTAACCCCTTCGCCTCTTCCTTAAATACGGACAGCAAGCCTCCCTAACATTCACAGGGTGCTGGCCCTGGTGGGGTGGATTGGCATGCTGTAGGAGCCTAATACGTGTTCAGTGTTGTTACCAAATGAGTACGGTTCTAAACCTCCTTTCCGTCAACGTCTTCAAAATCATTATAAATTACAATGACCTTGTAGAGTGAATTAAACAGATTGGTGGGTGCAGAAAACTCACTTTTCAAAAAGGAAAGGTGGACTGGAGAGCTGGGGAGGAGAGGATTTTGAAGGGAAGGACCGGACGGTAGCAGGGCAGCACCCCTCCGCCCACTCTTCCTCCTCGCACTTCCGCACTTCTGTGTCACTCTCCAAGCAGCCCAAGGGGCCAGGAGGCCTGCTTATAATAAGCTCTCTGATTGGTGAAGTTGTTGAAAAAGCACAAATTACTTTTTTGGAATTTGTCCTGAGGACCTTCTGTCTTCCCTATCTAGATCCTGTCCTACTCCCAGCACCTAGACACACCTCCCATGCACCAAGTAGAGATATTTTGCATATAGTGGGAGTGCCATCCCGAATAACTCCAGAAGCAAAAGGGGTGGGGTTGGGGCGAGCTGAAAGAGAGGAGGTGAGGGCTCATCCATTCCTCTCCGGACCCCACCACCCCCAGCAGATGCCAGAACCATTCTGTTCCAGGTCCTGCCACCTCCAAGATAACTAGGGAAGTATCCACGAAATCTAATTTTTTTTCATCACGTGGAAGCATAAAATGATACATGCAGTTTCATTAAGGTGTAATTTTTAAGTAAGTATTTTTTGTGAAACCCTTTAAATCTCTTTCAGTGGTTGGGTTTAAACAATCCCTTAAAACTGAATTTAGGGGATAAAACGATCATAAATCAAGTCCCTCAGTTTCCCCCAATTTCTATCAGAGTTGCAGAGTTTTAAGTTACAGGATGTTTTCAGCACCATTTGGAGTTAGAACACAGTTTCATTTTACAGCCCGAAAATGATTCCTAGAGTAAATACTCTTCAAAGAACTCTCTAGAATGAATGACTATTAGAAAAGGCAGGGGAAGGAGATCAAGTATAAGTGGGATGCAGACATTTCTGGGGGTATCTGAAACAACACATGGGGGGGTCAGCCTTGGGAGGCTGAGGAGGCCCCTGAGAGACAGAAGTCATTGTGGGAAAGAAGACACACCAGCAGCCGGACCTGAAGCAAACTCTGCTGTTGGGAGCAAAGGGAAGTTTTGAACATAGCGCAGGAGGTAAGAGGGAACAGGTCTCTAACTCTGGAAAACAAAGGGATTCAGACAGTCCCACTGTGTGCAGCGGAAAGGAAACTCAGACAAGCCCATGCCTCTGAGCTGTGCTTCTGGTGCCCACGGCAGAGGGAGGTGGCGGTGGCCAGCGGAAGATGGCAGAGTAGTAGCCGCACTCATGGTCATGGACCAAATACTGGAGAGAGGCTTCACAAGGAGCCCAGCCCTTCATGAACCAGAGGGAGCAAGAGGTGGTAGAACTGGGGCGATTATTGTTAATGTGCCCTTAGGCAGCGGAGACCTGAGCTACTCAGGTTACCGCTAACCTGTACTCTAGGCTCCTCCGTCCTAGTGCTCAAGTCCTAGTCTGCCCCCTCCCACGGATGAAGACTATCAAGCCAGCCAGCTTGGTTTATCAGAATTCTACGTGCTGGCTGGCACCGTGGCTCACTAGGCTAATCCTCCGCCTTGTGGCACCAGCACACCGGGTTCTAGTCCCATCGGGGCACCGGATTCTGTCCCGGTTGCCCCTCTTCCAGGCCAGCTCTCTGCTGTGGCCAGGGAGTGCAGTGGAGGATGGCCCAAGTGCTTGGGCCCTGCACCCCATGGGAGACCAGGAGAAGCACCTGGCTCCTGCCATTGGATCAGCGCGGTGTGCCAGCTGCAGCTCGCCAGCTGTGGCGGCCATTGGAGGGTGAACCAACGGCAAAGGTTTCTTTCTCTCTGTCTCTCTCTCTCACTGTCCACTCTGCCTGTCAAAAAAAAAAAAAAAAAAAAAAAAAGAATCCTACATGCAAAGCTTATAGACACACAGATCATAAACAAAACGGGAAGCTCTCCGCGAGCAGTGCAGTAGCAATGTCCCTGTGAACAGGGAGAGATCACATGAGCACAGGGCTCTGCACCAGCTTTGAACCCACCGGGACGCATAAGCACATAAGTAGCCAGTGAGGTAAGCAACAAGTGAGAAGGCCTGATATAGGACCAAGCAGAACTAACCACGGGGGAGCTGAAAACCCCTCCATTCCGGGATCTGCAGTTCCCACTGACAGCTGCCAGCTTCCCCCAGCGCCGGCTCTAGCTCCTCCTGAGAGCCAGACTGATGTGGTTTTCTGAGATCTTATCAGTTCTGGAAGGGGAAGATGTGGAATTCCCGTGGCCTTCTGGAAAGGATCAAATGTTTTGCCTTCTACCTGGAGACTGCGATTCTTCTTGCCTAGGGGCTAAACTTGATGAGCTAATGTAGGGGACGGGTTCGCACAGACTGGGTTTGTTTTAAGACGTGTCTGTCAAGGTGACACATGCCAGTGCGTCTGTGCTTAGGCAGCCCTTGGAGAACTCTGACGCTCGGTGGTTACCCTCCGTGCGGCCATACGAAGATGCGTGTCACTGTGTGCCTCTGGCCACTGTAGCCTGGAGTTTACTGGGGGTGCAGAAAGCATGGCAGGATGTTGACCTTTAACCTCATGGACCCCCTTAGCCCTCTGGATCTAACGCCCCCCCCCCCTTTCTGAAGTGAGTGCGAGTGGATTCCATAACCTTCCTCGCACTGTAAGTCTGTGGTACAACGGGACAGGCTCTTCACCATGGAGCTTCTGGGCTCTCCCTTTGAGCAAAGAATGGGGTGCCAAAGATCTCAGGGAGCTGAGAGAGTCATCTGGCCACATGGGGCAGTCACCAGAATTCCTCCCTGTACTGCGGTCATGGTCACCGTTAGGAAACATCTGCATGTCTACAGCCCGCGATTGCGGTTTTGGAGCTCACTGGATTGGTGCCTTCTGCTGGAGGGCTTCCTGATGTCTCCCATGCACCCACGCATTCATCACCCAGTACAGGTGCACCAACCACTGCCGACTGGATGGACACTAACATTTCATCTGTGGATTTGAGTTGTAGCTACTTTTCTGCCTAGTTGCCTAGGAGGAAGTTACTATTAATATGCACCATCATAGGTGAGGAAATGGAAGCCAGGGAAGTTGAAAGAAACACTAGTGGGTAAAGCTGCCGGCATCCCATATGGGCGCTGGTTTGAGTCCTGGCTGCTCCACTTCCGATCCAGCTCTCCGCTATGGCCTGGGAAAGCAGTGGAAGATGGCCCACGTGCTTGGGACTGTGAACCTACGTGGGGGACCAAGAAGACTTTCCTGGCTCCTGGCTTCAAATCGGCACAGCCATTTGGGGAGTTGCAGCCCCCCTGTTGCGGCCATTTGGGGAGTGAACCAGAGGATGGAAGACTTCTCTCTGTCTCTCCCTCATTCTGTAACTCTGCCTCTCAAGTAAATAAATAAACAAATCTGAAACAAACACTGGAGTCACAGCCCCATGTAAGGCAGCCAATTCCAGAGACCAAGGCCTTGGCCGTGACCCTACATTGCCTCTGGGAAATTCAAAAGTGAGGCAAGCAAGGCAACTGCCCTCATGGTTCATGGTTTAGGGAGGAGGCAGAATTTTTTTTTTTACAGGCAGAGTTAGACAGTGAGAGAGAGAGAGACAGAGAGAAAGGTCTTCCTTCTGTTGGTTCACCCCCAAATGGCCGCCACGGAACAGCGCACTGTGCTGATCCAAAGCCAGGAGCCAGGTGCTTCCTCCTGGTCTCCCATGTGGCTGCAGGGCCCAAGCACTTGGGCCATCCTCCACTGCACTCCCGGGCCACAGCAGAAAGCCAGACTGGAAGAGGAGCAACTGGGACAGAATCCGGCTCCCCAACCAGGACTAGAACCCTGGGGTGCCAGTGCCGCAGGTGGAGGATTGGCCTAGTGAGCCGCCAGGAAGCAGAATTCTAAAACCAGTATAATGAAATATAAATATCTTAAAGAACGTGCTCTTAAAATAGGCTGGGAGGCAGGAGCACCTCTGCCTGTCTGATCTGGAGGGAGGGGAAGCAGAGGGGTCGCGAGTGGGCCAAAGGGAAGTGAACCTGCAAGCTGCGGCGCAAACTTCGATTACGCACAGGGTTTCTCTAATAGAGTCGTAAAGTAAATCCCAAATTATTGGCAGTTAATAGCCTCATATCCTTTGGAAAACAAGAGTCCTCACTGGCAAGAAAGATTCAAGATGTTCTCCCAAGAAGTTAGAAATAAGGAATTTGTATAACCTTGTGCTCGGAGAGGCAGAAGCATCAGATAAGGGACCTGGCCTTGTGGCGTGGTGGGTACAGTCACCACCTGTGACATGGGCATCCCATCTGGGCCATGGTTTGAGTCCCAGCTGTTCCACTTCCTATCTAGCTTCCTGCTAAGTTCACTTCCTATCTAGCTCCATCATCCTCGCGAAGATGGCCCAAGTGTCTTGATCTCTGCACCCACGTGGGAGACCCAGCTAAAGCTCCTGGCTCCTGGCTTCCACCTGGCCCAGCCCTGACCATTGCAGCCATCTCTGTCTCTCCTTTTCTCTCTCTCTCTGTAACTCTTTCAAAGTAAATAAATAATTTTTAAAAAGAAGAAAAAAAAAGTTTCATATAAGAACACAAAGAGTAATATACAATGTCCATGTGGTGCTTGGCTCCCTTGCCAGGCGAGACCCAGCTGAGACTGTTTACATTGGAAAATAAGGGATACTCAAACCAGGAGGAGAATGGGTTCACCGTGTTTGATGATCTTAGAAGAGGAGAAATCTGAGCTGGGTTAGTGCTGCCCCATTTAGCACTGTGTAGGACAGAGTAAGCCTTTCTAGGCCAAAGCTGGACTGCCAGTACATCCACTCACAACTGCTGCCTTGCCTGGTGATAACCTCTGTAGAATAGACTCATCTTCTGCTCTCCCAACTTTGTTTCCCTAGGACGCTCTTTATAAGGTTAGCCAATTTGTATACTTGCTTAGGCTTGGCGATAGCATTTCTCAGTGTGAAATGAGAAATTGGCCTTCTAGCCACACATTGGCTATGTGGGAAAACTGAAGACCTACAAATTCTAACGAACTCTCTGTAACCTTCTTACATTAATGTCATCAAAGCAATAGATCACCATCTCCGCAGGCAGCACCCCCCCCCCTTTCCTCGCTGGACAGCACAGAGCCCCTGTCTACATAAACAACCTGATTTAAATTTATATGGGAAACCTCTTGGGCTCCTGTGATGTATTGTGATCTATTAGTGGAGATTTGGAATAATGGGCAGAAAAAGGGCCTTGGTGCATTTGTTTGTTGTTCAAGAAGTGCAGTTGAAGATTCTTCATGGTGTTCGGATGTCTTTTATTCCTAAGTTCAGGAGCTAAATTATATTTTGTGGGTTTTTTTTTTTAATTGTCAAATGCTGAGTTCCTGGCTAGTTTCATTTCAGCCAGCGCAAGAAGGTAGCAGCACTGTTTTCACTGACAATGCCATGCCTCTTGGATCCTGTTTATGTTGCAGTAGCACGGATTTGCTTGCCTCTGCACTTCCCTCGTGCTGTTGACTTAAAGCTCCTCACATCTTAATTCACAGTGCAACATTCATCAAGCTGTTCGTGCATACTGGCTTCCACTGAGACTCTTAGGTGTTGTGACTGGGCATTGCTGATGACGCCCACAAATTAAAGCCTTGCCCAGAACGTACAGGAATTGTGAACCTAAGTCACAGTTTGTGTGGACTAAATCTACTCCTAGAATTTTGCAGGCTAAATGTAGAACAACACAACTTCCAAGTGTATCTTCTCGTGACGCCTTTTGTCCATGATCAGAGCCTCTTTAACATCTGATCCTTCCACTGTTGGCTGCTCTCTTGCCTTCCAACACCTCCACTGGTACAGAGGACATGCAAGTGGCACTGGTCCATTCAGACCAAGAATGCCCGTCATTTATCCAGCAGGGATTAAAACCCATGCAGGAGACTATGAGGTCACCACATCTCTTGGAAGCACAAGAGGATATTAACTGGCAGTTCTGTTGGCATCTTGGAGCTAAGGCCCCACAAGCCCCTCTGGAAACACGTGGCCTTCCCCGGGACGCTGCTAGACTGCCTCGGAGTGAGTCTTTTTCACTACTTAGATTTTTTTTCTTTTTAGAATCAGAAAAACACAGAGAGAGACAGAGAGAGTTTCCATCCATTGGTTCTGGACCAGGGCCAAAGCCAGGATCCAGGAACACAACCCAGATCAGCCACATGGGTGGTGGGAACCCAGTTACGTGAACCATCAAGCATCAGAAAGGATAGAAGGATTGGAAGAGCCCTGACTGTTAGTGGGAAAGATTTGGTGCCTCCTCTGACAATGGCAGCTCTTCTTGGATGGACCATTGCTCACGGAAGAGCTAACGATCAGAGAAATAATTCTCACCCACTCCACAATCCTCCCTGGCTTCTTCACCATTTCCCCACCCCACTGAGATGCCCAACACCTAAAGCCCTAAGGCATGGCTTTAAGGCCTGGGATGGTTACGACTGTGTTGATGAAAACTGGCAGAGTGATTTGGAGAGGGAATCCACATGTGAGTTGTATTTTCTGTTCTCCACTGAGACTGTCACAAGCGAGTATATGGCGACAGTGTTACAGCTGCTGTGGGTGTAAAGACACCCCCAGGTGCACGCTCTGAAAGTGACACAGGGGAACTGGCAGGAGGCTTAGGTAGGCAGAGTGGAACTGCAATACTTTATTCATAATTTCCATGTAGCACTGCCTTGTAGCCATACCCTTTACCTGCAAATCCAGTATGTCCACTTCCCCATGATGCCTCTGTGTTCCTCATCTGGGACCGGAAGGAAGAAGCACTTGATGGACACATGTAAACTCTACGTGGAGGCGCCATGAAGCTCCCAGAAAGCCTCACGCATGGCAAACTCTACCCTGTTCATTTTTCCATAGGACACCACCCCTATTTCATACAAGGAACTGATCCACGAGCAAACACTCTAGCCTTGCTTATGGGTCCTACTCTGGCTGCCTCCCACCCCAGCCTCCGGCCACTCATGACAGGTGGCTGGCCACGTGGGGTGGCCCACACTCTCACGTGAAGGTCTACTCACTCTCATTAAATAAAACATGCTCTCACTTGTGCCCTGTATTTATGCCCCCACTTTGAGTTCTTTCCTCTGTGGGGGCAAGAACATGGTATAGAGATTGAGATACTTATGCCTCTAACAGAAGGAACATCATCTAATCACGCTAACTTCTCAAGTCTGCTTTTTGAAAACGTGTAGGCTTCCTGAAATACACGTTGTGACTTAATCGAGTTGTAATTTTACTCTTTCTTTGCCATGCTAAGGGAACCTGAAGGAACATTTTCAGATTAGAACCAAGGCCGACAAAACGAAGGCAACAAGAACAGGGAGCATTTATATGATCCGTTTAAAAATGCTGTCTTTGGCCACTGATTGTGAAGGATTTCTGGGAGTTTCGTATTCTTCTGGCTAGAGGCCACGTGGATAATGGAGCACATCAGATGGGGAGGGTTTGTCCTTTGTCTGTTAGCACAAAGTGTTCCCATCAGCCTCCCAGTACAACAGCTGTCTCCATCTCCTCTCCCCGAAGATGATGGTTTGGGCTGAGAGAAGAGGATATGTTTCAGTTATGGATCCTTAACATTTCAGGCAAAAGCAAGCCCAGTTTAAATCATCCTTCTAAAAGATTCTCTGTTGCTTAAAAATACAGACTTTGTGGATCTGTGAACACATCTAGATATTCCTTTCTTTAAAAAATGCAATGGAGTTGGGGCCGGTGCTGTGGCGTAGTGGGTAAAGCTGCTGTCTACAGTGCTGGCATCCCAGATAGGCGCTGGTTTGAGTCCTGGCTGCTCCACTTCCAATGCAGCTCTCTGGTGTGGCCTGGGAAAGCAGTAGAAGATGGTCCAAGTGCTTGGGCCGCTGCACCCATATGGGAGACCCGGAGGAAGCTCCTGGCTCCTGGCTTTGGACTGGCTCAGCTATGGCCATCACAGCCATTTGGGGAGTGCACCAGTGGATGGAAGACCCTGCTCTCAAGCGCCCTCTCTCTCTCTCTCTCTCTGCCTCTGCCTCCCTATAGCTCTGCCTTTCAAATAAATAAAAATAAATCTTAAAAAAAAAAAAAAAAAGAAATGCCCCGGGGAAATCTATGTTGCCCTATATATCCGTAGTGCACTCACATTCAGACTGATCCCACTACTGATCAGAGACGAAGCTTCTTACAAGGTTAGGCAGCGGTACACAGAGATCTCATTGCACGCATTGCCCCATGGCCACGCCAGCAACCTGCTGGGTCTGTGTGAATGTGGAGTGACTGTGGAGTGACTGCCACAATCAGAGACAGTCGCTACTCGTACTGGAGGAGAAAGCAGGTTGCCTGCAGGGCACGAGATCAGATTTTCCAGGTAGCACCAAGGAATTGATTCCGTGGGTGACCTCTGCCCGCAGCAGCCCATTTCAATCCGTAGAAAGTGGCATTCAGGCGAGCTACCCTGCCTGAGCTCTACGGACGGAGCTTGAACGACAACAAGCCTGAGGAACGTTCCTGTCTTTGTTCTCACAGCTTTGTCCTAATTTACACGTCCCCAATGGCCTCATGCATTTTTTATGAAATTATTCATTCATCCACCTGAGACGCTAAGTGGAAATCAGATTGATCAACATACCCTGGCTCCAAAGGCTGCCTTTGTTTTTGTTGTTGTTGTTGTTTTGAGGCACACACCAGTATCTTTTCTGGGTTTTTCCGATCTTACCTTTAAAAAGTTATCATCAGAAAGGTTTTTGGAAAATAGAAAACTGTAAGCTCAGATAAGCCCCATCACTTTTTCTTCTTACTGATGACTCACTTATATATTCAAAATTAATTGGTTTCTTCTGGATTGTGGCAGAACATCTATCACTGAGAATGAGTTTTTAGGGTGATACTGAATTTATTTAAATACCAGATTAAGGTAGGCAAGCCAACCAACGTGGAAGAAATTGCATGCCTGTCCTTTGGAATTGCTCAAAAATTAAATCATTTTGGAAATTTACTCCATAACCTATTGCTAGTCTTGCAATTCATGACATTGAATATGCCAACGCTTCTAAACTAGGGTTATTCGGTTCAAAGCTAGAGACCATTCTAATTCCCCAGGTAAGGAAAATGGACTGAGAGCTCTAATGTAGCAATTTGGGGCATAAATTATACAACGGCAAAGAGCAGCCCTAAAAAGATCACAGCTCCTTGAGCTAATTTAGATTTTAATCGGATTTTTCATTCCAACTTTAATTAAAGCGTTTGACTTAGAAAAATGACTATTGGTAAAACTGACTGCCAGTAAAGCAAAAGAGAAAAGTTAATTGGAAAAAAATGTACCCGGACTGCTATGAAGATTCATAGCATATGTTAGGAAAAGGAGCAGAAGCATGTTTTAAGGAACTCCTATAGCAGAGTATTTTTCTTCCTACAAATAGAAAAATGCTGTGTGTCACAGGCTTCTCCTTAGATGCTGACATCAGAGAAATAACAGAAAATTTCTTTTCTGAATTTAAAATTGAACAATAACCTCTAAATAACAGGTTATATCATATTAGCTTCTTCCACCTGGCTTGGTTGGCCTGATTTCTGTAGATATGAATCAGCCAATTCATATTGGTTGAAACTTTACTGCCCAAGAACCAGAGGATTTTTTTAAGATTTATTTATTTATTTGAAAGTCAGAGTTACACAGAGAGAGAAGGAAAGGCAGAGAGAGAAAGAGGTCTTTCATCTGCTGGTTCACCCCCCAAATGGCCGCAATGGCCGGAGCTGTGGTATTCCGAAGCCAAGAGCCAGGAGCATCTTCCAGGTTTCCCACACGGGTGCAGAGGCCCAAGGACTTGGGCCGTCTTCTACTGCTTTCCCAGGCCACAGCAGAGAGCTGGATTGGAAGTGGAGACTGGCTCCAGAACTCAAGCCAGCACCCATATGGGATGCCGGCGCTGCAAAAGGCAGCTTTACCTGCTACGCCACAGTGCGGGCCCCATGCATTGGTTTTATTGAGGAAACAAATGGAAGAATCTAAGAGGACCGGATCTCAAACTGAAGAATTGGGTGGCACATCCCTGAGGCTATGAAAGTTGAGGTAAGGAGGCACGTACCTGGTTACAGCAACTCCACCAGGGTCTATAAGGGCAAGTGATTGGCAGATGGACAGGTGCAGGGGAGCAGGAGGGGACAGTGGAACAGGCTAAGGCAGGGACAGGGAGCCAGGGCTGACCAGAATGGCGAATTCATGTGAGGTGTCATGGCCTTGATGTCAGTGAGGTATCAGTGCCTTGAACATCAGCCAAAGGCATTTCTGGCAGGTAGGATGGACTATATTTTATACCTTTATGCTATTTTATGCAACACTGCTTCTTTGCTGTAGGCACTAAGGTTCTGGGATGAGAGGATGCATCTTTGAAAAGAGCAGCAGATTACATGGTATAAAGGAGACGGGCAGAGGCAGTGGGAGGCTAAGAGGCCAGTGTGTGAACATGGGTGAGGGGCACATGTCTGAGCCAGGATCGTTGCAACAATGATGGGCCAGGCCTGTGGCCCATGGAAAAAGAAATCAGCACAACTCAATGGAGGGAGGGAGGGAACTCATGGTCGTGTTGGACCAAACAGTGATCCAGCGTCAGGACTCCAGAGAGCCCAGCACTTGAGAGAGCACAGAGTCTGGTGTCGCAGAACTGTCAGAGAAGACTCCACCTAGATCACGTTCCTTTGAGGGACAAGTCCACACGCGCCAGGCAGCCTAGAAAGCAAGCAGGAAAGCAGAGGATCAAAACGAATTGGAAACGTAGGCCAGGAAATTAAAGACAGAAATTCAAAAACTGAATTAAAGAGCTACCAGCATCTTTAAGGTACCAGAGGCGGAGACTGAAAGTTTTCTGCTGACTTCCTCCACTTTCCTCTTTCCCATTTACCAAAAAGAAGCCCATAGACGTTGCGCCCACATTATCTGGACTGCATCCTCCGGGCAGTTTTAGCAACAGACCTCATTTGGGGAAGCAGATCTCGTAACCTAAGCAGTGGCATTTTAAAGGATCCGAATTAAAGGAAGGGCTGAAGGCAAGTCCAGGGACAGGTGAGGCCAGGAGAGTCCGAGGAGACCATGGCATGAATCCTATACTTGATGCGTCGTTATGACGCATTATCTCGGGACAACTGTGACCAAGAGTCCTCCCATGCCGGCAATTTTCCATACTTCTTGCTTCTTTGATTTCTCCATTTTGAATCCTTATTTATTTATTTTAGGATTTTTTAAAAAATGTAATTAGTTATGAACAGATCCAGTATAGTTTGTAGGTAGAATTCTAAGAATTTGATGATACTCTTTGCCTCCCTCGCTCCCTCTCTCCCTCCTTCCATCCATATTGTTCCCAATTATTTAGATCTTCTATCAAAGGCTATGTGAGGCAAAAAAGGGCAAGACCCATGTCACTTAGAAGATCCTGGCCAGACTGGCTAAGCCAGGTAGAGATGGCATTAAAATGATGGGTGGGAAGAGCAGTAGGTTCCTAACGGTGCTGGCTTTGTTCTCAGCCAAATCTTTTCCCTTTACGATTGGGAGAGAAGGATTGGGATGAGCGGATCCATTTCCTTGAAACTCGGTCCCATTCTCAGGAGAGGAGCAGGCAGAGGGGCTGGCTGGACCACAGAGACACACAGGCCGTGTGAAACCCAAATGCTTTCTTACAGCCTGGGAGATGCTGCCCGAGATGGATAGCGCTGCACTAACAACCGTGTCCACTGCGGCCTCATCTCACAAATCCCCACACTTGGAAATTACTTCAGGACCAACGCTTTGAAACACAAGAGATGAAAACAAAGCAAAATAAAGCTTTGAGTTCACCTGCATTAATGGTCTAGAGAAAAACCAGCCCTAAAAGGGATTGCAGGCTTTCCCTGGAAGGCTACTTTCCAACCTGAAACCGGTGACGTTAGCAGCAGCTCATCGGGAGCTTCGGGTCCATCTGACCCATGGCTCTGCAGGCTCCCCTAATTAACCTCTGTGCCGCCGACTGTTCCATTCAGCAGGGGCCTGTACACGCTCTGCCTCTTAGTTGACCCAGGCTGCCTGCTCACTGAAGCTAAGCCCAAGAGTGCCTTGAAAGGATGAAAAGATTTGCCATACCTGGGGCTACAAAAGGGAAGGCTGTGTGGGTGGAAGAAGAGGAACCATTAGTCCCCCGCTTTGTCTGTCCGAGGCCCCTGTTTTTTAAGCTGTCCGGTGTGGCTAATTAGAGAGAATTCCCAATGCGCCTTTTCACTATGCTTATAGTCAAGTTACAAATGGAAATCGTTTTCCTAAACAGATTTGATGCCATGTAAAATCTTTACCTAATGCTTCCACCTTTTTTTCCCTAAAATCTGATCACTCTCACATACCCTAATTTCACATACCCTATTGTCTCCTGATCATCTTTAAATAGACTTACTTTGAAGAAATAAAGTGGCCATTTAGCCTTGTCTAAGCAAAAAGTGTTGTAAAATTACTGTTCTGATATGCTCTGTGTTGAGTATATGTGTTTGTGCCTATATAACCTTTTTTTTAAGATTTATTTATTTGAAAGACAGAGTTATAGAGAGAGGTAGAAACAGAAAGAGTGGTCTTCCATGTGCTGATTCATTCCCTAGATGGCTGGAACGGCCAGAGCTGTGCCAATCTGAAACCAGGAGCCAGGAGCTTTTACTGGGTCTCCCACATGGGTGCAGGGGCCCAGGGATTTGTGCCATCTTCCACTGCTTTCCCAGGCCTTAGCAGGTGGCAGCTTTACTCACTACACCACAGTGCCGGCCCCCCATATCACCTGTAACATGTACAGTGTCATATCCAAATTTTCTAGAGCCTTGAGAATAAAGCATGGGTGTGGCATTCTTTAATTTGAGCACTGAATCAATCAAATGGAAAGGAAAACATTATCAGAGCTTCTTCATTCCTGGAAAGATTCAGGAATCCAAACTGGCTTATTTGTTCTTAAAAGGGAAACATTGCAATAGTTGCCACTAGTCATGAATCTTCAATGTCTCTGTGTCAGAAAGCACTCTCCGGGGCCAGCACTGTGGTGCAGTGGGTAAAGTGGCTGTCTGCAGTGCTGGCATCCCATATAGGCACTGGTTCAAGTCCCGTTTGCTCCACCTCTGATCCAGTTCCCTGCTAATGTGTCTGAGAAAACAGCAGAAGATGGCCCAAATGCTTGAGCCCCTGCACCCACATAGGAGACCTGGAAGAAGCTCCAGGCTCCTGGCTCCTGATTGGTCCAACTCCAGCCATTGCAGCCATTTGGGGAGTGAATCAGCAGATGGAAGATCTCTGTCTCTCCTTTCTCTGTCTGTAACTCTTTCAAATAAATAAATAAATATTTTAAAAAATCACTCATCATATCAATGTACATTCACATTTATTTATCTTTTTATATAAGTTGACTCTTCTAATAAATCTAAGATATGTTAGTCCTAAGAAACTCAGAAAATGTTAGTCCTATACTCTACAAAACCATACCAAGGTCTACAGTTTGTAACAAAGAGTTCAATTGAATACTGTTGGCTGATTTCGTGGCAGTGGGAGGAGCTCTTTGATACGTGGCCTCAATCCAGTGGGTCTATGTCACTGAATTTTCTCATTTCCTGGAGCTTCAATCACTGAGCGTGGTGCAATAAATAAATAAAACCAGATAAATCAGAACAACCCCAGGTGGACAACACCACAACTGGAATGCATATCGCCCTCTGCTCATCTCGGTTGGAAAGTTGGCCCCATTTCACTGTCCTGAGAAACTGGATTCATTTGAAGTGGGTACAGCTGAACCCCTCACACTCCAGAGGCTCCTGGAAATAAGCTGCTGTTTAGGCTCAGGCTAGGAACTAAGGGGCGTTCCACTTTGAGAATGGTAGTGAATGGAGCGCCATGGAGCCACTCCTCAGCGCGGCAACCTTAACAGTGGACGTTATTTTTAAAAGCAATCATTTCACATCTCTGAAGTTGCCCTAAGGACGTACAAACAATTAATAGCCGTTTGTTCAGGAAACTCTACAAAATCTTGGTCAGGACAGCCAGAGTCTGGCACAGGTGTCACAACCCACTCCCAGCCTTCCCCCATTTCCCAGGGCTCAGGGAAATGGCAGCTCCACTTTGGGTGAGCGTGGCCAAGGAGAAAGGCCACTTCTCCCTTTAGCCCCGTCAGGGGATACAGTACACCTCACTGACAGGTGACAGCCACACTCCGTTCCATCTTCAAGTTGCAGGGACTGAATTCCTGGTGAGTGCAGTTAAGAAGTCGCTCCCTGCGTCCCCCATGAGGCAGAAGCTCTTCTTCGGTCACGGCAGGCCAAGGTCACGGAGCTCAGGGTCCTCACTGCGTCCGGGGAGTAGAGAGTCTATCACTCTGCTGTAGGGCAGGGCTCTCTCTCTCACCCCAGCCCCAGCAGTCCACTGCAGTTTCGCCTGCAGGGCAGAACAGACCTCAAAAGAACGGAGAGCTCTGACGCTCACCCTACAGGAACTGACTTTATTTGACACAGTGTGTGGGAAGTTCAAGCCCAAGGGTGTTCTCAGAAACAGTGGAGACTGGTGGCAAGCAATTAGTTGGCAGCTGGTAGCTCTGGGACAGCAGCAAGCCAGTTTTCCGGAGATGAAGGGCAAGGAGTAGCTAAGAAAAGCCTCCCTGGGGCTTAAATTTCAGAACACTCCTTGCCACAGGGGCTGGACTTAATAGGATCTAAGTGTCCCAGGCACGGTCCGAAATCACACCATAGTTGGCCAGCAATTAAAGAAAACATTAGCTGGGCAGGATACCAAGTGAGACAGACCCCTTAACAGAGAGAGCTTAAGCCACGGTCATCTCAGGGTGACCCTGCCATGAGCAAGTCTTTACCCTCTCAGAAATGCCTTAAGCTTCACATTAAATCACTAGGCTGAACCAACCAACCAAATAAGAAAGTAGCATCAAAAACAAACCCCATGGGGCCGGTGCCATGGCTCACTTGATTAATCCTCCGCCTGCGGCACCAGCATCCCATATGGGTGCCAGATTCTAGTCCCTGTTGCTCCTCTTCCAGTCCAGCTCTCTGCTGTGGCCCGGGGAAGGCAGTGGAGGATGGTCCAAGTGCTTGGGCCCCTCCACCCGCATGGGAGACCAGGAGGAAGCACCTGGCTCCTGGCTTTGGTTTGGTACAAGGTGCCGGCTATAGTGGCCATTTGGGGGGTGAACCAACTGAAGGAAGACCTTTCTCTCTGTCTCTCTCTCTCTCACTGTCTAACTCTGCCTGTCAAAAAACAAACAAAAAACAAACAAACAAACAAAACAGAGAGGGGAAGGAGACCAATGCCAGAGTAGCCACAATGTGTTATCTAGGGCTTGACCCTGTGGCATAAGGGGTAAAAGCTGCCACCTTCAGTGCCTGCGTCCCATAAGGGCACTGGTTTGAGTCCTGGCTGCTCTGCTTCAGAGCCGGCGCTCTGTTATGGCCTGGGGAAGCAGTAAAAGGTGGCCCAATTCCTTAGGCCCCTGCTCCTGCATGGGAGACCTGGATGAAGCTCCAGGCTCCTGAGCACTGGCTTAGCTCTAGCCATTTGCAGCCATTTGGGGGGTGAACTAGCGGAAGGAAGGCTTTTTTCTCTCTCTTTCTCTGCCTCTGCCTCTCTGTAACTCTGCCTTTCAAATAAAAAAATAAATCTTTAAAACATATATTTTCTAAAAGATATCCAATTTTCAACAAAAAATATGAGGAATGAAAATAAATAAGAAAATGTGACCCATACACAGGAAACAAAGCAAGCCACAGAAATGGTCTATGAGGTCACAGATGCTGGATTTAATAAAGACTAAAAGAAGCCAAGCTTTAAAAAGTAAAGCAAGCCATAATGACAATATGTCACTGTGGGGAGCAGCCCGGACTGGACTGAGTTACTGGAATTAAGACTTATTCTATGCATCTGCTCTCCCACAATATGGCGCTGGGAGAGAAGTAAACAGCTTCCGCACAGCTGCCTCCAGTTCAACCAATAAACTGTAGGACTTGCTACTGATTGGAGGAGAGCAGCGTACTCGGCGTGTGGGCAGCCGAGTTGGGATTGGCGGAGGAGGACTATAAGGGAGGAGAGAGACGGCATGCACCAGGAACATCTAAGGGGAACATCTAGCTGAAGGAACATCCGTGCAGCCCCCGAGAAAGCCGGCCGGCGGTGTGCCGCTCCCCTGCGGAAGTGGGGAATGTGGCCAGGGGGAACTGCCCTTCCACGGAGGTGGAAGGGATAGTTGCCAACCCGGGAAGAACCAGCAGCAAACCCGGGGAGGGCCGAGCAGACAGAAAGAACAGCGCAGGGTTCAGTGTTGCTCCTCCACGAAGAGGGGGAGCGACATAATGGTGCCGTGACTCGGATAGGAAACCTAGGACGGATAGCAAACTTAGGAGGGAAGAAACGGGAAGAAACGGGAAGAATTGGGAAAATATCGGAGAGAGAGACTAGCAAACAGCCTAGGGAAAATACCGGAGAGAGAGACTAGCAAACAGCCTAGGGAAAAGCCGGACGAAAAGGGTGCCGGAAGAAGCTATTGAAAGCCTAGGCATAGATTCAGATACGGACTACAGGGGGAAGCTGGGAGAAATCTCTAAGGTCTAAGGTCGAAAGTGAAAGCTAGAACAAACAGACTCGGACGCGGACTGTGGGGAGAGGCCAGGAGAAATGAGGGAGGAATATTGTTGGAAGAAAACTTAGGGAAACATACCGGGTAGAGAAAAGTGTTAGGGAAATTGAAGCCGCGGGGGACAGGCCGAGGCGGACACGAAAGCCACTTTGGGATTCTCAAGTTAGCCCGGGAATAGGGGGCGAAAAGTTGAAACCAGAAGCTGAAACGTAAGCCAGATTGGGATCCGTCTGATTAGCCCGGGGAGCAAAGGACGGGAAGCCAAATCGTGGGGCGGAGACGTAAGCTGGGTTGAATTCGCCAGGCTAGCCCGGGGAACTTAGATTGAATGCTAGTGGCGGACACGTAAGCTACGCTGTGTGACTCGCAGAGGCTGCCGTGCGCAGAGAGAGCATGCGGGGCACAAGTAGATAGGGAACGGGGCTGGCGTAGGCCGTGGTGCAGACGCGAAGGGCGTGGAAAGCGGAGCCGCGCAGATGAGAGAGGCGCTGGCTGAAGCGGCGCAGAGCCGGGAAGCTGCAGGGATAAGAGAAACAGAAGTTTAGAAGTAAAAGAGAAATAGGAATGCTGGAAGATAGAAGTAAAATGGGAGAAATAGGAATGCCCGGAGATAGAGAAATAGAGAAATAGAAAGGCCTCCCTACAATACAACAATGAGAAAGCTTGGATTCGGTCTGCCTAATTAAGGCGGTAAGCACCAGCAAGCAGCTCGACCAGAGTATGCGCCGCAGGTCACCGAAGACAGGCACGAATTAACATCAGTAAGGCCTCCCCACAAAAAGGCAATGAGAAGGCTTGGGTTCGGTTTGCCTGATAGGGCTTGTAAGCCCCTGCAGGCAGAGCAGAGCATGCGCTGCAGGGCACCGAACACAGGCACGCATCAGCGCCTAAAAACCTCCTCACAACATGGCGAAGAGAGGACCCGGATTCGGTTTGCCTGATTGATAGGACTTGTAAGAACCTGTGGCAACTCTAGCAAGTAGAGCAGAGTGTGTGCTACGGGGCACCGAAGACAGGCGCGTATCAATGCCAAAAATAAAAAGAAAGGGGGATCTGTGGGGAGCAGCCCGGACTGGACTGAGTTACTGGAATTAAGACTTATTCTATGCATCTGCTCTCCCACAATATGGCGCTGGGAGAGAAGTAAACAGCTTCCGCACAGCTGCCTCCAGTTCAACCAATAAACTGTAGGACTTGCTACTGATTGGAGGAGAGCAGAGTACTCGGCGTGTGGGCAGCCGAGTTGGGATTGGCGGAGGAGGACTATAAGGGAGGAGAGAGACGGCATGCACCAGGAACATCTAAGGGGAACATCTAGCTGAAGGAACATCCGTGCAGCCCCCGAGAAAGCCGGCCGGCGGTGTGCCGCTCCCCTGCGGAAGTGGGGAATGTGGCCAGGGGGAACTGCCCTTCCACGGAGGTGGAAGGGATAGTTGCCAGCCCGGGAAGAACCAGCAGCAAACCCGGGGAGGGCCGAGCAGACAGAAAGAACAGTGCAGGGTTCAGTGTTGCTCCTCCACGAAGAGGGGGAGCGACATGTCACCAGATAGAGAATATTAATAAACAGATACAAACTATTTAGAATTCTGGGGCTGGTGCTGTGGTGCAGCAGGTTAACACCCTGGTCTGAGGCACTGGCATCCCATGTGGGCGCTGGTTCTGGTCCCGGCTGCTCCTCTTCTGATCCTTCTCTCTGCTATGGCCTGGGAAAGCAGTATAAGATGGCCCAGGTCCTTGGGCCCCTGCACCCGCATGGGAGACCTGGAAGAAGCTCCTGGTTCCTGGCTTCGGATTGGCCCAGCTCTGGCCGTTGCGGCCATTTGGGGAGTGAACCACCAGATGGAAGATTTCTCTCTCTCTCTGCCTCTTCTCTCTCTGTGTAACTCTGACTTTCAAATAAATAAATTAATCTTTAAAAATTATTTAGAATTCTTTTTGTAAGTGAGATTTGCCCATTTATTTACTTATTCAATCATTTATTTCTATTAGAATGGACTCATGAATATTTATTTGATACTTTTGGTTACGATTCAATAAATTTTGTTTATTGCTAGGGAAGTATTCTTTTATTATTTTTTAAAAAAATTTGTTTATTTGAGAGGCAGAGACAAAAAGAGAGAGAGAGACAGAGAGAGCTCCTATCTGCTGGTTATTCCTGAAATGCCCAGAAAGACCTGAGCTGGATTGCGTTGGATCAAAGCCAGGAGACAAGAACTCAATCCAAGTCTCCCAGGTGGGTGGCAGGGACCCACCCACCTGAGCCATCTCTGCTGTCCACATCAGCAGGAAGCTGCAATCAAGACCCAGGGCCAGGAGTCAAACCCCAACACTCCGATGTGAGATGTGGACACCCCAACTGACACTAACTGCCAGGCCAAATGTCTGCCCAAGAGTCCTCTTGTACGTGAAACAAGGGGGAAATAATCTACAAAACCTATACAAGATGATGTCTTTTGCTAATTACAGTCAAGCATGTACCCCCAAGGTGACCATCAGGATGGAATATTGTCCAAACACCAGGAATTCCTGCTAGCAAATAAGAAAATCTTAAAAATGTGTGAGCACTTTTGAAAGCACATTAGACCATCCCAAATCCTTCAAATTCTATCTTTCTGAGAGCCTCGGGAGTATTACATGTGGCATTGCTTAACTAGGGCTCTGCAACAATAGAATGGAAAGAACAACAGATCAAAAGCTCCTATATTTCTGGAAATGCTCGCAGTCTAAACCAGTTTAGTCATCTTTAATAGGAAACATTGCAGTAGGTTCGAGGCAGCTGCCATGAACTTGTGATGCATTCGGGCTGGTAAGGACCCTGCTCTCTACTTCCCTGGAACAGAGACCTAGGGCCACTCTCTTCCCCTAAAGCTGTCAGACAGCATAAGGCTAACCAGCCGTGAGTTTTGCTTGTTTCCTGGATGGACTCAGAAGCACAGGGTGCCCTTGTTCCATATGTGAGAGACTATCAGCATGGAAATGTGTGGGAGAAATAAAAGGAGAGGAGGATGCAGACCCGTAGAGCTGTCTACTCACCTCCGATGTCTATTGTCAGAGTTCCTGGAGAGTTACCTACTGACTTCCAATCGTGTCCTCACTTCATAATCTGTTCAGGAGACGATGCGTGACCATGGGACCATATGGGCAAATGTGTGGATATAAGCACAAATATGTATAGAGTTAGCTAAGGGCATATGTACATACACACGACACTGTGTGGTGAGAGATCTAACACAGTGGTCAAGAACACCTCTCCAGTGTTAGCCATGGCGGGGCCAAACTCCAGCTCTGTCATACTCCTCCATAGGAGGAGTGTGTAAATGAGGGAGAAAATATACCTGCCTGTGTGAGCCCTGTTAATAACAATTAAATGAGGGGCCGGCACTGCGATGTAGCAAGTAAAGCCGCCACCTACAGGGCTGGCATCCCATGTGGGCACTGGTTCTAATCCCAGACGTTCCACTTCTGAGCTGGCTCTCTGCTGTAACCTGGGAAAGCAGTGGAAGATGGCCCAAGTCCTTGGGCCCCTGCACCTGTGTGGGAGGCCCAGAAGAAGCTCCTGGCTCCTGGCTTTGGATATGCCCAGTTCCAGCTGTTGTGGCCATCTGGGGAGTGAACCAGTGGATGGGAGACCTCTCTCTGCCTCTGCCTCTCTGTAACTCTGCTTTTCAAACAAATAAATAAATCTTTAAAAATAACAATTAAATGAAACTGTGAACAGAGTGTCTGACATATAGCAAAAGTATGATGTTACTACTAATATAATAGCATTCTTTTTGTCCCCTTAATCATTGGTGATAGAGACCGGCGCCGCGGCTCACTAGGCTAATCCTCTGCCTTGCGGTGCCGGCACACCAGGTTCTAGTCCCGGTCAGGGCGCTGGATTCTGTCCTAGTTGCCCCTCTTCCAGGCCAGCTCTCTGCTGTGGCCAGGGAGTGCAGTGGAGGATGGCCCAAGTGCTTGGGCCCCGCACCCCATGGGAGACCAGGAAAAGCACCTGGCTCCTGGCTTCGGATCAGCACGATGAGCCGGCCACGGCGGCCATTGGAGGATGAACCAACCTCAAAAAGGAAGACCTTTCTCTCTGTCTCTCTCTCTCTCACTGTCCACTCTGCCTGTCAAAAAAAAAAAATCATTGGTGATAGAATCAACTGCATCCAATTTCAATGCTGCATACTAAGCCTAGAGATGATCAAGTGATTGATCAAGAAATTGTTTCTTAGTACTTTCTCTACTTTGTAATTGTATTATTTTCAAAGTACTTTTCCAAATATTTACGTTATTGGTTATACAAGTCACTTATGTACAATACACAGGATGAAAGGACTAAGGAGAAATTGAAAGCCACCATTATTCTATCACACAAACGTAAATAGTAAAAATTCACATTTTGATATTTTCCTTATACATTTTCTGTGCATTTTAACATGCTTAAGATCACAATGTTTATACAGTTTTGAGGGCTGGCACTGTGGCGTAACAAGTTAAGCCTCTGCCTGCAGTGCCTGCATCCCATATGGGCACCGGTTCAAGTCCTGGCTGCTCCACTTCCAATCGAACTCTCTGCTATGGCCTGGGAAAGCAGCAGAAGATGGCCCAAGTGCTTGTACCCATGTGAGAGACCTGGAAGAAGCTCCAGGCTCCTGGCTTTAGATTGACCCAGCTCTGGCTGTAGCCACCATTTGGATGTGCACCAGCAGATGGAAGACCTCTCTTTCTCTCTCTCTCTTTCTCTCTCTGCCTCTGTAACTCTGCCTTCCAAATAAATAATAAGTAAGTCATTTTAAGAGATTATAAAACAGTTTTGATGTTTTCATACCAAGCATTATAAAATCAATTATGTCACCAAAATTACAAATGGACTTCTCATTAAATACGGCGTGTTGACTGCATGATTTTGCATCCTCTCTATTCTAAAACCCATTTACAATGAGCACAAAGAATTTTTCAAAGTGTACATTGATGGGGACAAAGGAAATGTAAGGCAAACAAGAGCAAATGAGTGACTGTGGCAGCAGACGCCTAGAAGACAGGAGGCGGAGGAGCTGTGTAGTGCGTTTCAGAGCAGAGGACGCCAGGACCCAAGATCTGCAGCGGGAGACGCCCAAGGAAGACTCCGTCCCCTACACAGCTCAGGTTGGCCCAGGACTTGGAGGCAACAGGTGTGAATGAAGGGCAGAGTGAGGTGCAAACCCGCGAGCGGGAGGACTCACTGTGCAACCGTCCATTGGGTTCTCAGCCCTTCCTCTCGTCTCCCCCAGGAAAGTGAAAGTGTAGTCTCTGAATTACCTGAACCAGAGAGAATCCAGACTTAGGAATTCCACATGGCAGGGGTTAAGGAGAAAGCAGCAAGGGCATGCATTCAGGAGAACCAAGCGACATTCTGGATGCGAGTTGACAGAACTTCCCTGGCTCCTACCCTCTGCCTCACAAATACTAACATGTGTGCACCCTGAGAAAGACTGGGGTGGGGGGATCTTTTCTAAAAGAAAAAAGAGAAAACCCTGCATTCCCCTGGAGAGAAGAAGTTCAGATCCTGACCTATGGAGGGTCCAGCTTGCTACTGTGTTATCCTCAGTTATGCAATGTCATGCCCCGCCTCCTCCTGCACCCACCCCTTTCTCTCTCTCTCTCTCTCTCTCTCTCTCTCTCTCTCTCACACACACACACACACACACACACACACACCCACACACACACGGATTCCAACAGGGTTTTGGTGCTTCGTTCTTTAAAATGAACAGGACATGGAGGTCATCGAATAAGAGGGAAACCCTCTGTAGGGGAGTGTGCAGATGCTCTCCTCCCAGATACTCCCCAATGACCCTGTCAGCCCCTTGTGTCTGGGTGGGACCATAATGACCAGTTCTTGCCAGTAGAATGTGAGCAGGTGGTTGGTGTCACCTCCAGGCTTAGCCTGGAGCAGATGGGCTTTTTCTGTATCAAGAAGATAGCGTGAAAGCCGGCGCCGTGGCTCAATAGGCTAATCCTCCACCTTGCGGCGCCGGCACACCGGGTTCTAGTCCCGGTTGGGGCGCCGGATTCTGTCCCGGTTGCCCCTCTTCCAGGCCAGCTCTCTGCTATGGCCAGGGAGTGCAGTGGAGGATGGCCCAGGTGCTTGGGCCCTGCACCCCATGGGAGACCAGGAAAAGCACCTGGCTCCTGGCTCCTGCCAGGATCAGCGCGGTGCGCCGGCTGCAGCGGCGGCCATTGGAGGGTGAACCAACGGCAAAGGAAGACCTTTCTCTCCCTGTCTCTCTCTCTCACTGTCCACTCTGCCTGTCCAAAAAAAAAAAAAAAAAAAAAAAGAAGATAGCGTGAGGCTGGTGCTATGGTGTAGTGGGTAAAGATGCTGCCTGCAGTCCCAGCTGTTTCACTTCTGGTCCAGTGCCCTGCTAATGCACCCGAGAAGGCAATGGATGGTGGCCTGAGTCCTTGGGCCCCTGAACCCGCTTGGGAGACCAGGATGAAGCTCCTGGCCCCTGGCTTCAGCTTGGCCCAGCCCTGGCATTGCGGCCGTTTGAGGAGTGAATCAACAATAGGATGACCTCTCTGTCTGCCTCTCCCTCTCTGTACTCTGACTGTCCAACAGATAAATAAATATTTAAAAAGCAAGAAGAAGATAGGGTATCTACAAACACAAAGGGGAGATAAAGGAAAATAGGAGATAAAATAAAGGAGATAAAGGGGAGACAAAGGAAAGAACAGGAAATCTTGGAAAATAAAACTATAAAAGCTGAAATATGAAATGTAGTAAGAGGATTCTACAAAGTCATAAAAATTTCCCAGAAAAAAGCATAAAGAACTGAGAAAAGACAAGAAAATTACAGCTTCCTTCAAGGAGATCCCACTCTTAATTGGTTCACTTCCAGAAAGTATAGGAAAACAGAGGGGGAACATTCTCAAAGAAATAACAAGTTAGTCCCAAGATTTAAAGGGACTGTCAAATTCTCAGTCCAACAAAAGCAAACACCCAAGACCAGCTGATGAAATTTGAGAATGCAAGAAATAGGAAGAAAACATAAAAACTTTCAATGGAAGAGGAAAAAAAGATCGGGAATGTTATTTACAGCAGATTTCACAACATCAGGATCTAAAGGTTGATGAGACAGAGAAAGGATTTTAAGCTTCTGAGAAAGAACTATTGCACACAAAGAATGCTGTACCTGTGAGAACACAGAGACACATCCAGACGTGCAGCATTTCAAAACATCGACCTTGTCTGCAGCCTCGTTCAGTGCCTAATAGCTGCTCTCCACCACTCTGAGGGAACTACATCCATAAAACACAAGCACGGGGCTAGCGCTCGGAGAGATCCAACACCAGGGCAGCGCAAAGGAAAGCCCAGATTGACAGCTGCCCATCAGGCCAGGGAGACACTGGACGCAGATCATAGCAGATGAATGATAGACAGGGACTTAGAGAAGGGCTTTCCCTCCGGAAGAATGAGTCACTGTCCAATTTGGTGGTTATTTGAAGAATAAAATGACAAATCTTTGGAAATTTCACTTTAGAAACTATCAATAGACAAAAATAAAATTGAACAGAAGAGTGGCAACTCAATAACCAACTCAAAAAGGTATGTTCCACAAACAGGCAAATGTAATAATACATTGTGTGGCTCCCCAATCAACAAAATGTGCATAGTACTGATAGTGTAAACATTATCTTTGCCTAAAGGAATAATTCTATTATTAGGAGAAATAAGGAAGATGATACCATAGGTACTTCATGCAAAAAGAGATTTAAGAGAGTTAAGTTTTTGCTTTCCATAACAAGAAGACAAGAATTAAAGCTAAAGTTAATAAAACAAGAGATTACACTATCAAGCACTGTATTTAGAAACGTGGATGTCAACCATCAGCAAGACTCAAAAGAACTGAAAATCTGTACCTCTTAGGGTGGAAAAAAACCAGGAGCAAGGGAGGAGGGGGCTGGATGCTGCTGTTTTTTCTGTTTTGTTTGGTTTGTACTATTGAATTTTCAATATATGTGTATGTACCTATAAAATAATTTTAAAATTTAAAAAGCATCCTTAAATAGAAGTTTGACCATCATAGAGTACATTTTATCATGTGGATAAAGGTAATTATTTCTCCATTCTTTCACTGACAGCCTCAGCTCTTTGGAGTAACAGGCAAAAGGAGTGGGCACTTTGAAGAGTTTGCTTTAGTTTACTCATTGCCAAATTGCTTTGCTAATCTTCAGTCACCTCAGTGGGGCACGGAAATGCTTGTCCCATGGTGCTGTTTACCATGCAGGAAGGGTGAGGGGCCAGCTCAGTTAAGCTGCTACTGTGACGCTGGCGTCCCATACCAGAGTGCCCATTTGTCACCATTACGCTGTTTCCCTTTTAGCTCCCTGCTAATGTGCCTGGGGAAGCAGCCTAGGAGCTTGGGTCCCTGCCACACAGGTGGAGACCCAGGTGGAGTTCCTGGTTCCTAGCTTTAGCCTGACACAGCTCCAGCTGTTACGGCCATTTAAGAAGTGAGCAAGCAGATGGAAGATCACTCTTTGTCAATGTGCTGCTCAAATAGATAAATAAATCTTTAAAGAAGATTCATAAATTGTGAATTTAATAAGTAAAAAATGCTACCACTTTCTTATTTTTGGTTCCATTTATCTTTTTACCCCAGAAATTGCCAATTGTTTTCCCTCCCTTGTGACTTCTCTGTTCATCTCCTTGGCCTATTAATTTTAAGGATCTTGGTGTGATCATCAAACTTTATGACTTCGCTGAATAATTTTTCCCCAGCTACAAATAGTTCTTGCATTTTATTGCGTCCATATTGGTTTTCTTTATATTGTTTATGACATGAAGACATTTAACCTTTTTTGTAAGTAAATATTTAATATTTATTTTATTATTTGATTTTTCTATTGCTAACTTCAGTGTTTTACATATTTGAAAAGTATTAACACATTTCTTTGGTATGCGCCCTCCCAACAGCGATTCAGTTAGTCCAGGAGGACTTCCTCTCCTGATTGATCAGAGATGCCACGTTTGTCAAATGCGAAACTTCCTGTGTATGCTGGGACCTGATTCTGTCCTAGCTCTTGTGGGTAACTGATTTATAGTTCTGGTTTTGCATCCATGCCACACTGCTTTAGTACTTGCAGCTCTAGGGTATATATATTTACTCCGTTACAATATCGGTGTCCCCATTCCTTTGCTAGGGGTGGGGAAGGAGAGATTTAGAAGGTTTAGAAGGTGGGGCTCATTGTCCTCCATGGTTACCCATACGCTATTGTTGTTTCATGCAAGGCCACTCTCTGGTTTTGACTCTTTGTACCATACTACCTCCATCTTCCCAGACTTATTCCCCTATTCCCTCTGAAAGCAACAATTTTAATGTGTTTGATAGCTATATTTTGCTTATGCATATTCTTATAAGAAATATATTCATGTATTATTACTTCACATATGCACATGTATATTTTACTCTTTATTATGGAAAATTCCAAAATATACAAAAGCTCTAGAATAGCATAAGTGCCCATTGTATCACTCAGTGTTTTATTAGTACGATTAAAATACCTGACAGGAGCTAACTTACAAAGGACAAAGGTTGATTTCCACTCATCGTTTTGAAGGTTTGCGCTCTAGAGTTGGGATGGATGGGTCTAAAGTTGGACAGACGCAGGATCATCTGGTGAGCAAGGAAGAAGATGGAGAACAGCTGGGCTGACCTCAGTTTATAGCGCCAACCCTCTCACAAAGAACTATCTTCCAAGAGCTAGCCCCAGCCACCCAAGGACCTCCCACCTCCAGACACAATAATTGGATCAAGCCTCTGACCTTAATCCATCAAACATCAACATTGATCCATTAACTGTTAATGTGAAACTTTGGGATTTAACTGTTTGCATGAGTTAAGGAGCCAAATCCTGTTCAAACTATAGCAGTCATGTATAATCACACAGCTTCAACAATTACCAATACTCTGACATTCCAACATTATCTCTGTTTCTGCCGATTCCTACCCATTTGATATATATTTTTTTTAGAATTCTGTGGGACTTTTCTTGAGGCAAATTGACAAATATTATAATGTAAGAACTTCAGGCACACAATTTTGACAAATTTATACATCTGTGTAACTCCCACCCCTATCATCACAGAAAACATTTTCACAACCATGAAATGTTTGTTTTCTTCTGTCCCTTCCTAGTCAACACCTCCTGTCCACCTCTGGGGCCAGCGTTGTGTTACACAGTGCGTTGAGCCACTGCTTGCAATGCCAGTATTGTTTACCAGAGTGCAACTCTGAATGCCAGCTGCTCTGATTCCTACCCAGCTTCCTGCTAATGCACCAGAAAGGCAGCAGAGGACGACTCAGGTACTTGGGCTCCTGTCACCCATGTGGGAGACCCAGATGGAATTCTAGGCTCTTGGCTTTGGCCTGGCCCAGCCCAAGCCATTTTGGCCATTTGGCCATTTGGGGAGTGAACCAGATGGAAGGTCTCTTTCTTACTCTTACTCTTTCTATATGGCCCTGACTTTCAAATTAATAAACAAATCTTTGAAAATAAAACTTTCTCCTCGTCGAAGTCCCCTGAGTACATCTTTAGGTGCTCTGAAGAGAAAGAGCTGTACACTTCCCTGCAGGACATGGGCCCCAGAAATACAGGTATGCGCCCCACCAGCAGATAGCAGTCCCAGAGGAGGAAGGTGAGGAGCCCTACCTGACATGTAAGACAACACAGGGAACAGGGAGACCCCCAGAAACTGGAGGCATAACACTCAGGGACCACAAGGATGCCTTGTGGAAGAACTTCAGTGTCTCAGAGCCACCAGTGGCCTAATAGTGGGGACGCTTGGAAGGCCGACATGAGCAGCAGGGAAAGGAGCCACAGCACTCTGAGTTTGGGCAAGGTCTGAAGAGTCTCAGATTCTCGTATTGTTTCGCACTTTCATATTTTTGACTCTGGGATTCTGGAATTTGGATCAGACTTTGCATGTTTTAATGCACTAACCCGTGTTTAAAAATATTCTCTAAATACATGAAAAAGACTGAGGTAACACTTTGCTATTTCAGAATACTTAGAACTATTAGTTGTCTAAAATAATTTTAAAAAATACATCAATAGGTAATAAAATGTACCCCAAAATATTCTTCATAAAATGAAATTAAAAGATGTTTATTTTAGTTCAAAAATTTTAAGATTCATGCATACAAAGGATATTTTAAAGTCATGAAAATGCATAATACAAAAAAGTATGCATAGATTTAAAAAATTTTTTTGCACCAAATAATTCCATTTTCCATGAACGTTTTAAAAAAAACCCTCACATACAGACACCTACAGAGATATATAGATTTAACCTGGAGGGAGTGGTTAAATATTTGCTAATTCAATGTTTGCAACAATCTTACAGAACATAATTACTGCAAATAATGAGAATCTGCTGTGTGCCTAAATTAGTGCTTAATTTGTTAGATTTTGGCTTTAGAAAAGTGATAGTATATATATATTTTTGACAGGCAGAGTGGACAGTGAGAGAGACAGAGAGAAAGGTCTTCCTTTACCGCTGGTTCACCCTCAATGGTCACTGCGGCTGGCGCGCTGCAGCCAGTGCACCGTGCTGATCCAAAGCCAGGAGCCAGGTGCTTCTCCTGGTCTCCCATGCGGGTGCAGGGCCCAAGCACTTGGGCCATCCTCCACTGCACTCCCTGGCCTCAGCAGAGAGCTGGCCTGGAAGAGGAGCAACTGGGACTAGAACCCGGAGTACTGGTGCTGCAGGCGGAGGATTAACCTATTGAGCTGCGGCTGTAAGCAATATTGCAATACTTTGCTTTTATCCCATTCCACTTAATATTACTTGTGAGATTCGGCATAATATTTGTAGTTCTAACACATTCATGATTATTGCTGTATAGTAAATACTCCATTGTCAAAATGTGTTTGCGATCTTGCCTGTTGGTGACGTTTGGATTGGATCAACAGGGTTCTGCTTTTTCAGTGTATCCTGACTCTTCTGGTGGCTGCACCAGGATTTACCTAAGGGATATATCCAGCAGGAGAACTGCTCGGTTAGCAAAGCCAAAAGAGTTTCCAGTGTCGTGGTACTAATGGAAACACACTTGAGTACATAAGAAATCCCTTTGCATGTTCATCAGCACTTGATATTGTCAAACTTCTCAACCATTAACCATTCTGGTAGGTGCAAAATAGAATTTCATTTGGGTTTTAATTCTCATTTCCTGCCTGCTAATGGTATACATGGCATTAGTCAGCTTTTTGTTTCTACAAGGAAATACGTGAAGCAGCTAACTTTGTAAAACAAAAGCTTTATTTAATTCACAATTATAGAAGCTAAAGTGCAAGATCAGGGAGCCCTGCTGACTTGGCCTCTTGTCAGAGTGGTGAATCGCAGTGGCAGAGCATGTTGGGGGAGAGGATCACATGGCAGGCCAGGAAACAGAAGGAGAGAGAGAGTGGACCCAAACTCTGGCTTTTACAATCACCCTCTGCTGAGAACTACCATCTGAGGACACACCCTCAGTGAGCAAGCCCCTCCCACTGGGCCTCGCCCCTCCTAGAGGTTCCCCCAACTCCTAAATGTCCCTTCACTTCCCAGAAGTGCCACCCTGGAGACCAAGCCTTTAACAAATGGGCCTTTGGGAGAACTTAACATCAAAACTAACATTCAAGCCATTATATATGTATATGTGCATGTGTATATATACATATATTTTTATGTGTATATTAATCATCTGTCTTTCCTTTACCATAAGATGTCTAGTTCTTCTATTTACCCAGTTTTTCTCTTGGTTACTTTGTTTTTCTCCATTGATTCCTTACCTGGGTTTATTATTTATCTATTCTTGGCACAACATTTGTTGGTATATGTGTTGCAAAGCTTTAAGTTTGGAGCTTATCTTTCTGTTTTCTTTCTGGTTTTAGCTGATAAGTAGAAGTTGCTAATTTTCTTTGACGTGACCCTATTTTTGGACCCTACTTTTCATTCTGCCCATTCTGTATAAAGACAGTGCAGACCCCACCTAACCTCTGTGGCCATGCCCCAAGAACAAACGTGAAGACAGCCCTCTGGTGGGGAGGCCACCTCAGACTGACTGCTGGAGGGAAGAAAACTTCTTTGACCTACCTTAGCAAAATAGCGAGAGAAAAATGCATTTCCCTCTAAAAACACTTTTATATCGGGGTGGCTGTAGCAGCACAGTGGGTTAAGCCTGGCTTGGGACTCCTACGTTCCGTATCAGAGTGCAGGTTCAAGTCCTGGCTACTCTGCTGCCCAACCAAATTCCTGCTGATGCATCCTGGGAGGCAGCAGATGGTGGCTCAAGTCCTTGGGCCCCTGCCACCCACGTGGGAGACCCGGATGGAGTTCCAGGCTCCCGGCATTAGCTTGGCCCAGCTCCAGAGGTGGGAGCATTTCAGAGAGTGAATCAGTCTCTTTCTCTGCCTTTCAAGTAGATGAAAACAAATAAAGTCTTTAAAAAGTTTTCATATCAGATTGGTAAACCTGGTTGCCCAGTGTCTTTCGTGACCCAGTGTCCAGTGCTGATGGCTGGCTCAGCGCCGCAGGCTTCCTCTCCTCTCTCTACGGGCACTCTGCTCTCTACCCTTGAGCCCACCCCACCAAGTCCCCCTCTTCGGACTGTACTGATAAGGAGTAAATTGGTGAATCTGCCTCTTTTCCCTTGTGAAAAGTTCCTAATCATTGTTAAACCCAAGTTTGTCAGCCTTAAGTTCTCCAGTTCTGAGGGAAAAAGCAATAATCCTTTTCACACTTAGGTCATGCCGGCTTCCAGCAATTCTTCACGTGTGTGTGTAAAAAAAAAAAAAAAAAAAAAAAAAAGAAAAGTAAAGAAAAGGAAAAGGGAATACAATTATTTTACCACCTCCTTAGGTTGCCCAGAATTCATGAGCTGCCCTAAAAGAGTGAACAGAGGCTGGGACAGGACAACAAAATAGCAAGCAGAAAAGTCCCTACTCGTCACTCCCTCTGCACTTTGATAGGTGACTGGCTCGGCCATCCGGGCGCAGGGATGAAGCCCACTGCCCGCATGAACACTTCAAGCACTGCCCAGAGTGGACAAGCGCATTCGTCAATCTGGAAAGTTCACTGGTGTTTCTGGACTTGGTGGATTTTAAAAACGGCTTGGTCCCTAACACCAGCGACTCTGTGAGAGGAAATCATGGCTGGAAGCCCAGGCTGCACCCCCAGTGAAAGTCTGCGCCTGGGAAGGAGCCCCCGCCCCGCCCCCTCCGGCTGGCCCGCAGGGTGCAGTGTTTAAGGGACAGTCCTTGTTTCCGGGAAGAGGTCCTGGGGCATGCTGCGACGTCCCCTCTGTGGGATAACGCTTGCTTACCGTCTGAGGTGCTGAAATGGCGCGTGGCAGGTGCGGGGCAGGGGGTGGCCGGGGGATGGGTGGGAGCGCAGGAAGGAGGACCCCCGGCTCCGTGTGAGAAGCGAGAACGAGGTGGCAGCTTTTGCAGACCCATTGGAGCGCCAAGTGCCAGCTGAGGCCCAACACTTTGTGTTATTGTGCGAGGCCGGGAAGAGATCTCTCAATTATCTTCAAATTAACTGCCTCTTGCCTTTCTCTGTTCCCCAAGGACCAATCAGAGCGTGTGGCTGAGAACGCTGGGGGTCTGCTTCCCACTTCAGCGGCTCGCTGGGGTCCCTTCCCGCCTGCCCCTCCTGTGCAACCCAGCCCAAGTCATCTGAGCCACCGCCGCCGCCACAAACTTCAATGCTTTAATTAGGAAGCATCTGTGTGTCCACTCTTCACACGCCATATGGCGCTGGCCTCCGAGTGTGGTTCATTTCCATGAAGGCACAGCAGCATTTTGAATATCAATTGTTGTTCCCACATTGGGCAGAGAATAAATTCCCTGTGCTTTAGAGGAGACCGTGCCGTCCAAGAGAAGGAAAGGATTTGTTCTTTACCTGGCAGAACTTGGAGGAAATGATGTCTTATGTTAGAAGAAAGTAGAATCCTATTTTTAAGGCTCAGAGATTGGAAACCGTGAGAGGTATATTCTGAGAGTCTTCTAAGCATTTTAAAGATGCAAGATAAGCGCTGGCCTATACTGACATGAAGATTTTAAGCAGAATGTTAAAATAGCCGTCTCTTATGTGATGAGCCTTTAGAGTTTCTGGAACCCAGTCTTGGAAGCTGGAAAGGCATCTACTTACCAGAACATTCTGCCTATACCTGCTCCAAGGACGGCTTTCCAAGGGCATGCCGCATGGGGAAAAATGAACCACTCTGCTTCACAGCAGCCATAGACTCATGTGGGAATCATGGCCCGAGGAGATGTGGTCTTTGGGTTTGTTTTCTTTTCAAAGATTGTGCCCTTGAAATAGCAAATCTGGGTTTCCCACCGTTCACATTTCCCCCACCCTGAAGGGCGTACATAGACGAGCCCAGCGTCAGGATCTTTTCCCCAGCGTGGCGCAGGGGGAGATCCAGGCCAGATTCCAGCGTGGGCCTTTCCCTGCTATTATGCAAATCACTCAGCATGCAAATGATTCAATAATTAAACCATCATGGTGTTTAACTAAGCCATTTCTATTGTCTTTTCTGCTCTGCTACCATTTTTTTTTTCTTGTTGGACGCCATAGGAAAAGGGTTAGGGAAGGCCCCTGTGGAAGGTGAGGGATTGGGCCAGAAAGAGCTGTAATTAGTCATTTTTGTTTTAAAATAAATAAAGCATTTGATGCTGTAGCGTGAACACCAGCCCCCTGTCCCCTAGCGAGGGGACTGGTTTCTTTCTTCCTCATCACCAGGGGCTCTATTCTTCACTCAGGCCCAGGTGCCAGTCACCTCAATGTCCCCTTAGACGCCGCTGCATAATTATGAGCTACCACATGTGGCTTCGGAGACACGATTTTAATTATCTAAACTCAGGCACACAACAGACTCAGAATTGAGTGAACAAAAGCCTATTAGAAGGTGATCCCCTGTGGTCACATTGTAATTATTGTCAGGGGCCAGGCCGGCTCTGGAATTATCTCTGCAATATCTTGCTCCCCCTCCATACTAGGGTCACGTGGGCAATGATTTGTGCTATAATCTCATCTCCTTTCATGGTGCGACACTGAAAATAAACGGGTGGGGGGAGCGGGGCTGCCTGGCTGCAGCCTGGAACTCAATTCCGAAAGGCACCGCAGATGCGCCAGCACAGCACAGCACAGCCAGCCGTGACAGCTGTAACCGCCGCTGTCCCGACACCCCACAAGCAAGGAGCTGAGAACACAGGGGTGTCGCTGCACCCGGCCAGAGCAGCAGAAGGTCCCAGCACATGCAAATAAAGAGGAGCCACCCCGTGGGTTGCTTTTCAAGGTTTTCGTGATAGCGTAAAGGGCAATGCCACTGCACTGGAAAGTCTGGAAATAAAGGACGTTAATGAGACGCTCGTGAGTCTTTTCTTTGCTGAAAGTAAGGCTGCTTTACCCCTGTGAGACGCTCATATTTTACCCTTTGAACGCCTTGAGCCATGTAATGCAGATTTTCCATTCTTCACCACGACAAGGGCCCTGTTCTGCCTCCGCTCAGAAGCCTTAGGACAGCTTGTTCCAAAGTGACTGCCGTTTTCATTGCTTATTTCATGAAACTGACTTAATGGCTTTCTTTGCATCTTATTGTCTGGACACATAACCCAAGAGCACTTCAAAAAGTTCATGGACGATGTGTATTATAAAAAAAAAAAACTACATGCAGATTTCGATTTTTTGCACCAAAGGAAGCTTGTCTTTTAATTCCATTTCCCACGAACTTTTTGAAGTCTCCTTACAGTGATTTAACTACAGCGTAGAGGCCTACATTACAAACAGCTGATTCTGATTTGTCCTCATAGAACCAAACGACAAACCTTACATCTTATTATCATAAATGCTCTTTTCTTTCCTTGAGTTTCTGTTGTTTTTTACTCAGATCTACTTCATTTTTTGAAAGATGTGCTCGAACAAACCTACCGCCATCCCAAGCCAGCTTCTACTTGTGGTTTATCTGTGTCTGTTTTCACTTCCACATTAGCAAACCAGCGCGTGCTAGGTCCTGCGTGGTGTGCACCAAGGGCCTGAGTCTCTTTGGGTTTCCTTTACTCACCTCCAGAGGCCACACAACCTGTGTGGAAGTGTTCACCAGGGATCAGTGTTGTGATATATCAGGTTAAGCCTCTGCCTGCGACGCCAGCATTTCATATGGATGCTGGGTTTTGTTCCAGTTGCTCTGCTTCCAATCCAGCTCCCTGCTAATGGCCTGCAAAAAGCAGTGGAAGAGGCCGGCGCCGCGGCTCACTAGGCTAATCCTCTGCCTTGCGGCGCCGGCACACCGGGTTCTAGTCCCGGTCGGGGCTCGGGATTCTGTCCGGGTTGCCCCTCTTCCAGGCCAGCTCTCTGCTGAGGCCAGGGAGTGCAGTGGAGGATGGCCCAAGTACTTGGGCCCTGCACCCCTTGGGAGACCAGGAGAAGCACCTGGCTCCTGCCATTGGATCAGCGCGGTGCGCCGGCCACAGCGCACCAGCTGCGGTGGCCATTGGAGGGTGAACCAACGGCAAAGGAAGACCTTTCTCTCTGTCTCTCTCACTGTCCACTCTGCCTGTCAAAAAAAAAAAAAAAAAAAAAAAAAAGCAGTGGAAGATGGGTGGGGCCCTGCCACCCAAGTTGGAGATCTGATGAAACTCCTGGCTCCCGGATTCAGTCTGGCCCAGCCTCAGCCATTATAGTCACCTGGAAGTGAACCAGCAGATGGAGAATCTGTCTGTCTGTCTCTCTCTGTGTAACTCCTTCAAATAAGAAATAAATCTTTGAAGAAGAAGAAGAAGGAAAGAAAAAGAGAGAAAGGAAGAAAGAAAGAAAAGAGGTCTTTGTGAGTTTTCAGCATGCCATGTCAGCTCTTCTGTTCCCCTGGGCTGGAATGCCCTGCCTGCCTTATTCCCCATTCCACACCTTCTTGGACCATCTCAGTAACCGTAGCCTTTGCCTATTTTCCCTGGAGGCCTCACCTTCTTTGAAGCTAACTAGCATTTTCTAACCAGCACATTCACTCTAGCAGTACTTACCTTCTTCCACCCTGCAATATAATCACTTGTGTGCTTCTCTGTGCCCCTTTCCAGAGGGTAATCACCTATAGGCAGTGATTAAGAATTGTTCATTGCTCATTCATTCAACCATCAAGCCATTCAAAAGGCACTCATCCATTATCGGGCTAAGAGCATTTATTGAGCACCTGCTGAATACTTGGGGATTGTTTCAGGCATTGAGGCCTCAAGAACGCAAAAGATTGGGGCCAGCATTGTGGCATGGCAGGCAAAGCCACAGTCTCCCGTGCTGGCATCCCATATGGGCATGTTCAATTCCTGGCTGCTCCACTTCCCATCCAACTCCCTGCTAATGTGCCTAGGAAAGCAGTGGAAGATGGCCCAAGTCCTTGGGCACCTAGCATTCATGTAGAAGACCCGGAAGAAGCTCCTGGCTCCTGGCTCCTGGCTTCAGACTGGCCCAGCTCCAGCTGTTGCAGCCATTTAGGGAGTGAACCAGCGGATGGAAGATTCTCTCTCTCTGTAACTCTACCATTCAAATAAATAAATAAATCCTCTTTTTAAATAAGACACAGTTCTTGCAGCCTGAATTATCAAAGAATGTAAGAGTTTAATAGAAAGAAATATCCTGTGTATCCTTGTTCCAGTAGGAGTGACCTAGCACAGTGCTGAACACACGGCAGTGGCTCAAGTGATATTCGTTGGATTTAGTTGAATTTAGGGGTATACCAAGCAAACACGATTTCCTCATACTCATTTTTGAATATGAATCACGTCACCTAAAATGTGCTATGTAATTTTGTTTCTGATACCTAAACTAAATAACTAAACTAAGGTACTCATGTAGCTCCCTTCAAAAGGGAAAGAATCCAGAGCAAATTCTTCATGCCTAAAGCCTCAGGGACGCTTGCTGAAAGCCCGGTAGGTAATGGGGTGAGAGGTGGCAGGGAGTAGGCGAGGGGCAGCTGTAATAATTGCTTCTGGAGAACACGCTGGTCCCTTTCTTTCTGCGGGTGTTGAGTGTCGATTAAGTGCCAGGCGATGCAGTGCAGAAAGTGCGACAGAGTTTTGTTGAGTGTGCATGTTGCTGAGGGATCAGGGAAGGCTGCGCAGAAGAGGTGGCCCTTGAGCCGCATCTGAAGGAGGGGATTCTGCGTGTCCCTGCTGGGGAAGCAAGTTCCCGAGTCGGGAGTCGCTTTGTCTTTTGCCATGTTTAGCCCCTGGCTTGCCTCTCTACAAGATAAACATTGTCGATTTGTCTTAATTAACACCAATAGATGCTTCAGTTTGTTGCTTTTTATACCAATTATTGCTTAAATTCAAAGCCATAGACTGAAAATAAAAGAAATCCAATGTAAAATCTGGAATTGAAGGATAATTGTTACCTGGTGCTGATTTCTTGGTTTTGACAAATGTGCCGTTCTTAGGTAAGGGGAAATTGGTAAAGAGTACACTGGGATGCTCCATAGGATTTTTGCAACTTTTTTATTGAGTGTAAGATTATTCCAAAGGAAAAATAGGTCTAAACAAGACAAGTAGTCGATGATAAATGGTGCTATCATTTGGAGTCAGAGCACAAAGGTGCCTCACCCTCGTCCATACGAGCTTCCGCGTATGCTCGCCCACATCCTTTGTGAACGCAGACCCGCTCACCCCATCTGTAACCTCTTAAGCTCTTGAACTCCCCCATTGCAATTATAGGTCAAAGTCTTCTCAACCGGATTGGATGAGGTGGCCCAAGGAACATTTTGCCTTGAGGCGCTAATGGTGACATAGGCTATCCCTGGGGTTCTGACCACAGCTCTGTCATTAGCCAGCTACCATTGTTTTGTTAACCTAATGAATGACTCCATAGGAAATAACGGAGTAAAGGCTTATTAAAGGTGAAGGCTCCATCCATTAAAATGTCCTTTGTCCTTAATGAAGGTCAGTGGAAGACTGATTGGAGGCGGAAATCTCGCTTTGTGCTCACCCATATGTCTTAATTAATCACTGTGTCACGCAGGTCCTCGGACAGGATTTGCGTTTGCCCCTATTATTTAAAAATGCTTGAAGAGGGGGTTGCAGAACATCTTAGCCTGTTCTGCCGTCACAGAAGTGTGTGTGATATGCAGCATACTCCAAACTCTTTGAGTTTGTTTTCCGAAATAAAATATTTTTACACACATGTTTTTCATCTCTAATGTCTCTTGGCACACTGTCTGATATGGCAACACTAGTCACACACGTGGCCAGGGTGAATTGAGATGGGTCATGAATGTAAAACTTGCACACTGCATTTGAAATCTCAGCATAAGAATATTAAATAGCTCATTGAAACTATTTGTATGGATTAGAAGTTGAATGATAACACTTTTAATGTATTGGGCTAAATAAAATACATTTTAAAATTTTATCTCACCTGATTCTTTTTCCACTTTTTTTAATGGGGCAGATAGAAAATTGATTGCTTATTTGGCTCAAATTATATTTTTGTCAGAGGGTGCTGCCTTGGGGCAACCAGAGGACTATATCCAGTGACTACTTGAGCTTACTGTGTCCACAGCTTCTTTTAAATGTAATTTCCAGGCAATTGGGCAAAAAAATGGTGTGATTTTTCTTTCATTCTCTATGTTATAGTAAACTAAACCAAATTGGGCCTAGCTGCTCCACTTTGTTTACAAGATTTTTGAAAAATGTAGCTGGGAATCTTCGTGCCACTAAACTCTTAGTGAGAACCAGGAAGAAGACAGCACTCTGCGCTCTAGGCAATTTGTTCTTACCCTTAGCTCAGTAATGACCTTGTCTCAAACCTACCAGAGGAAAAGGCACAAGCCTGGGGGCTTTCAGAAGTTCATGGGAAATGCATACTATAAAAAAATCTATGTATAGATCTTCGAAAATATAACGTTTTGATAAACCTTATGTTTAAATTCTATTTTCCACAAACTTTTTTTTTTTTTTTGACAGGCAGAGTGGACAGTGAGAGAGAAAGAGACAGAGAGAAAGGTCTTCCTTTTGCCGTTGGTTCACCCTCCAATGGCCGCCGCAGCCGACGCACCGCGCTGATCCGAAGCCAGGAGCCAGGTACTTCTCCTGGTCTCCCATGGGGTGCAGGGCCCAAGCGCTTGGGCCATCTTCCACTGCACTCCCTGACCATAGCAGAGAGCTGACGTGGAAGAGGGGCAACCGGGACAGAATCCGGCGCCCTGACCGGGACTAGAACCCCGTGTGCTGGCGCCGCAAGGCAGAGGATTAGCCTAGTGAGCCGCGGCGCCGGCCTCCACAATGTTTTAAAGTGCCTTCCTATAAGCTGCTCCATTGCTATGCATCAAATGAATAAGAAAGATAACAATGAGAACCTCATTTACTGAACACTTATGTGTATGATTTTTTCCCAAGTATTTTTCCTGTGTTTTCGCATGGAACCTCCCTGCCCCCCACCGGCAGCCTTAGGAGGTAGATGTCAAAAACACCTCCATTTCACACCTGAGGAAACCAGGAACAGAGAAGCCACCAACAGTGCCAGTTTTCTCTCGGGGGCAATTGTGGAGCTGGATCTAACCCCAAGAAATCTCATTATACAGTTACACGGTGTGGGGTGTGCAGTCAGCAGTCTAAACATTGACTTTATTTTTTTAATTTTTTTTTTAAGATTTATTTATTTGAAAGGTAGAGTTGGGGGTGGGGGGGAGAGAGAGAGAGAGAATCTTCCATCCACTGAATCGCTCTCCAAATGGCTGCAGTGGTTGGGCTGGGACAGTCCAAAGCCTAGAGCCAGGAGCTTCTTCTGGGTCTCCCAATGTAAGTGCAGGAGCCCAAGGACTTGGATCATCCCCCTTTGCTTTCCCAGGTGCATTAACAGGGAGCTGGATCAGAAATGGAGCAGCCAGGACTTGAACTGGGGCCCATATGGGATGCCAGGGCTGCAGGTTGTGGCTTAATCTCTTGTACCACAATGTCAACCCCTAAACATTGAGTTTAAAGTGAGAAGGCGGAGGATACCATGCTCAACCTGACATGAAAGTATGGAAAAACATGGAACTGGCCCCGGAGTCTCCTTCCAGCAAGAACACTGGTCCCTGAAAGAAGATCTTGCATTCCAGCCTCTGCCTCGCTACTCTGACTCTGGGAAGTTGATTGTTTGAAAGCTAAATTACTTTAGTTTAGGCAACCATCTATTGCACCCACCATTTAACACCTCATTTTGGGGGCTGGCATCGTGGTACAGCAGGTCAAGCCGCCCCTTGCAATGCTGGCATCCCATCCTGGAGTGCTGGTTCAAATCCTGGCTACTCTGCTTCTGATCGAGCTTCCTGCCAACGTCCTTGGGAAGGTGATGGACGATGCCCCAAGTAGTTGGGCCCCTGCCACCCATGTGCGGCAATCAAGATATTCAAACAGCGAGGCTGAACACCAAGGCTTTTAGCAGGAGGCAGAGCTCATATCCAAAGGCTGAGCCCTGAACAAATGGAGTATTGCCTTATATATCCTTGCTAGTTTCCCCTTACAATCTCATTCCCTTGTCCCCTTTCTATAGTTACACACATTCTGACTGGGTACTCTAAGGCGATAGTGTTGCTTAGAGTTATGCATGCACACAGTAGTACTGTTTAGGCCATGTTGCTCTTTCTTTGTTCCCCTGAACAGCTTTAGTATTTTTCTCCCTATGTGCACTAAGCTATACACTGATTGGGTAGTCTAACACAATAGCATTGCACTTGGGCAAGTAGATGCTGAGATTGCCACGTCTTCTTTTCTTTGTCCCTGGAAGGCCTTCTGCCACAGTGGGAGACTGGAGTGAGGGAGTTCTGGGCTCCTGGCTTCAGCCTGGCCCATTCTCAGCTGTTGCAACCATCTGGGGTGTGAACCAGAGGATGGAAGATGACTCTCTTTGTCTCTCTCTCTCCCTCTCAAGTAAATCTTTAAAAAACAAACCAAAGCACTTTGTTGGCAGGTTGAGATGGAGCTGCTTACCATGGCAGCTGCTTACCATGGCAGCCCAGTACTCTGTGGTGAGACTATGCCTTCAGCCTTACCTGTCCTCAGGGTGCTAACTGGCCCAGGTCAACCAGACGAGCTCAAGCCTTCCATAGTCACCTGACTGGGAAGAAGCGTGTTGTTGTTCTTCAAGGCGTGTTAGGGCTGGGGCCTTTCTTTGTATCTATGGTGCTTCCACAGTCTTCATGACAACCTGGAAAAGGGCATTGGGCAAAGCCAGTGTCCACAGACACGCAGCAGAAAGAAACTCTTTCCCTTTCTCTATTTTTAAAGAGTCGTAAGGGATGTGGAGGAACTGGGCAGGAAAATTAGGCAAGATTAGTTGAGCTGGAATATCTTTTCTCACAATTTCTGCCAGCTCTACATTGTATCTCAACCCTTACCCATCAATCCATTCTGCCCACTTTTCCATGATGCACCTGTGTCTCATCCTGCACCAGCCAGGAGGAGACATCACAATGGCCACATGGAAGTTAACCCCCATGTGGAGGCACCAGGAAGCCTCATGCACACTGGACTCCACCCAGACTCCACCCACTTGTACATTCAATAAAGGTCCCCCTCCCCACTTCATAAAAGTGACTATTACGCTTTCACTTTCTGGCTTCTAGACCCTGCTTTTGGGTGTTTCTGTGGCCTCCTCCCACTCTTTCTCTCCTGGGCAATTCGCTGGCCCACAGGTGATGGTTTTATCTCCATGTGGGGTTTCCCACACTCATGCGTGAATCTATACTCACTCACTTTTAAATAAATCCTGCTCTCACTTGGGCACTGCATTTATGCCTCTGCTTTGGATTCTTATCTAGAGGGACCAAGAACTTGGAATAAAAATAAAAATGCATAGGCCCATGACTATAGGCAAAAAGTAAGCTAGCAGAAAGAGGAGGAGACTGGGGTCCATGTGGGAAGTAGACTAGGGTGTGAGAATGAAAAGATGAAATGCCTCTGGATGCCACGGTGATCGTGGGTCTAGGGCCAACCCCGAGAGTAATTGGTTTTCTGATGATAAACATTTCACCTTACCGTACAATCTCATCACGAAATGAATTGAGGTGCTCTTGGCCTAAAATTCCTCAAAGTATAGTGACAAATTAATACTGCTGTAAACATGCCACCACTGTTTCATAGAAAGGGGCAGCTATGTAAAATGAATTCACTTCTGCCACTCCTCCTGCTGTAGATGGGAAAGGAATAAGTTACTGCCAGGAAAATTCACTGGGGATTGAGAACAAACGGGGTATACTTTAAAAATAAGATATGTCTATTTCTGTATTTGAAAAGCAGAGTGACAGAGAAGACAGAAAGGCAGAGAGAGAGAGAGAGAGAAACACAGAGAGAGAAAGTGAGAGAGAGAGAGAGAATCTTCCATCTGCTAGTTACCCAAACGGCCACGACAGCCAAGGCTGGTCCATGCCAAAGCCAGGAGCCAGGAACTCTGCCTGGGCCTCCAGCGAAGGTGGTGGGGTCTCAAGCAGAAACTTGAGTCATTATTTTGCTGCCTCCCAGGTACACTAGCAGGAAGCTAGACTGGAAGTGGAGCAGAGCCAGGACTCAAAGCAGCTCTGTAATATGGAATGTGGTTTCCCAAGTGGTTGTTTACCTGCTGCCCCACTATGCCCGACCTAACAAACATCTCACAAATGTTCAGAATTAACACAGTGGTCAGCTTGACTTTCAGCACCGTAGAAGCGGTTTCCTGGTTATTCTTTAATTGCCTTGTGAAATAGCACCTCCAAATGATGGTGATTTTCAGAGCTTGGTAAGTCATTCAGAGCACCAGCTTTTGGTCATTTCTTTTATATGGTGCATTTTTTACAATACATCTTCAGTTTATTGCTAAATCCCAGTAATCACAAAAACACGCTATCTGCTTCCAGATCTGAAACAAGAATGCAAAACACTTTCACCAAACTTTAAAACAGTTCCTTGTCAGTGGCATGTGTACAATTTTTCTTTCCTGTCTCCATAAGGTTTTAATGTGTACTTTCTGAAGAGTGTGCAGCTCCAGGACTCAAGGGAGTGAAGATGAGTTCTGAGAATATATCATGCGAGGCACCACACCCAACTTGTCTGGGGTGTTCCTTTCTTTGACAGGGTGTTGCTATTTATAGATGTTAGCCTCTGTCTAATTTTAGACTTTGTCCAGTTTTAAATCCTCAATCCTTTAGGCATCACCCATGACTAATTGTATGTTTTGAAAAGTACTTAGCACATGGTTGGTGCTCAATAGATGTTAAATAATTGAAAATGTTCACAATAATCACATTCATAAGCACACTGAGCAGAGGCTGTTCCTAAATATGTTTTAGCGGAGAGCTCATGGAATTGTTGGCAGGCAAACAATGTGGGATGATGATAACACCACATGGTCCTCTTGGTTTTTTCCAGAATTAAAAGAGAATTCCATGATAGCCATAATGACTCTGGGGCTGGAGTTGGCAGATGCCTTTGTCCTAGTCCCTGGAACCTTTAGATGTGGTAGGTTACATGGCCAAGGGAGATCTAGGCTGCTAATCAATTGACCTGGATTCGGGGAGATGATCCTGGAATCACTGTAATCAAAAGGGACCTTATGAAACCAAGGGGAAGACAGAAGAGGATGAGTCAAAGAGATCTGAGGATGCTACCCTACTACCTTTGAAGGTGAAGGGTGCAACTGTGAGCCATGGAATGCAGGCGGCCTCTCCAAGCTGGAAAGGAGGGGACTCAGGAGGAGCACAGTCCTCCTGGAGCTTCGGTCTAGGACTTTGGACCTCCAGAATGTGAGAATAGAGTGAATGTGAGAATAGAGTGTGTTGTTTTATGGTAGCTTGTTTTAGCAGCAAATCAAAAGTAATTCAGGATCTTATTAGCATGGGCACACTGGCTGACCATTGGTGTTGAGTGGTTTGCAGGTGCTCTGGGTTTGAATTAGAATGTCACCCAGCTTTACCTCAAAAAGATAACAACAGGGCAAAAATCAGAACTCAAAACCTCTGGGTTTACCAACAATGACCATTATGCAGGTGTGTGTATGAATGGTACAAACCTGGCATGAAATGTGGGCAGTTGATTGTATAAGGCAGAAAAAAAAAGTTTTGTTATGTTTTATTGAAGTTCCCTTTAATGCTGCCCTAATATTTCAATAATAACTTTTTCTTTTTTCTTTTTCTTTTTCTTTTGACAGGCAGAGTCAGACAGTGAGAGAGAGAGAGAGACAGAGAGAAAGGTCCTCCCCTCTCCACTGATTCACCCGGCACGGTGTGGCCGGCGTGCTTTGCCATTCTGAAGCCAGGAGCCAGGTGCTTCTCCTGGTCTCCCATGCAGGTACAGGGCCCAAGCATCTGGGCCATGCTCCACTGCACTCTCGGGCCACAGCAGAGAGCTGGCCTTGAAGAGGAGCAACCGGGACAGAATCCAGCGCCCCAACTGGGACTAGAACCCAGGGTGCCGGCACCGCAGGGGGAGGATTAGCCTAGTGAGCTGTGATGCCGGCCTCAATAATAGCTTTTTAAGAAACAAGAAAAAAGAAAAGCCCATTTTTAGAAATTAACACATATACCAGTATTTCCTGACTGGCTCATATACACTTTCCAAGGAGTATGTGATCACATGTGGGTCTTACAGAATTTTTCTTTTCCCAGATCTTGAACGTCTGCTAGCACTTTATCCTAAAAATTAATCTGACCTAAACATGGGACGCTTCTCTAGTTTCTACAGTAAAAACCCCGGGGCAGGTGTTTGGTGCAGTGATATGGTCACAGCTTGGGAGGTCCGCGCTCCGTATCAGAGTGCTTGGTTGAATCCTGGTTACCCTTCTTCCCACCTGGCTTCCTGCTAATGCCATCTTGGGAGGCAGCAGGTGACGCCCAAGTACTCGGGTCCTTGCCATCCACCTGGGAGACCCAGATTGACTTCCAGCCTCCTGGCTTCAGCCTGGTCCATCCTCGCTGTTGTAGATGCCTGGGGAGTGAACCAGTGGGCGGAAGATCTCTCTCCCTCTCCCTACCTACCCCCGCCCCCCCACCCCAGAAAGCCAAACCCTTCACTCATCTCCATGGCTGTGCTGCTTGCAGCGAAGGAAGGGTTAGGATTCTCCAGGGCACCACATGAAAGAGGTGCACTCTCTGGGCACTGAGTGAGTCGTCCCAGGCACAGGGCCTTTAGGGCTCAGGTCCAGACTTCTGAACACCAGTCTGTGGGGAGAGTGACTGCAGGAATGATGGTGGTTTCGTCACTCTCTTCTCTCTCCCCCAGTTACCATCAGAATGCCTCACTCCCGATGAAGAGGCCCTAGGCACCAAACCAACGAGAGCACAGGAATACTGAACCTGAAAGTAGCTTTGTTCCCACACATTTAAATAAGAGTTATAACGTTCAGCTGTTCCCCAAGTCTCTCCTGGAATATGTCATTACCTGGACAGAAAAACATAAACAGTCCAAGTGGTAACGACTTCCAATGTTTACTCTTTCTTATGGAAGTACGATATGTTCTGAGATTGCTGTATTGTGTAACATACACTAGAAAAAATTTCTTGGGTAAGTTTTGAAGGTTCTTTTATGCATTGGCTGTGTATATTAAGATGCCTAAAATATATTTAATCCAATTATATCATGAGATACATATATACCATGTACATCTAGCAAAATGTTTACTAATTGCCACCTCCTTTTTCCAAAATTGGATTAAATACCAGCTTCCAAATAATTGGCTTTTATTGATATAACCTTTCTCTTTCATTAAATACAAGGAAAAATATTTAATGAAATTAGTTTCTAATGAAATTAATGGTGTTATTTTATTTTTTGACAGGCAGAGTTAGTGAGAGAGAGAGAAAGAGAGACAGAGAGAAAGGTCTTCCTTCTGTTGGTTCACCCCCCAAAATGGCCGCTACGGCCAGCACACTGCGCCAATCCGAAGCCAGGAGCCAGGTGCTTCCTCCTGGTTTCCCACATGGGTGCAGGGCCCAAGGACTTAAGCCATCCTCCACTGCACTCCCGGGCCACAGCAGAGAGCTGGACTGGAAGAGGGGCAACCGGGACAGAATCCGGCGCCCCGACCGGGACTAGAACCCGGTGTGCCGGCGCCGAAGGAGGAGGATTAGCCTATTGAGTCACGGCGCCGGCCCAGCGTTATTTTATTTTTATACATGATTCTTTCATGTCTCCTAAATTTTTTAAAAAATCACAGCTTAACATACACACACATACAGGCTTGCCAAAAAAATTTACCATGCCAATTATATAAATTTTGCTGGGCTTTTTGCTCTATATTTGAATTCATATCTTACCTCTGCATCACTTTGCACTGTTACAAATTTGAACAGCATATTCATTTATCATTCTGTATTTGAAACGTTATAAACATGAATTAATTTTATTTGTCATCATTGTAATTGTGACCTAACCAATCTTATCAAGATACATTTCATCATTCTCTACTCAGATCTTATAATATTTCTCAAAACACATTTCAACACGTTTATTTCAATTGAAAACAGAAGTCATCATTTTTAAGACAGAAAGTAATTCCCATTTAGCTAATTTGCTTTAAAATCAATCTGGCCTTTGCTAATTAGAGTTTATTGTCCATATTTCCCACAATGCAATGAATTAAATATTCAAATTAATTTAAAGAATATGATAAGAAAGTAGCATTTGATAAAAATATTGAATTGGCAAATATATAATAAAATTAGCAATATGTGTATAACACCTTTAAAATATATATCAGGTAAATAGAGTATCTGTAAGTAAAAGAGCAAGTTTAACTGATGATCATTTAATAAGTCTTGGTGTATTTTTGGTATTCTTCCCAGAAACTGTGAAAGTAAATGACTATAATGACAAATTATTTTGTAAGCCAAGTGTTTTCCAATTCACTGATTTGAACAGAATTGAAGAAGTGCCTAATAAATGTGCCAGCTAACTGATCCTTAAATATAAATTTTGATGGTAGATCGGTCTGATTTTTTTTGGCTCAGATCTCAAAAGAAGTTCAAAGAGTTGCATGAAATATTGCAATAAAATTTTCCCTTTTTAATCTCATTTTCATGAAGAAAATTTCTCAATATTCTCATCTAGAAAATTGAAAAAGAGGAATAGGATTGATGTTGAGCCTAGCATTGAGTCATGGAAGAAGTGGAACCAAGAACAGAAAACTGCTCCATTCATTTGATTAGAGGACACAATGCTTAAAATGTTTCTGCTTTGCATTTAATCGTTATTTATAAAAACATATGTTTAGGTTGCTTTATCAATTGAGTATTTATAATAAGCATAATGCAAAAAAGCTAGAAGATTTTAACTTTTAGAGTGTTCCTGTCCAGTAGAACTTTGTATATTAAAAACGTTCTCTATCTGTGCTAATACAGCAGCCACTAACAAGCCACTCATGGCTACCGCATTGCGTATTTTATTTAGTTTGAGTTAATTCAAATTTAAATAGCCGCAGGTGGCTAATGGTACTATATAGGATAGTGCAGACTTACAGGGTTTTTTTTATTGTTATTATTGCATGAAAGTCAAGTCACAGAGAAAGAAAGGTAGAGGCAGAAGGGCAGAAGCAGAGAGAAAGAGAAAGAGAGAGGGAGATATCTTCCATCCGCTGGTTCATTCCCTAAATGGCCATAACAGCCGGGTCTGAGCCAGGCTGAAGCCAGGAGCCAGGAGCTTCTTCTGGGTCTCCCACATGGGTACAGGGTCTGAGGACTTGGGCCCTGTTTCACTGTTTTCCCAAGCACATTAGCAGGGAGCTGGATCAGAGGTGGAGCAGGGACTCGAACCGGTGCCCATATGGGATGCCAGCACTGCAGGTGGCAGCTTTACCTGCCATGCCACAGCACCAGCCTCAAGCTTACAGTCTTATGAATACATAGAATAAAATAAATGTCTACTTTGTATGCATATTTTTCTTATCTGAGTATATACACACAAAAAATACCAGACTATAATCAAAGAAGGACCATATTTCCGGGGAGACTAAGTGACAGAAATTTTCAGTGGAGAAGGGACAGGACAGAACACAGACTCTGTAGGACATCAAGGAAGGAGGTCAGCTGCTTCTGTGGCTGGCCATGTGACACAGCCAGCTGCCAGTTTGGAGTTTCCATCTTCCCAAGTCAAGATAGGAAAAGGTTGTATCTCCAGTGAGGGACAATTCCATAGTCACCTACTGAATTTGTCTCCAGCCTGGGGACCTGCCTGGGATCTCAGTGACCACTTGGCTTTGAAAGGGAAGCCATATTGCCTCCCACTCCTCCCATACTCCTGTAGAGCACCAGTCCAAACTGGCTGTGCAGAATTGCACAACTGATCTCTGTTCTGCTGTTACCAGAAGCGACTAGAACCAGAGTCAGGGCAATCTGTGTGGCCAAGAGCAGAGCCCTGGCATCAGGCAGCTGTGGGAGCTTTGGGCATAAGCCTCAGAGCTGCACTCACGCACTGTATGCGAGCCAGGGGGGTTCCCCCCAACTTCTTGGGGCCAGCACCACCACCAGCTCATAAAAAGCCCAGACCTGACCTGAGGAATCTCCCTCCACACCTCTTAGCTCATGATGCTGCAAGCCCTGGAAACAAACCCGAGCAACCCTTTGTGTGACTTGTGAGAACTGGGGGCAGTTTCATCTGTGCCTTGTGGAACTTGAACTGTTGATGTTGGTGTTATATTCTTTGAAGTAATTCTGATACATTCATGGTATCTGGAGAGCTGTATCTGCATCACTCAGCTTCAGATGGGTGGCTACCACTCTCTTCAGCACCTGGTTCCTACCCTGGGAGATACGAGTAACAACTCCCCTGAACCCTGCAACTCCAAGACTGGAAAAGTCAGTACTCACTGCCTCAAACCTACTGGAGTCTGCCCAGTGGGACTGAGGGAAGAACCTGCCTGCATCCTACCTCTCCAGACCCAAACCTTGCCAGTTAAACATTTCTTGTATGCCTTGTAGTTACCCTTTAGGACTGGAGTAGCATTCAATTCATATCCCCCAGTCCCAAGCCTAAGGCTGTCAGTGTCATAAACTGGTTGTGCCCCACTAACAGGGCCTCAGGAAGGGACCATCCACATCACACAGTGCTAGAGCCACAAGATTGGTGCCACAAGTTCCAGCATCACTCAGGCTTGCCAGTAGGACAAGGGATCAGCCTCCAGTGTGTCTCTCAGCACCTAGAATGAGGCTCTGGCTATTATGATCCCTAGCATAACTGAGGCCAAACTCTGTGGGGACTGAAGATACACACCCTAGGAAGCTCATGTTTACCATAAATTCACACTTATGCCCCTACAAACTTCAGCAGACAAGGCTACTCTGTCACTTGTAGACCCGGCTGACATCGATTAAAGCAACAGAAACCACTCTGAGGTTGGGTTTTTGGGCTCACCTAACCAAAGCTGAGTAACAAGCCAAGCGATACCCTGCATTCTATCTAAGCCAGAAATATTTTTCCAGTAATACCTACTCCATAGAGGAGAAGGGCCTATTACACCAGATATACACGTGTCAACATAAGGACACAGGAAACATGAAGAAGCAAGATAGCATGACAGCTCCAAAAGAACACCGTAGTTCTACAGAATTAGACCCCGATCCAAAGGAAATTTATGAAATTCCAGAAGCAGAATTCCACATAATGATCGTAAGGAAACGTAATACATTGCAAGAAAATAAAAATAGACAGATTAAAGAAGTGAGGAGATCATGGGTGACATAAGTAAAAAGTTCACTAAGAGGTAGAAATCATTAAGGAAAAGCAAATAGATATTTTGGAGATAAAAATCTTCAATCAGTCAAATAAAAATTATGATTGAGAGCTTCAACAGCAGAATAGTAAAGTAAAGTAATAGTAATAGTAAAGTAAAGGAAACATTTTCTGATCTGGAGGACAAGACTTTTGAAATAACCCAATGAGACAAAAATAAAGAGAAAATAACTTAAAAGAATGAAAAAATATATGTAAATTAATAGGATACCATTAAATGACCAAATATTTTTACTACAGGGATTCCTAAAGGAGAGGAGAAGGAAAAAAGGTGTTGAGAGCCTGCAAAATAAAATTTCCCTTGGACATCAAGATTCAGGAAATGACCCCAAGTAGACTCAACCAAAAACATTGTTCTCCAAGGCAAATTGTAGTCAAGTTAAGGATAAGGAAAGAATCCTAAAGACAGTAGAAGAAAAAATTCAAGTTACATATAAAGGAAAACCAATTAGATTAATAGCAAATTTCTCAGGAGAAACCCTACAGGCCAGAAGAGAATGGAATGATATATTTAAGGTCTTAAAAAAAAAGAAAACTTTCCAACCAAGAATGTCATACCCAGTGAGGCTTTCCTTTAGAAGTGAATGAGAAATGAGGCATTTCCCAGATAAGCAAGAACTGAGAGACCAGCCCCACAAGAAATTCTGAAGGGAGTCCCACATTAGAAGTAAATATCATAAAAATACATGACACTACCAAATTCACTAACACAGCAGATGCAACCAGTAACCAACCAACAAAATGACAAATGTTAGTGCTTATCTATCAATACTAATCTTGAATGGAAGTGGATTGAATAAACCAAAAATGAGCAGGTGTAGCTATCATCATATTAGATAAAACAGACTTTAAACAAAAACAGTAAAAATAGATGAAAAAGGGCATTATATATTCATAAAATGATTGATTAGTGAGAAGACACATAATCATAAATATGCATGCACCCAACAGAAAACCACCCAGATACACACACACATATATAGCATATAATATTAATACATAATAAAGTTAAAGAGAGAGATACACTTCAATACATTAATAGTGGGTGACTTCAATACCCCACTTTCATCATTGGACAGATTCTCCAGACAGAAATCAGCAAAGATACATTGGAGTTGAACCATACTATTCAACAAATGGACCTAACAAATATTTATAGGACATTCCACCCAACAACTACAGAATACACATCCTTCTCATCAGAACTTAAGACATTGTCTAGGATAGCCCATATATTAGGCCACACATTAAGTCTCAGTAGATTTAAAGATTGGAATCATACCATGTCTCTTCTCAGATCACCAAGGAATAAAATTAGAAATCAACAAGAAAAAGAATAGAATATTCCCAAGTACATGAAAATTAAACAATACATTACTGAATGGGTCATTGAAGAAAGTGAAAAGGAAGTCAACAACATTCTTGAAATACATGAAAATGAAAACACAACATACCAAAACCTGTCAGTGGGGCGGCCGAGGGGGTGCTGGTGCTGTGGCATAGTGGGTAAAGCCGAAGCTTGCAGCTCCAACATCCTCTGTGGGCACTGGTTTGAGACCTGGCTGCTCCTCCTCCGATCCAGCTCTCTGCTCTGGCGGGGGAAAGCAGTAGAAGATGGCCCAAGTCCTTGGGCCCCTGGAAGAAACTCCTGGCTCCTAGCTTCGGATTGGCCCAGCTCTGGCCATTGCAGCCATTTGGGGAGTGAGCTAGTGGATGGAAAATCTCTCTCACTCTCTCTGTCTCTCTCTGTGATTCTGCCTTTCAAGTAAATAGATGAATCTTTGGGGGGAAAAAGATAACTTTTCAGCTGAGCTCAAGTTAAAAAAAAAAGTTTTCCAAACGAGCCAGTGCTGTGGCATAGCAGGTAAATTTGCTGCCTCCTATATGGGTGCCTGTTCAAGTCCAGCAGCTTCACTTCCAATGTGCCTGGAAGAGCAGTGGGAAAACAGCCTAAATACTTGAGCTCCTACACCCATGTGGGAGACCAGAAGTTCCCAGCTCCTGGCTTCAGATTGGTCCAGCTCTAGCAGTCGTGGCCATTTGGGGAGTAAACCAGCAGATGGAAGATTTCTCTCTGTGTGTCTCTCCCTCTCTCTCTGTAACTCTGTTTTTCAAACAAACAAATAAATCTTAAAAAAAATGTCTCCCATCAAGGAAAAGCCCAGGACCTGATGGCTTTACTAGTGAATTCTACAAAACATTTAAAGAAGAACCCCAGTACTTTTCAAACCATTCCAAAATATCAAACAGGATGGAATTCTACTAAATTCTTTTGATGAGGCTGGCATTACCTTGATACCAAAACTCAACAAAGACAGAAGAAAAGAAAACTATAAACTTGTATCCTTAATGAACACAGATGTAAAGATTCTCAACAAAATACTAGCAAACTGAATCCAAACCCACATCAAAAAGATCATACATCATGATCAAATGGATTTACCCAGAGAGGCAAGGGTGATTCAACATTTGCAAATAAGTGAGTGCCATAAATCACATCAATAGAATGAAGAACAAAAACCATATGGGCATCTCAATAGATGCAGAAAAGACATTTGATAAGATTCAACATCCCTTTGTGATAATCCTCTACAAATTAAGTATAGAAGGAGTACACCTCAAATTATAAAGGCTATATGCTACAACCCGACAGCCAATATCATGCCAAATGGGGAAAAGCTGGAAGTATTTCCTCTCAGACCTGGAATACGTCAAGGATGTCCACTTTCACCACTCTTATTCAACAATGTACTGGTATGATTAGCAAGGTCAATTAGGGAGGAGGGCATCAGAATGAGAAAGGAGGAAGTCAAAATATCCGTGTTTGCAGATGACATGATGCTGTGCATGGAAAACCCAAACACTCCCCCAAAACGCAGATAAACCAATTCAGTAAAATTGTAGGTTACACAGAGGAAGAAACCCTGCAGCCTATTTATATGCTAATGATGAGCTCACCCAGAGAACTCAAGAAAGCAATCCCATTCACAATCTACACACAGAAATAAAATATTTAGAGAACAGATTTAACCAAAGAATGGAAAGGTCTCTACAATGACAATCATAAAAAATCAGTGAAAGAAATATCAAGGACACAAAAAAGTCAAAAGATATTCCTTTCTCATGCATTGGAATAATTAATATCATTAAAATGGCTGTACTACCTAAAGCAATCTACAGATTCAGTGCAATCCATATCAAAATCACAGAATTAGAAAAAACAATCTTAAATTCATACAGAATCACCAAAGACCAGAATAGTGAAAGTAATCCTGAGCCAAAAAAAAAAAAATCAAGCTGGAGGTATCATGATACCTGCCTTCAAAGCATACTACAAAGTTATAGTAATTAAAACAGCATGGTATTGGCATGAAAACCAACACATAGATCACTGGAACAAAATAGAGCTCAGAAATTAATACATGTACATATAGCCAACTGATTTTTGACAAAAGTACTCAGACCATACACTGGAGAAAGGAATGTCTCTCCAATAAATGGTATTGGCAAAACTAGAAGGTACATATGTAGAAGAATGAAATTAGATCCCTAACTCCTACCATATACAAAAATCACCTATATATATATGTATATATATATATATTTTAAAGATTTCTTTATTTATTTGAAAGGCAGAGTGAGAGAGAGAAATCTTCCATATCTGCAACAGCCAGGGCTGGGCCAGGCCAAAACCAGGAGCCAGGAATTCCATCTGGTTCTCCCATATGGGTGGCAGGGGTCTAGGTGCTTAGGCCATCTTCTACTGTTTTCCCAGGCTCATTAGCAGGAAGCTGGATCATCTGGGGCTTGAACCGGTGTTCCAATATGAGATTCTGGTGTTGTAGGCAGTGGTTTAACACACTGCCCTATAACACCAGCCCTAATATATTTCTTTAAGTTGACTATGGTGGATATAAAACCCTTATGTGTTTAAATTCTTCTAATACTTCTAAAATAGAAATATATCAGTTTCTTTTTTGTATTTTTTTAAAGATTTATTTATTTGAAAGGTAGAGTTAGAGAGAGAGAGAGAGAGAGAGCGCGTGCGAGTGGGTGAGTGCTTCCATCCACTGGTTCATTTCCGCCAAATGGCCGCAATAGCCAGGACTAAGCCAAGCTGAAACCAGGAACCAGGAGCTTCTTCTGGATCTCCCAGGTGAGTGCAGTGGTCCAGGGGCTTGAGCCATCCTCCACTGCTTCTCCCAGGCCATCAGCAGAGAGCTAGATCAGAAGTAGAGTAGCCAGAACTCAAACTGCTGTCCATATCGGGTGCCAGCACTGCAGGCGGCAGCTTTACCTGCTGTGCAACAGCGCTGGCCCCCAGTTTCTTTTTCAGTGCCAATATGTACAATATGGAAGGAATTATCCTTGGTAATGTTTGCATTTCAATGATTCCAAGAGACAATTATGTACTTTACGTTTTAAACATCTCTTACATTGCAGTTCATCTTACAATGTTGATGGGTCATAGTTCAGTTGACAGTATTGATTCTCTATTAAATATACATATAATAGAATGCAACACATACAATTAGAATATCTTGCAACCAATTGCTGCAAATTCTATGGAATAGGATACTTAAACTTAAGATAAAAATGTAGATGTTAGTTTGATAAAATTCGGGTTATACAGTTTGGCAAATTCCTGCAACTGTGTGAGTAAAAACATTGTATATGACTAATGTCCACCATGCCCTGCAGAAGTTCAGGGTTTTAATCCCATTTTCATTGCACATCCAGCACAAAGAAGATTGCATCATCTGGTCAGAGAACAGGCTGGGGCTGCAGGGGGCAGGGCCCGGACCTGGAGCTCTCCAAGGAGTACAGCTCCAAGAGTTCTCAGCACAGGCTGATCTCAGGGACTGGAAAACTCATTTTCCCAGTGCTCTTCCCTGTCTTGTGGGCTGTTTCTTCCCCTATCTGCCCTACTTCCCTGCTTCTCTTAAAAGAGTTTTCTCTGTTCACCCATCAAGACTCAGATAACAAGCCTCAGCCCTGAGACTCCCCAGCCTCAGCTCAGCTACCCACTGCTGTCTGATTCAATTGCTCACTGGCCCCTAACCAAGGAGAAGGTTCTGATTTCTCCAGCCCAGATGAAATGACCACTGCTGATCCAAATAGGCCTGACTGGATGGGAGACATTAACACAATGCAGGAATCACTGGGAGCAGAGATGGGGTAGTGGCTGGGGGCAGTTCCTAAGGATGAGAGCTGTGAGTAGGCAGGCAGCCCACACACATCAGCCAGGCCCATGGTTATACAAGAGCTGACACTTGGAGTGCTCTCAACAATTATGAGGCACCATGCTGATGGCTTCTAACACTTTGACTCATTTAATACTGAGCACAAGCCTGGGAGGGAGGTATTAATATCCCTTTTACAGAAGAGGAAACTGAGGCAAAGAAAGCTCTAGTGAATTGCCCAAAGTCACAGATTTGGGAAGTGGCAGAGCCTGGATTCAAACCCACTGAGCCAAATTTCCCCAGCAACAGTTCCAATTCTCTGCGGCCAGGCTCTGCATTACAGCAGTACCAAGCATGGGATTTCCATATCAGGAAACAGTAACTCACAGGGAAAAAAATGGTTGCAACAAGTATTTATCAAGGACTAAAAGTCTTTGGCTACTTTGGGAACAAGGAGGACAGGAGAGGGGAACTCTAGCATTTTCTTTTCTTTTCCTTTTTTAAGATTCATTTATTTATTCAAAAGGCAGAGTTACAGAGAGACAAGGGCAGAGAGAGAGAGAAGTCTTCGAACCATTGGTTCATTCCCAAGATGACTGCAATGGCCAGAGCTGTGCCGATCTGAAGCCAGGAGCCAGGGCTCCCACATGGGTTCAGGGACCCAAGGACTTGGGCCATCTTCCACTGCTTTCCCAGGCCATAGCAGAGAGCCAGCTCAGTTGTGGAGCAGCCGGGTCTCGAAACCGGGTCCATATGGGATGCCGGCACTGCAGGCGGCGGCTTTACCCGCTACACCACAGTGCCAGGCCCTCTAGTATTTTTAATACTTACTCCCTTTAAGGCACTTTGTATATATTTATGATATTTTATGCACACTAATAGAAAGAAGTAAGTATGAAAACTTCATTTTATTGTTGCAGAAATCAAGTTCAAGGGCTCGAGTAACTTGCCCAAGATCCACAGCTCAGAGGTGGTAGAGCCTGAGTGCTTACCCAAGGCTGACCCCTTGGCCTGTGAACTCTCCTCCACATCCCTCAGCAAGGATTAGTGTCGGGACAGATGAGGTGACGGGCAAGGGAGGGAGAACTGCCGTCACTCAGGAGACGAGCTGGAGTCAGAGTCAACTTCCTCCAAGCAAAGTCACTTTCGACATTCACTTGCAGGTGTGAATTTGATTAATCCACTTAAATATATTTACTCTTTATTCCTTGTGTCTATACAAGCATTCATATGGTTCGTGACTATTCTGGAAGTTTCTATCACATAGTGAAGTTTCCAGTGAAACAAGGAAGAGCTCTGGCCAACACTGCTCCAAAGGTACAACTGCCTGATAAAGTTTATTTTTGCCCTGCCCTTCCTTGTAGCTAATTCCTCACTTGTTGATTTACAGTGAACTTTCTGGGGCTCACAGAAGAATGTTAACTCTCAAGAGCTAAATACCAAGGCCGGCGTTCTGGCACAGTGGGTTAAGTTGCCGCCTGAGAAAAGAGCTAAATGCCAAAGGCAAGAGCAAAGATTTTTAAATTATCTTTTTTTCTTAACATTTATTTATTTATTTGAAAGGCAGGGTTATGTATAGAGAGGGAGAGACACAGAAAGAAAGATTTTTCCATCCGCTGGTTCCTTTCTAAAATGGCCACAATGGCCTGGGCTTGGCCAGGCTGAAGCAGGAGCCGGGAACACCATCCAGGTCCCCCACATGGGTAGCAGAGACTCCAGCACTTGGGCCACCTTCTGCTGCTTTCCCAGCCATACTAGCAGGGAGCTGGATCCAAAGTGGAGCAGCCAGGACTCAAACCGGTGCTCACATACGATTCCAGCATTGCAGGTGGCAGTTTAGTCCACTGTGCCAAAATGCCATCCCCTAACTTATCTTCTTTAACAGTGGCACACTGTGGGGGGATTAACAAACGGCAAGTAGGTCCTGTTAGGCCCTTCTGAATGCTAAGAAACCATCTTTCCCTATTCTGCCCAGGAGCCGCAGCAGAAATACCTGGACAGCCTCGAATGGATCACACCAATGCCCTGAGCTCAGGGTACCCCCAAGCATTTCTTAAATCTGCATATACATATATTTCTTTTTTTCTTTTTTTTTTAATTTATCTATTTGAGAGATAGAGTTACAGAGAGAGACAGAGACAGAGAAAGATCTTCCATCCACTGGTTCACTCCCCAGTTGGCTGCAACTGCAGGAGCTGTGCTGATCCAAAGCCAGGAGCCAGGAGCTTCTTCCGGGTCTCCCATGCAGATGCAGGGGCCCAAGCACTTGGGCCATCTTCCACTGCTTTCCCAGGCCATAGCAGGGAGCTGGATCCGAAGTGGAGCAGCAGGGATTCCAAACGGTTCCCCTATGGGATGCCAGTGCCCGAAGCTGAGGCTTAGCCTACTACGCCACAGCACAGGCCCCACACATATGCTTCTTTAATTTAGTGTGTGCGCCTTTACTTTTGTCATCTCATGGAACGTTGTCTTTGCAACAACACTTTGAGGGAGGTCTTTGAAGCCTTGGGTTCCAGATGAGGAAGTGAAGCTAAGAGAATGTAATAAGCTGCCGCGGGTTACACAGGGAGGAGATGACTTCAGCTGTGAGTCAAAACATCCTGAACAACTCCTCCCACCGCCCTGGGAGACCGTCTACCAACACAGTAGCAATGATAATGCTTGGTCCCGACTTCTAGGAGAACCCTGTTTATGGTGTGTTCAATCACACTCCATTATCTGAGCCGTCTCATTCCTCCTCCCCTGCCTCCAGACCCGCATCCACCAGCGCAGGCTTTATTCAGTGGCCAGAAGGCTTTCTCCCAAAATGCTTGTGATCCTCCCCTGCTAAGACTCCATGGCCTCTGTGATAATATCCTAGAGTCCTGCCCTGTGTAGGAGAGGAGAGAGATTGGGGAGAATCATTGGGAGGACAAGGTTCTGTGGTAGGTCAAGAAGGGGCAAGTTCAAGTTACAGGTGAGACCTTAAACTACGACAGAGAAGGGACTTCCTTCCTCTGAGCCATGAAGGAAAATTAAATTTTTTTGACAGGCAGAGTTAGACAGTGAGAGAGAGAGACAGAGAGAAAGGTCTTCCTTCCATTGGTTCACTCCCCTAAAGACCGCCACAGCCAGCACTGCACCAATCTGAAGCCAGGAGCCAGGTGCTTCTTCCCGGTCTCCCATGTGGGTGCAGGGCCCAAGCACTTGGGCCATCCTCCACTGCCCTCCCGGGCCACAGCAGAGAGCTGGACTGGAAGAGGAGCAATCGAGACAGAATCTGGCACCCTGACCGGGACTAGAAGCCGGGGTGTCGGCGCCGCAGGCGGAGGATTAGCCAAGTGAGCCACGGCGCCTGCCCGAAAGATGAATTTAAAGCTGGACTGTCAGAGGTGGAGCTCTTACAAGAGATATCCTGAGCAGACATGGGATCTTTGGGAATCTGCCAGAAGTCATAAAAGAAAACCTGACCCAGGAGATGAACGCGGCGTTCGGCAATATTGAGAACACTCCCCGCGCGCCTCCCCTGCTGCCAAAACACTCACTCAGGAGTGATGTTCCCGGGGAGGACACTGGGAGGCACCACCCCCACCTTCCTGCTGGGAGGCCCTGCTGCCCAAGCAGCTGGAAGTCTGTGAGCAGACACCCCTACAGGCCGGCTGCCTGGCCCAAGCTCTCGCCTCTCCCAGGCAGTCGTATCTAGTGGAGCAAGCAGCACCTGGCTCCCTCCGTGAGAAAGGCTCTCTGAGCTCAAGAGCACCCCACGCTGTCAGGTCAGGACTGTCCCTGAGCCTGTGTCACACCTCAGCTTCTTCCACGGTCCAGTCTTGCTTTGGCACTGTTCTTTCTGCAGAAGTGGATCCCAAAGACTCTCCTTAAAAACCACCCAGTGCACTAAAGACTAGCTCTGATCCTGTGTCTGCAACAACTCAGCCTATAAGAACACTTATGGGCAAGGCTCTGAGAATGAAAAGAAAACTGGGGTTCCCTTTACCGTTCCCTGCGTCCATGCAGACCATCACAGCACAGCATCAGTCCTCTGGAGCTGGGGTCACATCTTCAGCCTGTCTGTTGGCTGCCTCAGTTGTACCCAAAGCAGCCTCCCCGCTGCAGGATTCTTATTTTCAAAGAGCTCACCAGGGTCCTATTGCCTCTCAAAGAAAGCAGGAAAGTAAGCTTATTCTTGGGCATGAAGACTGGACCCCTTTTCATGCAAATGTGTGCACGGAGAGCCCCTAGGCTCAGGAAGGTGAAAATCGCAAGTCTTCCGACTTTTTTGAGTTCATATCTCTCTCTGCACTCTCCTCTTTCATTGGTGATCAGATGCCTAACAATCTCAGAAACATGGCCACTTAAGGGATTACTCTTGTTAAAAAGTGTTTACCCTTGAATCCCACAGGGCCCAAGCAGGTTGAAATATAAGACATCATAGAAAAAAAAGAATTTAGCAGGGTTAATCTAAAGGTGAGAGGTGAAGTGGGGTGAAATGGAATCCAAAGTATACTGGTCTCAGTGAAAAGACCAGTGAGTTTTAAGAGGAGCAGGCAATGGTTAGTTTTCTCAGCCTATCAGTAGCTCTGGGACTGTGAACAAAAATAATGCATTTTATTCAAAGGTCACACTTTACTACCTAGTGAGGGCTTTGGGATGTTTTCGCCTGGAGGCTGAGACAGGCTGTGGGATTCAGTTCTGCTGCATTCAATGGCTGCGGCATTCATGTCCGTTTACTTCACATGAAGTAAACAAAGGATTTTAAGAAATGGGTCTTCCATCCCTCTCTGGAATTCCGAGGTCTCCTTCTTGCTGACTTCATTTAGAATGCTGAATTCACTCTCAACCCTGGACAAACTTACTGCTTCGATTGCTGTCGTCCTGGCGACTGCCTTTGTTGTTGGATGGTAATGGTCAGGGCCCGAATCCTACCGTCCCTGGTTGACTTTTTAATTCTGTTTATTTCCGGCTCAGGTCCTCCTCCTTTACAATTAGAGAGGTTAATAAGGGAAAAGTGCGAACATACAATGTCAAGGACAGAGCTTGGGGGTAGTGGGGAAACTGTTTTACTAAGATAAAATTTATATGTCGTGAAATGTACCCTTATAAAGTGTATATTTCAGTGCATCTTACCATATTAATAGTTGTACCAGCATCACCACTGTCTCAATTCAGAGCACTTTCACCACCCCAAAGGGATGTACCTATTAGCAATTGCCACCAACTCCTTCACTCCCCCTGGCGCCTGCAGCCACTAAGCTACTTTCCATCTGTGTGAATTTGCTTATTCTGGGTATTTCATTATATAGGAATCATATGTTATGTGGCTTTTGTAACCCACTTCTTTGATTTAGTAGTATAGTCCAGGTCTCACACATTCTTGATAGAGTGTAAATTGATTCAATATTTGGAGGAAGATTTGTGAATATCAAGCAAAACTTAAAATGCAACTTTTCCGACTCAGAAATTTTACATGTAGGAATTAGTGCCTTAGAAATATTGCCACATCCTAAAGACAGTTGTACAAAGACATTGCAGTATTGACAAAGACTGGAAAATATCTAAGGTGCATCAGTTAGGGGCCTGGTTGAATGCACTGTGGTTCAACCCTACAGTGGGTGCGATTTGGTTTTTCACAGGATGAGCTCCACATGGAATGATGTGGAATGCTCTCCACAATCTATTACCAGTGAATATAAGGGAACATAGGAAGATATAGAACCATGTTTAATTCCCCCCTGTGTAAAAAATGTGAGTTCTTGTATGTAGATTGATATACCTGTGTATGAGCGTGTATGCATTTTATATGCATCTATATGACTGCATACGCATATATAAATATAACTTCAAAACGTTCATGGAAATAGAACTAAGACATAACTATTTTAGTGCAAAAACTTTTTGAAATCCATGCATAACATTTTCATAGTATGCATTTTTCATGAATTTTTTGAAGAATATTTATATGTGTGGATTTCAAATATTTTGCACCAAAACACACTTATATTTCAATTCCATTTTCCACAAATTTTCTGAAGTTATGTATAGATTGAGAGGGAGTAGGGGAAACAAGGGGAGTATGTATCCCTGGTAGGACTGTCACCAGGGAGGGAAGATACCAGCCTAGGGCATATATTAGGAGATAGAGGAAAACTTACTTCTCACCCTGTGTCTTCTGGTATTGTTTGAATGTTATTTACCAAGTGTGTGAACTGTTTGTGTGTGTGTGTGTGTGTGTATATATATATATAGTATATATACTATATATATGCTGTATATATACTATATATATGCTGTATATATACAGTATATAGTATATATACATATGCAGTATATATGTATTGTATATATACTGTGTATATATACTATATCTGTAGGTATATATACTATATATAAATATATATATATTTGCTGAAAATGTTACATAGAGATAAGACTGAATGACATTATTAGGTAGCTTCATGTGCACATCTGGGTCTGGGAACCACACAGGGAATCCCACACCCTCTGCCCTGCAGGGTTATGGGACTGACACCACCTGGGACTGACAACCAGATAGACAGGACCAATCTCTGTGAAGCCTAAAGATTTCTGACTTGATGTTCAGAGGTTTCTGTGCTTCTCTTCCCAGAGTCCTGTTGTCACCTGCATGGTATTTTTCACCTGCCAATTACAGGCAGAGGCCTGCACGTTGAAAGGTGGCTTCCATGAGGCCTCTCTCCTAAATGCTCTTGACCTCAAAGTGCAGACACACTTTCTCAGTCTGTGTTTCTGTCACTGAATTCCTTTGAAGAGAACTCAAAGGAATCTAAAGGGGCAGGGCAGGTCTGGGATGCCGGCCATGATTTTCATACTGCCTTGACCTTTGGTGGAAGGGCTGCTTTTCCTGCCCTGTAATCCCCAGGCACTCTGCAATCGACCTAAACACTGACCCCAAGCAGGAGAGGAGACACAGGCACGTCCTCCCACCAGCACTTGTTCTCTGCAAGGTCAAATTCACCTTCAACGTCTGTAGCAGCCAGAGCTCATCTTCTCCACTGGTATTGGAATGAAAGCCAAAGATGAAATGAAACACAGATGATGCAACTTTCACTATTTTTATTTTTACTATGGAAAATGCAATTACTATTTCAACACTGCTTATTATGGCTTCATTTATTTATTTTTTCAGCCAATAAGCAGTGAGAAATTCTGTCTCACCCATCATCTGAAATGGTTCTTCCACAGCTATACAAACACTTCTCAGTTGCTATCTAGAATAAAAATGCCAGTGCACATCACGTATTAAATTCCACGTGTATTTACTTGGAATCTTTTAGATGTCTCTCCAAACTGCTTCAGTAACCTCTGATGTCATAGGCTGGTAAAAATGTGTGGAGTTTTTCTTCTCGTTTGAGTGACGCCTAGGAAGAAGAGTGCCCATGAAAAGCAAATCGTAGTTTTTAAACCTGAAGCAAAGTTATTGTCACTGAAAAAATATTCAGTTACTGAAGTGTTAGCTAACACCTAGTATATACCCTATGATTAGGAATGAAACAGGAAAGTCCAGGGGCCTTGAAACCAAATCTCTCTTTTAAAAACTTACCAGGGTGATGACCCATTCTTTCCACTGGGATCTCACTCGTGGAGATCTTTCATTTAGGTTTTTTTTTCCCCCAGAGTGTCTTGGCCTGAAATACTCTCATGGGCATTTCAGCCGGATCCGCATGCCTTAAGGTCTGATTATGAGGCCAGAGTGCTGTTAGGACATTTGCCATTCTATGGGTCTGCTGTGTATCTCACTTCCCATGTTGGATCATTCTCTCCCTTTTTGATTCTATCAGCTAGTATTTGCAGACACTATTCTTGTTTATGTGATCCCTTTGGTTCTTAGTCCTATCATTACGATCAATTGTGAACAGAAATTGATCACTGGGACTAGTGAGATGGCATTGGTACATGCCACCTTGATGGGATTGAATTGGAATCCCCTGGTATGTTTCTAACTCTACTGTTTGAGTTAAGTCAGCTTGAGCATGTCCCGAATTGCACATCTCTTCCCTCTCTTATTCCCACTCTTATATTTAACAGCAATCACTTTTCAGTTAAGTTTCAGCACTTAAGAAGAATTGTGTATTGATTACAGTATTCAACCAAAAGTATTAAATAGAAGAAACAAAAAAAATACTGAGAGGGATAAGATATTAAGCTGCTCATCAACAGTCAGGGTGAGGGCTGATCAAGTCACCGTTTCTCATAGTGTTCATTTCACTTTAACAGGTTTCCTTTTTGGTGCTCAGTTAGTTGTCACCTATCAAGGAGAACAGTGGTATTTGTCCCTTTGGGATTGGCTTATTTCACTCAACATAATGTTTTCCAAATTCCTAACAGGGATCACTTTTCAGTTAAAATTTAAACACCTAAGAATAATTGTGTGTTAATTACAGAGTTCAACCAATGGTACTAGAACAAAAAAAAAATACTAAAATGGATAAAGTATTACATTGTACATCAACCATCAGGACAAGAGCTGATCAAGTCACTGTTTCTCATAGTGTCCATTTCACTTCAACAAGTTTCCCCTTTGGTGCTCAGTTAGTTGTCGCCAATCAGGGAGAACATATGATATTTGTCCCTTTGGGACTGGCTTAATTCACTCAGCATGATGTTTTCCAAATTCCTCTGAAGGGAGGAGAGAACTTCCACTTTGACCATGGCCTTGTCTAAAAATGATCAGAGTCAGTGAACTCAGGGGGCTTCCATAGCCTTGGCAGCTCATGACAAGAGCTTAGGGTGATTACTGATGCCATAAACAAGAGTGTCAATTTGTTAAGTCAACAACAGGAGTCACTGTGCACTTACTCCTCATGTAGGATCTTTGTCCTTAGTGTGCTGTACATTGAGATCTAATGCTATAACTAGTACTCAAACAGTATTTTTCACTTTATGTTTCTGTGTGGGAGCAAACTATTGAAATCTTTACTTAATGTATGCTAAACTGATCTTCTGTATATAAAGAGAATCTAAAATGAATCTTGATGTGAATGGAAGGGGAGAGGGAGTGGATAAGGGGAGGGTTGCAGGTTGGAGGGATGTTATGGGGGGGAAGCCATTGTAATCAATATTCTGTACTTTGGAAATTTATATTCATTAAATAAAAGTTAAAAAAAATAAATATTCAAAGTATTAACTTTAAAAAATAAAGAAATTCAGTTTTGTTTGTTAAAAAAAAAAAAACTTACCAGGGTGATGGAAGTTTGACCCAGCAGTTAAGATACTGCTTGCGATGGCTGCAACACACGCACACTGCAGAGTACCTGGGTTTGAGCCCAGCTCCATTATTGATTCCACCTGCCTGCTAATGCACATCCTGGGAGGTAGTATGTGATGGCTCCCTGCCGCCCATATGGGAGACCCAGATTGGATTCCTAGCTCTTGGCTTTAGCATGCCCCAGTCCCAACTGTTGTGGGCATTTGAGGAGCGAACTAATGCGTGGAAGCTTTCTCTGTCTATCCACCTATCTTTCTCTGTCTGCCTTTCAAATAAATAAAAATTAAATCCTCAGAAACCCATTGTGTAAATATCACACAGGCATGCATAGGAAACGTCATCCTTTCTAGGCACGGTGGCTGCTCTAGTCCTGGCAGTGCTACCAAGCTCTGCTACAGGGTCTTTCCTGCCACCATGTCGGTGCACTACACAGGGGCTGAGAATGGGCTCAGCATTCGATGCTGCAACGCCAGCTGCAGCTTAGCCCGGTGAGACCCACAGAAGGCGCTGTCCAGCCCTCAGCAATGCTCTTGACCTTGAGAGGTATCTATGATGGTTCAGTGGGAAACCCACTAAAGCTGACTTTGGGGGTGTCTTGAGATTAACATCCTTCTCAGAGAGCCCACGCCTAAAACAACAAAAAAAATTCAAGTCCTCTTCTGCTTTGCAGTTGCCCCTGCCCTAGAGAATATTGGGTTTACCTCTGGCTGCACATTTTAGAGCCGCCTGGGCATGGGGGGAGGTTGAAAGTACAGCAGTATCAAGGCCATGTTGACACTTCTCTGGTTGTTTCCAAGGGGCAGCCAGAGCTCCAACCAACGGAGCTCAGCATAAGCTTTCCTCATTTCCTGCCTGGATTATGACAAATGCCTCCTAAATGCCCCGCATGCTAATCATCTCAATGTTTCACAATAATTGATGTATGTCCTCTGTTAATCCACGGTTGCAATAGAACAAATGAAAAAATAAAAAAGAGGCAGAGAAAAAATTACCAACTCCAATCAGAATTAATGACACAATATTTGTTGTCTTTCCTGCCAGATTTTTTATGCACACGAAATATGTATTTTTTAAAAAAGACATCCTCCTGCTAGGGAGTTCTCTATAGTCTCCTTTTTTTTAAAAAAAAAATATTTATTATTAGAGAAGCAGAGCTACAGGTAGAGCGGGAGAAATAGTGAGAAAGGTCTTCCATCTGCTGGTTCACTCTCTAAATGGCTGCAATGGGCCAGAGCTGGGCCTATCTGACACCAGGAGCCAGGAGTTTCTTGGGCACTTGGGCTGTCCTCCACTGCTTTCCCAGGCCATAAGCAGAGAGCTGCATCAGAAGCGGAGCAGCTAAGATTTGAACTGGCACCCATATGGGATGCCGACGCAGACAGAGGCTGAACCTACTGTGCTACAACAGCGGCCCCTCTCCATAGCCTTCTATGCTCCTTTATGGATTGTGGGCAGATTTCTATGGCAGTAAATAGACATCCGTATCCTTTCCAATGGCTGCCTAGCATCTGACTGTGTGGCTGTGCCATTGTGTCTTTCACCAATTCTTTATTTTAGGGTTGGGTATTTACATTTTTTCCTTATAGGTTGTTGTTATTTTGCTTTGTTTGCTTGCTTGTTCTCTGTTTTTTTTGTTTGTTTGTTTGTTTGTTTTGGCAAAGTTAGAAAGAGAGAGAGAGGTCTTCCTTCGAGGGAGAGAGAGAGAGAGATCTTCCATCCGCTGGTTCATTCCCCAAATGGCCACAATGGCCAGAGCCAAGCCAATGGGAAGCCAGGAGGCAGGAGCTTTTTTCCAGTCTCCCACGTGGGTACAGGGGCCCAGGGACTTGGGCCGTCTTCCACTGCTTTCCCAGGCCATAGCGGAAAGCTGAATTAGAAGTGGAGCAGCCGGGACTTGAACTGGCACATCCATATGGGATGCAGGAACTGCAGGTGGTGGCTTTACCCTTTATGCCATAGCACCAGCCCCTGTTTTCTGTTTGTTGTTTTTGCTTTTGTCTCTGTGCCCCCCCCCGCCCCCGCCCCAGGGAAGTAACATTGGAAGGAACCATTTGGAGAAAGCAAGTTGACGGATTGACCCCATTTCCTTAGGATACAAACCTGAGGATTAATTAGTGAGTTGGTGTAGGCATTCATTGAAAAGTTTCCAAATTTGCAAGTTGCTCTTCTAAGCCATAGATAAGTAGTATGTCAAAGTGTCTCTTCCTCCAATCCTTTGCTAACCCTGGCCTTGTCATTTTTGAAGAATCTTTGTTCAATCTGGGGAGCAAAAAAATGATATCACCTGTTTTGTGTCTACTACTAGTGAATGTGAACGTCTTTCATCCATTTGTGGATATTTGAATATTTCTTTATGCAAATAGCTTTTTTATGTTCTTTGTGCACTTGCTTGCAAGGTATTCTTGTTCTTATTACTTATGTGGAAAAGCCATTGTATATCAAAGCTATTCAGTTTTTCCCAGTTAGCCCGTGTTAACAATTTTAAGTTTTTTTTTTTAATTTGTCCTTTTAACTTTAACTAGTTGTTTTGTGGTATATTTTTAAATCTGTACATGTTGAAATCTATCAGTTTTTTGGTATGGTTTTAACTGTTTTTGCCATACTTTGAAAGCTTTTCCTCAAATTAGAATTGCATATTTACCTATGCTTTTTCCCTCGTACTTTAATAGTTTCACTCTTTATATAATTAAGCCTTTGTGGCTAATTAAATCTTTGTGGCTGACTTTTAAAGCACAGATGTGATCCCACCACTCCCTTCCTTAAACCTCCCCTGTCTCTCAGTGCCTACAGAGTTATGTTCAAGCTCAGAGTCAAGATCCCTCACGCCCCACACCTGATCCGGTTAACCTTTAGCTTTTATGCCCCTTTCATCTGTGCTTACGGTGTTCTTACTTTCTGAACTACACAGGTGGGTCCTCGTCTTCCTTTACAAATAGGCTATTGCTTCAAACTCCGTGAGAATAGAAACCAAGACTGCCATTGATCATGTCAGCACCCAACACAGTATCAGGGAGGAAATACACACTCACCAACACCATGCCTCCAGACAGGATATGCTCCTCTGTATTGTGTTTCTGAAACACATTATCGTGATCACTGTCGCAATGATGTTGTAGTGTCAGTCATAATGTTGTAGCATCAGCCATGCCATTGTAGTATCAGCCATGCCATTGTCGTGTAGGTCATGCTGTTGTAGTGTTGGTCATGCTGTTGTAGTGTAAGTCATGACATTGTGGTGTCAGCCATGCTGTTGTAGCACCAGCCGTGCCATTGTAGTGTCAGTCATAACACTGGAGTGTCAGTCATGCCATTGCAGTGTTAGTCAAGATATTCTAGTGTCAGTCCTGACATTGTAGCAGCAGTCATGACAATGTGGTATCAGCCATGCTGTTGTAGCACCAGTTGTGCCATTGTAGTGTCAGTCATGCTGTTGTAGTGTTAGTCATGCTGTTGTAGTGTCACTCATGATGTTGTAGTGTCACTCATGATGTTGTAATGTAAGTCATGGCATTGTAGCATCAGTCATGGCATTGTAATGTCAGTCATGCCATTGTAGCATCAGTCATGATGTTGTAGTGTCAGTCATGATACTGTAGTCGGTCATGATATTATAGTATAAGTCACGGTATTGTAGTGTAAGTCACTGAATCCACACCCATCTGGTCATCAGTCTCTACTCACAACTCACCCTTTGCTCCTCCACAAGAGTGGGACACGCAGCTGGTACAGGATACACGCTATTGAATTCACATAAGTGGATTCTCATGTGGTCTCCCTGGCTTACAGTTAGTTCTGCCTTGGGTGTACCCTGACATGTCCTTGCATTTAGAAGGAAAGAGGCTGACCATCTCTAAAAGGCCAATGAAATTATTAAGTGACAGGGTATGTGCCCGGGTGAAACATACAATTATCAATAATCAATCAAGAAGCAATGGTGGCGCTGTGACAGCAATGCCTTCTGGCGCCCCCTGCTGGGCTCGATCCAGCATATGATTAAGAATCAGCCCTTCCCTAGGTAGAGTGGAGAGTGTGAGTTATTCAACCAACTAAATTGTCTCCAAGAATTTTGTACCTAAGAATTAATATCCTTTCAAGAGATGATGAGAATTGAGTTATTCATCTCTTTACCCCGTGTGCATTTAACTTAGGAGTTTGATGTTTTTTTCCTGTCCTTCAACATAGTATTTTTCCTTATTTTATGCTAATAGCTTTGTTGTAGGCTTCCCTTCTGTAACAAGACACCTGAAATCACTTTAGAAGGTAGCAGAGTGGCCATTATAAGTAACAACAAAAAGTCTCATCTGCCTGGAGAGGTCAGTGCATGAAGGACATACAGTGAGACCTAACTCACAGAGCTGCTAATCCCTTTCCCAAAGTGATGTTACAAGCTGACTCCACTTAGTAGCTTGGGACAGAATTGGGGTCTTCTTTGATGACTTGGATGATGATTATCTCTGACACTTCACTGACCTTGGGCATGTCATCTTACCGTTCCAAGGCTCAGCTTTCTTATCCGTAAAGTGGGAGTGCAGGTGGGTTTATACAATCTCTGAAGTTCCTTCCCACCCTAGGACTGCATCCAATCACAGCTTTCAAGGAGACAGGGACAAAGAGACCACCCAGGCAGCACAGAGCCAGGCAAGTCTCCTGTCTGGCCCTGTAACCCTACCTTCTGTCAGTCACCCTCCTGCAGATAAGGGGTGGGGTGGGGAGGCAACTCCTGGCCCAGCCACATAACACAAAGAGCCGGCTGAGGGCACCTGCGTTGTGCCACTCACCGCACAGAGAAGTCAGACTCGGAACCAACCAAGTGTTTCCTGCTGAACCAGTGTGTGCTGGACAGCTTTTCATGACGTCATGCTCTCATTTGCATGCCCAAGAAGCTGCTAGCAATGAGCTCATTCGTGTTCCTGCAAAGGGAAGCCCTTTACTTTTCTCTTAAAGCTCTATCTTGAGTTTTAACTATCAGATGTGGGGCTTCAAAGTGGAAAGTATTTTAAGCTTGGGAACCTGTTGACCCTCCCCATACCTGAGAGTGACTCTGGACCCAGGCTAGACCCTGCTGAAAGCAGCTTTCTCTCCCCAAGAGACAAAACACGGTTTTGTCATGGTTGCCTGGTTACTCCATGCCCTCAATGACTGTGCTGGATCAAACTGAGACTCGTGTCTCCTAGCTTTCCCTGAACACACAGGCAAGTCCTCCTGTTCATACTGCAGCCCAGGTGCGGTTGCAGGGACTGGAGCAGGCTTTCCGTTCTCACACCTGGCCAGCATAAGCAGCCCAAGGTGGTGGGAAAGACTAGAAGTGAGCATGCCCGTGTTTTCCCAGCTCACTTTCCACCTGTTGGGGGAGTCAGTGACACCTGCCATGGAGCTCACATCCTGAGTTCTGAGGTCTGACAGAGCTCCAGGGACCAGCCCACTCTACCAGGGAACCCAAGCAGACACATCAGTTAGCCCCAGGACTAAGGAACTGTAGGCCTAGATGGCCTGGTTTCATAGCCTGGTTGTGTTACGTAGATCTGAGCAAATTGTTTAAAGTCTACCTGCTTTGGTTTCCTTATCAGGGAAAGAGAATCATTGTGTTAACTACATAAGTGCGGGGAACAGCACCTGGCACAGAATAAGCCCTCCAAAAAGTTAAATACTGTATGCAGTTGTCCCTCACCTTATCCATGGGTTCAGTTACCTGTGATCACCTCCGGTCTCTAAATGTTAAATGAAAAATTCCAGAAATGAACAATTCATAAATGATACCATACTGTTTGGAGTAGCATGGGGAGATCTTGCACCATCCGTCCTCTCCTATGAGGATGTGAATCGGCCCTTTTTCCGAAGTTTGCATGCTGGGGCTGGCACTGTGATGTAGTGAATAAAGCCACCGCCTGCAGTGCCGGCATCCCATATGGGTGCCACTTCGAGTCCCAGCTGCTCCACTTCCCATCCAGCTCTCTGCTGTGGCTGGGAAAGCTGTGGAAGATGGCCCAAATCCTTGGGCCCCTGCACCACCATGGGAGTCCCAGGAGAAGCTCCTGTCTCCTGGCTTTGGATCAGCTCAGCTCTGGCCATTGTGGTCATCTGGGGAGTGAACCAGAAGATGGAAGACCTCTCTCTCTGCCTCTCCTTCTTTCTCTGTGTAACTTTGACTTTCAAATAAATAAACAAACAAACAAAGCCTGTGCACTGTACACACTGCCCAACCGAGAGTCACTTAGTAGTCCTCTTGCTTATCAGATCGGCTCCTGGGGTATTGCAGTGCTGTGCTCCAGGAACCTTTATGTCACCCAATAATAGCCCCAAAAAGCAAGGGAAATGAAGCTGGCAACTCAGCTATGCCAAGGAGAAGCCATAAAGTCATTCCTTTACATGAAAAGGTGGAAATTCTTAACTTAATAAAAGAAGGATTATATGCTGAGGTTGCTAAAATTTTTGGTAAGTTATCATTATTAATCTCGTGCTGTGCCTAATTTATAACTTGAGCTTTATCATATATAAGAAACACCAGCATAGATGGGGATGTCTTGGAACATATACCCTACAGGTAAGGTGGGCACTATTCTGTGCATCAAATAAGACCACGCCACCACTTGTATCCACCTTACTGAAACACAGAGAACGATTCCTATTGATGTTCATGTTTAAGTCCTAATTTGTGTTCTCCTTCCAAGACCTCTTGGGTGGTGTCCCTTCTCATGGGATCTACCAGAATAACAGTGCTGACAGTTGGTGAGGTTGAGAGGGAGGGAGACATAACAGCCATTCACTGCTTAAGAGATATATTTGAAAGGACATATGGGCCGGCGCCGCGGCTCACTAGGCTAATCCTCCGCCTAGCGGCGCCGGCACCCCGGGTTCTAGTCCCGGTCGGGGCGCCGGATTCTGTCCCGGTCGCCCCTCTTCCAGGCCAGCTCTCTGCTGTGGCCAGGGAGTGCAGTGGAGGATGGCCCAGGGGCTTGGGCCCTGCACCCCATGGGAGACCAGGAAAAGCACCTGGCTCCTGGCTCCTGCCATTGGATCAGCGCGGTGCGCCGGCCGCAGCGCGCCGGCCGCGGCGGCCATTGGAGGGTGAACCAACGGCAAAGGAAGACCTTTCTCTCTGTCTCTCTCTCTCACTGTCCACTCTGCCTGTCAAAAAAAAAAAAAAATGAAAGGACATATGAATATTGAATAAAGGGGACAGTGATGTGTCTTAACTGGTTAAGTCACCACCTGCAATGCTGGCATCCTATATGGGTGCTGGTTTGAGACCTGGCTGCTCCATTTCCAATCCAGCTCCCTACTAATACACCTGGGAAAGCAGTAGAAGATGGCCCAAGTCCTTGGGCCCCTGCACCCATGTGGGAGACCTGGAGGAAGCTCCTGGCTCCTGGCTTTGGCGTGGCCCAGCCCTGGCCCAGCCCTCCCTGGCCATTGTGATCACTGGGGAGTAAACCAGCAGATGGAAGAGTTGCTTCTTCACCTTCTCCTTCTCCTTCTCCTTCTCCTTCTTTCTCCTTCTCCTTCTTCCTCCTTCTCCTTCTCCTTCTCCTTCTTTCTCCTTCTCCTTCTCCTTCTCCTCCTCCTCCTCCTTCTCCTTCTCATTCTCTTTCCTTCTTCTTCTCTCTCCTTTCTCCCTGTAACGCTGCATTTCAAATAAATACAATCTTAAAAAAGGACTATTGAATAAATATGAGATTTTACTTGGAAAGCAAGCATAATATTGCTAAGTATCCTCTGTTCATCCAGGGGACATTAACACACATCTTCAAGGCTAGAAAGTAAATAAAGTCAGAAAACGGCAAGTAGACTCTCCCATTTTGCTTGCTTGTTTTTGCACTTATATAATGCAGCTCTCATGTTATTTCAATTGGAACTATATTTGTCAATGTTTATACATACAATAATATTAATATGCAATCTGATGCATTTTTTCCTGGAAGACTATACTCTTCTAAAGCAGGTCCACTGACTTGCTGACTATAATCAAGACATTTGGATCAACTTAGTGATTCAAAAGGGTTGACTGCTAAATAAGCACTCTTATGTTTAAGTAGTTCTGGAGCCATGAATGCATGGGTATTGCCAGCCTGGCTCTCCATAGCTGACCATAGCCAAGGATGTTAGGAAGGAAGGACAAGTCAAGTTCCACATTAGCCATGAGGAAAGGTTTTTAAAAGAGCTGCTAATGAGGCAATTCACCAGTGCAGAGTTCTCCATCCCACTCAATCCGGGAAGCTAAGGCTACTTTACACAGATGCCTGCTGCTGTCCGCACCCTGGAAATGCACCGTCTTGGAAAAACTGAAAAAGGAACACGTGGACCATGAACACCAGAAAAGTGGGCCTGCTGCTCCTGAGTTCCTGAAATTGTAATTTGATCTCATTTTAATTAGTTCCAATTCAAAAGGCACCTGTGGCTAGTGATGGCCATATTGCACAGTGCAAATAAATACAGGGGAATTTCCACTCCAAACTCCATGGTGATGTAAAAGGCTGCAACAAATCCTTGATAATAAAAAATACAAAAAGTTGCACATACTATAGTCAATATTCCCTCTACACATATGTACCCAGTTTTTGAAGAGAATAAGCGTATTACCCGAGATGTGCTTAATGGTGTTAGCCCTGAGCCTCTTGCCATGAAAATGTCGAGGAAAGACATTAGTTTAGGAGACAGTTTATTCCTTTATTTTCAAGTCCCTGCAATTCTCGAATGTTAGCCTGGCTTCCTCTGATGACTGGTGTCTGGAACAAGGTGTCCAAAAGTGAATATGCAAAGGCATTGCCGGTGAGTTCCATGCAGGAAGAAGCTGTGACAGGAACTCATTACTCTGAAGGACACCCACGAATGCCCAACACGTTGGCCCTTTCCTATCTGACTCGCTTCTGCTGTAAGAACTGCGAATCCCATTAGCAGGTGTTCCCCCAGCCCCCTGAGCAGTCTGTGAGTGACCCACACATTTGAACATCTCTGTGGCTGAACTACTTTGAAGGGCAGAAGTTAGCCCTGCGGCAAGGATGGGCGGCAGGTGGGAGGCAGAGCTAATATGTGCCTTGTTTGCAAGTTTTCATCTCAGTAGTTTAAAAATCAATTAAGCAAAGGAATGAGGGTCCTGATGAGATGGAATTCAATTCACCTCCTTTAATGGATGCAGGGATGAGGAAGCAGAAGGGTAATCCATCATCACATTACCACCATCACCCGGCTTGTCCACATTGCTGAGTGTTTATTTCCTTCATCAGGAAGACCCAGGCCCCTGCATGCTGACTTGGGCATCAGGAAAATACAAAAAGGATCAAAGTAGAGGGTTGGAAGCAACACGTCTCCGATCAGAACTGAAATGGCTGCTTGTATTCCCTGGGTCTTTCCTTCTCATGAGTCCAAACACCTGTCACTAAACTATGTGGCTGTGGGTGGCCCTTATTTGTAGGAATTCCAAGCTCCTCTGACCCTAGATAAACCCTGGCACTTTTTAAGGACCAACTTGGGTGCTGGACTTGAATAGTGAAAAATTACTGTCTAATTGATGAACCGGAGTCCTTTGATGTTCCAAGTGTGTGCGTGAAGCTAAATGTGGCTGTATCCTGAGGAATGCTGGATCATGCACGGGATGTGACCAAACCACTCGTGGGCTGCTTACAAGAGTCAAGCCGTCAATAATGCTTTGGAGGCTGAGGTTACGAGTCATTCATGCGGATGCCAACTAGAGGCTGGTGCAGGCCTTGGTGATGCAAAGAACAAAAGCATGCTTGCAAGCATATAGTCTCAGATTATTCTATAAAATAACAGCCACCATGTATCTGGGTGTGCTTTCTACGTACTACGTCTCATTCGAACAGCTGCTTTTGATGAGTAGTACCTTTTTCCCAGGCGAAGGACTTGAGAGCCAGAGAGGTTAAATACCTCCCCTAAGATCACAAGGATGAAAAGTGACAGAGGGGCTGGCGTGGGGCAGCGAGTTGAGCTACCACTTGTGACACTGGCATCCCATGTCAGAGTGCCGGTTGAAGTCTCGGCTGCTCCTCTTCCCTCCATTTCCAATCCAGCATTCCTGCTAATGCGTCTGGGAAGTCAGCACAAGATGGCCCAAGTGCTTAAGCCCCTGCTACCCATGTGGGGAGACCTGGATGGAGTTCCAAGCTCCTGGAACAACGAATGGTTAGGGGGCCAATCCAGTGCTTGATTCTTAAAGGGAACTAAGCTGAGGTCCTCACTGGCTGCATGTACCCTTGGCACACCAACTCCAACTAGCAAACTGCTAAAATGGGTGAAAGTGCTTGGTGTCTCTTTCGGGCCTTATCAAACTTCCGGCCACTGTCTACCAAGACGATACACACACATGCATTTCCTCAGCAATCCTGCATTCAGAAACTAAGCCAATACCTGTGCTACAGGGTGAACATACACTGTGTTATAGTGAAAAGCAGGAAACAATTCTTTTTAATCAATAAGGGGCTCATTCAATAAATTACAGGACATCCACATGGAATACACTACAACTGTCAAAAAGAATGAGGAATTGGCTGGCACCAATAGGCTAATCCTCCGCCTGTGGTGCCGGCACTCCGGGTTCTAGTCCCGGTCGGGGTGCCGGATTCTGTCCCGGTTGCCCCTCTTCCAGGCCAGCTCTCTGCTGTGGCCCAGGAGTGCAGTGGAGGATGGCCTAAGTGCTTGGGCCCTGCACCCCATGGGAGACCAGGAGAAGTACCTGGCTCCTGGCTCCGGATCGGCACGGTGCGCCAGCCGCAGTGCACCGGCCGCAGCGGCCATTGGGGAGTGAACCAACAGAAAAAGAAGCCCTTTCTCTCTGTCTTTCTCACTGTCCACTCTGCCTGTCAAAAAAAATTAAAAAAAAAAAAAAAAGACTGAGGAAGCTTCCCAGAAAGTGATGTACAGTTAACTGAAAAAAGAAAGGTGTTGAACAGGTTATAATGTGCTTTGGTGTAAAAACAGGAAAGTGAAGAGAATTGTTCATTAGAGGGAGAAGCTATGGAAGACACTAGAAACAGTAGTTACTAGTGGGGTGGGAAGAAAGGACATGAAAGATGAGGAACAGTGAGAAAAAGGAGAGTTTTATAGTTTGGGGGTCTGAAAGAAAGAAAGAAATAGATTAAAACCGTGTTTCATTTCCTAAGGACTCTCTGACAGCATCCAAGTATCTAAAACAGAGCTGTGATCTTCTCTCTAATAAAAAAGACCAGCATCCCAGTCCAGTGGCCAGGGTCCCAATGCTGACTTTCTCACTTCCTGATTCTGTTGATTGTCCTCACCTCGGCTTTCACATCTAAAATAAGAAATGCAGGAAATATCAATGTCCTGTGTTGAGTGTTGAGCATGATAACGTGTGAGAGTGCATGATTAACCTTAGAATAGTGCAAATGCACAGTACTTGTTGTCACTTCCATGGGGGAGATGGCCCTGCTGAGCATCAGGGACCAGAGTTCCAGAACACACCATTCCTTCCTCTTTTGGCATTGAATTTCACTAAGGAGTGTTGCCAGAATGGACTTGAGATGCTCAGCTCTTCCGTATTTCCCATCTCTATGACCCAGTCGGCTTTATCATCTTAGGCCCAAGGGATGTCTCGGTCCATTTTCTGCTACTATCACAGAATACCTGGGACTGAGTGATTTGTAAACATTAACGTTTATTTGGTGCATGTTTCTAGAGGTTGTGAAGTCCAAGATCAAGGGGCCACATCTGGTGAGGGCCTTTTTGCTGCATCATAACCCATACAAAATATTGCAAGGCAGGGCCAGCGCTGTGGTGTAGCTGTGGCACCATATGGGTGCTGGTTCAAGTCCTGGCTGCTCCACTTCCAATCCAGCTCTCTGCTATGGCCTGAGAGAGCAGTGGAAGATGGCCCAAGTCCTTGGCCCCTGCACCTGCATGGGAGACCCGGAAGAAGCTCCTGGCTCCTGGCTTCAGATTGGCACAGCTCCAGCCATTGTGGCCTGCAGTGAACCAGCAGATAGAAAGCCTCTCTCTCTCTCTCTCTCTCTCTCTCTCTCTCCCTCCCTCTACCTCTCTCTCTGTGTAACTCTGACTTTCAAATAAATACATAGATCTTTTTTAAAAAAAAAAAAATCGCATGACGCGAGAGAATGTGTGAGAGAAGCAAGAGAGAGAGGGTGGAGCTGTCTTTTACAAGAAATGCACTCTTTTGGTAAGGTCCTTCCTCACTCAGGTTCCACCTCTCAACAGCACTGCAGTGGGGCTTACCTTTCCTGTTCACAAATCCTGGGGAGCGCGTTCAGAGCCTGGCACCATCTGTACTTGTCCGAGGAGTGATCCAGGTCCCAGGAGCCCAAATGTTCACTTGAACTGGTATCTGGGACTTAGCAACCCTCCCCAAAGACGATGCTGATGATGACAACATCGACATCGTATCTGCCAGGAGATAAAGCTGGCAGTGGCTCCTGACGAAATGGACGTAGTGCAGAGCACGTGGCTGCTGGTGGCCCTGATTTCCCAGTCCGGAAGTTCTTCAAGACTACATTTGCATTCTTGGTGGTAACATTCCAAGTCCAGGTGCCTGCTGTGGCTGTCACTGCTGACACTCATCACCACCCAAGGCCTTGCGCCCCTGCTCCCTCCTCTGGGGGCCGTGATCCCGTGGCCCAGCCCCTCAGCTCCTGGTGAAGATTTTCTCCCCAGTGGCAACACGTCCTGGGAGGAGAGGCTTCCTGCCCTTACCAGGGTCTCAGCCGCTAAACCCAGCTCAGAATCCCCTCTCTGTGTGCTCTCCTAAATCTCCTTAGAGCACATCTCTGCTTTGCAGGAAGCGCCTTCCCATCCTAACAGATAAGGATCCCTCCCTGGCCTCACCTGTCTTCTTGCTCCCCGCCCTCTCCAGATGGATAGAAGTTTCTTCTGCCCTAAAACAGGACAATGCCCCAGGCCTAGTCACCCCAAACACCCAAGTGCCAGTGTTCGAGCCTGGGCCCTATCTCTCAGCAAATGAGCCAGGCCTGAGCATCCCACATTCCCTGCCACCTAGGACCCCTGAGCTCCCAGCCGGTTCCCCACCTGTGCCTGTGCACCTGCAGGCCTCGTTCTGACCACTCCCTGGCAGATCTGAAATGTGTCCTTTTAAGGCATTCGAGCACCACCTTGACAAGAGAAGAAAACATTAAAAGAGAAGCTGATTGTGGAAACAGCTATTTTTTAGCTCTGATGGTAAATCTGTAAGCCACTCAGTTTTTTTTTTTTTTTTTAAGATTTTATTTATTTATTTGAGAGGCAGAGAGTTACAGACAGTGAGAGGAAGAGACAGAGAGAAAGGTCTTCCATCCACTGGTTCACTCCCCAAATGGCCGCAGCCAGGAGCCAGGAGCTTCTTCTGGGTCTTCCACGTGGGTGCAGGGGCCTAAGGACTTGGGCCATCCTACACTGCTTTCCCAGGCCACAGCAGAGAGCTGGGTCAGAAGAGGAGCAGCCGGGACTAGAACCAGCGCCTGTATGGGATGCTGGTGTTGCGGGGGAGGATTAGCCCACTGTGCTAGAGCGCCAGCCCCAACCACACATTTCTAGACAAGAAAATCTCCAGTGTATACACCAGCCTTAAACGAATTTTTCCCCTTTTTAATCCTTAGTATCTGCTAACATTTATTGCATGAGGACTCAGTGCCCTGCACTTTTTGAAATACTGGTTTCGGGTCAAGGTCCCCAGCAGAGCCTGAGACAGGGACGCCTGGGCACACAAGCGAGGGCTGTCACTGAGGAGAAACCAGTAAAGGAGTGAGAGAGGCAGGATGGGTCAGGGAAAGGAGCCAGGTGAGGTGTGGTGCCAGAAATTGGCTCAGCCTAATTGCACAAGAGTTCTGGATCACGGATTTTATCAGCACTTTTTCCTCCCGGGAGCGAGGGTGCTGGCTCTTTAACCCTGAACCAGGCGGTCACTGCCATGAGCCACCTGCAGCAGGGAGGGGCTGGGAGAGCGCAGCGAGTGTGGTCAGCAGGACCCCACCTGTCAGCCAAGGGCAAGTGGAGGAGGGTGCGGCTGCGAGCCACACCTGCAGCCGGTGAGGGAGGCTTTGGGTCTGCAGGGAGCACCCACAGCGCGTGCCCCAGCACCCTGCCGTGTCAGGGGGTTCCATCTCCATTTCACACGAGGCACAGCTCCACTATTACAATCCCTGCTTTAAAGAGCAGAAATCGAGACCTGGACAGAGCGAGGGAGTGCACGGAGTCACACAGAGCCGTGACGAGGCTGAGACCAGCTGACAGCGCCACCTCAGCTCCAGCTGAACCTCTGCTTTGCATGGAGATACTCGCGACAGCGTAAAGGGGTGAATTCCTGTCCTTAAGCACTGGGCTGGGCCACTTCATGTAGTGGAAACAGCCACTCGGGCAAAACCACTGCTTCGTTTCATGAGACAGTATTAAATATGCTCCATAACTGCAACATAAAGATTAAGACCCACATCTCTGAAAAGTAAATAACAAAGACTCAGTGGCAATGTTATTGCACCAAAATGCACACAGACACTATAATAATATATTACCCCATTTCTAATTTTAAAGCACCCATCCATGCTCTGTATTTAATTAAATCAATATTTCTCATAATTTTCATGAATATATAATTTTTAAAACTCCAAGCAAAAAATTGAAAACAGTAGGAAATAAACTTCTCATACCCAAGTTACCAAAAACTCTTGAGAATGTGTCAAAGACCAAGAGTTCATGTGCCACTGGCCATCATTACAGTCATGTTGGGGCCGTTTTCTTTCTCCTGACATGAAAGATGAGACAGAGCTACAATTTCCAGAGCTATGGCTGTGCAAATGGTACGGAATGGAACTTGATGTTCAAGAAAATGTTTTCAGAATACAGATTAATGAACTTCCTTGAAGGGCGCAGAATATGTTTCTGTCACTCAAACTAATGATGCTCCCTTACAAAAGGCATTAGCATGTGGACCAACGCCAAGGTAAGGGGACTACTCCCAGCCAGCAAAACAAAGGGGGAACCGCCTTGGGTTAGCATCCCGAGAGTTCCTCTCTTGTCTCATACTTAACAATTATACCACCAGGAAATTGTGCAAACACCTTTCGTCTGTTTCCAAAGCTGCTCCTTCTCAAGAAAAATGTGCAAAAACTAAGGGGACTTTAAATACGATCCCAACATCTCCCATTGCAGGCGGCTTTGTCCTCTGTTTAGCATTATTCTTTGAGATAGAGGCAATCTCTCTGGGAGCCTCAGACCGTGCATTTCCTGTGGTGCCTTGGCTGAGCTCCGCAAAGCCTACAGTTTCACTAGGTGTTAGGTAGCAAGATCTACTGTGACAGTGTGGGTTTCCCCTTACGGGACCTATTAGCAGGTCAGAATACCTAGCAAACCTGCCTAAGAGCGGCCCCAGAGGGACTGGGGACGGTTAGCTCAGTCAGTGCAGCTAGGAGGCAGCAGCTGAAATCAATCAGCTGAGTGGTCCCCATGGGGCCCTTAGCTTAGATACCTGAAAGCTAGGAAGGCAAGGAGAGAAACACATCTATTTTCCAAGTCTCAGAGGAGAAGCAGGAAGTTGGCTAATTAAATTTGGGAGCCCAGGTGAGGGAAAAGACTCCTGGGTTTCACTAACCCGGGAAGGAGATAAATTTGTTGGAGAATTATAATACCAAAGCTCTCATTCCCTCCCCACCCCACTTTGAATGCTTGAAAGTGGAGTGGAGGGTCTTGGGAAAAAGCAGGCACTTCTGTATTGAGACCCCGGGGGCTGTGGTGGCGTCACCATGCTGCAGGCTTTGGTGGAAGAAGGGTCCTGCTTGGACCCCATCCAAGGTGGGCTCATCACCAGCTTCCCCTAGGGGAACTCTTTCATTCTCCGCTCCCTCTCGTGTCTGGCCAGACCCGCGACATTGGTCCTCTCCGGTCTTTCTGATCTCTTAAGTCCTCCCCTTCCTTGGCTCCCTCCCCTTGGCCTGCACACTCAGCTGTCCCCCCCACCCACCATGACCTTGCTTCTGTCCCAGCTTCCTGCTGTCACCACTCAACAGCAGCCGCCTGCATCCTACCCCATCCCTGACACTGCCCAGTGTCTGCTCTGCTCCCTCTCAGCCGTAGCCATGAACTCTACAAGTCACTGGCACTCTGAAGCCTTCTCCTTCAGCTGCCTCCCCGACTGCAGACACTCCTCTGGTCTCACCAGCCACTAGCTGTAGACGTGCCGGGCGACCCCGCTGCTTCCACACTCCTCTCCCTGCTCTGGTTCCTCCCTGATGAAGTCGTCTCCTCCCCCAGTTTCCAGTCTGTTCCACGTGACACACTCCGGTATGACTGCTTAGCCCCCGCCTCACTACTGAACCCAGGCTTCCAATGCAAGTGACTGGTTAGGAGGCACCTCAGATCCCACCGCTGCAAAGGCAAGTTCATTACCTTCCTGTCTCTGTACTTGCACTCCGTTCCTTGGAATCATCTTTGACTTGTTCCTCTCTCATCCACCCAGTGCGCTCTCACTTGAAATTCCTGATAATGTTCTCTGTAACATACCCAAGGCCTTCTTTCTACTCCCTCTGAGACGGCCTCTTTCTCACTGGAGGAATTTAGAAAGTCACTGGGGCAACTGGCCTTCACCAGCTCCTTTCACTTGCTAGAGCTGTGTGTTTTTTCCTGGTATTTTCTCTACATGAAAACACTCCTTCTGGTTGCTGCCTTAAATCCATGAACTCATTCCAGATAGCACTCCCATCAAATCTCCCATCGATCTTTCTCTCCTCTACCAATAACTGCATAACTTGTGACTTGGATTATAACGCCAAGTGGTGTCAGAGCAGAGCAGCAGGGCTGAGAGTTTGTTAGGAACTGTGAACTCCTGGGCCTGCTGCTTGCTCCAGGATCCGTGGGGCTGGGTCCAGGCTTTGTGTTCCGACCCATGTGCCCGACCATTCGGAGATAGGCTCAAACTGCAGTTGGGTTGCCTCGCTGGTGCCATCGCTGTGTGTTTGGACTGTGCACTTCCTGAGGGCAGGGCTTGCCCTATGCCAGGCTATGCTGTAGTCATCGGAGCTCAATGCAAGCGTGCTGAGTTTCCACTCACAACCGCCTTGAGCGTGGCTTGCGTGCTGCTGCTCTGTAAGCCATTTGCTGCACATCAGTAAAAGAATCGACCTTCCACTTGCTGTTCATGTATTTTATTTTTATTTTTTGTTTATTTGCAGGATTTGACATCAGTAGCAGGAGAAGAGGAACATGTCCTATTCCATAGAAATAACTCAGAAATGGTTTCTTGCCTAGCCATCAACTTCGCCTTGCTTTCTACCAAGTGACGGGAACATTTGTTACCTGCCGGATGCTATGCTATTTTTGCTAAATCCTCACAACACAGACTGTGTGCAGTACAGGCCAGGATGACCTGCATTTCAATGATGCCCAAACCGAGGCTCAGAGAGATTAGGAACTCATCTGTGATCACGCAACCAGAAGTAGCTCGGCTACACTCCACACTATCACACCACATCCCTCTATGCTTCCGTGCCTGCTAGCTGGGTCTGTCCTTTTAGAGGACCCTGGAAGACTCTCTTTGGGATCATTCCATTTTCCAACCCAGTTGTGAAACCAGGTTTTACTGCATCTCTGTGTGCCTGGCTTTGTTCCGCTCTTCCCAGGCACAACAGCATTTGCTTGCCAGTTTTCAGTAGACTCAAGGTCAAGGCAATTAGTTCCTGGGCAGAGCCTCTCTCCTGCCATCGGAGGGTATAGAGAGGATATGCTCCTGAAACCCATTCCAGCCTGCCTGGGAGCCCTCTGAGTTGGGCCGGGCCACTGGGCCGTTGCTCTTTAGGGCAATGTACTCCGTATGTCCTTAGCCTTTTAAGGCCTTGGAAAGCTCAAGTTCTGGCTCGAGGCTGCTTATTCACGATTGTCCCCCAGATAGAGGGAGCCTGGATCTGGACAAAGCCTATGGTCTGGAAGGCTCTGCTGGCCCAAAGCCCTGTCTGGAGCTCTGGCCCAGGTTTTATGGCCTTGCACTTGAGAGCTGCAGAAGGCAAAGGTCAGACTCACAGCTGTCCCTCGGCTTTCCTCAGGCACTGGGGCAGTGGGACGCAGGCCCGTGTTAGGAGCTGGGACTCAGCAGCTGGCTTAGAACCCAATCCAAGCCCCGGACCCCCTCTTGTTGTGGGGTTGGGAGATTTGCTGGGGACTGTTGGGGGTGGGGGCAGATTTGGAGTACTCCTCTGGGACACAGCCTTCCACCACCAGCCTAGAAAGAAAAACTCCACATACTGGGCCGGCCAACTTTTAAGCACTTTTTTTTTTTTAATTTGAGAGAAAGAGACGGGAGAGAGTCAGAGACAGTGAGTTCCCATCCACCAGTTCATTCCTTGAACACTCGCAACAGACAGAACTGGGTGAAGCCAAAACCTGGAGATTGGAACTCAGTCCAGGTCTCTAATCCCTACTGCCTCCTAGGGTCTGCATTAGTAGGAAGCTGGGGTCAGGAGCGGAAAGAGGCATGGAATCTAGGTACTCCAGTGTAGGATGCAGGCGTCTTAACTGCCAGGCCAAGCACCTGTCTTACTGAGTGCTTTCTGAGCTCTGAGTCTTTAAGCTCAGCAGAAGCACTGTTTGTCTTCATTCTTCATTTGTGGGTTAATTCACTCACTCATTCAACAACCAGCCACTCAGAACTAATGGAGCCTCAGCGATTGTTCTGGGGGCTGAGACACAAACAGAACCTCACATATCTCCCGCCTCCAAGGAATTCCACCTAGCAGGGCGCCCAGTCCCTGGGAGTCCTGCCTGTGACTCACAATCCCCAGAAGTTGGAAGGAAATATGTTTGCTGCCTCAGGCCCAGGAGGCTTCTGGCTCCACCCCCTCACACGGGCAGGTTCAGGCCAGGTCTCCTGACACCTGGCTCCCTCTGCTGCTGCCGCCTCAGCCCTGAGGTGTCCTCCTGAGGCAGCCACAGCCTCAGCGCCCTCAGTCTCAGCCAAGAGAATTCTTTGTCTTTCCCTCACTCAACTGAGACCCCTGTGGCCACGCCCTCAGAACTTTCTAGAAATCTAAAGAGAAAATATTATCATCTTGACAAATGTGGGTCACTTCTCAGATCCCAGCCTTAACTACACACACACTAGAAAAGTCAAAAGTGAGAAGGGTCTGTCACATCCTAATTTGGAAACTCCCCTACAGAGACCTGAAGACCCAGAGAAACAAAAGAACCCCGCCCACCTCCCCCTCGCATTGTCACCTCCCATCTGTGGAAAAATGGCTGAGAGGAGAGGAGAAGGGGTGGTGGAGGTGGCCAGGCTGACGGCACAGCCCCTGCACGCCCTCAGCAAGGACGCACCTCTCTGTGGGTGGCGAGTCCCCTGTGTTGTCAGGAAGAGGACCTGCAGGAGGCGAGGGTGGCAGTGGGAGGCGGGGTGCCCTGTTGGCCTCCCCAGCACTGCAGGAACCAGGCAGCCCTTTAGCACCAGAGGCCTCCTTACAGCCCCCTAGGACGCACACCTGCAGGGGCTGCTCCTATCCCTCTTCAAGGTGGGCAGTGAGGGGGTGACTAGTCAGGCAAGGACCCGAGAGCCGAGAGGTAAGCTATGTTCACATAAGCAGGTTCTGATGCTTCCACGGGGAGAGCAGCGTCTTAGCACCCTCTGCGTCTGCAGGGGACGTGGTAGGGTGACTATAGCCGTGGGGTCTGGGGGCAAATGGGATTGCAGCAGAAACAAGAATAGAATAACTACCTCTCAGGAAGACGTGAGTCAAAACTCCTGCATGCTGTTTTTTCTCCATCCTAGAACGTGGTGGCAGATCACATAGAAAGAGTTTTGCTCCCTGTCCTTGCTTTTCAACTGGCCCTAATCCACCCAAAGTTTCGTAAGCTGTTCCTTCAAAGAAATGCAACAGAAGACTTGAAGCCCCGTCTACCCTCTCCAGCTGCAGCTGACAACTGTCAGCTTCCTGACTTCCTCCCCGCCCCACAGCCTAGCATCACACAGTTCATCTTCCCCACCAGGATCTGTTGTCCGCCTCCATCCACCCAGTGCAGAGCTGGGATCAGGAACCCTGGTGTTGTGCTCTACCCTGGGCCCCATTGCCACTGGCCTCGGGTGGATGGGGTCAACGGCAGGCAGGAGGACAGGGCTCAAGGTCCTGCTCGCCATGCTGCTGTCTTCTTCGGGCCACCAAGTGGCAGTGCCAACCTTTGGGATCTAGGACAAGAGCTCCGACTGTGCAGTCTGGCCCCTGGGTTCTGGCCCTCAGCATGACTGGGGACCATGATGATCTCCCTTTGCTTTCTGAGCCTGGAGGATATGAGTTCCTGTCATTGCTAATCCTGGTGCCTCAACTTCCCTTGCAGCTCCCTCCATCCTGCACGTGCCTCTGTAAGCAGCCCTTTCATTGCGAGTCTTCAAACACTCAGCGAAGTGTGCCTTCCGGTTCCTGCCAGGATCCTGTCTGACAGCCCGTATCCTGTGCCACTGTCCTCCGTCCCCAGCAGCAATACCATCCAATGGTTCACTTAGGCATTTTTTGATTTATTTTTACTTATTTATTTGACAGGCAGTGTGATATAGAGATGTCTAGAGGCACAGAGACAGAGAGAGGGAGAGAGAGAGATCTTCTATCTGCTGGTTCACTCCCCAAATGGCAGCAAGGGCCAGGGCTCAACCATTCTGACATCCGGGTCTGCCAGGTGGGTGGCAGGGGCCCAGTCAGGTGAGCCATCTCCTACTGCCTTGCCAGGTGCATTAGCAGGAAGCTGATCGGAAGCCAGAGCAGCAGGGACTTAGAACTGGTGCTCCAACCCAGGATGCTGCTGTCAGAATCTTAACCCCCTGAGACACAGTGCCAGCCCTGGGAATTTTATTTTTTTAAAAAAAAGATAGAAGTGAAGGACAAGCCAAAGGACATTTCACTTTATTTTAAAATTTATTTATTTATTTATTTTCATTTTATCTGAAATGAACAGTGACAGAGAGACAAAGATCTTCCATCTGCTGCCTTACTCTCCAAATGCCCACGAAAGCTGAGTCCAGGCCAGGGAGAAGCCTGGAGTCCAGACCCCAATCCAGGTCTCCCATACAGGTGGCAGCGGCCCAGGTACTTGACCATGACTGCTGCCTCCCGGGGCGCACATCAGCAGGAAGCTGAATTAGAAGTGGAGTAGCCTAGGCTCTGATGTGGAATATGGTGTCCAAAGCAGCAACTTAACCACTCTGCCAAACACCTGCCAGTATCTATTCTTTATGAGGTATTTACGAGGGGGCTGGGAACTTGTGTTTCGAAAGAAGGGGAGTCTGCCTGGATCAGAGGTTCTTCTGTGTCAAAATAGTATTTTACCGCTGGTTGCTTTCCTGAAGGCTGCTGGGCTGGGCGCTGCTCTCCATCCTGGGGTGGCCAAATTGCTCAAGACCCATCTCTGTCCTCCGCAGCTTGCTTGCTTGCTTGCTTTTTTTTTTTTTTTTTTGACAGGCAGAGTGGACAGTGAGAGAGAGAGAGACAGAGAGAAAGGTCTTCCTTTGCCGTTGGTTCACCCTCCAATAGCCGCCGTGGCCGGCGCACTGCAGCCGGTGCACCGCGCTGATCCAATGGCAGGAGCCAGGTGCTTCTCATGGTCTCCCATGGGGTGCAGGGCCCAAGCACTTGGGCCATCCTTCACTGCACTCCCTGGCCACAGCAGAGAGCTGGCCTGGAAGAGGGGCAACCGGGACAGAATCCGGTGCCCCGACTGGGACTAGAACCCAGTGTGCCGGCACTGCAAGGCGGAGGATTAGCCTAGTGAGCCGCGGCTCCGGCCCTCCGCAGCTTTCAAAATACGCTGTTCCCCTAGGCCACCTCCCCAGATAGTCTGAGCGAATTGGGATGGGGTAGAACCTTTGTCTGTCATAATCTCTCACATTTGTCAGATGAAGATTAAAGGTATAACCTAGTCTGGGCCTAGCGGGGGGCAGCAGGTCAAACAGCCACTTGAGATGCTCACATCCCATATCGGAGAGCCGATTTGAGTCCCAGCTTAGCTCCACTTCCAGTCGAGCTTCTTGCTAATGTACCTGGAAAGCAGCAGAAGATGGCCTAAGTCCTTGGTCCCTGCCATCCATGTGGGAGAGCCAGATGGAGTGTCAGGCTCCTAGCTTCAACCTGGCCTAGCCTAGCCATTGCAACCATTTGGGGAATGAACAAACAGAAGGAAGATTTCATTTTGTCTCCTCCTCTCTCTTTTTCTCTGTCACTCTACCTTTCAAATAAATAAAAATCAACATTTTAAAAAAAGAATTGCTTGGGAGCTTTTCCCACATGCTGATGTCTGGCCTCCTCCGGATCTCCTCTGAGGCAAGCAAGCGAATCTTCAAGGTCCCTTGTTGCACCAACTGTTCCAAGGCTCAGGGTTGGAAGGGACTCTAGCAATGTGTTCACCAAGTCAATATTCTTTTGCACTTTTTCTCTGAGGGGCCTCCAAGTGTATCCAGGACTCAGACACCTGGGTTAATCCCTAGGTCCTACCCCAAGCCGACTCATTCAGACTACCTGGGGAGGTGGCCTGGGGGTCAGCACGTTCACAGAGCTGGAAGAGATCGCGGCAGTCTGGTAAAGTTCTCTCACTTTAAGTCTGCAGTGACAGGAATCCAGAGAGGGAAAGGGACAGGGGGCTACCCCACAGCTCATTGTTGAAAAGCCGCGATCTAGATCTCGTTCCCCCAGCCTCAAATCTGTGTTCCTGCTCCAGAGAGGTCTGGGGCTATTTCCAGGAACAAATGCCAGGTCCCAAAACACAGATGCTATCGCTTCCTTCAAAATCCGAGTCTCTTAGCATTGGGGCCAGTTGGCATCTGGGGGTCTTCTGAGTCAAGGAAACACAGCAATGGGGGAAGGAGGGCCAGGGGGCTGAGACTGGGCTGCTAGAACTGACAAGGAGCATCTTGGCTAATCCAGTTGAAAGTCCCCATGGTCAGAAGGAAAAAAGTGCGAAATTATAGCTGTTCTAGCCAGAATCTCCCGTGCGATCACAGAACCCAGCACAGTATGCCCAGGGCCCCGGCTGAATCACGTGGGGTCTGCCAGGCCATTCATTCCATCTACCACCCTCCCGAAGGTCTTTAGGTGCTCTTGTATTTAAAAATTATCACAAGGGAAAATGGAAATCGCGAGGTCATGTGGGGAGTCTCCAATGGTCCCGTCTCACTCAGGAGCTAGGGCAGCCCCTGGACATTTTCTGTCGCGGGGTTGGGGGAGGGATAACAGGAGAACTGCAAGTTTCCGGCTCCGTGCGCTGGGGGAGGGGGCCACGTGAATCATCCACCCACCCCCACCCCCGCCACCCCGCAAAGGAGGCTGTGTGTAAAGACCCAGCTCTGCACAAAGCCGGTGGAAGAGTTTGGAGTTTGCACTGTGGAGGGAGCAGGAGGGGCAGGCACACACACACCGAGATACACTGGCTGACAAGCGTCTCCTCCCAACACCGCTCGGCAAGCTGCAGACTGTGGGACAGTGTCTCGTGGGTGCTAATTTACTCTTTAGAAGATGTAATTGCTATTATTACTCCAATGCCGATGAGATATGGATATTAGTAATTACGCTTTTAAGTACCTGGCACTGCTCCTGCTTCGTCCCATCCCCCATAGCTGTGCATCCCTGAATGTCCTCCCAGTCCCGGGACTTGGGCAATACAGGGCTGCTGTGGCAATAAAGAGACCACTCAGCACCCATGGAGTTAGCTCCACATCCGGGAGCACAACTGCCAGTCCTGTACATGGCGAAAGAGGGCAGGAACTTGTTTCCATCAGGGATATTTTATAGGGAGCTTCTGGTCAATGAAAAGTCTATTTAAATTTTTAAAGAGAGTGTCTTGGCCATCGAGTACTTTCTAGCCTTCAGAGTCCATTACCGACCTCAGGTTCTTTGGTTCATTTGCAAATAGAAATTGACAGGAGGCCCAGTGTTCAACCCAGACAAGGTTTATTGGGGCTTATGCTCAAACAAGGAGACAGCCCTGCAGGAAGTGCTTCCGCTGACTGGCTCCCCCGTGGGAGCTGAGCAGGTGCTTTTATTTGCGTTGGGAAGGCGTGATGCTTCCCCTCAGTGCAAGGACTTCTGGGTGCACCCACACTGGAGTGCTGGCTCATACCCCTTGGAAGACCACACTTCAGCTGGCACCTGGCTTGGTGCTCTGTGCAGGCACTGGTTTTTTGTTACTGTTCTTTGTGCACACAACATATTCATCATGGTGGTGCTGCTCACTGCCTCCACCCCAGGTTGGTCACATATCGATCACTTGGGGCTGCTCTGGGCATCTGTGCAGGACAGCAGGGGTCTTTTGTGGTTAGGATCCAGATGTTCCTTGCCCCTGATTGGTTTGGAGCTAGTGATGGATGCTTGTCAGGTCAGGAGTGGCTGGATTTAGTGAGCCCTGGTTCTCTCCTGTCTCCCCATCACAGGTGCCTGATTTGATGTGCATTTATAGAATCACTGTTATTGAGCCAAATTTTGGAATACAAACAAGTTGAATTTGGGGAAAAATCTTGAGTATTATCTTTGCTGTGAGAATCCTTCTATCCTGGGGGCATCTAAAGTACATGCTTGCATCATTTCATCCTAACAAAATACACGGATACACTCCCGCCAAAGCTACCGTAAGAAGATTAAGACACAGCTGCTGTTATTAAGAGATATTGATCCAGACAGGGGAGGGAAAATACCCCTGGGAAAGAAAAGAACTGTGTGTACTCAGACAAAACTCTGCCAGACAGGTGAGGGCAGAGGAAAGATACTTGTGCTCAAAAGAGGATGAAACATGAAGGAAATTAAATCAACTTGGGGGAATATTATTCTCACAATTTTTTTTCATTTTTAATTAGTTATTTGCAAATATGCCATTTAGCATATTCCCAAAGCTACTCACAATGGTCTCCTATATCTCTTCCTCTTGTGGGAACGGAAGCCAATGAATGTAAACTACATTGAGTAGAATTGAAGCTTATATTTCAAGTCTTAAGAAGAAAATGTAATTCACTACAAAACATTTTGAGTAGAGGGTTTCAACCATGAATGTAGGATACTCAGATTTGTAAGTGTGGTACATCTTTTGAATAATAACTAACACTTATGAAGAACCTTACTATGTGCCAAGTATTCTCTTTGATCTTTACCACACTCCATTAATTGGGTACTTGCGTTAGCCTCTGCTCTTTATGGGTGAGGAAGCACAGAGAGCTCAAGGTCTACCGCTGTCAGAGCAAGGTTTTGAACCATGAAGAGCTGATCCCAAAATGATCAGATTAACTCCTGTGCTGGCTGTTCGTCTGGAGACGTACAACTGAAGGCTCCCCTCGAGGGACAAGGTGCCGCCCAGCTTCAGGAGCACTGTCCAGCTTCCAGCTGCCTCATCCCAATGAGCAAGGGCATGGAAGGTCATTTAGATGCAGTGCTGGAGGCCGGCGCCGCGGATCACTAGGCTAATCCTCCGCCTAGCGGCGCCGGCACACCGGGTTCTAGTCCCGGTTGGGGCGCTGGATTCTGTCCCGGTTGCCCCTCTTCCAGGCCAGCTCTCTGCTGTGGCCAGGGAGTGCAGTGGAGGATGGCCCAGGTGCTTGGGCCCTGCACCCCATGGGAGACCAGGAAAAGCACCTGGCTCCTGGCTCCTGCCATCGGATCAGCGCGGTGCGCCGGCCGCAGCACGCTGGCCGCGGCGGCCATTGGAGGGTGAACCAACGGCAAAGGAAGACCTTTCTCTCTGTCTCTCTCTCTCACTGTCCACTCTGCCTGTCAAAAATTAAATAAATAAATAAATAAAAATAGATGCAGTGCTGGACACCTTTGATGGGCACAGCTTACTCGAGGCTGACTAAGACCAACTAAGATGTGTCGAGTCCAAGCACTTTCTACCACCTAGTAGAAAGTCCAAGCACTTTCTACCCAATCTGTAGCAGTACCATGCTCCCCCTCCAAATCTTCATGCATATGCATAGATAGATATTCATATTCTCTGATAGCATCAAGGAGAGCATTGTAATTCTATGCTGGATGATTGTACTTGCTATATTTGAATGTGTGCCCCCCCCAAAAAAAAATTGTGTTGGAAGCTTAATCCAGAATGCAATAGTGTGGGGATGTGGGACTTACTGAGAGGTAGTTAGGTCAGAAGAATTCCACCCTCATGAGTAGGTTAAAGCTTTTTTTAAAACGGCTAGAGGAACGCGAGTTTGAGAATTTGCTATCTTGCCTTTCCACCTTCTGCCATGGAATAATGCAGTAAGAAAGCCCTCACCAGATGCCAGCCCTGCCTCCAGGACCACAAGCCAGTAAATTTCTGTTCATTAGCATTACCCACTTTGTGTCACTTGGGTGTAACAGTGCAAAACAGACTGAGCCAGTGTCAAAAATACAAGGACTGCTTTTGAAAAAAATTCAAGGTTTCATCGTTTTTATTTAGGGCCTCTCTTCAGGCTTTGATGTGTAATTCCATTGCATGGAAGTATTCATTTGATCAATTCTTCTTCTTTCATTGGTAACTGACCAAACTTCCAACATCTGTATTCGTCAATTGGCTATGTGTGTGCGTGTTGAACAGTAGCCCAGCATCACATCATCAGTGTCATAAAATCTTGCCTCTTTTGCAAGACGTGGAGTTTCATTTTACCTTTTGTTTACTTTGTATTTTGTTTTCTTTTAGGTGTTTTCAACGATAGGCAATACGTAGCCCAGCCATGGTATTGACCCATTGGGCATGAATAGACCCAGTGTTTTGCTAGTAAGTCTTTAACATGTTCTCAGAAAAACAAACAACTCTCATTTATAGCATTCGCCAGTCACCATGGGTTAAATACTGCATTGCAGCCAATTCTAAGCTATTAATGTGATGTCACTGAATTAGCAGAAAACACACACCTGATTCTGGAGTGTATCCTGTCCAGGTGCTAGTGTTGTATAGGAAATGCTTTCTGGGTGGTCCCAAATTTGTTAATTGATTAGTGTTTCAGCGGATGTGTTCACACCATGAACAGTTTGTTTTCCTGGCAATCCTTGTAACCTCCGAGATTCAGAAGTCAGGAAATGCATGTAGATCATGTAAAGCTATCTAGAGGGGCCTGACACAGTGGCACAGAGGGTCAAGCCGCCAACTGCAACATCAACATCCCATATGGATGGCAGTTGGTGTCCCAGCTGCTCCACTTCCAATTCAGCTCCTGGCTAATGCACCTGGGAGAGCAGCTGAGAATGACTCAAGTGTTTGGGAGGCCCAGATGAAGCTCCCCGGTCCAGCCCAGCCATTGCAGCCATTTGGAGAGTGAACTAGTGGATGGAAGACCTCTTTCTCTCTCTTTCTCACCGCCCCTCCTCGCTTGCACCCTTGTTTTTCAAATAGATAAATAAATATTTTTGAAAACTAAAGCTCTCTCAGCAGAAGCCAGCTTATGAAAAGCCCTGGCAGCTCCGCCAGCCAAGAGTTGGATCACTGGAAATGGAACTGCCCTGGAGGCAAAGGACTTCAGGTCAGAACCACAGATCTTGCTGGCTCCAAGCTGAAAAGCCCCTCACTCAGCCCAGCTTCCAAAGTGACCACCGCTAAGGGGATGGCCAAGTGGGGTCAGTAACACTGCAGGCAGAACTGTAAATTTCCTGTTATAGTTGCCACCTGCCTTCACCTGGCCAGCTTTCCTCCCAGGCCTGTTGGGTAATGGAAGTCAACAGGGTGCCTTCTCCAAGGAGGTTCACACCTCTCTAATGATGTACCCCACGTGAAGAGATAGATAGGTCTGGGCCTCCTGACTGACAAGGCCTTAAAGCCCACCTGATTATTATCAGGCCCCTTCTGTCAGTTTCTATTTGCATCTCAATCAGAGAACTTATTCATGGCTTAGACAGCAGCTCTCTTAGGTCCTCTAGTAATGACTGTCCTTTGTTCTAGACCCTGTCTAGCCCACATGGGGCCTCACTCCTTTGTAATCATAGCCTCTACTCTAACACCAATGGCTCTACTCCTGATCTGGGTGTATTGATGGTCCTCTCCCTCACTTAATGTTGTATGATTATTCAGAATTTTTCTACAGACAAACCCCTCTACCTGCAAAAGATGAGTGGCCTTTCTCCCAGTCTTGGTTGGGACCACTTTTAAGCCACATCCATCAAACAGTCCTCATAAGGATCCAGAGGCCCCCCTCATTTTCTCTCTTCTATGAAATCCTCTCATTACCTGATTAATGCAACCATTAGGATCGTTGGTTGCTATTTTCACCTTGACTTGTATACTACAGTGTCTGTTTAAGTGTTCACAAGAGGTGATCATGGAACAAACCAAGGCCTTCAGCAGCCAGGTGGCCAACCAAATGCTGCTACAGGGATATACTGGGCCCCCACCCAGGAGACAGCAGCTTGAGACATCGCCCCATGCCAGCGAAGAGTACCTCGTCACCCCATGTCAGCAGGAAGTAGCTCTAAAGACAGATCATTGGCCCTCTACCCCTCCTGGACTTTTGGAACTAATGTAATTCCATACCACTCCTGCTTTATAAAAAACAAAAGGGAGGAATGTCAGTAAAATGGCGCAGTCTTATCTATGGAGCCGTCTGTACCCTAACACCATCCTAGGCTCTAGCCCTAGCTGTCATTGCTGGAATCCAGGTGGCCACATGGCCCAACAACTGGTGTCAAGCTCCACCCCCATCCTAATGAGATTCACTGTTCCTACTTCCCTGCCTGCCCCTGGCAAAGTTTTAAAAGGACCTTTTCCTGGGGCCAGTGCTGTGGTGCAGTAAGTTAAAGCCCTGGCCTGAAACACTGGCATTCCATAGAGCCACCAGTTCGAGTCCCAGCTGCTCCACTTCCAATCCAGCTCTCTGCTATGGTCTGGGATAGCAGAGGATAGTCCAAGTCCTTGGGCCCCTGCACTCACCTGGGAGTCCTGGAGGAGGCTCCTGGCTCCTGGCTTTGGATTGGTGCAGCTCCAGCCGTTGTGGCCATCTAGGGAGTGAACCAGCAGCTGGAAGACCTCTCTCTCTGTCTCTACCTCTCTGTAACTCTGTATTGCAAATAAATAAAAATAAATCTTTAAAAGGACATGTTCCTGAACACATATCTCTCTTTTCTCTCGCTTTCTCTCTTTCTCTTCGCTTCCTGATCTCTCTGTCTCTCTCTTTCTCTCTCTTGATCTCTCTCTTACACTCTCCTTCTCTCTCTTCTCTCTCTTCACCCCTTCCCTCCAGTCTGTCGGGTTTCCCCCAAATAAACCCTTGCCCTTTAAAGAAAAAGAAAAAAAAAAGAAAAACAGAAAACTAGAGCTCTCTACAGTGGCCTGAAAGAAGGAAACAAAACCCAATAATACCGCATGGTATCTCTAGAGTCACTGATCTTTCCTGAACCTTGGTGAGGTTTTTTGTTTCCAAAGATAGTAGTTTTGGGGCCGGTGCTATGGTGTAGTGAGTAAAGTGGCCACCTGCAGTGCTGGGATCCCATATGGGTGCCGGTTTGAGTCTCAGCTGCTCCACTTCCTATCCAGCTCTCTGCTATGGCCTGGGAAAGCAGTAGAAGATGGCCCAAGTCCTTGGACCCCTGCACCCATGTGGGAGACCCAGAAGAAGCTCCTGGCTTCAGATTGGCACCGTTATGGCCATTGTGGCCAACTAGGGAGTGAACCAGCGAATAGAAGGCCTCTGTCATTCTGCTTCTCCTTCTCTCTGTGTAATTCTTTCAAAAATAAATACATCTTTAAAAAATATAGTAGTCCCCCAAGTCCCTCCACTACTCCTGCAGCAAGACTCTTGGGGCCCAGTGCTGTGGCACAGCAGGTTAAAGCCCTAGCCTGAAGCACTGGCATCCTATATGGGTACCAGTTCTAGTCCCAGATGCTTCTCTTCCAATCCAGCTCTCTGCTATGGCCTAAACTAGCAGAAGATGGTCCAAGTCCTTGAGTTCCTGCATCCACATGGAGACCCAGAGGAGGCTCCTGGCTTCAGATCAGCGCAGCTCCGGCCATTGCAGCCATCTGGGGAGTGAACCAGAGGATGGAAGACCTCTCTCTCTGTCTCTACCTATCTCTGTAACTCTGACTTTCAAATAAATAAAATAACTCTTTTAAAAAAAGAAAGAAAGGAAAAAATAGCAAGACTCTCATACCTTCTTAGCAACGTTCTCCCGTCTATGGCCTTACCACCCTGAACTCATCCGATCTCGTGTGATCTCGGAAGCCATGTTCTGGGAAACACTGGGAAACCTGAAACTGAAGTTTAGATTTCTCTCTGAAGCACAGAGATTCCCCTGCAAATTGCTGGGCACTGCACGGTGTCCCTTCCCCAGACCATGTGTTGAATGTCTAACCCCCAGTGTGACTGCAGCTGGAGTCTGGGCCTTTAAAGGGGCAATCAAATTTCAGTGATGTCACAAGGGAGAGGCCTTAAACCAATGGGACTGGTGTTCTAGAAGAAAAGGGAGAGATGCCGGGGAGAGGTGTGTGTGTGTGTGTGTGTGTGCACGTGCACACAGAGGAGAGGAAGGGTGAGCGTGCAGTGAGAAGGGGGCCGGCTGTGAGCCAAGGAGAGGGGTTTCTGGAGACCGACTCCACGGGCACTTTAGTCGTGGCCATGTAGGCTTCAACACTGTGAGAAAGTAGATGTCTGAGGCTGGAGCCACCCAGTCTGCAGACTAATGCACCCACGGGTAGCTGGGTCAGCCTTGAGCATCTCCTAGTTCCACATGGAAAACCCACAAACTCTAACTGTCCTGGGGCAGGTGCAGACAAATTTGTGTGCATGCATTGATGTTACTCTCACCTTATCGCTTGGTATGCCTGGTGCTTGTTTAAATATGGCTGAGAAGATTGATAGTGGACAACCTGCAGATTATTATAACTCACTCTGCCAAAGAAACTATAGCTGTCACTCTCATTTAAAAGCTTTATTCTTGTTTGGAATGGCCATCATTAATACTAAACATTTTTGTGCATACTGCATTAAATTCAGTGTAATAAAAGATACGCAGGCTATTCAAACTGACCTTCAATGTTGGGTGAAGTAAGCCTGGAAATTCAGATAACCCCAGCTCAGCTTATCTGTTTGCTTGTGAAGCAGGATGATGGGGAGAATCAGCGCGATCCGGAGGTTGCCTTTCCATTGCATAATGAAACGGGCGCAAGCATGAACAGAGCTTTCTTTTAAATGAGGAGTATTCCTTGGCCCAAGCAGACATTACAGGCCAGAATCTCACTAATCTCAGACCTAACTAACACTGCTCTGTTTGCCAAGCCCCCCTCATCGCTCCCACAAGGCTGCCAGTAAGTCCTGGTCACTGGCTCCCGCTGCCAGCGCACACAGCAGCTCTCTGTTGGAGGAGCAAGAACAGAGTCTGGCTCTTGGATCTTAACTACATCTCTGTTTGCTGCTAACAAAGAGCCAGTTGCAGATCTGGCCGAGAGACCAGACTCTCTGGCTTTCAGACTACCTTGGCTCAGCTTCTCCATCCCAACCTCCCTAGGCCCCTCCTGGTTCCACAGCTTCCCAGCACACAGAGCAGCTTGCTGCTACACAGACCTCATGGGTCCCACTGGCTCTCTGCCCTTGGTGCTGACCCGGATCTTGTGAGTGCTCTATAAAACTAAAGAAAATACGACAACGACTACAAACAGCGGCCAGCGCTGTGGCATAGTAGGTTAAGCTGCTGCCTACATTCCATACGGGTGCCAGTTCAAATCCTAGTTGCTCCATTTCTGATCCATCTCTGCTAATGCACCTAGGATATCAGGTGAGAGATGGCCCAAGTGTGTGGGCCCCTGCACCTACATGGGAGACCTTGGCTCCTGGCTTCAGCCTGGCCCAGCCCCAGCTGTTGCAGCCATCTGTGGTGTGAACCAGTGGATGGAATCTCTCTCTCTCTGACTTTCAAATAAGTAAATATATCTTTAAAAAATAAAAGGACTATGAATAAGCAAGGCCACCACAAAGGAAATGCTCATACATAAATGCTATAAAGAGCTGAAAGTACCTTTATTTCCTTGGCAATTAAAACAATGGCATGTAAAAATAATATTTCTATGTATCAAATTGTCACATTTTTAATAAAATAATGAGCGTGGAAGATAACCCTGGGCCCACCTGCGTCTTCAGTCTTCTGAAGTTCCCAAGAGTGGTGTGGCAATATGCGTTAGACACCTGCAGAGTGTTAAGCTGCCTCCTGCTGCCAGCCAGGGCCAAGGCAGAGGCTGGAGAGTTCCTCTCCCATCTAGAAATACCAGAAAGATGAGGTATAATAAGGAATAATCCAGTCACGAGCCCCCACCCCCTGCAATGAAAGATGGAGAGGTGGGGAACAAACACAGTGAGCCGGCCACTAGCTCAGCTTGTTGCTCTGATGGTCCCCGGATGGTGGTGCTGGAGCCTGGAACCTACTGGAGGCCAGAGGGAGCCAAGAGGCTGCAGGACCAAGAGCAATTGCACTTTCCCAGCACAATGTGCCGGAGACATGAGAGCTGCACAGAGACCCTGAGCCGGGGCCTTGAGTATTCAGTGGGATGGTGAGTAGCACGCAAATGTGGAAACGTCAACCACTTAATAGAATTAGGGGCAGAAAATGCCTGGTGCCCACACAGGGCTGCATGGGGGGGCATGTCCCCGCAAGACACACGGGAAAGCTTTGCAATTCGTTAAGCAGATACACAGTCCTAGGAAACATTAAGCTCTAGACTGAGCACTACCCCAGTGTTCCCTAAGAAATCTTAAAAGCAAGACTAAAGGGGCCGGTACTGGGGTGTAGCAGATTGGGCTGCCACTGTCCTCCCATATGGACGCTGGTTCATGTTCCAGCTGCTCCACCTCCAATCCAGCTCCACGCTAATGCACCTAGGAAAGCAGCGGGCCATGGCCAAAATGTTTGGGCCCCTACACCCATGTGGGAGACCCAGATAGGGTTCGTGGCTCCTTGCTTCAGCCTAGCCCAGCCCTGGCTGTTGCAGGCATTTAGAGAAGTGAACCAGTATGAAAGATCTCTCTCTCTCTCTGTCTCTCTCTCTCTGTCACTCTGCTTTCAAACAAATAAATATTGTTGAAAAATGCAATAAGAAAAGGCAGAAAGTCAGGCTATGCTTTCAAAAGCAATATCCAACTAGATACTACCCACAAGAAGCACACTTCAATTACAGAAACCAAATGGTTAAGAATAAAAAGGTGGGGGAAAATCTGCCAAGAAAGTCAAAGCGGCTGCGTTATATTTAAAAAGTAGATTTCATAGAATGAATATCACCAGGGATCAACAAAATCATTGTGTAACAATCAGGGAGTCAGCTCATGAAGAGAAAGGAATGATTCCAAAAGTCTGTGCACTTAATAACAGAGTTTCACACTACATGAAGCAGAACTTACAGACTTGCAAGAACTAACCAAATCTGCAAATACAGCCAGAGATTTCCATATAGGACTCTCAGTAATTGATAGGATGGGTATACAATAAAATCTTTTTTTATATATGACAGGCAGAGTTAGATGGTGAGAGAGAGAGACAGAGAAAGGTCTTCCTTCTGTTGGTTCACCCCCAAATGGCCGCTGCAGCCAGCACTGTGTTGATCCGAAGCCAGGAGCCAGGTGCTTCTTCCTGGTCGCCCATGTGGGTGCAGGAGCCTAAGCACTTGGGCCATCCTCCACTGCCTTCCCGGGCCACAGCAGAGAGCTGGACTGGAAGAGGAGCAACCAGGAATAGAACCTGGCGCCCATATGGGATGCCAGCGCTGCCGGCGGAGGATTAACCAAGTGAGCCACAGCACCGGCCCACAATAAAATCTTAAGAATATAGATTATTTGAATGATATTCTTAAGCATCTTGACTTATTGACATTTATAGAAAATTCTGCCTAATACAGCAACATTCTTTTTAATTGCACACACAGAGCATTTATCAAGACAAACTATTTCCTAGGTCACAAGAAAGCCTCAACAAATTTTAAATGATTCAAGTCATACAAAATGGGTGCTCTGGCCTCGGTGGAATTAAATTCGATATCTGGAATAGGAGGAGCTCTGGAACAACTTCAAAAAGGAACCAAGTTGGAGGACTAATAGTGCCTGATCTGAACACTTACAAACTACACTCATCATGGCCATGCAGCACTGAGCAAAGAGGCAAAGGGCCCTGGAGTCTCAAGACACCAAAATGCCCCAGGAAACTACACGCCAGGCACAAGGGAAGGCTCCTCTCTCAGACAGCTCCGGCTCCTGCAGGCATGGCCAAACCTCTGTGACCAGGTGACACCCACATGCAGAGCAGAAGTGAGTACACGGGACTCTCAGATACCCCATGCGCTCCCAGCAATGATGGGGGGAGGTGGGGGAGGCAGCACTACAGTTCCCACAGGCCTCGGCTAGCAGGGAACAGCAAGCACAGGCATTCTGTTTTAAGAAATCTCACAGGGGACCAGCACTGTGGCGTAGCAGGTAAAGCCACCACTTCCAGTGCTGGCATCCCATATGAGTACTGGTTTGAATCCCAGTTGCTCCACTTCTGATCCAGTTTTCTACTATGGCCTGGGAAAGCAGCAGAAGATGGCCCAAGTGCTTGGGCTCCTGCACCCGCATGGGAGACCTGGAAGAATCTCCAGGCTCCTGGCTTCAGATCGGTTCAGTCCTGGCCACTGCGGCCATCTGGGGAGTGAACCAGTGGATGGAAGACTTCTCTCTCTCTCTCTCTCCCTCTCTCTCTGCCTCTGCCTTTCAAATAAATAAATAAATCTTAAAAAAAAGAAATCTTATAAAATTCCATGAGATAACCAGTGGTTATCTTGGGATGGTGGGGTCTATGGTCATTAATTTTCTTCTTTATAATATCTGTATTATCTGAATGTTTTACAATAAACATGTATACTTTTATAGACTTAAAAAGCAATAAAGCTATTTTTAATTTATTTTAAAATCTCCAAAGCAAAATAAAAGTAAAACTTTTTAGTATGATTCCATTATAATGAAATACAAACTCATTATAAATGTATAGAAAAAGAAGAATGGGAGACAATATACTAAAATATTAATGGAACAATGATTTGAGCAGTACAATTAAGAGTGACTTTTTTCCATTTTGCTATTCTGTTCTTGTTTTTTTCTCATTTTGCTCATTCGTCACTTTTATAATCAGAAAGACTATCAAGTTATTGAATATATATATTTTAAGTATTGTAATAGGAATTAAGCTGGTTAGACACCAAACTGTACACAAGTCCATTTGTTTCTCTGGTAATTTATTTCTTATAAAAAGAGGCCACTGGACTCGATCAACTTCAAAGCCCTTTCACTATAAAACTTACTCACTCTTGAAATGTTCAGAGAGCAGATGTGAAGAAATTTGATACTTTGTGTTTATACATAAAAATACAAATAAGTAATATGAGGGGTTGTAATTATCTCCATAAACTTTCCCCTTCCTCAGATGATCTTCTGAGCTGGGCACTCTGCCCGCGATTTTCTTCTTTCAAATTAAGTCCATTGTTGATTCAGATGAGATGAATTCTGAACTTGCAGATTGCTAGGCCTTCATGTTTATTTATAAGCCCCTTATTGAAGCACATAACTTGTATTTGCTCAAAAACTGATGCAGACTTTTCCATGCCATACTGCCCATAAATTATCCAAATACCAAGTTTTCCAGATTGATTTTTTTCCCTTCTCTCTCCCATTAAATCGTCACATTAATCACTCCAACATTTTCCTTCATTGAGGATGTTGATGAACGGGAAGTAAATTATCTGTCAATTGCATATTCACCAAAGTATGTAAGAGTATTCCAGACTTCTTAAAAAGTAGCTATACCAAATTGCCCACTAGAAATACCAGGAGTCTAATTTCTTTTGAGTTACAGCAGCAGATGTGCTGGGCTCTCCCTGGAAAGGCTGAGTCTCGAGTAATCACAGTGGTGCACATGAATTTGATTTTATTAGTTGCCATTATTATTTATGGTTTGCTGAGGAGCAGTGATGCATAGCTCTTTGTGGGCCCATGTCTTAGCTCACTTACCATGGCCGTCCTGGACCCAGAACATATTTTTCCTCTGTGAATTTCTTAAAAGCATCAGTTCACAATCTCGAAACTGAAAAGTGCATCTGGAACAACTATGGGATAGGATGTGATGCTTTCCTGTCTGGTGTCTGACGACCTCCTACAGGAGGGCCCTTGTTATAACCTGTCCAATACGGATACTGCAGACACTGCTGGGAGGTGCCCTGCACTCGGGTGGGAGGCACCAGAGCGTTCTGGGCACATATGTGGGCTTTAGGGTCACATCAGTGTGGAGCAAAGCCTGCCTCTGCTGCTTCCTAGCTACCATCTTTAGAAAGTTACTTAACCTTGGGGGTGATGCTGCGGCATAGTGGGTAAAGCCACTGCCTGCTGTGCTGACATCCCATATGGGCACTGGTTCAAGTCCCGACTGCTCCACTTCCAATCCAGCTCTCTGCTATGGCCTGGGAAAGCAGTGAAGGATGGCACAAGTGCTTGGGCCCCTGCACCTGTGTGGGAGACCTGGAGGAAGATCCAGGCTCCTGGCTTCGGATCAGCGCAGCCCTGGCTGTTGTGGTGATTTGGGGAGTGAACCAGCAGGTGAAAGACTTTCTCTCTCTCTCTCCACCTGTCTGTAACTCTGCCTTTCAAATAAATAAATAAATCTTAAAGAAAAAAGTTACATTGTCGCTCCCCCATTCGCGGAGGAACGACACAGGACCCTGCGCTGTTCTCTTGTCTGCTCGGCCCTTCCCAGGTTTGCTGCTGGTTCTTCCGGGTTGGCTGCCGATCCTTCCACCTCCGTGGAAGGGTGGCTCCCCCTGCCACTTTCCCCACTTCTGCGGGGGAATGGCACACCGCCGGCCGGCTCTCTCAGGGGCTGCTCAGATGTTATCCAGATGTTCCCCTTAGATGTTCCTGGTGCATGTTGTCCCTCTCCTCCTTTATAGTCCTCTTCCACCAATCCCAACTCTGCTACCCACACGCCGAGCACGCTGCTCTCCTCCAATCAGGAGCAGGAACAGCTCCTGCAGCTCAATCAAATTGGCGAGAGGCAGCTACGCAGAAGCTGTTTACTCCTCTCCCAGCGCCATATTGTGGGAGAGCAGATACATAGAGTAAGTCTTAATTCGAGTAACTTAGTCTAGTCCGAGTTGCTCCCCACATTACTTAACCTTTTGGGACTTCTCTTTCTTTGGCCATAAAATGGAAATAATAATAATAACAACAATAACAACAGCAACATCTACTCTTTGGGCTATTAGCCAGGATTAAAAGCGATAAGAGCTGAGAGAACAGGTAATACTCTGTAATGAGAAGATACAGACCAAGGGCTGATGCAAAGGGTCAGTGAGCTGCGAAATTCTTCCATCTGCCCTGAGAGGTTATTTAACCTCCCCAGACAGACATTCTCGTATCTTGTGTCCGCTGAGTTACTTTCATTACTCACTGTGGTTTCTCATCTTATCTCTAAGTCCTTGGTGTGGCGTTCTTACTCCTGGTTAGCATTTCTCTACACTGACTTCCTTCTGCACCTACGTTGTGGTGGTGAGTGGATAACTGAATGAATTAGCTTAACACAATAAGCTTTAAAAGCAGTGCTTTCACTTCCCTGCATTTTAAAGCCCATTAAAAAAAAAAAAAAAGACAGTAAAGGAAAGAAAAAAAAAACTGTATGTATTTCACCCTAGGATGCTGCATTTTCCTTTCCAAAATGGTTTATAAAAATTATTTTATTTTTGTAGAAAAACAGGGCGGGGAGGTGGAGGCATAAGTACTTTAAATGTGTTTGATCAGCTGGGAGGTTAGCGCATGAAGAGGTTCAGCAAATGTTCTCTGCTCAGAAACCAGTATTCACAGGGCCATGAATGGCCTTCTCATGTGCAATCCTGCACCCCTTGGGGGCAGCCAGAGCCTCCTGGTGGCCTTGCACGGGAGTCGCTCTCTCCACCACCACCATCATCAATAATAATAGTGGCTAACATCATGAATCCTATTAGATGCTGGTCACTGTCTTGCATTGCTCCCAGGTGTCAACTCATTCATGCCTTCAAGAATTCTGAGACTGATGTGGGCAATGAATATATTAATTTCCAATCCAGGTTCTTGTCTCCCACAGATGTAAAAATACTAACTTGACACTAGTACTGTGTGCTACAAGGAACAGAATTTGTTTAACGATGAGGGAATAAGTGAACATTAATGTGTGTGTGTGGGCTGTCCCCCTCCCCCCACAGAAACACTCAACATGAGTGGGCCAAAGCATTGCCCATAAATGAGCACACAGCAGAAGAGAAAAAATGATAGTCCATCCCAATGTGTTCCACAATGGAAAGAGAGCTCTTTTGGCCGGCGCCGCGGCTCAATAGGCTAATCCTCTGCCTGCGGCGCCGGCACCCCGGGGTTCTAGTCCCGGTCGGAGCGCCGGATTCTGTCTTGGTTGCTTCTCTTCCAGTCCAGCTCCCTCTGTGGCCCGGGGAAGGCAGTGGAGGATGGCCCAGGTCCTTGGGCCCTGCACCCGCATGGGAGACCAGGAGAAGCACCTGGCTCCTGGCTTTGCGGTGTGCTGGCCGCAGCGCGCTGGCCACAGCGGCCATTGGGGAGTGAACCAACGGAAAAAAGAGAGAGCTCTTTCCCATTTTGCACCTGTTTATATAAAGAAGGGGTGGTATAGCAATCAGATACACAACCTGTAGTGGAGTGTGAACGTGCACTGTTGTCCCGGATGTGACAGGTACACTTGGGAAGGTGTTGGTAGCAATCCAACAGTTAAAGAGACAGCATCATCAACATCATTTTGCAGGGAGACAAGAGTTCCAGTTCACCTAAACTTTAACTAACTAGTAACATCTGTAAATACCAAAATCCACAGATGCTCAAATCCCTTACATAAAATGGTATGATATTTTAATATAACGATACTTACCCTCCTGTACACTTTTTTAAAAAAATAATTATCTATTTGAAAGGCAGAGACAGACAGACACACAAATATACAGAGAGAGCGACAGAGCCAGAGAGAGAGAGAGGTAAGAGAGGATCCTTCCATCTGCTTGTTCACTCCCCTAATGAGTGTAACAACCAAGAATGGACCAGGCCAAAGCCAGAGCCAGGAACTCTACCCAGGTCTCTCAGAGGGGTGTCAGGAGCCCTAGCACTTGGGTCACCTGCCACCGTCTTTCCAGGTGCATTCTCAGGAAGCTGGATGGGAAGCAGAGCAGCCAGCACTGGATGTGGGATGTCAGCATGGCAAGTGATGGCTTAATCCATTGTGCCACAACACAGACCCCCTCCCAGAAACTCTAAGGCGTCTCTAAATACAGAGTTATTCCTACCCAAATAGCTGCTATGCTGTATTATATACGGAACAATGACAAGACAAAAAGTCTGGACATGTTTAGTACAGAAACAATGTTTTCATTTTCAGTCCATGGCTGGTTGAATCTGAAGATACAGACCCCATGGACATGAAGGGCAAATTGTACCTGTCAGCTGGTGTGTGGTATAGGCCATGGTCAAGAACATGGGGTCGGGCAAAGAGAACCTCGTGGACTGTTTCTTTTCCTCTCATCCATCTTTCCATGAACATCCCTCCGCAGCTACTTCAGAAACAATGAGTTGATTGACATTACCTGAAGTGAAAGAAATTTCTAAAGATAGGAAAGTTTGAGGCGTTGGCTCAAGCACGAGTTTCCTTCTTTCAAACATTTACCATTTCCGATCCATAAGCATGGGTGATTAGAAGAAGGGATCGGCCAGTGCCGCGGCTCACTAGGCTAATCCTCCGCCTTGCAGCGCGGGCACACCGGGTTCTAGTCCCGGTTGGGGAGCCGGATTCTGTCCTGGTTGCCCCTCTTCCAGGCCAGCTCTCTGCTGTGGCCAGGGAGTGCAGTGGAGGATGGCCCAAGTGCTGGGCCCTGCACCTGCATGGGAGACCAGGATAAGTACCTGGCTCCTGCCATCGGATCAGCGTGGTGTGCTGGCCACGGCGGCCATTGGAGGGTGAATCAACGGCAAAGGAAGACCTTTCTCTCTGTCTCTCTCTCTCACTGTCCACTCTGCCTGTCAAAAAAAAAAAAAAAAAAAGAAGAAGAAGAAGAAGAAGAAGGGATCAGCCACAAGGGACGGGCAAAATGAACAATAAAAGAAAGGACAGTGTGGGAGCTGGACCTTCAGTCCAATAAAGCAATAAAGCTGCCTGTGATGCACCATCTAGAACAGACCAGACACTCACATGCAGCTTAGAATTTCCCCTCTCCCTGATACTAAATAGGTGCGTGGAATATTCCATCACTGGGAGGGACAGTAGTAGGGCTGTGATGATTTCTGTATGACACGGATGAGATCATCCTTCAACAAATTCATGCCAAGGGAGAGAGGAGAGAATATATCTTTATTCCATTGGTTGTTACAGATGGAGGACTGGCTAATGTCACAAGTCACTGTGAAAGCTTAACACTTGACGGACATTTGTGGAATGAGGCCACTCCAAGAACAGCTCCTTTAATCATGTCCTTTTTAAAAGACTTGTTCATTTATTTGAAAGGCAGAGTTACAGAGAGAGGGGAAGACGCAGAGAGAGAGAGAGAGAGAGAGAGAGATTCTTCCATCTGCTGGTTCACTCCCTGAAAGGCTGCAATGGATGGGGCTGGGCCAAGCCAAAGCCAGGAGCCCAGAACTCCATGCAGGGAACTAGATTGGAAGAGGAGCAGCCAGGACTCAAACTGGTGCTCATATGAGATGATGGCATTGCAGGCAGCAACTCAACCCACTGAGCCACAACACCAACCCCTTGGGTTCTAACTTGCAGCAATAAAACCTATAAGTGAAAGATTTGCCTTGGAACAAGTCCCCACCTAAATGATGAACTGTTAATTCCAGGATCAGAGAAGAAAGAAACTGGAAGGCTCCTTCATCTGTGGGCCCCCAAATCATGTTTAAGCAGGAGAAAAAGTAGACTGGTGGGAGAGGATCAAGTAAGCGAGACCTCACCTTGCAGAAGGGTGAGCTGCCCTCCCAGCTCCTGTGGGCCACACACCCAGAGATTCTCTGAATGCCACTTGTGGTGCCACCCTGGAGTGTGCATCGTGCGGTACAGAAAAGACAGGGAAAGGACAAAATGACGCCAAGAGGCTGGCTTCAAAGTTTGCTGAGGATTTGGGTTTCCTTGGGAGAATTATTCAACCATGAACTTCTGCTCTGTCAAACAGGCCGGTTGTACGGGCCTCTCCCATGAGGGTTCTAAATTCATGTGAAGAAACGAGGGAGGGACGATGGACCAGTGAAAGCAATTCCTTCATTCCTGAGTGAAGTTGTTGGGTCATAAGTCCATTGCACCTCCACCAACACAGAATGCATTATTTCCACCAGTATCCCGCATCCCAACACAGTCAGGAGGACCAGCCACTGTGAGAGGGACGCATACAGGTGGGAAGGCTGCCAGCACAACAGGGCAGGTGCTCCAGCCAGCACAGCGCTGGGGCAGGGGAAACCAAGGCTGTGCCTGGCATCTGGTAGGTCCTCAGTGTTGCTCATATATATCACACCTTACCCTCAGCCTCCCAGGTGTTCCCCCATTGCTAGGCTTGTGGATCAGTAGGAATTGTACTGGCATTTACTCACTCATTCAAAATATAATAAGATAGAAATAGAAATTTCATAAAAGAAATATAGTAAGTTTTACAAAGCGTACAATAGAATGTCTAGTATCAGAAACTCATGTTAAAACCACACTAAGATAGCATTTTCCACTTCCATATTAGCAGAATTGCATGATCTAATTCTCCTGGTAAGAATGTATTCAAAGAAACCCCCTGTTGATGATGATGATGGCAACAACGAAGACAATGATGATAGCTGTCAGAAGCCTGGGACACTGCTGGTACTCACTACAGAGCTGGTGAATGAATTTAGGGGCCATGCTATGGCATAGCGGGTAGAGCCATCGCCTGCAGTGCTGGTACCCCATAAGGGCGCCGGTTCGAGTCCCAACTGCTCCACTTCCAATCCAACTCTCTGCTATGGCCTGGGAAAGCAGTATAAGATGGCCCAGGTCCTTGGGCCCCTATGCCCACATGAGAGACCTGGAGGAAGTTCCTGGTTCCTGGCTTTGGATGAGCACAGCTCCGGCCATTGAGGCCAACTAGGGAGTGAACCAGCGGATGGAAGATCTCTCTCTCTCTCTCCACCCCCCAATGTGTAACTCATTCTAATAAATAAATAAATAAATAATCTTTAAAAAGAAAAGAAATTCCATCTTTCACGTGACTGGACTTAGGCTGCTCCACCCACTCTGTGACATGCTGCACCTGCAGGACAGCAAAGACAGGTGGCGCCCTGGACAGACAGCTGTTTGCTGAGGTCCTATCTGGTCTAGAGGACTTCCTTTATCATTCTGACTCACACACCCAGCGTGAGGATTGACTGTGTATTCCTCCACACTGAACACTGGGTGGAAAATGTGATGAGTTTTGTAATGGACTTGACGTTCAAGATGTGATTCATGCTCTTTGAGAGTAATCTGTGTAGAGAACATTCAATATGTAAACTGTCCCCTGCAAGGTTTGGCTAGTGGTGGGATGGTTAATAGCAAAACTTCTTGGTTCTCTCAATACTTAGGTGAGCTACAGAAGTGGTAATGGGTTGCGATTGGAACACCATGTGTAAGTCTTGCCCTGGTGGTGGGTTGACACCCCTCAAAGGGTCTTCCGAACACATTTTGGGCCAGACAGAGATGAAAGTGAGGTAACACTTACACAGGAGGCACAGCAGTCTAGACACATTAGGACCAATTCACTCCCATTGCACATGAGAAAACTGAGGTCCATCCTTAAAATGTCCAAAGTTAAACAGCCAGCCCTGGAACCCTGAGCAACTAATTCCCATGTCTGGGACGTCCGTTTTTCCACTTGAACAATGTAGGCCACAGAATTCATGCAGAGCCAAGTTCCCCTTTCCAGGGGCAGAGGACAGAGGAGGCATGCATGGGGAAATAAATCTAGGAACAATTTGCATGCACTGTATTTTATCCATCCGAGCTCAGCCCCCCATCCCCACTTCTGCCTGCAGATCCCTAACGCACTTTGGCATTCGAAAGGCCCTGTGATGGCGTGCAAAGGGAATGCTTCTGCAGCTGAAATCAGGGCTTCCAAGTTCATACGATCAGAGCGCGTCTAACATTTAGTGACATGCTGTAGAGCTTGTACTCCCAGAACGTTCGTGAGAAATGCTGAACTGTTGCTTGTGTAAATCTTTCATTGCTTGAACCGAGCCTCGAACAGGTGATGGAAATCACTGCAGTGGAAGATGGGACCCCAGAAATAGCTGTGGAGTGCTTCCCTGTGAAATCTGCTGATCCGTATGGGAGGTACCAGCAGACTTTCCCTTCTAGTCATCCCTAAACCTTAACCCTTCAGAGCTGCTGTGAATCCTGCCTCTTTCTTGTCCCTCTGAAATCTCTGTGCTGCCAGCATTTAGCTATGCCATCTCCAGGAATAGCTCAAATGCACAACTCCCCAGCCCGAGTGCCATGTCTACTCTCTGATCCCTGCCCAGAAAGGGGACCCTTCTTAGTGAACTACTACTCAGTTGTTCTAGAAATGTTTCCTCCCTATAAATATGCAGAATCACTATGTGTCAATTAAAAATAAAAATATATGTCAAAAATCCTTCCTCTTCAAATAATCAGAACAAGGGTTTGCATTTCACACATCATGCAATTTTCCCTTAGCCTTAACTATGAAACTATGAATAATTAAATAGCTAACTCCAAAGTCACTTTATTGGCATCAGCTGTCATGGGAAAGAAGCTGAAATCCTCCAAACGGATGTTTTCCAATAGCGGAGAATCAAAGGGCTTCCTGTGGGTGACCCTGCTTCAGAATCCCAAAACCTACTTGCAAACAATACTGGCTTCTCCTAGACCTTGGTCCCCAACTCCTTTTAGAGATTCTCTTTGTTTTATTAAGAAGCATTGGCTCATGCCTGGCTCATTCATTATCGGCACAGTCACTCCCCAGGGTGGAAAGTCCCTTGTTGCTCCTCATCCAGCTAGTGGGGAGTTAGTTATAGCTCAGTCCTGCCTCTCGCTCTGATCAGCAAGAACGGCTCCAAAGGGAAAGTACTCACAAAGCGGCATGGCCACAAAGGGAGCAAAGGCGCGAGGGGACCTCCTCCTTGTCTCAGGGCAACACCCAGGGCATAGCTCATCCACCTGCAAAGCGGGGTGGACGTGGATATGTGGGGCCAGCACCATACGCACACTTGAAGGGTCACAGAGCACCTCCTGGGAGAACTGACCTACAGCACTTTTAAAAACTTATTTATGTATTGATTTGAAAGGGAGAGACAGAGAGGGAAAGAGCATTGCATCTGCTGGTTCACATCCCAGATGATTCCTTCCCAGGGCTGCTGGGGGAAACTGCCTGGCATGGGGCAAGTAGAGATAACCCCCAGAGCTGAGCCAGACAAGCACCAAGCAAAACACCACCTCTCCCAGCTCTGCTGTGTTGCCCATCTTTCTGAGGCCTCACATCTTATCTCAGGAGGTTGTTATTTTCATAAGTAATATGCACTCACGACAGGAAGTTGGAAAACTTTTCCATTGGGGTAGTTAGCATTGTAGTTCCCACGGTTCACCATGATACTTCCATGCCTTTTGCTTGTCTGAAGGTCCTGCCACTAAAAACAAAGCTGCTCCCTCCCCCACTGACTGAGGCTTGGCCCTGTGGGTAGAAAGGACAGTGTGCCAACCCCAAACCAAAGTCGTAAGAGGTAGCGTGCATGGGTTTCCACTTGTCCCCTGGCACTTCTATCATTGCCACAAGAACAGGCCCAGGCTAGCCCCCTGGCCCAAGGAGGATGAGATACATACTGTAGACCTGGGCCCAACCTACAGCTTGAAGCCCAGCCCAGCTGAGTGAAGCTCAGCCTAGATTGGTGTATTCGCACATGCTTGGTTGTGTGTGAGAAAAACATGATCCTTTCAAGGCTCTGAGTTTTGGAGCAGTTTACACGGCATTCTTTTTTGTTTTAAGATTTATTTTATTGGGGCTGGTGCTGTGGCATAGTGGGTTAATCCTCCACCTGCAGTGCTGACATCCCATATGGGCACCGGTTCGAGCCCAGGCTGCTCCTCTTCCGATCCAGTTCTCTGCTATGGCCTGTGAAAGCAATGGAAGATGGTCCAAGTGCTTGGGCCCCGGCACCCACATGGGAGACCTGGAAGAAGCTCCAGGCTCCTGGTTTTGGATTGGCCCAGCTCCGGCTGTTGTGGCCATCTGGGGGAGTGAATCAACAGATGGAGACCTCTCTCTCTCTCGCTCTCTCTTGCTCACTCTCTTTCTCTCTCTCTTTCTCCCTCTCACTGTCTGTAACTCTACATGTTAAATAAATAAATAAATAAAATATCTTTTAAAAACTATTTCATTTATTTGAATATCAGAGATACAGAGAGAGAGAGGGAGAGATAAAGAGAGAGAGAGAGGCCGGCGCCGCGGCTCACTAGGCTAATCCTCCACCTAGCGGCGCCGGCACACCGGGTTCTAGTCCCGGTCGGGGCGCCGGATTCTGTCCCAGTTGCCCCTCTTCCAGGCCAGCTCTCTGCTGTGGCCAGGGAGTGCAGTGGAGGATCGCCCAGGTGCTTGGGCCCTGCACCCCATGGGAGACCAGGAGAAGCACCTGGCTCCTGCCTTCAGATCAGTGCGGTGCGCCGGCCGCAGCACACCAGCCGTGGCGGCCATTGGAGGGTGAACCAACGGCAAAAAGGAAGACCTTTCTCTCTGTCTCTCTCTCTCACTATCCACTCTGCCTGTCCAAAAAAAAAAGAGAGAGAGAGAACTTCCACCCACTGGTCCAATTGCCAAATGGCCACAATGGTCAGGGCTGGGCCGATCCAAAGCCAGGAGCCTGGAGCTTCTTCCAGGTCTCCCGTGTGGGTAACAGGGGCCCAAGCACTTGAACCATCTTCTGCTACTTTCCCAGGCATATTAGCAGGGAACTGCATCAAAGTGGAGCATCTGGGACAAGAACCAGCACCTATATGGAAAGCCAGCATTGCAGGCAGTGGCTTTACCCACTATGCCATAGCGCAGGCCCCGACACAGCATTCTTATAGCAAAAGTGAGTGACTACAAGTTTAAAGAGAAAAATAAAGCACACTCATAATCCCACCATTCAGAAACAACCCTCATTTGGTTATGTGTGTTTTCCTAATATTTGTATGGTGTGTGTTTGTACTGTTGATATAGAGTAACTAGGCAGGGAGTTAGTTAGGTCTAGCTAGGTTAGTTAGATTAGTTAGGGAGCTAACTGGAATTTTTGCCAGTCCTGCAATGTAACTTTGTTCCTTCACCTGTCAAGCTGCCCACATTCGCAAGATGCACCTGTGTCTCATGTGGGACCTGGAAGGAAGAGATGCCGTGATGACCACATGGAAGTTAAATTCCAGTGATAGTGCCACAAAAGTCCCAGAAAGCTTCATGAATGCTAAGACCTGACCCTGTTTGCTCATTCGATTAAGGCACTGCCCCTACCTCACAAAACAGACTGAGAAGGGCAGGGGGAGGTGGGGAGGATTGTTTTGCTACTGAGCCACACTTGGCTGGTCCTACTAGGGTTTGCTCTCTCTCTCTCTTCCTCTTTCTCATAGGCAACTGTCTGCCCCATTCGTGATTGGTATTTCTCCATGTGGGGTGGTGGTTCACCCCCTCACTTTTAGATAAACCATGCTCTCACCTGTGCACTATATAATGCGGCTGCTTTGAATTGTTATCTGTGTGGGAGCAAGAACCTGGGCGAAGGTACCTAGGCCCACATCACTGTGAACCTACTAATATAAAGCACGGATAGCCTCGCTTCTTGGCCTTTTGGCTAAGATCAAGTGTAGTATCTGTTCTTGCCAGTTTAAAGCAATGCATATCCTGTTCATACTGCTTTGAAGTTTGTTCTTTTGTTCACTTAAAGGGGAAATTTTCCCAAGTCAAAAAACTTACAACATATTTTAACTCCTTTCATAACCATCTAGTGTTTCACTATTTGGTGGAGATGCATTTTTTAGATTTTCTGTTGTTGACACTGAGTAGTAGCTAATATATTTTCTTTTTGATCAGTACAAAAGCATCAAGGCTAACTCACACTTTAGCACGCACGCTCCCCAGTGTATCCCTGCCTTCCCAGAGATAAACGTTGTTAAGGTTTGCGTTGTTTCCATGCAGACATTCTTTCTGCGCCCTAATATGCAAGCAAATACATCCATACATGCAAAGGATTTTAAACTTTGAAGGTGTTATAATAACACAACTTTTTCTTTTCGCCAAACAGCTTCCTTGACAGCTTGTCCCATGTCAGTCATGTGGACGTAGCTCATCATGTTGAAATTCTGAATAACATACCACCAGGTGGACACGCCTCTTAGAAGGCCCAAGCACTCCGTCATCAGTGGATATGTGGATTACATCCAGGTTGTGGAATGTTCAGCGAGCATCCCTCTTCACGCTTCTCGGATCATATATGCAAGTGCTTCTCATGGACCAGTATTTTCACAGGAAATTAACAACTTCCATAAATACCCTCCAAGTGCTGTCTAAAAAGTCTGTGTTCAATTTATCATCCACCAACAGCACAGCAGGGAAGCCGTTCTCACCAGTGCCAGCCAAAGTCCTGGTGTTTATTTCCAATTAACTCTGCAGCTTGTCTCAGAGCCTCAGCTTCCTCATCTTTTTAAAAATAACTACTAACTTATTTTTTTAGGATTCATTTTATTTGTTTATTGGAATGGCAGAGGGAAAGACAGAGAGAGGGGTATAGAGGTCTTCCATCCACAGGTTCACTCCCCAAAAGTCAACAACAGCCAGGGCTTGGCCAGTCTGAAGCCAATAGCCCCAGACTCCTTCCAGGTCTCTCCTGTGGGTGTCAGGGACCCAAGCATTTGGGTCATCTTCCACAGCCTTAGCAGGTGCATTAGCAGAAAGTTGGATCAGAGCAGCGAGGACTTGAGCTGATGCCCCAGTATGGGATGTTAGTGTCGGAGGTAGTGGCTTACCACGCTGTCCACAATGTTGACCCCTGGCTTCCTCATTTATAAAATATCTTCAAGGAGTAGATGTTTATCATGGTAGTTAAGATACCACTTAAGACATCCACATCACATATCAGAGTGACTGGTTCAAGCCCTGGCTCCTCTGCTTCCAATCCCTCTTCCTGCTAATGCATACCCTGAGAGGCAGTAGGTAATGGCTCATGCACCTGAGACCCTGCAGCCTGTGTTGAGGATCCAGACTGAGTCCTGGTCTCCTGACTTTCAGCCTGGCCCAGCCTGGTCGTAATGGGTATTTTGGGAGTTATTAGGGGACAGAAGATCTCTTTCTCTCTCCCTCTCTTTTTCTCTGCCTTTCAAATAAAATGAAAATAAATAAATACAAATTTTTGAAAAGCCCATGTTAATGTTAATAAAGGGAAAAAATTCCCACTATTATTAGTGGTAACACCACCATTGTGGTGGAATGAGGAGGCCGTGCCAAGATGGCGCTGGTGAGTGAGCATCAGTCACTCAGGAAATGATGGTGGAACCCACCTGGCAAAGGAGGCTGCCTAGCAACAGGCAGTGATTGGTTACAGCATAAACCACCGCTTGACCGGATTGGCTGCCTCAGCTATATAAGCTGCTGTACCAACTGAAATAAAGTCTGTGAGCTGCTCGCCTCTCCGGGGGACTCCGCACCTCTCGCCCCCACGGCGCTTCTCCTCTCAGAACAAATCCACAGCAACACATCATTACTTTTATTGTTCTAATTGGCTTTGAGCATTTCTCCATGAGGATGTCATTATCTCATCTAGTGCAGCCAATTCTCTTTCCCACCCCGAGCTCAGTTGATACTTCCTACGTCTCAAAATCCAAATTCCCACTATCTTTCAAGGTTAACTTCAGGTCCCATCTTCATTATGTAGTTCACAAGCCACTCTTGGATCTTTTGCACAAACGTCCTGGCTATGCTGATTTTTGGCCTTCCCCCAAATTACCAATCATCTAACAATTTTAAATAGCTATTATTTATTGATTCTTAACTCTGTGTGAGACATTATGCCCAGTGTTTTGTAGACATTATCTTATTTATCATTCCTACACTATTATTATTCTCATTTTATGAAAAAAACATCTCGAGTTTCAAAGTGATTAAACAACCCACTCAAGGCTACACATCAGTGGCAGATCAGGAATTTGAGGCCAGCTCTCCATGTAGCAAATCCTTTGCCATCAGCTACTCCACATGGTCCTTGTCCCTTCAATGAGTGCTATGGTCTGAATACGTGTGTGCCCCCATTCATGTTTAACCTAACTCCCCATGCAATAGGGATAGAAACTGGAGCCTTTAGGTGGGGATGTGTACATGAGGACACAGCTGTCATCAGCAGGATTAATACCTTACAGAAGAGGCCCCAGGGAATTTATGAACCCCTCCCATCAGCTGCACGGGCCCTGCCCAGATACGTCTTGGACCTGCCAGCCTCCAGTACTGTGAGAAATAGCTTTCTATTGCCGTTAGCCATCTAGTTCATGATGCTCTGGCTCTGGCAGCCCAAAGAGACTAAGACAATGAGACTGGAAACTCCTGAAGACAGGGGCAGAACGCTGGGTTTCCTAGCAGCCCCCTCACCATATAGCAGAACGCCCTGCACTTGGTGGACACTCAATGACTGTGTTCATCATCGGTAGAGTCTCTCCCCATCCGGGCCCTCATTCCAGGCTCAAACATTCAATCATTCCTACATGCCATATACCATCACTTACATCTTTGGAAAGACATAAGACTTTGTTGAGTAAAACACTCTGTCTCTCCCTATCCTTATTGTTCTGGTTTGGATGATAGTTTGGGTATCTCCCCAAAAGCCCATGTACCGGGGGCCTGGACTCCAAAATCTTATGCCAGTGGTTAACAGATTCAGGGTAGAGATCTGATCAAATTATGGTGTCTGGTAGGTCAGCCTAGTGCAGGTCTTTAAGTCACTGAGGACACGTCCTTAGAAAGCAGCTTTTGAGAGATGCTTGATTATCTGAGCCAAGCCCACTTCCTAGTTCTCTTGGTGTCCTGACTGACCAAGTGATCACCTTCCACAGGTGTTCTGCCTTCCTGAGACACCAGTCCAACAGGGCTATTGAGTGTATTCAGTGCTGGACATGGGCCTCTAATAGTTCCAGCCAAAATCAACCTTATTCCTTCATCAGAAGCCCCTCTCAGGTATTTTAGCTGTTGTAGCAAAAAGTAGACAACCACACTTATGCAATAGCTACACAAGAAATGGGCTACACAGCCCCTTGGCCTAAGGAACTTATTTTCTGTATTTGAGGGATAAAGCACAAACAAGTGGAGTGAATTGTTATGAATCAAAGTGCCCAAAACACCTACGTAGAAATCAAGGACCTGAAGCAAATCAAATCACATGGCATGAAACAAGTTGTTGGGGAGACAAATTTGAGGCCTTGTGAGGTAGATTTTATGCAATTTATTTTTCTCTGATGGCTTTGAACTTTTCTGGGAAGAGGTGGAAGCAAAGCAGAGTGCTTAATCAGACCAGACAGGATGCCAGCATGATGCACAGTGCAAAGAACGCTCTGTCAGTCCACAGCTTACTGCCTCCGTCACCTCATCCTTAGTTACTGCCAATCTCAGCATCCTTGATTCCAAATCCTAGGACCCCGACCAATGTGCTCTTGTGTCTCTTTCTAGAGACATGATCCTCGGGCCTGACGCAAGCAGAGAAGCAGCAGTGGTCCCCACCAAGCTCAGTGGCCGAACGTGCAAGCCGGCATCTCCCCAGCCACTTCACCTGCATCTGCAGCCAGGTTGCCTGACACCAGTGCTCCAAGCCTTTCCAGTGGCTGGGGCGGGCACCAAGGGGCAGAGCGGGTTCTGACATGCTCTCCAGTGGCATTTGTCCATGGGTTGAAACAATATAAACTCAAAGCTTACAGATGACGGTGAGTGCTCTCACCCATCTCTTTGAAAAGTTTATGTGAGTATGCAGTGAAAACCGACAGGGTATCACCCAATTGCCAAGTAGACCGAAGGGCCACATGCTATCTTGGGCTGTCCTCCAAAGGGTCTGTCATCGACCAGGTGACAGAGTGACAACCCCAGAGTACTTTCTGTCAAATGGAAGAGGGAAAGACAGGGACAGAAGGAATGATTCGAACTTCACCTTCTTTCCTTGTGGCTTGTGGTCCTCGCCTCCTCCTCAGAACGCTCCTCGTCACTCCCCACTGCAAAGCCTCCTCCCCATCCTCTGCCATCAGAGCCACCTTGGCTTCCTCCTTGGCCTCCACCACTGCCCCCAAGGCCACCTTCACCTTTGGCCTTGGCCCAGTCCAAGGTAACTTTGTTTTCATCAATTTCCCCCTTGGAAATTCCATGGCCCCCTTGGCAGCTCTGGCATCCCCCTCACTATCTTTTTTGTTTTGTTTTGTTTTTTGACAGGCAGAGTGGACAGTGAGAGAGAGAGACAGAGAGAAAGGTCTTCCTTTTGCTGTTGGTTCACCCTCCAATGGCCACCGCGGCTGGCTCACTGCGCTGATCCAAAGACAAGAGCCAGGTGCTTCCTCCTGGTTTCCCATGAGGGTGCAGAGCCCAAGCACTTGGACCATCCTCCACTGCACTCCCGGGCCACAGCAGAGAGCTGGCCTGGAAGAGAGGCAACCGGGACAGAATCCGGCGCCCCGACCGGGACTAGAACCTGGTATGCCAGCACTGCAAGCAGAGAATTAGCCTATTGAGCCATGGCGTTGCCCCCCCCCACACACACACACACTGTTGAAGCCTGCAAAACCAAACCTGAACCACTGAATGAAATCACATGGTAGACAAGTGCTGAGCTAAAGTCTGGAGTAGTGATCCCATGGAGATCACCTGCTTATGTTGAGAAAAGACCCAAGTGACACAGTAGCTCCACAAGGAAAAGTTTAACTGGTTGAAGCGACGGTCTGAATGCCAGAATGTCTCACCAAACAGCCAAACATACCTCTGTGCAAAGACAGAAGGCTAAAGCATGCTAGTTCTGTGAACTGTGTCCTGCGAATCTGTGAGCTGCCACCAACTGACAGAAAGAAGCTCAATGAGAAGACTCAAGTGGATTCTAGAGAAGCAGTGGAATGGGCAGACATTGCCAAGGTGAAGAACCGTCTTCTCTCCCATGCTCAAGGCTTTCCTGCCTGTCTGTCCCTGGAAACTAGGATCATCGTAGAGCATGGGATCACTGTAGAACATATCACTCATACTAAAAAATCATCCTGAACAGGATCTGATCAGTCTTTGCCTGTACTCTGAACTCCATTTCAGAAAGGAAGCGACTGTAGAGAGGCAAGCTATTATTAAGGTGATTGCAGAATACCATTTAAAAAAAAAAAAAGTAACCAGAGAGAATCTCTTCTCATAACCAATTTTAGCCTTGGAGAGCAGTGGCCTTGCAGATTTGTAGATAGCCATTTCTATTTGTAAGTTGCAAAGACATTGGAGTGAAAATAAAATTCCCATCTTGAAAATGGCAACAGTCAAAGATGATTAGGCCCTAGTGGTATCAGAAACAGGAAAATATCTCATACATAGGAAACAAAACAAATAAGCCAGGTGATAGACATGATTATAAGCTAGCGATTCCGCTGCCAGCCAGCCTGAAATGCGGCCAGTCCAGCCTTGGGCTAAAATGACCAAACTCATACTTGAACTCACTAGAACATGTTTGCACAGAACTGTTAGGCAATGTTGGTTGTTTGTGTCCAAAAAAACAGTCCACACAGTAAGTTCATTGTTCCCAGCACAATACTAAGACTTGTCTTCCAAGACTGGAGCATTTTCCCCCAGAAAATAAATTTTGGAAAGGAATGACTTGGCCAACTACCTCCATCTTGAGCTTCAGAGCTATGTCCGTCTCCTGGGAGAGGGTGGGGTGGTGCTCCCCACCACCGAGAAGGGAGGCCTGGGCCAATGTGTAGATGAGATGTTATTGGAGCGAGGAAGATGCTGGATTCGCCACGAGAGGGAATGTGTAAAAACGTAGAGCCCGTGGAGAGCAGCAGAGACTTCATCCATAGGTAGGGAAAGCCTCGGCCCTGGGTGTACTCTCATGCCGGAGACAGACTGGAGAAGGGATTTGAAACAGACCCTGCAGCCAGACGGCCGAGGGCTGCCTATTTCAGGCTGTGAGCAGTGTGGTTCTGCATAATTAGGGTGGCACTCCTGAGTATAAATGAACCTGGACCCAAGAATGGGATGGGAGCCAATGAAAAGCCCCTTCTGCAAAATGTTCCAGCTGCCAACTTGCTCAGCATCAACCCCAGCACTGGACACAGCCCCGGCTTCCACCTTTCTTCAAGGAAGATTGGCAGAGTTTGGGGCCTGGTGATCTTTTTCCTTTGCCAAAAAATATTTAAGAAAACAAGTAAGCCATGATGTGACAGAAAGTGTGGTGTGCCCTACTCTTCTATTTTTTTTCTTCCAGGATTCTGTTAATCCTGGTGTTATGATGGCCCAAGAAGCTCACTCTATGCTCTATGTCCTCACAGAGGACACTTCCAAAAGCCGTCATAAAAACAAGGACCAGAATGATACTAAGAGTGGCACAATTATCACGGAGAGAATGCTTTCTGGCCTTGATTTTATACTAACTGGATCAGCTCATTTAAATCCACATTAAAAGTAAGAGGAGGTGGCAAGTGGGCTCTAAATCCAGGCATTTAATCATTGCGTTCTCGTGACATTTCAGATCTTTTCTCAGGGCTGGTGCTGTGGCATGGCAACACAGCCAGTTAAGCTGCTGCTTGCAATGCCAGCATCCCGTATCAGCCCGGTTCAAGTCCGTGCTGCTTGGCTTCCAATGCAGCTCTTTGCTACCGTGTCTGGAAGGCAGTGGAAGATGGCCCATGCTGCTGGGCCCCTTCCTCTCACATGGGTGACTCAGTTGTAGCTCCTAGTTTTAGCCTGGTCTAGCCCTGGTCCTTGTGGCCATCTGGAGAAAGAACCAGCAAGTGGAATACCTCGCTGTCCATGTCTCCAACTCTGCCTTTTTTTTAAACTTTTATTTAATGAATATAAATTTCCAAAGTACAACTTATGGATTACAATGGCTTCCCCCCCATACCGTCCCTCCCACCCCCAACCCTCCCCTTTCCCACTCCCTCTCCCCTTCCATTCACATCAAGATTCATTTTCGATTATCTTAATATACAGAAGATCAGCTTAGTATACATTAAGTAAGGATTTCAACAGTTTGCTCCCACACAGAAACATAAAGTGAAAAATAATAGATGATTTTTTTAAATGATGATGAAATCAGATCAGACCTATTGTCATGTTTAATCCCAGTGAGAGTCAAGTTGGGAATTGATAATTTCTTTCTTTTTTTTTTTTTTACAGAAGATCAGTTTAGTATGCATTAAGTAAAGATTTCAACAGTTTGCACCCCCATAGAAACACAAAGTGAAATATACTGTTTGAGTACTCGTTATAGCATTAAATCTCAATGTACAGCACATTAAGGACAGAGATCCTATATGAGGAGTAAGTGCACAGTGACTCCTGTTGTTGACTTTACAAATTGACACTCCTGTCTATGGCATCAGTAATCTCCCTATGCTCCAGTCATGAGTTTCCAAGGCTATGGAAGCCCTCTGAGTTCTCCAACTCTTATCTTGTTTAGACAAGGTCATAGTCAAAGTGGAGGTTCTCTCCTCCCTTCAGAGAAAGGTACCTCCTTCTTTGAAGACCTGTTCTTTCCACTGGGATCTCACTCACAGAGATCTTTTTGCCAGATTGTCTTGGCTTTCCATGCCTGAAATACTCTCATGGGCTTTTCAGCCAGATCCGAATGGCTTTAGGGCTGATTCTGAGGCCAGAGTGCTATTTAGGACACCTGCCATTCTATGAGTCTGCTGAGTATTTCGCTTCCCATGTCCAACCCTGCCTTTCAAATACACATCTTTAAAATAAATACATACATGCTTTTTCCTAGGTAAATGTACAATTTTTCTGAGTGTTTTGTGGGCTGGGTTTCCAGGAACTTCTTCCCGCCTTCTTTAGAATGTGTGCTCCTGGAGTCCATAGCAGCAGTCTGGCAATGGGCAGATTGGTCCCTCTTACCTCTCTGTCCCTAACTGGCTGTGCAGCCCACTTATTCTCACCAAACCTGCATCCCCATCTAAAACCAGGATTAGTGCTCTCTCCTCTCACATTTGTTGTGGAGATGAAGAATGGACTTGTCTGGTGGGTAGCACAGAGAGGGGTGGGAACACACAGGAACATGGCCCCAGGGAGCACCTTGGAGTTCCTGTGGCCCCCAAAAGTGGAATTTTTCACCAGATATCATGTTGGTGACTTGAGTGGCCTGTATCTGGGCTCGAGGACACCAGTAGCCGGGCTGGGCAGGCAGGACCCACCTGAAACTTGTAGTGTGATGGATTCAATCCCAGAGGCGTGTCAGAGCAGGGGCCAGTCTCCTTGGTGTTTACGACAAAGGCTGCCAAACACGCTCAGTGAGCAAGAAAGACTGCCTCTCCTTCCACGGCTGGATTCCGGAGTCCGTGGGAAGTCGGCATCAAATGAGGCTCCACGACATCCAGTCAGGACGCTCTCGCAGAGGGGCAGGCTCCCCTCAAAGTTACACAGTAATTTGGGTGAATTCCGATTTATCTCACGGCCCTCGTAAATTGATTGTAATCAGAAGCAGGCCACTTCAAAGAATGCTGATAATGTTCAGGTGTTGGGAATTGTGTAGTAAAATCCACAGAGAAAACAGTGCTCTCTGCCAAGTGTTTTCCCAGCCATCAGGGCTGTGGAGTCACTCTGCAGAGCCAGAACGGACGCCTGCGTCTACGGATGACGGCTCTGCCCTGCACCAAAGTGCAAGGCACAGGGAGCTTTGGTCTTGATTCAGGCAGAATGAGGTTACTCAACTCCATCTCCATGTAAGAACCACATGGTTTTCAGGTGTCCTATAAAGAGAAGTTTTGCAAACAAATCCATTCCCTGTGGGAAGAGATGTCCCTGGACAGCCTTGGTCTTCACCTTACACCTGGAAATGTGTCAGGGTGACCAGCCACCCTGATTTGCCTACTACGGAGAGGTTTCCCAAAACACAGGATTTTTTTAGTTTTAAAACCACAACAATCCCTGGCAATCAGAGATTTGCTGGTCACTCTAGAGGGCTTGCTCATCCTTTTGTTATGGTCTTCCCTTCCCTACTCTCATTTCCTCACCAGCCTAATTTAGGAGCCCTCAAGCTTGGTTGCGTGTGGGAACCATTTGGGGAGGTTTTGAAAGTCCTGGTGCCCAGGCCACACTTCGGATCCCCATTATGTCACCAGCTGTAGGGGTGGGGGCACTAGGCCTTAGGCAACAGAGTGTAAAATCACTGTTCTAATGAGGCACCAAGTTAACAACTGGTGGGGGAGGGATGGGGTTGCCCATGCCACTTCTATTTAAAGGAACTCCTTTTATAACTCAAAACCGCTCATGATAAGAATAATCTCGTGTATTTGTATCTTTCAATATCTTTCCAGCAGTAGTTACACACACACAAGCAGTCATCATCCCTCGCTCTAAGCATTTTGGAAAATGGTTGACATCTACAAATTTTTCAAAACATAATTATATATATTTTATTTATTTTAAATGCAGAATGAGAGTAAGAGCAAGATCTTCTACCCAGTGGCCCACTCCCCCAAATACCCACAACATCCAGGGATGGACCAGGTTACAGCCAGGAGCCAGAAACTCCACTTGGGTCTCCCATGGTGGGCGATAGAGATCCGGGTACTTGAGCCATCATCTGCTGCCTCCAAGGGTGTGCATTAGCAGGAAGTGGAGTAGCACCAACTTGAACCAGGCACTCTGATGTGGGATGTGGGCAGCCCAACGGCAGATGAACCCTCTGCACCACAACACCCTATCTAAAGTTATACAATCAAATAAAGTTGAACAACAACAGAAACTGAATGTAAATGTGACAATAAGCTCTTCTCGTTGAGAATATCAGTGATATTCATGACTCCTAAAATGCTATTCTTTTTTTTTAAAGATTTATTTTATTTATTTGAAAGACAAAGTTACAGAGAGAGGTAGAGACACAGAAAGAGGTCTTCCATTCTCTGGTTCACTCCCCAGATGGCCGCATCAGCCAGAGCTGTGCCAATCTGATGCCAGGAGCCAGGAGCTTCCTCTGGGTCTCCTATGTGGGTGCAGGGGCCCAAGGACTTGGGCCATCTTCTACTGGTTTCCCAAGACACAGCAGAGAGCTGGATCGGAAGAGGAGCAGCCGGGACCAGAACCGGCACCCATATGGGATGCCGGCGCTTCAGGTCAGGGCTTTAACCCACTGTGCCAGAGCACCAGCCCCCTAAATTACTGTTCTTAACCTGACCCATCAGTTATGCTTCAAAGCATGGAGCACAATGCAAGTGGACCCTGAAGTGAGACAGCCCAGGGTTCAAACCTTCCTCCTTCATTTGTTGTTTCACCACCCGGAACCTTAATGTGCTGATCTACAAAATGCAAATAACCATGAGATCTTATTCAGTGAGCCTCTGCAGGCTTAAATAAGAGGATGGATGTGTTGAGTTTTGCCCAGCGAACAATCCACAAATGGTAATGTCCTCACTGACTGGGAGGGAAAGTGAAATTGGTGTGTATCTACTTGGCAATGTTGTTCATTATATGGGAATGTCAAGACTTGTGAAAGCAATGGCTTTGGAACTGGGAGTTCCCCTTCGGAAACAACAAGACAAGAGGCAATTGAAGCCATCTCCAGCCCTTCAGCTCTGTACAATGAAGACGCTGCATTAAAATTTCAGCCACCTGCTTTGGTCAGTGCCTCTCTGGGCTGTCAGTTTTTGTGTGGGCTTAGATCTCGAGTCTAAGAACAAAGCTGTTCTCACCAGCAGAACCCAAATGGAGAGAAACATGCACTCTGGCAAGGAATCAACCTAGGGTTTAACTCCATCTGTTCCAGAGAGATGGGGAGGGGAGAGATGGAGGAGCTGGGTACAATGCAAAGCTCCCTGTAATCAAGTGAAGTGCCTGCACTTGGCGTGGAAGAGAAGCCTTGAAGAGGGAAAGATTGATGCCATCTGTCCCCAGGTGGAGACTGGATCCAGCTCTGTGCACCCTGTGACCTCACTGTCCAGCTGTATGTTGGAAGTTTGCAGGGTGAATCCTTCCTGCTCACTCTTCTGTTTACAGAATGGAAGGCCTGGCCCCAAGGCTTCCTGTCTATTCACAGAGCAACAAGTCGGGGCTTCCGCGGACTGGGTCCTCCTATGAAAGGCTGCTGGGGGCTTCTTCAGTCCCTAGTTGTCATCACCTTGCAGAAGAGTGTGCACACTACTGGCTCCATTCATTTTAGTCTCCTCCATTGCACAGAAGGCTGGGAGGTGGGGAGGTTCAACTGTAGATAACAATTAGCGTAGTCAGTGCGTGTCCACTGAAATAATCCAATAAAAATTTATATGTAGATCAGGCCCCCCCATCTACATTATCAGATTCAATCAAGACATTTTATAAAAATCCAGATTTCAGGGCAGGCATTGTGACACAGTAGGCTAAGTCATCCATGCCTTGGGACGCCCACACTCCATAATGACTTTTTGATTTTGAATCCTGCCTTCACTTCTAGTCCTGCTTTCTGCTAATGTGCACCCTGAGAGGCCCCAGAAGCTGTTCAAGTATTTGGGTCTCTGTCACCCATATGGTAGACCTGGATGAAGTTCCTAGGACCCTGCTTCAGCCTGTTTCAGTCCAGGCTATTATAGGTAATTGGGGAGTGAACCAGCCGATAGAAGATCTCTCCCTCGCTCACTCACTCTCACTCTTCCCTTCAAATAAATAAATATAAATAAATAAGTAAATAGTTTCTAAAAATCCATATTTCTAGATGTTATGATTTCATCAGAATTTGGCTCCCCAACTCATACAGATATTTGTGCTTCTGTAAAGATTTATTTATTTATTTATTTATTTAAAAGGCAGGAGAGACAGAGAGAGATAGAAAGGTCTTCCATCTGCCGGTTTACTCCCCCAGATAGCCACAACAGCCAGGATTGAGACAGGCTGAAGCCAGGAGCCAGGAAGTTCTTCTGGATCTCCCCTGTGAGTAGCAGGGACCCAAGTACTAGGTCACTGAGGGCGTACCCTCAGAAGGTGGTTCTCACAAAGGGGCTGGAGAGACACCTGAGTCAGACTCAGCCATTCTTCCTCTGCTTCCTGGCTCCCTGCATTCCTTCCTCTGCACATATTCAGCTATTACCACCCTCCAGCCTCACCAGAGGCCAAACCAATAAAGCCTACCTGATCTTGGACTATGACCCTTCAAAACCATGAGCCAAGATAAGCTTCCCTCCTTTGTAAGTATCGTGTCTTGGACATTTAGCTGTGGGAATGATAAACTGACTAATACACTAGGCTACACCTAGATCTACTGCATGTAAACCTTAGGGATTTGCAGCTACGGAACCTCTATTGAATAGATTCCTCATTGGCTTTTGCCTGGATATAATTCAATCCAATATCCATTCTCTTCTTCCTTTGTCACCTGCTGCTCTAGAGGCTGAGAAGCCAAACATTCATTTTCCCAGCCTCCCTTGTATGCTTTTAGGGATGGGTATAGAGTTAGTGTGGGCTGTGAAACATAAAAAGTCCGGTGTTTTGTAGAAAGTTCTCAGTGACCTGTCAATAAAGACTGGTACCCCCGTCCTCCCCAGGCCCCTTTCATTTCTGTGTACCTCAAAGGCAGACTTGACAACCGGAACTGCAGCAGCCATCATGTGGCCATAAGATGTCGAGCACATGAGAAAAGCTAAGAGAATCACCAGGACCATGCCACTGAGCGAACTTGGGAGATATTGCTTTCCGGATGGGCTCTGTGGGAAAGATTTAAGCCAATCTGTTTAAGCTGCTCTATGATGAGCTTTCAGCCGCTCCCAGCTGAATGTATTTCTTTCCAATGGTATGCCTCTTCTTTTTCCGGGATTAGACAGGATGGGAGTCGGAGGAATAAAACAAACAGAGGAGGGACTGAGAAGCCCTCCTTAATGGCTGCTGGAGGCAGAGGCCATGGCAGGCAGAGCTGATCTGTCCGGGGTGCCTGCTGCACGCCGCTGTTGTGCCCTGGACAGGCTTTTGCCCAGAGCTGCTGGCCCTCCATGTGCCATGCGTGTGCTGCACAGGCCTCCTGCTCGTCTCCCTGCTCCTTCTGTCTCCATCTTCTCCACACTTTTTTCTAAATTGGAAGTGCCTTAAGGAATATTATTATTACTTTAAATTTCAAGGGGAAGAAGAGGACAGTTGGGTAGCAATTGAAAAGCCAATCATCTAACACCACCCCTCTGGGGTGACTTTTTCTTGAGCTTTCAGAGCCAGGTTGCACTCCCCCCACTTGTAAGGTAGCAGCCTGCCACGGTGTACATCTATTAGCGTGGTTTCCCGGAATAAAACTGTCTGATGGGGGTGGGGTTTAGGCAGACACATGCTGGGTCTGTGGGAATGTGGAGAGTCCTGAGCTATGCCAGGGTTTGCCCGGAGGTCAGAGGCTGAGGGTCCCCTCGTGAGTCTTTGCAGCCTGGGCCAACCTATTTTGTAGGCAATTTGGTGCCTGCTGAAACCGGGGTGGGGTGAATTGGCAGGGAGACATGGGAAGGGGTAAATCCTCCACTCTCAGCCCTTAGGAGAAAGAGAGAATAATCCAGCAACTCTGTTTGTTGCACTGGGTTGAAAGCCAGGGGTACTCATTTCCATTTTCCGCCATCTGATATGCGGCAGGCACAAAGCACGAGGGTCCACACTCGCAGCCAGTGCGCTCTGCTCACGCTTATCTCAGGCCATCGGCAGACCCCTTCCTCCTTCACATCCTGTGGCAGCACAGCCATTCGTTTTAGGGCTGTCTGTGCTGCAGGGCTGATGCCAAACGCTGGCATCAAGTGCTTTCCTTTGGGGCACCCTCAGGGGTTTCTTCTAAAAGACAGGCAGAGTGGACAGTGAGAAAGGTCTTCCTTTTCCATTGGTTCACCCTCCAATGGCTGCTGTGGCCGGCGCACCGTGCTGATCCGAAGGCAGGAGCCAGGTGTTTATCCTGGTCTCCCATGCGGGTGCAGGGCCCAAGCACTTGGGCCATCCTCCACTGCACTCCCGGGCCACAGCAGAGAGCTGGACTGGAAGAGGGGCAACCGGGACAGAATACGGCACCCCAACCAGGACTAGAACCCGGTGTGCTGGCACCGCTAGGCAGAGGATTAGCCTATTGAGCCAAGGCACTGGCCTGAAATCGTCTTTTGAACTTTCCAGCCACACACCCGGTTTACAATGCTTAGGGACCTATGGCAATCAGCAAGGAGCACTTTCTGGCTCTGAGAGATGCGCCTTGCTGCAGTGATCTCATGGTGTTGACAGAACCAACCAGCCCTCCCGACTCTGCCTGAGACCCCCTAACGTCATTCAGAGTCCTCCTCTGCCAGGAGATAGAAATGCAGACACCTTAAAAAGACATTGTGTGTGTGGGGGGGGGGGGGTGCTTGGCGCTGTGGTGTAGCAGGTAAAGCCACTGCCTGCAGTGCCGGCATCCCAAATGGGTGCCGGTTCATGTCCTGACTGCTCCACTTCCGATCCAGCTCTCTGCCGTGGCCTGGGAAAGCAGTGGAAGATGGCCCAAGTCCTTGGGCCCCTGCACCCACATGGGAAGACCCGAAAGAAGCTCCATGCTACTGGTTTTATCTGCGCAGTTCTGGCCGTTGTGGCCAACTGGGGAGTGAACCAGTGGATGGAAGACCTCTCTCTCTCTCTCTTTGTAACTCTGACTTTCAAATAAATAAATAAATCTTTAAAAAAAAAAAAAAGACCTTTGCTAGACACACTTTTACAATGCTGTGTGCATCACCAATCATGGGGCCAGACCTACAGGGACTACAGATGAGAATTCTTTACTCTGAGAAGGATAGAAGGCAGGCACCCCCATGAATGGAATCACAGGTCTGGTGTAGATTTACTGCCTCCTACTCGTTTTCATTGGTGTGACTGTTTCTGCTTTGTTGACTCTCGGACGCCTGTGGGTGTTAAGCATAGCCACACTGGGAGTTGATGCGTTTGAGGACTGCTAAGGACTTCAAATCAATGCTGTCTCATGTGGATCACTGCAGGAGCCCATGTGCTTAGCACTGGTATAAGTCTACTTCCCCATTTTATAGATGAGAAAGTTGAGGCTGAGAGAGGCTAAACGAATTATCTAAGGCAGCAGGCACCAAACCTGCCTCCAGAATCTGTCCCTTAACCCCTTCTCGCACTGTCGAATCCTCTTGCAGGCTGCTGATCTACACATCTCCATCTCCAGCCACTGCCACGCCTGGCGTGAGTGCTGCTGCTCACTGCACCTGCGGCAGCGCTGGCATGTGGATCCTCTTCTGGTTCCCCCGAAGCTCAGATCGGTCTTCTCACACAGTGCCAGAGTATCTGGATGCAACATCCGGAACCGTCCGCCTGGTTCCCTCGCTCGTTAGTCCCTTGTGTGGCGGAGTCTGAGGGTGAGTCTCGAATCAGCAAAACTTCTCCAGGCGGGATTTGCACTGAGCTGGCCAGGATCTCTTCACACACAGCAGAAACGGCAGAAGCAGCAGCAGCAGGTACGACTAATGAAAATGCTTCCATTTCTCAAGGTGTTTCCTATTTGCTGAGTGTCCCAGCCCAGGGGCGCACTGGAAGAGTGGAAAGAGCATTCTGGAGTGAGTTCCCAGGGCCCTTCCCCAGGGCCCAGTAAGTCCAGCCCCACGGTACGGTACTTGCTAAGAACCGTGCCCCTCTCGGCCTGCTCAGAGCATCTGTGTAAATGGAAAGTGTGAGGTGTTATGGCATCTATCCAGAGCTGGCAACAGTTATCACACTTTGGCCTTCAAATGAGGCAGGTTTATTTGAAAAAAAAAAAAAATGGAGAAATTGATGCTGCAGGTGTTGGAGTAATTTGCGCTTATAGTAGAATGGTGGTACCTGGCAGCACTGGGCCCTTTGATTGAACGCATCAGAGAGGAAACCAAGCTAGTCAGGGTGGATGGGGCCCCCTGCTGCCTGCCCCGGGCACCCCACCCCAGGGCCTTCTCTCTCTTCCCAGCCTGAGGGTTGTGCCACATGGATCCCTGTTCCTCCCTTGCACTGCCACCGTCCAGACATCATGGTGCGGGCTTTCCTGAAAGACCCTGAGTCGGACGCTTGGTTCAGCTTCTCATTAGCAACCTTTGAGCCTCAGCGTCTTCACCAGCAGGAGGAAGGTACCGATGGCCCGCGTGGTGCTTTTGAGGACTGAACGCAGCTCAGGTGTGTGAGGAACGCCTGCGCTGGGCCTGGCGCCACAGCAGGTGCTCATCCAGTGTGTGGGTCTCCTGAGAGTGTGCCCTCTTTCCACGCGTCTGGTGCCCACCTGGTTAAAGCAAGCAGGCAGGAACCCACAGTGTCTGCCCCTTTTTTTCTGTCTTATATATTAGCAGGTCTTGACCATGTTGCTACAGCACCGAAGTGGAGAGGTGAGTTGCCAGCAATAAAACGGAACAGAGCAGACAGGCTACTTCTAAGAGTCCAGTCGCTTCAGCTCTTTCCCCCCTTGGCCTTCCTGCTGGGCCGCTGGCAAAAAAGGTGCCAGCAGCCACCTTGTGGGGTGTCGCACAGACCACAGCGGCTGCTCCTGTCACAGCACGCCGTGGGCTTCCCGGCATACAGTAACGCTCCACACATTTCAGTTGCCGTTATTACTATTCCTAGTTCCGAGCACTGAAACTCAGAAGTAATTTCACTTTGCAAAGTCAGCCTTCAGTCCAACTTGCCCCCATAAGTATGCCAGGTTCCCTTCCTTTGCTCACTGCTTCCCTGAGAGGAAGAGGAAGGGGCAAAGCCGGAGCCACCAGCCCAGAGGCACTCAGCATCCTGAGAAGGCCCACGGTGGTGCCACACATGTGAACGACATGTGATATGTGCTGTCCCGACCCAAAGAGCGACTGACACTGTATGGTGTTTGCTATGTACCAGGCATGGTTGGAGCACTTCACATATACCATCTCCTTTCATTCTTGCCACCGCTCCACAAGGAGCTATTATCATCAGTTCTAAGTGGGAGGAATTGAACACAGAGAGCCTAAATGACCTACCCCAGACTACATAGTGAATGTCAGAGTCAGGATTTGAGCCCCAGCAGCCGGACCTCAAGATCTACCTTCTATGCTATGGTACCTGGGAAAGGGGAGTGAGACGGTAGATAACCACTCATTATAAGGTTGTGCCATTCATTAAAGACTAAATTCCACCAATCAATAGCCTAATTGAGCTATAACTGACACAGAAAACTGGGATCGTTCATGCTTTTTGCCTTCCACTTAGAATTCCATTTCTGTGTTTGTGTGATCAGATAATTCCCAAATAAAGTATCAGCCTTCTGGTTCCAGCCCTCCTGGCAGCTGGGCCTCTGGGAGTACAAGAGCAGACAGCCTCTTCCCAGACACCTCGTGGCAGGCAGAATCCTGAGATGGCCCCAGTGGGTAATATGTACATATAACCCCCCTTGCCTTCAGAGTGGGTGGGACCTGTGGGTGGCTTTCAGCCAACTGAGGGAATGGCACAGGTGGAGATGTCACGTCCAAGATTATAATGCAGAGTCTCCTGCTGACCTTGAAGAAGGAGGCTGGGATTGTGAGGGCCTGAGAACTGCAGAAGCTTCTAGATGGGGACCTCAATCATCCATCTCAAGGGAGATGAAGTCTACTGCCAGTCATGGGAGGAGGAACACAGCCCACTGATGCCTCAACAGTGACTTGGGGAGGCCCTGAGGCCAGGATCCAGGTGACGCACGCAAACCATGAGATGATAAATTTGAGCTGCTCTAAGCAGGGGCGTTGGCAGAGCTTGGTCACGTAGCAATAGAAACCAAATATGCACTCCCTTTGTCACCCTGTAGGTGGGCACACTGGACTCCACAAGACCAGATTCTACCAGAGGGAGAAAAACCAAACCTGAGCAGGTAGGCTCCAAACACAAGGAAAGACAAGAAAGGGGGAGGGCTCGTTGCCTGGTTTGGCCAGTCCCCACCGTGTATGTGTTGAAACATTGCACTGTGTCCCATAAAAATGTAGTAGTATTACATGTTAATCAAAAAGATTTGAAAATAAGCAATTGAAAAGAAACAAAAACAAAAACAGCTCCTTAACACAAAAGGACGTCTTCCAAGGTTCAATGGAAGATACCAAAGAAGGACAGGCAGAGAGGGGCATGTCTTCCTTTGGAGTTAACATTCTTTTGCCCAAGGAGACATTTTTTCTTCATTTGCGAGATTGTAGAGAGCACCTCCGCACCTCCAGTGTCTGTCTCACCCATTTGCAGGCTCCGGGAAGGGCCTCACCTAAATCAAATGTAATGAAGAGGTGTCCTCCTTACACTTCTCCTTGACATTCCACTGACTTAAAACCTCCAACCCCAGAAAATTCTTTTCTGTGCACTTAACGTTCTCCTTCCTAAGCCTGCTTCTCGGAGGGGAAGGGAAGCAGGCCGGCTACATCCTACGCACAGTAACACTTCATATATTCACAGGCAGATAAATCCCTCCTAATGCTTGTCTTCCTGGAGGCCAAATCCCCCCGCTCCCACCCTATCTCTCCAGCTCCCTGACAGCTCTTGGGACGGCTTCCTGCTACCTGTGTCTTTCCCTTACTAGAGAGCATGAAAATCCAATGACATGAAGTAACAATTCTATATCAGGATGGGGGGGATCAGAGATCCCGTGTACCACAACACAAGCTGAAGAGAGCCCCCAGGGATTAAATGGGGGTAAAAAGATCAGCAACAAGAACTAAGGAAGTATTAAGGAACCAGAAGCTGGTAAAAATTCTTCTTAGGGAACTCAGTGGGTGTTGGCAGTAGGAATTATTCTGAAGGAGAAACTTTATCACAGCACTGTAAAGACAAACAAGAGTTGCAGAGGAGGTGATCCAATTCATTTTGATCAGCAGTTCTCGAAGTGCGGTTCCAGGGTCATCAACAACATCTCCCATGTGTTAGTTTCCTGGAGCTACCGGATGAAGTACTGGCCGCTGAAAACAACAGAACCCTATTCTCCCTGAGTTCTGGAAACTCAAAGTCAAGTGTCAACAGTGCATGTCTTTCTCTTAGATTGTATTCTGGCCAGAAATCACGGGCAATCCTGCACTTGTAGACACACACTCCAATCTCTGTCTCTGTTGTCACACAGCACACTCTCCCACGTCTCTGGGTCTAGGTCTCCTCTCCGCTCCCTATAAGGATGCCAGTCACATTGGATTAAGGGCTACCCCTACCCCAGTATGATCTTATCTTAACTACATTGCATTGATCCAATTTCCAAACAAATCCCACTTAGAGGTCCTGGGAAGGAAATGAATTTTGAGGTACTATGGTTTAAATGAGTTTGCACCCCCTCCAGTCCATATGTTGAAATCCCAACCCCCTATGAGGGCTACCTGCCCTTCCAAAAGAGACCCCAGAAAAATCCCTTGCCTTTTCTATCAGGTGAGATGATAATGAGAAGACAGTGAGAAGTTGGCTTCAGCTGACATCGAACCTGCTGCACCTCAATCTTGGGCTCCCCAGCCCCAGAAATTCACAAAGTGTATTTCTTTTATGTATAATCCGCACAGTCCATGGGGTTGTGGTGGCCCAGAAAGACCAACACAGAGGGTATACCACTCAACCTGACACCCCAGGAACTGGTTACAAACACGTCCAGCTCCACCTGAGACCTATTGTCAGAAGCTCTTGGCGAGCAGGCCCAATGAGCCAAGCTCAACGAGCCCTCTAGGTGATGGCGATGTTTGAATTTGGGAACCAGGGATAATGGTGCACCTGCAGGATTTCCTAACCTGCCCCACATGATCTGGACTCGGAGTTCAGAAATCCAGAGGATTGGGGGAACATCCTCAGGAACGTGCAGGGTTTCATGGAGTAAACCTGAGGTCAGATCCTTGAGACTCTCATGGTGGGAGACCTTTCAGTTTGCTCCCAATACACCCAGGGCCACCTTGCACATCCCCTTCAGGGACTGACGTATGAGTGTTTTCTGTCATCGGCATTGGAGAAAAGCTCCAAGTGGGAGAAGGGGCTGATCTTTGGTCACAGCCCATACAGGGCCCTCCGCCTGACTTATCCCTGGCCCATAATAGCAGGACCAAGGAGCCTGAGGGAAGTGACCTCCAGAATTCAAACAAAGCCCTGGAAGCTGGTCTGAGATGCAGACAGGGCAGTCAGGGCTCAAGGCATTCTAGGGAGCGAAGGCACCAAGTCTCAGACTCCAGGAAGAAAAGAAGCCATCCTCCAAGGAGACATTCCCAGCTTCCCCTTCGCTGAATAAACACACCTGCCCCGGATGCTAGATGAAGCTCCCGAATTTTAGTGCCGTCAGCAGAACTTCCTGGCCGTCTGGCAAGCTTCATGCTGTATTCTTCAAACTCGCTGCCTTTTTATTACAAAGTGTAGCCTGGAGACTTGCACTGTCTCTCGGGGTGCAGCAAATGAAGGGACATGAAAAGACAGTAAGATAGCATTCAAAAACACCCCTCGCACTGTGTGTAATGGAAAATAATCACGCCGAAAATAAATGGCAATGTGTCCTTTGGGACACACATTTGCTGTCTTGAGCCTGGGTTTCTAGTCTTCTGGAAGGAATTATGCAGTGAGACAGGGGCTCCTGCTCGAGCTGCAGGCTCAAGTTTCCTAAACGATATCCTGACTCTGGACACACGTGTCTCCGCAAGATATACGTCCCCCGGCTGGTGGGAGGACGATGGCTGCTTGGTGGCTGGTTAGACGAGTGTGTGTATTAAGCAAGGCAGCAGTTTTTGTTTGTAAGATTCAGGCTTTTGCTGACTCAAGCGCGCCTGGAGGAACAAAACTTCTCACTGCCTTGATTTGTATGTAGGCTTAGTAATCTTAGATGCTTCTTAACAGAGAAACGGGGCCATTTAGTACAGGATTGTTCAGACTCTACATACACTCCATGTTCTTTGAGATTTGGGGAAGTCACATACTACTTGGGTTCTCTAAATAATGAGGATGCCATCAAATTGGCTGAAGGTCTGCAGGCTTGCATTGGGGGAGCTCTATAACCTAACCTCAGAGGTTAGGAGGAGATGATGTGATGATACCTGCCACTCTCTATAAGGCTGCAACAGATCCACCTCGCTCACCTCCTTCCACAAAGGAAACCCCTACTCCACTGCCCCACCCTACAATCCACCCCCCCCCCAATCCCAACCTACTCATCCTTCCTCCCTGCCAATCCCCATTCAGCACAACCAGGGGCAGGCTCTGCACACCCCTAGCCAGGTCACCACTTACGGCTATGTCTTTGAGATTAACAAATTCTGTTTCCAGCGGGTGGGTCCACCAAGGGGAAGGAGAGACCTGTCTCCCCATCCACCCTGGGCACTTACTCCCTACAGGAGGGAAAGGGAATGCTCCTAGAGCCACAGAAGGAAACCAAGCCCAGGGTGGAAATGTTTGTTGGGAAGTAGATGAGCCCCTCTGATGACAGTCTTGTTTTGCTGTCCCTTGACATTCCAAGAGTTTATGCCGATCCCAACCCCCTCCAGGGCAGAACGCCCAAGCAGCTGAGCACTAAAACATAGGAGATGGTATCCTGTAGGAACAAAATCACCAAGTTCATGAGTTCTCAAACATCTACACAATCTAAAGAAAGATGAGCCATCAATGACTGTGACCAATGCAGTAACCACTGACCAATGCCAAAGTAGCCATTGACCAATGTCAACGTCAAATAGAACTTAAAAAAAAATTTCCCAACACAGTGCTCAGCACTTCCTGTCTAATTCAATTTCCAACTGTGGTGGAGAGGGGTAGACAGTCTGGACATGTAGCTGTATTATGTTGTGTCCTTTTTCTAACCATCTTCATTAATGAGCAGATTTATTTAGATACCACTAAATCATGGTAGGACACAGTAAGTGTTAATGCAAAGAAAATATAAAGCATCTGAAATCTTTGCTGGTAATGTTACCAAGCGTCTTCATAATACTGTCACCAGTGCAAACTCAGGAACACTCTTTTAAAACTGTAATGTTCCGGATAAGGGATTCCCTCCCCAGCCATTACACACAGCTTGATGAATATGTTTAATTAGAAAACTTGTAGTCCTCATATAAGCATAATATCATCTAAGGAGATATCAAGTGTGCAATGTTTTCTTCAAATGATCCTTTTCAGTCTTTTGCTGTTTTTTGCTTTTTTTGTACATAATGATTTATAAAAAAATTTTCTCTCTTTTGTGTGTGTGTATGTGTGCTTTTTTTATGGGCTTGTCTCTTGCATTTCCTGTCGTGGGGCAGAAGGATACATTTTTATTTTGTAATAAGTTTGCCTAAATCGCTTCCTCAATCTCTCTCTGGAGAACGGGTTCAATAAAAATGCTTCATGGGCTCTTTCCTTTGTTGCTCACTGCCTGGGAGCTGGGGAGAAAATGGAAACTATCGTCATGGATCCGGGCCTGGCAAGGAGAGGACATGCAAGTCCACGGAGATTAAGAACAAATTGGGAGGGCGGGGGCGGGGCCTGTTCCCCCCCACCCAAGCCCTGGGCTCCCCGGCACAGCACGCGGGAAGCGCCCTGGCTTTTGGGGTGGGGGCGGGTTCCTCTTCTCACAACCCCTTGCCTCCCATTTCGGTGTGCGCAGGCGGCTCGGTGATGGAGTAACTGCTTTTGTGCCTTTGGAAAATATTTATGGCTAAACACCGGGACTTGCCCTGGGAAATGGCCCTATAAATTTCCTGTGACCCCCATCTTCCGCGATCTTGAAATTGGAGCTATGTCAACCCCAAAGCCTTGAGAGGGAGTTGGGGGAGGCTTTCAAGGAGGAAACACGATAGCGATTTCTTATCTTATTGGCAGCCTGCGGGGTCCTAGTGAGCCACTTTGTTGGGCCCGGAAAACACTGAGCCTGCTGCTGGAGTGGGGGTGGGGGTTCAAAGCCTGACCTACAGGTGGCTGGAAGACAGGCCCTGTGTGGGGACAGCAGCCCCTGTGCCGCAGGCTGCTGTGCGCGCAGAAGGGCCACCCTCCGCAAGAGCAATGAGCCCTCAGAGAAAGGCAGCTGTGAGCCTCCTTTGCTTGCCCTTGGGAGCGCCCCTGTCATCCAACTCCAGCAAGCACTGAGCGCCACACGGACCTCCGAAGCTCAGGATGCCCCTGTGAGGCTGCTCCCCCGGCCTGGAGCCACTGAGATCCGCTCTGGCGCTGGCGGTGGGCGGGTCCACACAGAGCGGCCTGACTTTGCTGCATGTTTATTGCAGAGACAGCCAGGAGGTGGGCCGTGCACCTTGTTAGGAAATGCAGATCGTAGAAAAGAACTGAGGTTCCCCATTACCTGCTCCGAAAAATACATCACTGACCAATGTGCTCCATTGTAAGTGACATTCTGAGTGCATGAAATCGGCTTTGGCATTGGAACGAAGGGACATAGTTGGCCTCAGGTTAGCAGGTGCGGCTCCCTACCCTCACACGTTACCCGGTCGCGAGGTGTGCGGCTTGTATATGTGGTGTGCAGCATGCGTGTGCACAACAGTAACTGCTCCAACTTCCATGCCAGAAAACCTCCATTCTCATCCCATTTTCTCTTTTTCCTAGTTCTGAGAACATGCACTCAGTGTGCATGGGAACTGTTTTCCTGAGTCTGGAAAAATTCCAAGCGATGAGGAAAGTCAGACAAAACTCAGAACTGCTTCCCACTATCTACGACTGGTGGGGTGAGGCTGCCAGGCCCTGGCCCTGGCATCCACCTGCGCAGCGGCTGGCCTCTCTCCACCACCACAGGCTTCCCTCACAGTGCATTTCTCCCTGACCGCCCTCAAAAGTGCCAGTGTCTGTGCTGGAGGAGGTGGCTTGCATCCCCAGAGGAGGACCCGAATATTATGTGCAAGTAGATTTTTCAGGGTGCGTGGAAAATGGCATTAAAAGATCAACTTGGGGCAAGGTCAACATTGTGTTGCAGCAGGTCAAGCCACCGCTTGGGAAGCCTGGTTGGAGTCACTGGGGCTCCGTTGCTGATCCAGCTTCCTACTGATGTGCCTGAGAAGGCAGTGGAAGATGGCCCAAGTACTTGGCCCCTTGCTAACTATGTGGGAGACCAAGATGGAGCCACTGACTCCTGACCGCAGCCTGACCCAGCCCTGGCAACCATTTGGAAAATAAACCAGTGGATGGAAGATCAATTGACCTCTCTTTCTCTTTCAAATAAAAAACTAATTTTAGTGCAAAAATATTGAAATCCTTGCATCATCTTTTCAAAATGGGTGTTTTCCATGACATTTTGAAGACCTCTCAATCTCTCCTCTACTCGTCTCTGGGCCAGCAATGTCTACCACCTCACCAGAAAGGACCAGTGCCTCCACCTTCTGCACATGACCCAAGAGATGAGGAACATTCCTGGATGCCAGCTGCTGCCATGGCCAGTGTTGGCAGCCTACTCTCCAGAACACTCATGACCTGCGCAGGTCTCACTTCACCCAACCTCGAATCCACAACTGGTGACAATGACCTCTGCCTTCCTGCAGTCTGAGGAGATTCCTAACAAGTAAACCAAAATGCAAGCCAATGCATTCAGTAGCCTGGAGTTGAAATTAAACTGTGCTGCTGCCTGCCTCCCTCACAAGACAGGAACACGTGTCTTGGGTACTGTGAGGGGTGCCATTGCACCGCGAGATTAGAGCCCTGCATCTCAGAAGGCTCAGCCCTTTTGTTCCTCAGGTTAAACCCTCAGCTTCCTGGGCTCTGATTGGTTATAAATAAATTTAGGCTGGTTTTTCTAATTTCTTATCTCACCTATGACCAGAAATAAAAGATCTGTCTGGGAATCAGTCACATTTTGAGTGGCATATCATTCCTAACACCTTTTCAGTGGAATTACATCAAAACACTCTCCTTCATATTCAAAGGTCTTTGTGCTTATGATTAAATCATGTATGATCCAAGAACAACATTCATATAACCACTGAGATACACAATTCCTATATCCTAGACAGGGCGGCCAGCATAAGCCCTCTTTAGGTGGAAAACTGCACTATCCGCTATCTTACATATCCTTCCAGCTCTTTGGCCTATGCCTCCTTTATCTCACTTTATAAAGGACTTGCTGTGAGTAAAAGTCATCCTTAATGCCACTCTGCTTTCTTCTCATATGATTGTTTCTTTGGAGGCAGCAAAGATGAAGTTGAAAGGATTGCAGGTAAAAAGGGCAAGCAAGGGTGTAAGTGCAAGGAAGCAGGCTGTCTCAGCATTAAGTAGCGTAGTGGCTGGAGAGCCGGAGGACTTGTCTGTAAAGGGTCTTTGGACATTGCTGACTTTTCCACCACTCAACCAGCTGCAAAGCTGAAATCCTCTTTTGTCTCTCTCCACTCAGGAATAACTGATCGATGACTGGGAATAAGGAAAAACCCAACTCAATTGCCTTAAACAAAAAGGAAGTTTGATGAAAGAAAGAAAATGTAGGGGGACCACACTGACCAGGTCCGTCCATATTCCTGGCTTACTTTGCCATCTCTTGGCCATGGACACGTATGGAAACTCCATGGATAGATTTCACCTTTAAGCCACTGATACTGCTTCAGGAGTTCTGGACCTTGTACTTGACGGCTTCCAACCTAACATTCCAAGCAGGAGTTCTAAGATTCATCCTGATGAGATCACTTTGTTCTCATGACTTTCTCCTCAACAGATGGCTATGATCAGGGTAGTAGATGCTGACCACCTTAATTAATTTAATGAATTAGGGATAGCCCTTGGTTCATGGATTGTTAGGTTGAACCATATGAAACTACTAATAGTCAACAATGTTTGACCTGTGAAAGTAGTCATTTTATATGATTCAATATACCTCATGAAAGGTGAAAAGTTAAATGAAAAGGGTGAAAGTTAAATGAAAACACAGGTGGTAAAGAAAGTGGCCTGGAGGGGTGGTACTGTGGTGTAGCTAGTTAAACCACTGCCACATCAGGGCAAGTTCGAGTCCTGGCTGCTCCACTTCTGATCCAGCTCCCTTTTAATGCACTTGGGAAAGAAGCAGAGAATGGCCCAAGCCCTTGGGCACCTGCACCAATGTAGGAGACCAGGAAGAAGTTCCTGCCTGGCTCCTGGCTTCAGCATGGCTCACCCCTGGCCATTGCCACCATTTGGGAACTAAAAACAGTGAACAGAAGACCTCTTTGTCTTTCCCTCTCGATCTCTCTGTAACTCTGCTTTTCAAATAAATAAATCTTAAGACAAACAAACAAAAACAGAAAGTGGCCTGGAAGCCAACATGTCCAATGATTGAGCGTTATTGGGGTGGGGATTCTTCCTTGTGGCTTCACTGTGCACCATCTGTGTGAACTTGGATAGGCTTTTCAATCTATCTGTGCCTCAGCTTCCTCATTTACAAAATGGAGATTATAATAGCACCTACCTCTTCGGGTTGCTATGAGGATTCAACAACTTAACACACAAACATTTTAGAACAGCACCTGCCTCCCACAGATACAAGCCATTGTTGTTGTTGATGGTGGTGGTGTTTCTTGACAAATGCAATTTGTCATCACTGTTTTGCTTCTTTCATACTTGGGTGATGTCCCATCTTGTAACTAATATCAATAGTTGCACTCCTAGAGCTATAATGTTCTGGAGGTTATTAAAATTTGGAGTCATCATTCAATTACATTTCATCACATTGAGAAAAGGTTGTTTTCATTTGTGTGCTTACCCACAGAAACTCCACAATCACCGCATTCTCAAAGCCAATTAAAGTCAATGAATTACCCAAAGGCATAAAATTAATGAAGTTTTTTTTTTTCATGTAATGGTTTTATAGGAAGCCCAGAGTGGCTAGAGAGGCACAGATTCAAATAAGATGGCTGGTTTCATGCGCTTCCTGGTCCCAAGGGAAATGCCAAGCTGGCTCACTCTCCATGATCTGTTAAAGAGGATTTGCTTTTGTTTGTGTTTTAAACCCTGGGCCTTCGTATTATCTACAGCACACTGGGAAAGTCTCCTTAGTTCATCCCTCTAACAGCCCCAGGCACTGTCCCTGGGAAACAGCTCCACCCCTGCAAGAAGCCCACCAGAAGGAAATAGGGCGGGGGGGCGGGGGGGATAGCCAAGTGTTTCCTACTTCCTACCAATCACCCAATACTTCTGTGACCACTGGTCTCCAAAATGTGTGTGTGTGTGTCCCCACCAACAGCCAATCAATTCTCCAGCAGACACCAACTGGGTGTCTTCCAATTCAATTCAATTCTGACCCTAATTGCCTGGAGATTGCACCAGATCCCTCAGGTTGAAGGTTCAACTCCACAAGATTGCTCCTCATTTCAGATGCCAGTCCACACGTAGTACATTATAACCTACTGTTTTGGCCAGTGGGCTATAAATCAGGAGTTCCGTGACCCTCTTGTTGGTTGTAATTAATTCATGAGAGCAGTTCACAGAACTCAGGAAAGCACTTGGGTTTGCTCGCTTATTATAAAATATAAAGATGGATAGATAGCCCAAGGAATAGATGCACATAGGTGAGATTTGGAAAAGGGACAAGGATCTTCTAAGCACTCTCTGGGAGGACACCCCTCCAAGACACTCTATGTGGTCAGCTATATAGAAGCTCCCCAAAGTCAGTCTTTTTGGGTTTTATGGAAGCTTCATTAAGTAGGCATGATTGGTTAAACCAGTGGATATTGGGAATCAACTAACCTTACCAGAGGTTGGGGGTGGTGTAGGACTGAAAACCTCAATCCTTTAATCCTGTCTTGATCTTTCCTTTGATCAGCCACTCCATCCTTGAACCTACATAGGGTTGTCAGCCTCCAGGCGTCTTATCCACATACAGAAGATACTCTTATCACTCCAGATTACAAGGACTTTATGAAATATAAATCAGGAAATGGGAGTGAGGACAAAGACCAAATATTCACATGTATTCCACGATGTCACACCCACCCTCTACCAACTGCTCAGCCCAGCCTTCAGTAGAACCTGGGGTACACTGGCTGAGCAGTGGCAAGGGGGAGCTAGCTGGAGGAGGTGGAGGGTGGTGGTTCAGGTAGAGGAAGAATTGTTCTGAAAGATGAGCAAAGCAGGCCAACCCTTCCTTAGGTGCCACTTCTACCAGCAACTGCCTGAGTGTTGGAGCATGAGTAGAGGCGAGCAGATTTCTTCTTGCTTGACTTTCACAATCATGTCCAGCTCCAAACTTTTAGGACTCAGGGATGTGGGAGCTCTGGTGATGTCTCTCCTATTCAGTTAGATTTCAAATTCCCAAGGAAGCCATCTGTTAACACACATTACCCAGGGGTCCACACATTGCCAGGTTCCAAGAATATAAAACCCTTGCAGGCTATACACTGATTTGCAAGACTCATCAGAATCTGCACTGTGTGCCCACACAACACAAGTCAAGTGTTCATGATTTGTGTTTGCCAAGATAATAAAGCCATTGTAAGGAATCATCTCTAATTCAGTCTTTTGCATGATGCCAGTTTGTCATTGTCACAATGATATCAGTCAGCCTTTACTATGTGGGGACGCTGTACCAGGCCCCCCTACAAAGCTCCTTTCCTGTGTTGTCTTACTGAACCCTCTTTCAGTTATCTGTTGCAAAAAATTCCTGAGGTCCAATAATGTATACAGAATAGAGGTTTGTGAGTATTTAGTCACAGTTCTGGAGGTCAGGAGGCCCAAGAACATGGCACTGTCATTTGACAGAGGCCTTCTTGCTGTACCAAAATATAGTAGAGGACATTCCATGGTGAAATGAGCAACAGTGCTAGCTGGGGTCTCTCACCTTAGCCACTAAGCTCACCATAGGAGTCCCACACTTGTGTTTATGTCATTCTAATTACCTCTCAAAGGCCCACCTCCAAATCCCATTAGCACATGACCTTGGGAACTACATTTCCAGCTCTTGATTCTGGGAGGTCACACCTGAACCATAGCAAACCCCCAGAGTTATCCTCTGAGCTGAGATATACTAGCCCTCTGCAGTGAAAAAGGACACTGAAGTTCATGACCATGGCCATGTAGCTAATGCCTGACATGATAAGAGTGAATCTGAAACTAGATGTCTGCCTCCATAGACAATCCTTGTAACTTTTAATACACCTATGCTGTAAGATTCTTGGGAGTAGACATGGATCACTCACATATCATTGTGCCTTGTCACAGCACCCAGCACACAACTAACACCTACTAGAACTTTATTTGCATTACCCCACTGCCCACCACTCTGAACTAGAACCTTTAGGGTTGGCTGAACTCCACTTTTGACTTCCAACAGCTGCCCTGTCCATTTCTGGCTGTCACCCCATCTCAATATTCTTGTCATGGTATCATCCATGACTACTGTGTAGCAAACAAAAGCAAGAACTATTAGTTTTGGAAGCTATCACAGGTATGAAATGAATTCTGAAAATTTGGCTCTCTGCCTGCTGAAATTTGAGGAATCAAGCAAGCACATGTTGTTGGTCAAGTTCAGGGATTTTTCTAAAGATGTGTGGCTCCCTTTGCTTTCGTTCCACATTCTTTGGGCGCTTGGCTGGATGTTCAGTGTGCAGCATTAAATTTAACATTTCAGCCCTGATAGCATCCCAGGGTTGTTAAATACACCAAGGGACTTGTAATTCATCTTACTCAAAACTTTCACAGCTCGGTAAGCATGCATTCATTATCATAGAAATCACTTTAGCGTTGAACAAACATATCTGGCATATTCTCAGCATTCACATTTTCCATTTACAGCTAACCTGTCATGAAACATGCTATGTGTATACAAATAAACAATTGGTGTGGAGACGATTTGTCGCCGTGTTTGGGAAAGAGAGTCAAGTTGCAGAGTGTTTAGGGAAGGAGGTTTCTCACTTCTCCCAAGGCTCTGTGCTTTCACTCCAAGTAGCTATTCCCCACCCTAGGGGTTTTCTCATTCTATTCCAGACCCAATGCAAGATTCACATCCTGCCTGAAGCTTTCCCTGGGTGACAACTCGGTGACTTCTCCGTCCCTAGGGAATGTGTATACAGTTTGTGCAGCACTCTCTTTCCCGTGTTTCCCCGGGTTGCTAGCTTATGTGGCTGCAATCCCTTCTATTTGTTTGTTTGTTTGTTTGTTTGGACAGGTAGAGTTTTAGACAGTGAGAGGGAGAGGTAGAGAGAAAGGTCTTCCTTCTGTTGGTTCACTCCCCAAATGGCCACCACGGCCGGCACTGCGCTGTTCCGAAGCCAGGAGCCAGGTGCTTCTTCCTGGTCTCCCATGCGGGTGCAGGGCCCAAGCACTTGGGCCTTCCTCCACTGCCCTGCTGGGCCACAGCAGAGAGCTGGACTGGAAGAGGAGCAACTGGGACAGAATCCAGCACCCCAACTGGGACTAGAACCCGGGGTGCCGGCACCGCAGGTGGAGGATTAACCAAGTGAGGCACAGCACAGACCCCCCTGTAATCCCTTCTATTAGACTGAAAGGATTTGCTTACATTTCTTCTATTTCTTTGTTGTGCCTCTCATGTTCCTCTGTTTCTCGCAGTGTTGTGCCCCTGTTAGCACTCTGTAAATACGTGTCATTATTGGGTACCAGCTTATCATGTTTCTTTGAAAGTCTCCTTCAGAGATTCTAAAGACAGGCAAAAAGTCTGCAATGTCATCAGAAATGGGAAGGGTATCCTAAGGAATATGGAAATACATAGCCCCTTCCTTTCATTCAGGTTGCTAACAACTGAGTTGCAGAGGTAAGATTCTCTAGATGAGATAACAGAATACTTTGGTATGGCAGATTTTTGGTGTTTTCCATCTGCAATTGCAGTGAGCTTCCCAGTGGGTCATGACTCAAGTTACAAACTTGGCAACCAGTATGTCAGCAGGGGAACATGTATCACTTACCCTACACATTTCTGGCTTACAGAGTACTTAAAAGTTTGTAAATTGATTATCAATACATTTTTTTAAATAGATATATCACCAATACCCATATTTCTGACATCTCTTGAAAAATTAAATGTTTCTTTTCTTAGAAACTGTAGGATATGCTAGATGCTTATGGGGTATAAGTTTTCCAATATTTCCACAGTAGTCATTATTTCCTCTAGCACTGATGCAAAGGGTCAGCTACCATTTATCATATTTTCTCTGTGTTTTTACTTTTGACAATATGGGCGGGATAAACTGAAGTGCAACATATTTCAAAAAGAGTGGGTGGGCAGGGCAGTTATTTCTTGTAAAGAATAAGACCATATCCTTGTGTTTAATAGGAAATGGTGAAATGGAGTTCAAGTGAAAGAATGCAGCTCAATAGTCCATTCTGCAATAAGCCATGCTCAGAACCATGATCAGTGAACCAGTCAGGAATACATTAGCTGCAAGCAACAAAAAGCTAAAAACCATTGGCTTCCGTAAGTGTATAAGCAGCTCCAAGATGCTGGCAGAGACACAGGCTCCTTCCATCTTCCTATCATTTTGTGTGGCTTTCAGGTTCATTATTAGAAAGCAAATACACATGTTTGAGGCAGAAAGAAGAAAGAAGGAAAAAAGGCCACCTTTCCCATGGACCTGTCCCTGTCGCGGTGTTTCACTGACCAGGACCCTGTCTTATGTCTAGCCCTGGTCTCAGGGAGGCTAGGAAATCACGTGGTAGCTGCCGGAGCTGAGCATGGAGAAGAGGACCTGAATGGCTTTTGAGTGAGCCCCTCGTGTCAGCACCACAAACAATACTAAAAAGCCATGTGTAGGAGCACTCATGTGGTTCAGTGATTAAGTCACCACTTAGGATGCCCTCATCCCATATCAAAGTGCCCAGTTAAGGTCAAAGTCCCAGCTGCTGCACTTACAATCCAGTTTCCTTCTAATGCACACCCTGTTGAGGAAGTAGAGGATGGCTCAAGTTCTTGGGTCCCTGCCACCCATGTGGGAGACCTAGATAAAGTTCCTGGGTCTTGAATTCAACTTGGTCCAGCCTTGGCTTTTGCCAGCATTTGGAGAGTGAATAGATGAGGGAAAGATCTTTCTCTCTCTCTTAACCAATCTCTTTCTTTCTCTCTCTCGCTCACTCTTGCTCTGCCTTTCAAACAAATATAAATAAATGCACTTGAACAATTTAAAAAGCTATGTTTGAAATAGACAAGAATGTTAACAGAACCAGGGTGCGTTTATCAACACGGTCCTCTTCAGTCATTTGTAGGCATCTGAGGTTGCAATCCCCGGTTCATGACCTACGTTCACTTTCGCTAAACACAAACTTGAATTAACCAATGTGATGACCTGGGGTGTGGAAGGACTCACAGTGTTGAATGACAGGGCCCATCATAATCCACAGCATCCACCTCCACATGGACTTTGCTTTTCTGTTAGGTCCCATGCAGTAATGGTGGAGAAATAATAACATTGTATTTCTTTGTAAGAAATATCCCTAAAAAGAAAGCCAAACAGCTTGATAAGTAACTTAAGTCCTATATTTATAGAGTCATTAAGAGTCTGAAAGAGTACTTTAATTTTTCTACCACATTTTATTGCATTGTATGAAGAATACTACTATGTTGTAATAATATTTGCTACTTGAGGATTCCCTGAGGATTTAGGATGTATCACTGATGAATTCCAGGGATCTGCTGTGTGCAATAAATCTCTAACTGTGTGGTGGAGATCAAAGTGTTTCCTTTAGAAACGCAAAAGAGGAGGCAGACTAGGGCAAGACTGTTCAGGAAGAAGCAACTAATTGCACTGGAGCTGAGGGACACATAGGTAGACTACCTAAAGCTCACAGATCATCTTCTTATTATTACAATGACATTTCAATGACCTAGAATTCAGATATCTTGTAACTTCTATCTATAACACTTTGCAGAAACAAGTACAAAAGCCACTAGGATAGCCAGAGTAAATCTGATGAAGTTCATGTACAAAATAAAGAGATTTGATTCCTAAGAAAATCTCACTCTGAGACTATTTACTAGAGTTTTACTTTACTTAAAAGTTCATTAAGATCAGTCATCTGGAGTCTTTGGTCCTAGACAGCAAGAAGTTACAACAGAATGGTAGCAAGGGAAGACACAAGACACATCCTAAAAATTAGAACTAAGAATTCTAAGGGCATCGCTAGTCACAGACTTCGAGTGAAGTGATCTTTATAACCAGTTAGTCTTGGATCAGTCAGTGATGATGGCTTTGAACACTCACTCTGACTTCTCAAAGCAGGGGATATGTGGACATTTGGTTCAGCAGTTAAGTCACCACATGGGATGCCCACATTCCATATCAGAGTGCCTGGTTTGAATCCTGGCTATTCTGCTTCCAATCCAGCTTCCTGCTAATGTCTACCATGGGAGGCAGTGGGTGATGGCTCAAGTACTTGGGTCCTTACATCTGCATAAACACCAGGATTGGGTTTCTGGCCCTTGCTGTTGGCCTGATCTAGCCCTGATGGTTACAGGTAGTTGTAGAGAGGGGAGGTAACCAGTAGATGGAAGATCTCTCTCCATCTCTCCCCTCCCTTACTTCCCTGTACTTCAAATAAAATGAACATAAATTTAAAAGAAAATTCATATAAAAAAAGAATAAGTTATAAAGTTATCTTGCATCGAGGATCACTGTTTTGGAAGACAGAGAAACATGTCATGCAATGCAAAAAAAAAAAAAAAAGATTTTCATTTGTTATTAAACTGAATGTAAGTTCACTCTTAAAGGAGATAAGTTTCAGTGACCTGAAGACTTCTCACTGGAGGACTATACTCCAAGAAAATACTGGAGAGACGTGATCATATTATATCTATGTAGGTGAAGTTATGTGTATATTTGTTCAACTTGTAAAAGCATAAGAAAACAATCAACGTTCAGTGAGATAGCCATCTTTTAAAAATTATAATCCATTTCGGACAAATTGTAAATATTGACCATAGTTGAACACAGAATGAAATAAACACACTCAGGGATATTTATTGACCCGCACTAAACCCATAAGTAAGTCAATTTGGTTCCAATATGAATTGCTTCCAAAGCACTCCCAGCCCTCTCCTCTCACCCACAATGCAGCCAAGACTGGACATTACAAGACAGAAAACAGAGCAATCAGAGTAAAACGCTCATGAACCACAAGCTTATGGAACACTCCAGCGTGTTTCAATCAGTGTGGCCCAGCAGAGCCACAGTCCTGAGATGCATCACTTCCATAAATGGACATTGAAGAAGTACCAAGTAAAGTCTCAGAATTAGGCTCCTCTAGCTTGTTCTCCTGTCCAATAACCTGCTGCTTAAAACTGGCACGCATTACGTGGAATCCCATACCCCAACAGGCAGCTCTAAGGTACTCTGCGTTGGTTCCTCTCACAGCGCTTTGATGGTGAAAGTGCTTTCTCCTCCAGCTCCAGGGGAGGAGCGGGCTGGGCCTTTAGCAAGTGCCTTCTCTCAGGTGTGCCTGCGTAGGCGGAGCTGTGCCATGCATCTGCCTCGGGACGGGCTAGAAGGCAACATTGCTATGGAGGCGTTGTGGAGAAAGAAAAGGTTAGCATCCTTCTGCATCTGTGAATCCACGCTAGCCCAGCATCTGCAGCAAAACCAAAGTGCTCGGAGGGCAAAAGGTTAAACAGAGAAGAAATAAAGAAAGTTTCTGAAATTGAAAGATAAAGCATCTCTATTCAAGCATCACCCTTTTTTTGAGAGTTAACCTTGACTCTTGAACCATGAATTTGCCTCAACCATCATCGCCATCATTGCATTGCCTATAATTATTTCAGTATGTCATATGAATGAAGCTCTCTACCATGAATTTTACGTACATGCTTTTATTTAATTCTATGTGGTGTGTTTTACTTTCCCAATGTATTGTTAAAGAATGAAAGGGTAGACAAAGAAACTTGTGTAACTAGTAGAAAGTGGTAGAATTGGGATTTGAAGCCAGTCATCTGATTCCAAAGCCCATTCATTGAGTATGTGACACAACATCCTCTAACCTCTTCCATGGAATCAGGCTCAAGGAAACTCAGTCATGCCTGGAGGAAGTAGCTTAGTCCAAAAAAGAATATCAGTGTAGCAATGGAGGGACTCCTGCTCCTCAGGGCTCACATGACCGGGCTCAGATTCTGGTCTTTGCTGGTTCCTGTCCCCCTCTACTTCCAAATTAATCTTTCTAGAACCATTTTATCCCCTAAATATCCCTTCACTGCCATGCCCAAGGATTGTGACTCTAGCCTATCCATGTAGTTAGACCTCAGAGAGCTCAAGAATGATTAAATTGTAGGCAAAAGATCTTTTCATTAGATTTGTCTTTCAACAGGTATAGTAGCCTAGTCTCAGAGCTGCTACTTATTAAATAAACCCCAAGTAAGTTTACACACCATTTTGTGGTTTCCTATTAGCCACCTGCCAATCATCCCAAATATGTCTCCCATGATCTCTTTTATTTCCTCATAAACTTGATTC